>NC_140504.1:183913416-184517166 GCF_964339955.1 Pipistrellus hanaki | reverse complement strand
CTGAGCTAACCAGCCAGGGCTTCCATTGATTTTAGAGAGACTGGGGAAAGAGAGGGGGCAAGAAGTGGGGGAGACATCAATCTGAGGGAGACCGGCCAATGATCCAGCCTGGAACCCCGGTACCTGCCCTTGACTGGGAATCAAACCCACGCCCCTTTGTTGCATGGGCCGATACTCTAACCACTAAGCAACACTGGCCAGGGCAATGCTCACTCTTTATTTAAACTTCTGAATAGGCCTTTGTTCCTTGCTGGCATTCACTACGTTAGGGAAAGAAAACACTCAGTGAGTAAATGTTCTTAACTGCTCGGAGAGCCAGCAGGAGCCGGGCCATTTCCTCCCTTGGTCCCAGAGAGAACGGGCATTATCCCTGCCAGCTCTCTCTCTCTCTTTTTTTTTTTTTTTAATATATTTTATTGATCTTTTAAAGAGAGGAAGGGAGAGGGATAGAGATTTAGAATCATTGAAGAGAGAGAAACATCCATCAGCTGCCTCCTGCACACTCCCTACTGGTGATGTGCCCACAACCAAGGTACATGCCCTTGACTGGAATCGAACCTGGGACCCTTGAGTCAGCAGGCTCTATGCACCAAGCCAAACTGGTCAGGGCCCTGCCAGCTCCTAAGTGCTGGTTGGAGAAGGGAGGAACCGGGGAGGGGATCCAGGCAGGGACAAACTGCGTGTGCAAAGGCTTGGAGCAGAAAGACAGGCATGTAACGGGAGGCGGGTCCAAGTGGCTGGAGGTCCACGGGGGGCTGTCTGAGGGGGGGGGGGCCTGGGGGAAGTGTGCATGGTCTGCTTTGTGTGGGTGATGGAGTGATGTGCAGGCGGGTGAGCCCTGTGAGGCCAGGAGCAGCCAGAACTCCCGTGGAGGCCCAGCGGCAGCGGAGACCTGGAGAAGAGGTACAGAGGCTTGGCTGCAGGCTGCGCAGCGGGCAGGGTGGGTGGGTACCTGGCATGAAGCTGATGGGGCATGTGCACCTGCTCTGAACCTTCCCCAGTCCCACTGAGATGGATCCTGCTGTTCCCCCTCTTGACAGATGAGGAAACTGAGGCCAGAGCTATTCAATAACTTGCTCCTGTCCGCACAGAGCAGCTATTGATAGGTTCCACAGGCTGAGCTCTCCGCTTCCTGGGATCATGGATCAGACTCCTGGCCACACGCCTGGCTTCCGGCATGCGCCCTCCAGAGGGAGATGCTATTAGTCAGGAAGACTTCTGGCCCCAGGGGATGGAGGGATGTGGGGGAATGAGGGGAGGGAGAGCATGGAGGGGCCTCCCAGGAGGCCTGAGTGAGGAAGTGGCTGCTGGAGTTATGGGGTGCCTCCATCTCGGAGGACAGAGCCAGGAGGATGCCTGGGAGTTCTGAAGTGCGGCTCACCTGGAGCTAGAAAAACCTGGATTCCAGCCCAGCCCTGCCCCGTCCCACGTGTGATCTGGAGCAAGCATGCTTATCTTCCTGAGTCCCTGGGCTCTTATCTGTAAGGGGGCGGGGGAGATGGACATGTTTTCACAGGTGACAGCAGCCGCCCGGGCTGAATTCTCCCCGCGGAAGGGGCAGCGGCCCCCCCATCCGATGCTCGCGCAGCCCAGACCCGGACACACAGCACAGCCGGGAGAGTTCCTTTATTCGGGGGCAGTGCCGGGCCAGGCCGGCGGGAAGAGGCGGGCACAGCCCCAGTGCCAAGCAGGTACCGGAGGGGGCCCACGGGGATGACGGATGAGACAGGAGGCGGCTGACGATGCTCTCAGCTGCAGGTACCAGGCCCAGGTGCTGACACCGAGACCGCTCGGGGCCTTCAGGGGCCAGACATTGGCGGCCAAAGTTTTTCCCATTCCCGGGGCCCCCGAGGAGGCGGAGAGAGCCACTGCTTCGTCCTCCTTTCCCTCAGGGTGGGATCCAGGCCTGAAGGGGGTCAGATTCTGCAGAGGCCAGACATGGAGGGCGCTCGGAGGGGGCCCTGCCTCCGCCGGCCGAGGCCCACCCCAGAGAGCAGGCAGCAGCGGGAGAGCAAACATCTGCCGGAGGCTGCACCCCCCGCCCCACAGCACACACGGCACACGGGCCCGAGCAGCTCCCCTGCGCAGAGGAAAACCAAACAGCACACACAGCCCGGGTCCTGCCAAGGCCAGAGTCGCGCCCGGGCTGTCACCTACTGGTTCTCCTCCCTGCCGGCAGCGTGAGGGAACAGAGACAAGCGGGCTCAGCAGGGCGCTCAGAGCCAGGCCCGGGCTGAGCCAGTTCCTGGCAGAGAGAACCCCACAACTGGAGGGGGGAGGGGTGTGACTCACGGGGGACACTGGGAGGGAGTCACTGCCCTTAGGGAAGACAGCACGCTGTCACTCAGAGGGACCCCAGGGGCAGGAGCGGGCGGGGGTGAGCCGGCCTCGCTGGCTGGCTGGCTGGCTGGCGGGTCGGGCACTCACAGCGTCTGGTAGGTGCTGTCCTTGGCCTTGAAGAAGCGCACAACAAAGAAGGCCACGGCCTGCAGGCTCAGCACCAGCACCATGCCTCCGATGAAGCTGGCCCCGTCAAAGCCGGGGCTGTGGGCCTCGGGGACAGGAGGACCCCCTGCAGGGTGGGAGTCATAGCGGGCCACTGAGGACCGGGACCCCAGGCCTACCCAGTCACCCACACCTGGGGCCCCAGTCCTCACTCGGGGGGCCCCGGTCCTCACTCGGGGGGCCCTGGTCCTCACTCGGGGGGCCCCGGTCCTCACTCGGGGGGCCCCAGTTCTCACTCAGGGGGCCGGAGCAGCGGGCCTTAGCAGGGTCCTGTGGGCAGTTTGGGGGTGAGAGGGGGGGCAGACTGCAGCCCTGGCTCTGCTCCGGAATTGCTCTGTGTCTGGATGCGCTTCACACCCTCTCTGCCTCCCGGCCACACGGACCAGATGGCAACCGAGCTCCCTTCCAGACTCCCCGCCACCCTGGCCCCAGAGGCTGAGGATGGACCCAGGACTCAGACATCCAGGTCCCTTTTGACCTTGGATCTCGAGGCTCAAAGTCCAGGTACAGATGACATGGTCTCCTCCCGGGACTTCTGAGACCCTGGAGCTACCCCCGGGCAGAACCCTGCCTTAGAACCCACACCCTGTCTACCATGCGGAGTGGACAGATGGAGGCCAGACGATGCACGTCGGAGGGAGAAGCCAGGTCCTGAGGGCCAGCCCTGTCCAGAGTCTCCTCACAGTTAGGACGTGGTCCAGACGTACACGGTGTCCCCTAACCCCTCCCAGCCCCACCGCAGGGACCGTGGTTGTCAGCCTGAGCCTTAGCCATCGACTCTCAATAGGGATTTGATTTCAGGCCTGGGCCCGGTGCCAGGGCAGGGCAGGGCAGGGCAGAGCTGGTGGTAGGAGATCAGCCTGGGGGAGTGGACAGGGCCCCGCTGGGAGCCGGCCCACTCCCCAGAGGGTGTAGCTTGTGTTAGGAGGTCTGAGAATGCGAAGGGCAAAGGGGGTCCCCGCGGCAGCTGAGGGAGCCCTCTCTGGGGGGGAGGAGAGAGGAGGGCAGACATGAGCCATACCAGACTGATCTGGGGCCTGAGCTGGAGGGAGATGACCATCAATAATTCAGCCTCCGAGATCACGTTTCTGGCTTTAATTAACCAAGAACCTCTTCGGCCATCGCCGCCAAGCCTGCTGGACTCCGGGTCCCAAGGGGCAGGGGGGGCCCCAGGGTGGGGCTCTTGCCTCTTTGCTGCTGGGGACCTGCTTTGTGACCCTCTCTGGACCAGTGGGTGGTCACAGTGGGCATCTCATTGGCAAACTGAGCCATACGCTCAGAGGTCACCCTGACTCTCAGAAGCCGTGTTGGGGAGAAGGGATGGGAACCACCATTGCTTATCGCCTTCCTGCCATCAGACAGGGAAGTGGGGGCTACACACCCTGTCATAAGCCCCCACAGCAGCAGTGGAAGGTGGTGCCCAGACAATATTTCAGACATGGAAACAGGCTGGAGGGAGAAGTCACAGGTCTGAGGTCACAAAGCCTGCCAGTGCCTGAGCCCAGCCCTGCCTCTCCCTGCACCTCTGGTCCTGCCCCTGCCCAGTTCCCCTAGGCGGTACCTACCTGTTGTGATTGTCTTCGGCTCATGGGTGGGGTGGTGGTGGGCAGCTAAAGAGATGGGGAATCCATAAAAACCCAGCCCTCCCAACCCCCACCTCCCGTCAAGACCCCAGGCCTAGCCAACAGCTGGGCTTCTGAACCAGATCAGGCCCTCGGTCCTCTGTCCCAGGCCCAGATCCACCCAGCACCCTCTCAGGCCTGAGTTCATGCAGCTCCTTCCACCAATGTGCCCTCTCTCCATCTCCTGCTGCCTCCCCCAGAGAGCCCTCCCTGTTTGCTCCCGAAGTCCTCACTGTGCTTTAACTGAGAAGAGCTAACTGCCCCGCCGCGGGCTCCGCACACCTGTCCTGTATCCTCCGTTGAGCCCGTTTACAGACGAGGAAACAGGCCGAGAGGGAAGGGGCTGTCTGTGAGCTGAAGGCAGGACTGAAGCCAGACTCAGGCGCCCACAGGCACGGTCCGCTCCCCGAGAGAGGAGCTTCTCCTGGAGGGCAGGCTCTGTCTGGGGACATCTCTGCTCCCCCCGCCCCCCAGTTGTGCTTAGGCCAGGGGGAGCCCCTCTACCTGGACACGACTCAGAGTGGTTGTAGACGGAGCAGCCTTCCTGGGCCACCTCGGCTTGGTCCACACAGTGTCCTGTGGGAGGAAGTGAGGGGGGAGGCGTGGGGAGGGGGGCCGAGGCCCTGGGGTTCAGAACTGGGGCGCTCACCTCGGGGAGGGCCGGACGCCATACCTGGCTCCTCGGGCTGACATTGCTCCCACACGCAGCCCGAGAGGTTGTGCGCCCTGTCCTCCTCCACGCAGTGCTCACAGAGCTTCAGCTGCTTGCAGGTCCCCCGCACCGCTGGCCAGATGTTCATTCGGAGCAGGGCTCCCCGCCCAAAGCCTCGAGCTCCTTTGCCTGGGAGCGGGGTGGAAGCCACTCCTTGGATCCCAGCTGCAGCCCCCCTTCCTCACCACCGTGCCGCTCCCTGTCTGCACACACACACTCACCTGGCTCCCTGAATCCCCACGGCACACCTGGAGCTTCCACAAACACACAGCACACACCTAGAACCTCCTGACATCCACCCGGCGTCCCCTTCCTTTGCCTGTACCTGCGGCTCCAGATACACTGGAAGTTGCCTCCCTCAGACGCACCTGAAGCTCCCTACTATGTACTTACACCGGGCACCACACACAGCTAGAGGGCCTTTACCCACCCTGGGGCCCTGCACCCCTCTCCACCCCTCCCAGCCCTGATGCCCCTGGATGGGCGGCTGGATGAAGGGCGCACCACCCGCCCGCTCCTAACCAGACCCTGGCCCGCGTTACCAGCCACTGCGAGCTGGGCACACAGGAGGAGGCAGCAGCAGCCGCCGCAGAGCGCAGCCCGTAAAGCTCGGGGTCCCGGCACGGCCATGGGCGCGGGGCGGGGCTGGGGTCAGCGGAGAGCTGGTGCGGCGCGTCCCCTCTGGGCTGGCTCCGCCGGGGTGTGCGGACCAGACCGGGCGGCGGGGGCGGTGGCGGTGGGCGGGGCCAGCGGCGCAGCCAGGGGCGGGGCGTGGGCCGGGGCGGGGCCATATAGGGTGTGGGCAGTGGGGCGCGGTCAGGGGGCGGGGCTCAGACAAAAGAGGGCGGGTCCAGGACTCCTGGCCACCGGGTCCTGGATGCGGCCAGGGCAGCTTCGCGGAAACTGCGGAGTAGGAGGTGTGCCCGCTTCACAGGTGAGGAGGCGGAGGCGCAGAAAAGGTGAGTGTGTAGTTAGGGTTAGTGGTAAAATCTGTGTTTGAGACAAGGCCACTTTCCTGCCGCCCCGGCTGGTTGCCGGCGGGACCCTGTGAAGTGCACCCTCCAACCAGGCCCCTCTGCGGACCCGCTTCCGCTGGCCCAGGCTCTGGCTGCCACCTAGCTTCGACTTTTTTTTTTTTTTTTTTAATATATATATCATATTGATTTTTTACAGAGAGGAAGAGAGAGGGATAGAGAGTTAAAAACATGGACGAGAGAGAATCATCCATCAGCTGCCTCTTGCACACCCCCCACTGAGAATGTGCCGGCAACCAAGGTACGAATCCAACCTGGGACCTTTCAGTTTGCAGGCCTATGCTCTATCCACTGAGCCAAACCGGTTTCAGCCTGGCTTTGACCTTTGCAGCCTCCTTTCTTTGCCCCTCAGCGCACCATGTCTGCCTCCAGCCCACCGCATCCTCTGACCAAGTCACCGGTCTCATGGTTCCGGGCAAGTGAGCCTCTTCACACTTTCCCTTCTGCCTTGACTCCTGCCCTGGCACCCACCTCTTCTGGTCCCTCTCCCACTACTGCCACTTCTCAGGTTCCTTAGAGAATGCCTCCTCTGCCTCTTTTTAAAAAACTTATTATTAGCTGAAGCCAGTTTGGTTCAGTGGTAGAGCATCGGTCTGCGGACTGAAAGGTCCCAGGTTCGATTCCAGTCAGGGGCATGTACATTGGTTGCGGGCATATCCCCAGTAGGGGGTCAATGTTTCTCTCTCATCGACGTTTCTAGCTCTCTATCTCTCTCCCTTCCTCTCTGTAAAAAATCAATAAGATATATATTAAAAAAAACCTTATTATTAATTTTCAGAAGGAAACATCAATTTGCTGCCTCCTGCACGTTTCCTACTGGAGATCAAGCCTGAAACCCGGGCATGTGCTCTTGACAGGAGTCTAACTGACAACCTTTCAGTGCACAGGACAATGCCAACCAACTGAGCCACCCCAGCTAGGGCCTCCTCTTCCTGTCCCCCCTCCTGTCCTCTCCCCTCCTTTTCTTCCCTCCCCCCCCCCCGCTTCTTTTCCTCCTTCATCACTAGTGGCCCAGTTCAGTCCTGAACCCCATTCTGCCTCTCCTAGGGTCAGCTCAGCCATTCCTCTGCCATCAATTCCCATTTGAAAGCAAACAAGTATCTCTCCATCTTCAGCCTGCTGCGCCCTCCCCAGCTGAATGTACATCCTAACAAGAGCTTTTCCTTGCAGCTTCTCATCTCATTCCCACTACCCTCTTGGTATGGGTTTTGTTATCACCCAATTGCAGGTCTCAGAAGTGACATCACCTGCCCAGGGGCACATGGTTACAGTGTGTGTGTGTGTGTGTGTGTGTGTGTGTATGTGTGTGAGGATGTAGCCCAGGATCCAATGGCCAGAGGCTGCTCTCCCCTCTGGGTCCATCTGTTTCCTGGGCACCTGAGTGCCTCAGGCCCCTGAAACCATCTGGTCCCTCTTCCCCACCCAGGAGGGTCCCTTTGCCCCCTGTCACCCGATTGAGAACCATGGTCTCATCCTCACCCCCTGCCTCCTCATATCTCCCTGATCCTAGCCCCTCATCTTCTCTTTGCTGGCCTCACTGTCTCAGCCTCTGGTCCTTCCCCAAGTTGGCCCTCACCGTGCAGGGCTCTACTGAAACCATGAATGCGGCCATGTCTCTCCCAGTGAACCATGGCTTGGCCTCCACAGCCCTTTAGTTCCTGGCTCTGTAAGTCTCCCCAGCATGTCTGGGGCTGACCCCAACACCTTCCTGTCCCCCAAGAAAATAGAACAGCCCCTCCCCCAACACACCTTGCACCTTACACCTCCTGCCTTTATCCTCTAGCTGTTCTGTCCCGGAGAGCCCTCTTTCTCTCCCGACTCCATCTGCTCGGCAAGCTCATCTTTCATGACATCACTAACGGGTCACCTCCTGCAGGAAGCCCTCTGCCGCTGCCTCAGAGCTGGTTGGAGCTGTTGCAGCACTGGGCTCGCTGGTAGATCCGAATCATCTGCTTCCTGCACCCTACACTCCCCTCCTCACCATCTCCTGCCTGGGTGACTGCAGGCCTCCTAGCGGGGCTCCTCCTTCTGCCCCCCACTCAGGTCTGTTCCCCATCTAGCAGTCAGAGCAATCCTTTGAAAATGGAAGTCAAATCACATCACTCTCTGCATCAGCCCACCAATGGCTTCCATGATTTAACATGATCTTCTTCCCCTCCCTACCCTCAACCCCTTATCCCACCCACCTCCCTGCGCTCAATTCCTACCCTCAGCTCCTTCGCCTCCTCTCCCTCCCTCAACGCGTTTCCTCCTCAGAGACTTTGCACTTGCTGTGCTCACTCCTCGAAACTCTTCTGCTCTCTCTTCAAAGGACTCCCTCCGTGGTCTCCCTTCCGAGTTATGCCACATGATGACACCTTCTTTCCCTTCAGAACCTAAAAAACTCATTTGTTTCCTAGGCTGTGAGTCCCAGGAAGGCAGGAAAACTGTCTGTCTTCTGCCCTAGCCAGTTCGGCTCAGTGGGCAGAGCGCTGGCCTGCGGACCAAGGGGTCTCGGGCTCGGTTCTGATCGAAGGCACCTACCTTGGATGCAGGCTCCTCCCCAGCCCTGGCCCTGGTTGGGGCTTTTGCAGGAGGCATGTGCAGGAGGCGATGTGTTTCTCTCACACTGGTGTTTCTCTCTGACTTTCCCTCTCTCTTCCACTCTCCCTCTCACCTTAAAAATCAATGGGGAAAAAAATCCTTGGGTGAGGATTAAAAAAAAAAGAGTCTATGTTCTTCCGTATTAATTCCCAGCACACATAGGGCTAAGTAGTTGTTTATGCAATAACCACACTGTACCATATTGTGTCTGTTTGTGTGCATGTTTGTCTGTCCCACTGCTCTGGGAGACCCTCAAGGGGTCCCTACTCAATACCATATTGAGCACCTGTTTGCGATTGTCCGTCTCCCCCCATTAGGCTGGAAGCTCCAAGAAGAAGGCAGGAATTTGGGGGATTTTTGTTGATTGCTGTGTCCTCTGTGCCTAGAACAATGCCTGGCAAATGGCAGATGCTCAATAAATACAGAACGTGGAAAGTGCAGGATGTGACCAAATGATCTCTCCACCTCGCACCCACTCCAGCCCAAGCCCAGGGAATGAATGGGTCTGTGCTAAGAATGCTTGCACTGGTGAAGCCCAGATTCTCTGTTTGGCCAAGGCCTTTATGTGGACCTTACCTGGGTCTGTCTCACTCACACAAACCTCCTTCGAGAGCCTCCACCCACAGGGAAGTCTTAGCTGGAACTGAATGCTCACAGCCACCTGCTGGTCACCTGGGGAACTTCAGGTGTTGTCATTCCAGGCCAAATGTCACTTCTGGGGAGCTGGTGGCGTAGGCTAGCATGGGAAGGCACACCGGACTTGGTTACAGACAGCCCTGGCTTCAGATCCAGCTCTGTCATTTGCTGTGTGATTAGGGGCAAGACTTTCTGCTCCTACAGGCTTCATCTATGAAGTTGGGATGCAGAGTTGTGGTAAGCACTGGTAGGTGGAAAGGATTGGAGAAGGCATTGATGGTGGGGAGAAGCGAGGAGCTGGAGCAGAGGAGAAGAGAGAAGGAAGGGCTGCCTCTTCCTCTAGAGCAGTGTTTCCCAAACTTTTGACATATGTGTACCCTTTCGTAACGCTGAGTACCCCTCGTGCTCATGAGAACGTGGAATTAGGCGCAGCTAAGCACGGTGCAGTGCATATCCCCACCCAACTCCGGTGCAACGCGTACCCCCACCGAACTCTTCCCGTACCCCTGGGGGTGCGCGTACCACACTTTGGGAAACACTGCTCTGGAGGGCAGATCTTTGGAGAAGAGAGGCCTGGCTGGCATTGATGGCCTCCATTAGCCTGTCAGCATGGTGGCAGCGTTGGCGGTGGAAGTGTGCCTGTGAAAATCCATAGGCTCACTGGGGTCTCTGGGATCTCAGGGTTAGAAATGTCACTGCACTCTTTCCTGCCCTGCCTGTCTGAGGGCCCGCCTCCACCATGAATGACCCAGGAACTCCCCGGACCAGGAAGTACTGGCTCATCAACCGCCTAGCCATTGATGTCCTCCCCCGTGGGAAGGCAGTGGTAGCTAAGACAGAAAGTTGGGACAAACTAGCCAGATACCATCTTTTTTTTTTTTTTAAATATATTTTATTGATTTTTTACAGAGAGGAAGGGAGAGAGATAGTTAGAAACATCAATCATCTGCCTCCTTCACATCCCCCACTGGGGATGTGCCCGCAACCAAGGTACATGCCCTTGACCGGAATTGAACCCGGGACCCTTCAGTCCCCAGGCCGATGCTCTATCCACTGAGCCAAACCGGCTTCGGCCCAGATTCCAGCTTACGGTTGGAGTCAGAAGCCACTTTGGTGGTGGTAAAACAACTGGCTTTGACATTATTTGTGATTCTTTGAATGTAAAGAAAAATGGACCCAAGCACAAGCTTGCAAGACATGACCTACAGAAGCAAAATACCCCAAGAAAACAGCGAGTGGAAATGCAAGAACAGAGTGAAGGAGGCCGGGCTACAGGAAAGGCCGATATTGGCGTAAAAAGGAGTAAAGACTCTGCAATGACTTAATCTGTGGTCATTGTGCAGATTTTTCATGAGATAATTAATAACTTATGAATAAACAAGTCTCTGCCACTCGGAATAGCAGAAGACAGTCTCCAACACACACCTTTCTGGCCAGCCTCCCAGCAGCTTTCACCGTTCTCCGAGACCAGCTGGACAGCTGTTGGGACCCAGCTCGGATCGGGGAGGAAGTGGGAACCTGAGTCCTGGGGTGCTGATGCCCCTAGATTTTTCTCTTTGACACCCCCACCTTCCCTGGCACCGTGGGTATTACTGCTCTCTGTTTTCCTTCTCTTTTTCTAGATGTTGCTTTTTAGTTTAATTATCCAGTCAACAAAATAGTTGTTGACCATCTACTACTTGCCAGACACTGGAGGAGAGTACTAATCTAGGATGCCGGTCAGCGGAGTCTGCTTCGGAAGAAGTGCCTTGGATGCAGAGACCTTAATGAAGTGAAGGGTTCCAGGCAGACGGGACAGCCAGTGCAAAGGCCCAGAAACAGGAATATGTTCACCCACAGTCTGTGCCCTTCATGGTGGGGTTCCCCGAGGCTCCTCATTCTCTGCTTCCTCCCCTAGGTGGTGTCATCTACCCCTGGACCTCAGTCACTATCTGCATACCTGTGCCTCCTGGATGTCCTGCCAGATATGCTGTTGGTACCCACACACACAGCCAGCGCTGACAACGTGCCAGGCTGTTCCCAGCAATCCTATGAGTAGATACGAACAGCATCCCTATCTACTGACGAGAAGACAGACACAAAGAGTATAACCAGTCATCCCAGGTCACTCAGCTGGGAAATGGAGGCTCTGGGGCTCGAGTCCAGCCTACCCTCCTGACCACCTCTGTCTGCTAAGCACCCTAAACTCACGGTATCCATCTGAGTGCGTTCTTTCCTGGCCCAGCCCTCTCCCTGGCCCCCCACCTCCTCCCTCCTTCCCCACGCGAACTGGCAACTGCAGTGGTGCTGTGTTTTGGGAGAAGTCAGGGGGGCCTGGGATCTGGGTGTCTCTGGGACCCAAAGCCCTAACCGGATTCCTCCCTCCTCCCCGATTCAGTGGGGCCTGGATCAAAGCTAGAAGAGGTGCAGGCCGCTCCTCTCCCCCAGGACCGGCCATATCCGTCCCCTCTGGAGAAATCTGGGACGAGGGACAGACAGCCATGGGGAGGACGGGGCTGCTTCTCCATGCCCCCTGCCAGGATGCCGAGATGGGCGGTGGAGAGGGGCCTGTCCTGGGACTGAGCTGCCAGGTTTTCTGCTTCCAAGTTCTTCCTGGCTCCCTCTCTCCAGCTGCTTCGGGGAAGTTCTCCCCCGCCCCTCACTCCCCCCATACACACCATGCTGCTGGCTTTCCAGATTCTTGAATAAATAACTCAGGTTTTGAAATCTTGCCAGACTCAGCCTTCCTGTGCGGTGAAGGTGCTGCTGAGCTGACATAAGTGAGGTCGCCCAGCCTCTTAGCCAGCCTCAGCGTCATGAAGACCTGCCCTGGAGCACTTATGGCCTGCTCACGGCCGGTCCAGCCCTCCACCCTGTCCGTCACCCTGTCTGTCACCCTGTCCATCCCCTGGGCCCCTCACCACAGTCACCTCTACCTTCACCCGAGCACCCCACAGCCCCCCTCGCTGAGGGAGCTCTGTCACCTCAGTGCCTCAGCACCGTGACAGGTCAGGGTGACCCCAAGTTCCATCCCCAGAACACTCCATCTTCCCTTGCCACTGCCTCTGCCGCCCTGGGATCTCCGGGCCCATCATGCCACCGTCATCCTCACCCTGGAATGGTTGCCCTGGAGGCTTCCCTCTACGTCAGCATCCTCAGCCACCATCCCCCAAGATCCTGTCACCACGCTCGCCCCGTCACTGCCGCCCACCTCCCCGCGAGGCTCCCTGTCACGTCACCTCACCCCTCACCGGGGAGGCCCCAGCCCCGTCACTGGGCCTCCGTCACCTGGATCTCATCCGCCTTCCTCGGCCACCTGAGGGCCATCACCCCCGCCTCTCCGGCCCCTCCCTGCCCTCCCGCCCCCGCAGCCCCTCTGACACTTCCCCGGCTCCCGCACCCGCGCCCGAACCCCGGGCCGCAGAGGGCGGCGTCAAGGACGCCGGGCCGGGGGGGCGGGGCCGGGCCGCGGCGCTTTTTATGAATGGGGGAGCGGGCGCGCGGGCCGCGCTCACGGGCCTCGCGCCGAGCGCTGCGCCCGAGCGCGCCGCGCCCATTGGCTCGCCGGCCTCTGACGTCAGCGGGCCGGGGGCCGGGGGCGGGGCGGGCGGGTGACTCACGCCGCTGCTCCCGCGGCTGCGGGGGGCTCGCCGTGGTCGCGTGGTCCGCTCACACCCTGCGCCGCCAGACCCGACCGCAGCCTTCCCGCGCGCCCGGCCGCGCCGGACCGAGAGGTGAGTGAGGGCCCCGCCGCGGTCCCCGGCGTCCGGAGGGCACGCGGGGCGCTGGGGCGGCTGTCAGGCTCCCGGCAGCGGGCCAGGGTCGGAGGTCAAGACCCGGCACCCAGATTCTGGGCGAGCAGGTGGGACCCGGTCGCCGGGTGCTGAGCGCCCTGGGCACGGTGACCCAGCGAGGGGTGAGCACTCCTACCAGGACCCCAGGCCCTGGGGGGACTGATGGTCATTGAGGTCGGGCTGGCAGGAGGCGGCTGGAGGGGACCTGGGAGTCTGGGAAGGAGAAGGTGTCTTGGCCGAGGGACCCAGACTTCCGGGCAGGGGCGGAGTCAGGCCCCAGGTCCAGGTGTCTGCTGCCTCCGGCATCCAGGCTTCCAGCTGGGGGTGTCTGTTCCCAAGACCCAGGGGTGTGGGCAGAAAGAGGGGTCCGGCCTGTATGTGTGCGGGTGGAGCCGAGTTCCCAGGTGTTGTTAGCCTAGGAGTGCTGGTGGGGGCTGGCGAGAGCTTCACCCGCACCCCCTAGGGGCGGGGCCTGGGGCCGGCCGGTCTGAGGATCTTGAGGGGTCTGGAGAGGCTCAGAAACTGAGCGTCATCCTCGTCATCCTCCCGAGATGGATGGGAGGGAGCAGAGCTGTCTTCAGCCTTGGGATGCGTTTCCCTCCCCCAGCCCTGCCTTCCCAGCCTCTCCTGGGTCTTACAAGTTCCCATCTCCTAGTACTGGTGGTAGTCCCTCATCTGGCTGGGCGCTAGCACACACGTGGAAGGAAGAGGCCTGCAGGACGCAGGGAGCTGGAAGGGAGGTGAAGATACGAGGACAGGGTCCCCAGGAAAAGAGGCCTGTGCTGGCCTGGGGACCTGGGAGGGAATCCTGGGGCATTAGTGGGGGGCCAAGACCCTGGGACCAGCTGAGCATCTTGTGGAGAGAGACCCCCCCCAAGTACTCAGAGAGGCACCTCAGCTCCTGTCGACCCCCCTCCCCAGCACCTAACCTGGCCATGCCAACCTCTCACAGGGCCTTTCTCCTACAGGTGCCAAGATGTGGGGTGCAGGCAGCCCCCTGGCGTGGCTCTCCGCTGGCCCAGGCAACGTGAACGTGAGCAGCATGGGGTTGGCAGAGGGGCCCACGGGCCCGGCCGCCCCGCTGCCCTCGCCCAGGGCGTGGGACGTGGTGCTGTGCATCTCGGGCACCCTGGTGTCCTGCGAGAACGCGCTGGTGGTGGCCATCATCGCGGGCACCCCCGCCTTCCGGGCCCCCATGTTCCTGCTCGTGGGCAGCCTCGCGGTGGCGGACCTGCTGGCAGGCCTGGGCCTCGTCCTGCACTTCGCCGCCGTCTTCTGCATTGGCTCCGCCGAGATGACCCTGGTGCTGGTCGGCGTCCTGGCGATGGCCTTCACCGCCAGCATCGGCAGCCTGCTGGCCATCACCGTGGACCGCTACCTTTCCCTGTACAACGCCCTCACCTACTACTCAGAGACCACGATGACTCGGACCTACGTGATGCTGGCCCTCGTGTGGGGCGGCGCGCTGGGCATGGGGCTGCTGCCCGCGCTGGCCTGGAACTGCCTGGACGCCCCCACCACGTGCGGCGTGGTCTCCCCGCTCTCCAAGAACCATCTGGTGGTCCTGGCCGTGGCCTTCTTCATGGTGTTTGGCATCATGCTGCAGCTCTACGCCCAGATCTGCCGCATCGTCTGCCGCCACGCCCAGCAGATCGCCCTTCAGCGGCACCTGCTGCCCGCCTCCCACTACGTGGCCACCCGCAAGGGCATTGCCACGCTGGCCGTGGTGCTCGGCACCTTTGCCGCCTGCTGGCTGCCCTTCACCGTCTACTGCCTGCTGGGCGACGCCCACTCCCCGCCTCTCTACACCTATCTCACCCTGCTCCCTGCCACCTATAACTCCATGATCAACCCCGTCATCTATGCCTTCCGCAACCAGGACGTGCAGAAGGTCCTGTGGGCCATCTGCTGCTGCTGCTCCTCGTCCAAGATCCCCTTCCGGTCCCGCTCCCCCAGCGACGTCTAGCCGCGTCCTGGTGACCCTTCACCCTGACCACCACAGAATTCCAGAGTGGGAGGCCCTCCAGGGTTTTGTTCCAACCTCCAGCTCCGCACCCCCAAGACCCAGCGAGTTCTGGAGGTCTAGGACATTGGGTGTATCACAGGATTCCGCTCAGATCTCTGCAGGGCCCGGCTGGCTCCATGGTTCTAGAATGTTCCGATGGTCAGGGTTCCACTCGGAAAAGTCCCACAGCCCAGCTGGCTTGGAGATCCAGAATGCTGCTGGGTGCTGTACAGTGCCATTTCAAGTCCCTGGGCTTCCCCCTCCCTTGACCTTGATCCTGTCACTTTACTTTTGAGTTTCTGAGCTAGAGTCCGAGATTTAGCCACTCAGTTGCCTACATAGAAGAAAGAAAGAAAGATTTATCTATATATATAGACGTGTGAGCACAGACAGAGAGAATATCTAGTATTTATTTATTTATTTATTTATCTATTTATTTATTTATGAATGGATTTATTTATGGGGAAAAGGGGGGAAAAAGAGACCAACACCTTGAAATCCAGGCCATACCAGGGTACTCCCAGTCCCCTCACCCCCATTTCTGACCTCAGTTCCTAGAGGGGGGGAAAGGGAGAAAGAGAAACCACGTATTTTGTTATTATTTCCGCTTATTTTTTATTGAAGAGATCACATAAACCAGAACCTTCTCCCCAGGCCCGCCCCTCTGGGGTTTGTGAGGGGAACACACCAGCCTCTGGTTTTTTATTTTTTTAAGAAGCCATCACCTGAGCAACCGAGAATTCCTCTGCGCTGGGGGCCTGCTGCCCTCTGGTGGCGGTTTGGGGAACACCAGCTTGGCCAAGCAGCCAGGCTAAAACGTGGCAGCCCCAACCCCACTCTCTAGCCTGGTGTCCAGCGCCACAGCCACGGCCTGGGAGCCAGGTCTCCCTTTGAGGTGCCCTCGAGGAGGCAGGATGCGAGCCAACACCTGACCCTCTCTGCCAATCTGGGTGTGGCCCCCAGTGCATTCCCTACTCCTGCCCCTGCCCCAGCCCTCAATAAAAACTGATTTTGTAATAGATACCGCTGTCTGTGTGTGGAGGGGATGGAGTGGGGCCTGACGGGAGACACCTGGGTGCCAGCTGGGGGACAGGGGAAGCTGGAGACCTAGGAGGGAGTGTGGCTGGCAGGTGGCACTCCCACCCCAGGATGCTCATCTGATGGGGCCCCTCTGCTCAGACCCAGGTACTACCAGACAAGGACCCCACCTCCCTGGGGGACAGGAACCAGCATGCTGGAAGCTTCTTTGGCTGAGGATGCCCCCCGCCCCCATCCTGCCCATATTAGCTTTTGTTGGGGGCTTTAGCATGAAGTATATACTCAAAGCTATTAATTTCCTTAGCAACAACCCATTCTAATCGCGGGTTTATACGCTGTGCTAGACACTGTGCAGAGTGTACTGCACACGTTACCTCATTTATGCCTGACAGGCATCCCAGGACGCAGGTAATATCTTCTCCATTTCACCGATGAGAAAACTGAGGAAGCGGGGGTTGGTGAATGGACCGAAGGAACGCGTTTCTGGGATGTTTGCCCTGTCTACTGGCCTCTCACTACCTTCCCTTCCAAGCCTGGGACTAGGGCGTTCTGACCCCGATTGGTGCGGGGGTTCATTCGGAGCCAGTGGCCCCCTTTGGGAGGTAGTTGGTGGGGCTTGTCATTCTGGAGCTGGAATTGCTTCGTTTTTAATGCAAAGGTGAGGGATGGTCAGCATGTGCATGTACCCTTGGGTGCATTGGAGACTAAGTGTGCAGGACGCTGAGTGAAGGGGTTTGGGAACCAGAAACAATGTGTTCACCAGGAACGGGCAAAAGCCGGTTTGAGGTGTGGCTGGAGAGGAAGCTCTGACTGGTACACCGCCCAGCCCCCTGGGCAAAGCCTGGAGATGGGCCTCAGAGCATTCTGCCCCCTCCCCTCCTCCCCCTATGGCACAGCCGGGGAGTCTGAGGCTGAAGAGGAATAGCCATTTGCTCGAACTCACACAGAGGAGTGGTGTGGGGAAGGGCCTCTGACGGACTCCCGATGCTCCACACAACACCCCCCCCACACACACACACACAAGGCCCAGGAGAGCGACCAGTGCTCACCCCCCTGGGCAGGCGTGGTCCTTGGCTTCCCCATCCCAGCTTCTGGCTCCAGGGCGGAATGCTGGCCAGCCTCCTATGGGGAAGGCCTGTGGGGGCCCCCATGCTGCGGACCCCCGTCTGTCCGGGTGTGGTGTGTAGGGAGCAGGTGTTTCTGGGCCTGCATCTGGACTCTCTGCCTTGGGTCCTGGGCCCACCCCGAGGGGGGTCTGAACCTGCCTCCAGGTCAAAGCCCGTGTGTCCATGGGATGGCTCCGCTCTCCTCAGAGTCTTCAGACACATCTCAGGTGCTCCCTGCTCCCAGGCCAGGGAGCCTCCGTGGCCAAGCCCTGTGACTGGGACGTGCTTATACAACACCCCTCGCTGCACGTCTGCTGAGCAAACGTGTATAGAGAAGTCCCGCCTTCCTTGTGAGAACGGGGCCCCCTGGAGGCAAGGCTGTGTGTTCCCCTCCCACTGAGGGTCCCTGAGAGAAGGGACATATCTGCCCCTCAAACTGAAGCCTTCTCTGTCTCTTTCAGCCTCAGACTCATCTGGTGCACAGCCTGGGGCTGCTCAACACCGCATGCCTGTGTGTGTGTGTGTGTGTGTGTGTGTGTGTGTGTGTGTGTGTTGAGGGTGGGTAGCCAAGACTTGCAGCCTCTCAGTCTCTGCCAATTTTCCAACCCCACCCAGCTACAGAGGTCTGGGAGGGTGAGCTGGGCCCCTGGACTGAGGGAAGCAGGGATGGGCCCAGAGCCCTCCTGCCTTCTGGGGTGGGCCCTGGGCTGGAGGTGGGGCCCATCTTTCCCTTCCTCCCAGGGCCTGTGTGGGGAGGGGGGGCAGCCCGAGTGCTGAGCCCCTGCTGGGGCCATGACCGCTTCTCCCTGCAATAAGTGAGGAGACAGCAGCTATTAATATAAGATGAGTTCACGGGCTCACAACTTCTGCAGGCAGGAAAACAGGCTCCCGGGGCTGGGGGCTGCGGCAAGTCTGTCTGTCAGATTCTCCTCGGGAGCCTGATGCCCTCCAGCCCCCACAGCCCAGCTCCCTACGTACTAAGACCTTTGTGCACACAGGCACTTGCATACAGGCACGTGCATGCAGGCCCATGTGGTGGTCCAGGCCCCTGGCTGTTCAGAGAACATACACATGCATACTTACCCAGACATGCATGTATAACCAGATTATCTGAACACTGGTACACATTTGTACACAGATATATCATTGCACACATGTATACAGATCATGTCAACTTCACGTGCACGTGGTTGCATGCAGGAACTCACACGTGCCTTTGCATACATGTATATACACGCAGAGACAGACTTATCCTTGTATTCATGTGTGCACATGGGTCTGAACATGCAGACCCATACCCGTTTGCACACCACTGCACACCCACATATAGACACAAGACTGTACCTGTAAACAAGCAGAACCCATAGCCATGTACACACGTTTGCAGACAGGACCACATTTACTGGAGGCCGGTACGTGCCCTTTTGCACGCAGTGCACACAGTTGCACAGGCTCCCCGCTGCTATCAGTGCTCAGCAGCCATGATTCACCGGCGGCAGGCCCTCGGTTTCCAGCTCCATGGAGCTGAGCTGGTTCAGCTTCCCCTCCCTGCCTCTCCCCTCCTCCAGCCTCATGACAGGCAGCCGCAGCTCCTGCCAACCCCATGTCTGCCTTCTGGCTTCCCACCCCCCGGGGGTCCCCAGATCCCTGATTAACCCCCTCGCTAATTGGCCACCAGCCCCTTGACTTTGCTGCAGGCCTTCTCGGGAGCTGGGAGCGAGAGGCTGCAAATTGGCTAGGAGGAAGGGTCTGGGGAATAGAGTGCAGGCGCAGGGCGAGGGTGCTGCAAGGCCAGGGCCTGGCTGCAGCCAGACAGGGCACCTCGGTGCCAGGGCCAGGGGACACCAACATCCTGTTTTCTGGCGAGGGCCCTCCTCCAGCTCACATGTATGCGGTCCTATGAAGCCATCCCTTCCTGCACACGTACATGCTCACCAGACGTGTGCATGGACATGCCTCACCCTCTTCTTCACACAAATGAATGTGAACATTCGCACATACCCAAGCACACTCATGAACAAACCCAGTAAGCATTCAAAATCTGACATATGCATAAATGAGCCTGCCAGATATCCTGAGACCATTTGTATGTACATCAAAACACACTTCGAGCCCAGGCCGGGTAGCTCAGGTGGTTAGAGCATCGGGTCCCCCTACACCAAGGTTGTAGGTTCAATCCCTGGTCAGGGCACATACAAGAATCAACCAATGAATGCATAAGTGGAACAATAAATTGATGTTCCTCTTTTTCTCTTCTTCTCTCTCTCAAATCAATAAATAAACTTAAACACACACACACACACACACACACACACACACACAACTTTACCTAAACACACAAATGCAGTCACATGTACAGGCTTGTAAACACACATACACATGCCTATGAATGTTCTCCTAAGTATATGTGCAGGCATGCACGACCATATACTTACGTGTGTGAGTGCACACTGTGGAGTCCAGGCACGCTGTGCACCCCACTCATATGCATGTAAATTTTTGAACCCGCTACCAGTGACCACCGCCTAGGGAGAAACTCCCTCCCGTAGCCTGCCTCTGGCTCTGCACCGGAAAGGGAAGCTGAAGGCTGGTGCAGTCCGTTGGCAGGGGGGCAGGGGCAGTGGGGGGACACCCCTCCCCCACGTTCCAAGCTGCCTGGCAGCGCTTTTGGCTTTGGCCTCTGTAGCTCCTGTCTTCTTGGCTCTGAGACAAGCCCACATCAGATTCTGCTCTGTTGCAGGCAGCCTGGGGCAGTGGAAAAAAGAGTTTCTATTTCCATGCTGGATACCAACTGGCTGTGTGACTTTGGGCAAGTTGCTGTGCTTCTCTGTGCACCACTTTCTCAACTGTAAAATAGGAATAAAAAACTCTCCGTTGGTCTGGTCACGTTTATGGGTGTGCTTTACTCAGGCACACACATCTGGGGAGGTGTCAGTGCCCAAGACGATGAGAGGCGAGCGGAAGGGCCTGCCTGTCATCACAGTCAACTCCTCACGGAACAGGTGAGGCCCCCTGGCTGGTGTGGCTCAGTGGTTGAGTGTCAACCTATCAACCAGGACATCACGGTTTGATTCCTGGTCAAGACGCATACTGATTAACAATGCTCTCTGATCTTTCTTTTTTCTTTTATCCTTTTCTTTTTCCCTTCCCTTCCCCTCCCACCCTCCCTCCCTCCTTCCCTTCCTTCACAGAGAGAGAGAGACATCAGTGATGAGAGAGAGCACCATTAGAGCATCACTGATCCGCTGCCTCCTGCATGCCCCACACCGGGGACCAAGCCTGCAGCTCAGGCATGTGTCCTGACCAGGAATCTAACCGTGACCTTTTGTTTTGGTCAATGCTCAACCACTGAGCCACACCAGCTGGGTTCTTTGATGTTTCTACCTCTTTGTCCCTCTCCCTTCCTCTATAAAATCAAGTGTATATAGATCCCAGAGAGGGAGCAAGGCGGGAGCCTAAAGATCTGCCTTCCGACCTCAGCCCGCACGCCCGCTCCTGTCTGTAGGGGAGTGAGTACAGTGGCAGGACGCCCCACACCGCCGTTCTGACGATTCCCCACATGGCTCTTCGGCTGTGAAAGGCTTTTTGTCCTGCAGCTTCAGATCCCCTCATCTCCTGGGGCCGAGGGGCAGCCCCTGGTGAGCGCCGGAAAATGCTCTCTGCCTGGCGATCTGGGGGGACTAGCCGACACCCACCCCCAGAATTTACAGGAAATAGCGCCAGATTGCCCTGGCCGCCGGGCGGCCAGGAGGGGGCAGTGAGGAACTGGCAGTGAGCAGGGCGGGGTGAGGTTTGCCTGGGATTGTGTGTATTCCTGTAACTGCGTGCGGATGTCTTTGTTTACACAGGAGCAGGGCTCTGTGGGTGTGCCAGTGTCCCTGTGCCCACGGATGTGGGTAGGTGTCTATTTGCGTGTCTACCTCTGAGTGTGCATGAATGTGTGCATCTGAACAGGTGTGTGTGCCCATGCCAAGCAGGGTGTGTCTGTGGGGAGCCCGTCCGAAACCCAGCGAGTTCAGGGGGCAGGTATTTCCAACTCCGGAGGAAGGTCTACAACGGCTGGAACCTCGGTCTAGCTCCCTTGATTTCAAAGCAAAACCAACCATTACCTGTAAACCGGCACCTGGAAGTGGACAAAAAGGGAAACCCTTTAACATGGCCCTTCCGACACCACCCACCATGCTTCCAGCTGCGGATTCTGAACGCGGGCGAGCCGCACGGTGAGCGGAGCGCCAGCCCGGATCCACGGCCGCTCCTGGCCAGCTGTGAGCTTAGCCCACGCGCTTACCCCTTGGCCTGTTTCTCTCGTGTGCAGTTTGGGGGCCCTGGCCTCCTGAGGGTGAGGCTAATGTCTGCGGTTTGGGGCAGGTGGTGGCACTCAGTGAATGCTCCTTCCGCTCAGGATGGGCCGCGGGGAAGCGCTGCGGAGGGACCGCTCCAGGGGAGACGCCGGACGCCAGCGCGGACTCCGGCTTCCCAGAACCTCATTCCTCCCTCCGCTCCCGGCAAGGGCGGCTCCCCACCATTCCGCCTTCTCCCGCGGCCGGCGCCGGGCGGCCTGTCCGTCACCGGCCCTGCGAAGCCAAGTGCTGACTAAACACAGGCCTGAGCGCAGGGTGGAGCCGGGGCTCCACGGGGGCTGGCGGCCCGCGGCCGCCTCCCCTGCACCCCCACCTCCAGCCCTGAGCGGAGCGGCTGGCGCAGCAGTTGCTGACAATTCAAAACTTCTGCCCCCTCTCCGGGGACGCCAGTGGGGGCCTGGAGCGCAGGCATGACCGGCCACCAGCCGGCTCCGCCCTCTCCCGCCGGGCCCGCCGGGCCCGTTCCTGCCCCGGGACAGCACCCACAGCAGCTGTGCTCGCAACCACCACAACCGTTGCTTCCTGGGCGGGTCACTTTTTGGGTCAGAACATAAACCCAGCCCCCGCCGGGGAGAGGGGCGTGCGGCAGGCAGCCCAAACCTTTTATCAGATTCCACTGGAAATCGTTCTATTTAAGGTAAGTTGCTTGGGTCTGAGGAACAGACAAGATGCCGGCCAGATGTTGGGAGGCGGCATCAGCATTCAGCCTGCGCTCCTCTCCTGCTGCAGCTCGGGCTGCCAGCGCGTCTCCCGGTCCCAGCGCACTCCCCGGGCCCGCGGAGGGGCCTGGGCGTCCTGCCTTCATCCCACCTCCCCCAGGGTGACCATCACACCTGGGCCTGCGGCCCCTCCCCACCCCCCGGAGCTGGCTCCATGTTTTCCCCTTCCATCCACCTCTCCCATTAAACACACACACACACACACACCCGAGGTGCCGAGTGGCTACAAAGATTTTATCGAGTTATTGAAAACATTGGCGTAGGTTTACGTAGGTGCATGTACAGTTACATGGAATCTTCAGGTCACTGGGAGCTAACGTACATGAGCCTGGCAGGGAAGCAGAGACCAGACTGGGAGCCACGGGGCTTTAAGAAACTGGACATCTTTCTGAGGACCGAGAGCAGCGGGGCAAAGGGAAAGGGTCCTGAGGGGCTTGGCTCACCCCCCCACCCACCGCTCAGATCTCCAGCGGAAGCTCCTCCCCCACCCTCGGGGGGAAGGGACCCATGTCAGACTGTGTCCCCACCGCACACGCGCTCGCTCCCTAAGACCTCGATGTGGAACACACACCCCAGTCCTTTGGTCCAGGTGCTTCTAACTGTTTGTGTCAGAGAAAAGAAGGCACTTTGGGAGCATATGGTCACTCTCCTACAGGTACACCATTCTAGACAGAAAGTAAAAACCGGTTAGTTTCTCAAGCGAGTTAACTAGAAGTCACTACAGTGATTGTTCCCAGGCGCTCACTGAGGCAGAGGAGGTGGCCCCTGGTCGGCGGAGCCAGAGGAAGCCCGGCGGAGGGCTGCGGCGAGGCGTAGGGAGGGCAGAGCGGGGAGGGCAGAGCGGGCACGGGGGAATGCGTAAGCAGAGGGTCACCAAAGCCAAGAGCCCTCAATCTGTCCGGCCGGCGCGGTGGAGCCGGAGGAGTGGCGCCGCGGGAGGAGATTTCACATTAGCCTGACAACACCGTTGGGCTCGGCGGTGACATTGGCCAGGTCGTTTCTGAGGCTCGAGCTCCTGGAGGCAGGCTGAGCTCAGCCGCTCTGAGCTTCCAGGGACAGGAACACCCCCCCCCCCCCCCCCCCAGGCCGCTCCTTTGGAATGTACTCGTCTCACCACCTGGGCAAAGCCACCAATCACTCTGACACCGCCTGCCGGGTGCGGGGCCCTGGGCCCCAGGAATGGGGGCAGGCTCCCTGGCTGAGCAGACCAGAAAGGGAGGTGGTTTCTTGGCCTCAGCACTTAAGAGTCCTTGTGAGCCATTGTTCCATTCGCTTACCAGCTTGGGCCCGGTTTAAATAATCACTAAACTTCGCATTCCACAATCACAGGATTCTAAAGACACACGATTACCTGCACAGGGTCCTTCATCATTCTAAGGGCCCGGGGCTTAAAGCAGCGTTTTGGGGGGCGAACCGATGCACAGGAGAGCCCAGCCGACTGGGTCCCAGCCTCCCCTCCCCCAGCCGAGGAAGCCGGCTGCTACAAAGCGCAGAGCTTGGCTGCATAGATTTTAATGAGAACGTCAGGCAGAGCTGTGCTGTTGCTCTCCGGGACTTGCAGATCATTACCAAACCAGCTGTAGGATGAGAACACAGCACATCGAACCCCTAGGAGGTCACTGAGCTAATGATCTAATCCTACCTTCCGCAGGCAGCGCCCCTCCCCGCCTCCCCTGCCCCCAGACCTCTCCGCGGCGGACTGTCCACTCCAGCAGCCAGGCCAACACCGCCCCCTCCAAGGTCAGAGCGGAACGATGGCGAGTGGCACAGACTCCCCCTTTCCAGAAAGGAGGGGGATGGGAGTGACTTAGTCAGAGCCATTAGGCCCAGGCCCTGGCCTGGCCGGGCCCCAGGACTCCTATTTGGAGAGCCACTGCCCTCCACCTCCACCGGCCATTTTAGGTTCTGAAGAATGGACCTTCCGCTTCCAAGTGCAGGTGGGAAGCAAGGCAGGGCGCACACACAGCCCGGCGTGCTCAGCACCAGCGCCAGGGGCTGGCCCTGTGCCAGAGGCACTGACCTGGGGAGGGGGAGGGGCCGAGGCAGCCCCAGGAGGAGGGCATGCTGGCCCCACAGCCCGAGTTCAAGGAAAAGAGGCAGAGGGGGCGCATTCAGCGGGCACAGCGCGGTACCCATGATTACACACGCTCCTCAGCCGGAGGGTTTACGAGGGCTTTGGCAATTACTACAACCATTTGCTGTGCGGGGCACAGGCAGATCCTGTTTCTCTTTGTTTCAGGCTCTGAAAGCAGGAGCAGCCAGGAGCAGCCGGCTTCGGCATGAGAGGCTGCACAATAGTTGGGGCAGAAGAGAGGAAACCTCCCTGCTGGCCACGCAGACCAGGCTTTCGGAATAATAGCACCTGTGTGTTAGCTGGGGGAAGGGGGGGAGGGCAGGAACGGCACTGGGTGCTGAGGAGGGAGCTGGAAATGAGACCCGCGGTCCCTCTGCTGATTTCAGCCTTCCTCGGGGCTGCCAGGCCCCCCAGGCAGCTGCCTGCCACGGCTGCCAGCCTGAGGGACTGCAGTTTCCACACTTGGCAGAAATTGGGGAAATAAAACGGGGAGGAGTGAAGAGGAATTGAAAACAGCACCTGTCAAAGCTGCCCACCCTCTTCCTTCTCTCACTACCTCTAGTCCCCCGACTGGGCGGTTCCCAAGGCCAGTGGCTGGTAGATAGCAAAGGGGAAGCAAAATATTACGAGGCCATAAGGGTCTGAGCAGCACTGAGGGCCTGGCACAGGCCCCCGAGCCCTCCTGCTGCCCCCCCCTTTATGGTGAGGTCGGAAGCAGCAGAGCTGAGAATGCTCGGCCCAGGCCCTAGCAGGTGCTCACTAGTTGGTCCCAGAAAGCACAGGTGACTTGGAATCAAACACCCTGGGCTGCAGCTCTGTTACGATCCAACTGCATGACCTTGAGCAAGTCACTTCCCATCTATAGACCTGAGCGTCACTCAGAGGGTAGGGCCCAAGGCGAGCCACCGTGCCTCCAGCACTGCAGTCCAGGTCTCTGAGCTTGGTCCTGCCAGCAGCAGAGGCCCCATCCCCCTGTGCCAGGGCGTTTGGTCATGGGTATCAGAGGTCAGAACTGGGCGGTGGTGCCCAGAGGCACCTGGTGACCGCAGAGGGGTGTGTAAAGGAAACCCAACCACCACACTCAGGAGACGGGGCCTGGGAGGGAGGCAAACACCTCATTCTTCATAAAAGCATCATTTCTGGGCAGAGGGGTTTGAGACCTTCTTTAGGGGCTTGATGGCTCCTGGGAAAAAGGGAATCCAGATACAGAAAGAGCTTAGCAAAGGCAGCCTCACCCTGCAGACCAGGCAGAGGGTGCAGCCATCTGGCTGCTGGGCACGTGGCCTGCTGACCTCCAGGGCAGGGGAGGGGCCAGCTGTGTCCACGCAGGCTTCAGGACAGGAAGTGGCTGGCGTTATTCTAAGAAGCTGAGGGCATGGCTCTGAGACCACAGTGGAAACGGCTCCTGGGGAAGGCACCACTCGTTCCCACCCACCCAGAGGGATCAGCTTTGGGGTTTTCCCTTCTCTCAATATGAAGGGCCGCGGGAACACCTCAGCCACGGACCCTCAGGGCCCCGGGGCTGCTGGGGGAGGGGAAATACATGTTGATTTGGAGGAAGCACATGGATATATCTTTGGTAGCTTCAGGGAAGGCTTTGGCCCTTGAGATTCTCCCCTCCCTCTTTCCCCCGGGACTGGGGGGGTGGCATTGAAAAGGCAGGTAGGAAGAAAAGAGAAGAGGCGGGCACAGGCAGGAAGAGCTAATCCGACCAGTCGTCCTCATCGAACTCGGAGGAGTCGTCTTCGGAGTCGCTGTACTCGACGGCGATGCGGCGCGACAGGATGGTGGCCACGTCGTTGCCCACCACGTCCCGCTTCTCCTGCTCCTGCTGCTCCTCCACCCGGCGCAGCTGGAAGCCTGCGGAGAGGCAGAGGGTCCGGAGGTGAGTGGCCCCAGAATCCATCCAGGACTGAGGAAGGGGGAATGGCCATGGGCTGGTGGAATATGGGAGAGGAAGGTGAAAAAGAAGGATCCTCTCGGAAAGGAGGAAGAAAAAAAACAAAGATGGAGGTTGATAAAATGGTGGCCCTGGAGCCAGAGGGGTCTCTGAAAGGAAGTTGCCACCTTCCCCTGTCAGCTCGCAGGCCAGTGCGGGTCCTACTCCGCTGGTGGGGACTGGCCACCACGCCCCACTAGTAGCACACAGTCTGCCCGATTCATCATTACCACAGAGCTCAGCTGCCCTAGGCTGTCTCCTCTAGACAATCCTCCAAGCAGAAGGAACCACTCTAGCCCCGGGGTATCTAGCCTGGCTTCTGACCAAGAGAGTAAATGCTCCAGAGGGAGGGGAAGAGAGAGGGGAGAGGTGACAAAAGAGGGAGGAGGCAATGGGTGAGGACGAGGGGAAGAGAGTAGGCAGGAAGGGGATGGAAGGCGAAAAGGTGAAGGACAGGAATGACTGAGTTCAGCGGAACAAGTACCTCCAGGATGTGATTCTGTTTCTCTGGGGTACAAAATGGATGCAAACACACACAAAGCACACATTTTCAAGAAATTCAAAGATCTCAGGTTAAGAATTCTTTCCTTTAAACCACGTGGAAAGAAATCCAAATCCCCCTATTTTTAGGGTGAAGTCTTTCTTTGGGCTGATCCCAGGCCTGAGGTCCCAATCTCTCCCCATCCAATGAAAGCTCCTCCCTGGGAAGGGCACAAACGCCTCACCCACCCTCCACCGGTCATCCCAGCTGCAGAAAGACAGTGCTCCCTGGTCCGGGACCCACTACTGCGTTTACCTTGGCGGATGGCTGAGAGCAAGTCACTGCGGGCGTCGCTCACAGGAGGCAAGGAGGACTTGGCCTTGGGTGCGTCAGAAGGCGGCGGTGGTGGTGGTGCGGCAGGCTGGCCATCTGCACCGCCATAGAAGAGAGGAGGCGGCCCAGGAGGAGGAGGAGGAGGGGGAGGAGGAGGTGCTCCTCCGGAGGATGGGGATAAGGGAAGCGGTGGCGGGTAGTCAGCTGCCGGCGGTGGGGGAGGAGGGGGAGGGGCAGCAAAATCGGGGTGAGGTGGGAAAGAGGGCGGTGAGGGTGGCGGTGGGGTCACCGGGGACCCAAGTCCTCCAGGTGGAGGTGGAGGAGGCACGTTGATCATCGGAGGAGGAGGAGGCGGAGGGGCCGAGGGCGGAGCGTAGCCGGGCTTGAGGCCCAGCGGGGAGCCCAGAGGAGGAGCTGGTGGTGGGTGGCTCGGGCTGACCACACTGGATCTTTTGGGTCCAGCTAAGCCAGACGCCCTTTGGTTGTTGTCTGCTGGGTAGCTAAAAGGACAAATAAAAAGACCCACCATCACTTTCAGGATGCAAATACTATTCATGGTTAAGCTACTCTATAAGCCTAGGTTTATTTTGGTTGATTGTATCATTTCATTTTGGTTCAAAGAGAAAAAAAAAAAGGAAGTAGTTAGAACAGACCAATATCAAACGGGCAGTTTTGTAAAGTAATGAGCTTCCTTCCCATTAGCAGAGGAGTCTTAAGCAGAGATTGAGAAAAACTACCTGAAAGAAGTAAACTTGGGATCAGATAAGGGCAAGCCAAGATCACCTCCTGGTTCCCCTCAAACTTTTAGTTCTGCGAGAAAAGGCACTCTCCTGACACCCCCCACCCCCGAAAGGAATGGCCAGTTTATTTTATTGATTTTTCACAGAGAGGAAAGAAGAGAGATAGAGAGCTAGAAACATCAATGAGAGAGAAACATCGATCAGCTGCCTCTTGCACACCCCCTACCGGGGATGTGCCTGCAGCCAACGCACATACCCCTGACCAGAATCAAACCTGGGACCCCTCAGTCCGCAGACCAACACTCTACCACTGAGCCAAACCGGTTTCGGCAGGAATGGCCAGTTTAATCCTAGAGCCAGGACTACAAAGGATGCAAGAAAGAACTGGAATAAAAATTCAACCACCACCGGCCCGCCCTCCGTCCCTCAGGTTATTGACATTTACTCCATCCTGTGAGGCAGGAAACGCCAGCCACGCTGACCAAACCTGAGGGCACAGACTTAGGCAATGGTACTTTCATGTTCATGTGCTAAAACCTGAGAAAGGAGGAGGGTCTGAGGGTCAGCAGAGACAGGAAATGGATGTGCCACCAAACTTAACCCCGGCTGAGAGAGGGCCAAGCTGCAGCTCTCCCTGTTTGCTCTGCTCGGCTGCAGGCTCTCAGGGCTTCCTTTCCTCCTTTGTATCTGCCCTGTGCTAACAGCTACTTCTGAGAAAAGCTGCCATCTTGCAATTTACCACAGACCTTCAAGCCTGAGCTGCACCTGACAGGACAGCCGGCAGGAAGTGATTTGGGAGGCAGAGATTTGGGATTAGTGGTTTCAAGAGCCAAGAAGAATGGGGCGGGTGGGATGCTTAGAGCATTTGCTTTAGGTTTCCATCCGAGGGTCCTCAGCACACCCAATCTCTGCCTGACAGTGTCCGAGGAGAGCCGTGTGCCAGGCACCGGCAGGGAAGAGTGATGGACTGAGGAAACAAACCGAACACTCCGAGCCCGCCAGCCACAACTTGCTAACCCTTCCCCTGCATGTCTCTGCCAGGGACACGGACGAGCATAAAAATGAACAGATTTTAACTTTCATCTCTCCTTCCCTTTGTTTCATTCTTTCTGGAGAGTCTATCCAACAGGGAAATGAACCAGAAGCAACAGAAGAAAAAAGTGACTGTCTGCTAAGTTCCTAGATAACCGGACAAGGTGTCATAAATAAATATTTTATGGGCGGTAAATATACCACTTCGATTCAGGTGGAGTGAAAGCTAAGGAACATGCCAGAGGTGAGTTTGGGGACTCCTATCTTCCCAGGGGCAGGCAGTAGTAAAGAACACAGGCTCGGGAGTCCGGCTGACCTGCCTTCCCATCAGGTTGGACTCTGCCTCTTGCTGGCTCAGTGACCTCAGGTAAGTGCACTGACCTCTCAGCCTTCTCAGTTACTCACCTGTAAAATGGGCTCCTATCTCAAGAGGATTCTTGTAGGAATTTAATAACATATACTGTTTGGTATAATGCCTGGCCCCTTACAAACACTTAATACATGTTAATTATTTCTATTATCTAGACAGATTTGCCCGAACTTATTTTAGTGCTCCTGGCCTGGATTTGGAACTCTTATTTTGTTCTTGAGTTTCTAACCATTCAGAGTAGATGGGAAAGGTACCACCACTTACCTGAATTCTGCTGGCGGCGGAGGTAAGCTCTCCTCAGAGAAGGAAGAAGGCAGAGAGGTGGAGTCTGACTGCGGTGGCGGTGGGTAGTTGCTTACATCCATGTTTTCAACAGAACCGATGCTACCATTCTGGTACACCAAGGCGGGCGGATACCTGACAATGAACCCAACACAAAAACTCACTTTAAAAATCTGGCCAGTGTGGCTTACTTGGTTGGTCCTCAATCCACATCAATGTTTCTCTCTTCAGCTTCTTCCTTCTTCTCTCTCTAAAACTCAATTTTAAAACTTTTTTAAAAACTCTGAGTGATACTCCCATTAAAAAAACTTTTTTTGTATTGATTTTTTACTGAGAAGAAGGGAGAGGGATAGAGAGCTAGAAACATCAATGAGAGAGAAACATAGACCAGCTGCCTCTTGTACACCCCCTACTGGGGATGTGCCCGCAACCAATGTACATGCCCTTGACTGGAATCGAACCTGGGACCCTTCAGTCCGCAGACTGACGCTATCCACTGAGCCAAACCGGTTTAGGAGATACTCCTATTTTTTAAAAAGACCCCACAAAAATGCATTTGATACAAAAGGTATTAAGAAAAAATAAGTTTATTCCCCATATAGTTTCTGCTATACTGAAATTTTATTTTAGGACTAAATATTCCATCGTTAGCATCTCCCAGGTATTTCTGCTGGATTGTTTGTAGGAATGGGATTCAACCCACATTATCAAAACCATGCTGTTCCTTTTTCAGTGCTGGACTTGTCAAACCCAGCAGTTCTTTTAAATTCTCTCCCGATGTTAGGAGCAGCCTATACCCGAATCCTCAAGTATGTCTGTGGCAAAGGGCAGAGCCAAGCCCCAAGGCTAATGAGCTAGTTGCAAACACGTGACTGGCACACAGCCTGGTTTTGAGGTCGGCAAGCCTCTGCAGTGCTCTAAGGCCAAGGAGGCATCTGACTGCAAAAGCAAGCTGAGGACAAGTCCAAGGTGCTGGTGGTTGTTAGATGTGGTCTCTTCGCCAGCACTCTCTTATCAATAACAAAATGAGCTGCCAATTAAAGAGGGATGCTAGGGCTTGCCTTATGAAAATCTGCCCCTCAGAGCACTGGGCTTTGGGCAAATTTGCTCTGGGTGAACAACAAACCTACAAACAAGCACAAAAATACCAAGCAGCAGCTAGTGTACCCCCCTCCCCCACTTCCACAAAGAAAGCTTCTAAAACAGACTCAGAGAACCAGGAGGTCACCACTTTGATTCCTGGTCAGGGCACATGCCTGGGTGCAGGCTTCCCAGTAGGGGGCGTGCAGGAGGCAGCTGATCAATGATTCTCATCATTGATGTTTCTCTCCCTCCCCCCTTCTCCCTCCCACCTTCCTTCCTCGCTCTCTAAAATAATATACTTAAACAATAGAAATTTATTTCTAAAAAAAATAAAATTAAATAGACCCCAAGGAGAACAGAGCTGAATGGAACTGAATCAAATGCTGCTCTGATATGAAAAATCCCCAAGGCCTGGAGCCCTGTAGTCTTGACACATCTCTTTATAGGTTCGCCAACTAGCATGTCCAGGTAAACTAGCCATGCAACCCAATTCCAAATCTCTTGGAGAACAGGGAAATGGGAGGCAAAGTTCTTGTTTTCACCAACCCATTACACACACACACACAAAACAACAAACCTCAAACCCACAAAATAATGGGCATATTGCCCGGTGGCATAGCTCAGTGGTTGAGCGTAGACCTATGAACCAGGAGGTCACAGTTCAATTCCTGGTCAGGGCACATGCCTCGGTTGTGGGCTTGATATCCAGTGTGGGGTGTGCAGGAGGCAGCTGATCAATGATTCTCTCTCATCATTGATGTTTCTATCTCTCCCCCTCTCTCTGAAATCAATAAAAAAAAAGTATTTTTTTAAAAAAAATAGTAGGCATATTCTGAACATGCAAGCTTCTGGCCCTAAGAATCACTGAACCTATGACAAGGGCCTCTCTGAACAGGATGGGACACTACAGAATGAAATGGCCCTTTTACTGGGAGGTGAAGGTAATGGAGGACCCTCAGGGCTGATTTCCCTGCAGAGAAAAAGGTTCGTTTTTCCTCTCACCATCTTTATCACCCATTAAAACAAATCTCTTAATCCAGAAAGAACAAGTGTCAGAAGTGTCAAGATTTTTAAAAGTCAAAATTTTCATGGTAGAGTTATTTCTAAAAGCAAGAACAACTCAACTCTTTCCGTTTATCATTCTTAGACACCTGGCATGGGCTGGGCTGGATCTCTGACAGGCAGGATACAACATATTTAGGGGAAAACCAGGATGGCATTCACACCCAGCAGAGGTGGTGACTTGACTTTGAATGTCACACAGGTTGGGCACTAGGATAAGCATCAAACGGAGCGTTGAGACCATTCTTTTTTCCTTTCAGACCTCTAGTGTAATTTGGTATTGGGAAATGGGGTCAGACTGACATCTACTATTTCTCCATGGAGATCTATAGCCTCAGTCTGGCTGAGCGACCTTTCCCACACTGTCTCTGAGACCTGCTTTCAGTCCCTTGGCCAACTTCTCTCCTGAGACTGACAAAGGAAGGCGGCTGAAAAGTTGCTTCGGTGATGTGCACAAATTCCCTGCTGGGCCTTCCCCATTCCTGGGAGAGGCCCAGTGCTTAGGCACTGCCTTCAGATCACTGCTCTGGAGGCAAAGGGCTCCCAAGACCACTTTTCTTCCCCTCCCAGTCTTTCCTTTGAGGCCCTTGGTTGTGCCAGTGCCTGGCGGAGTGAGGGCACTAGAAGCCGTGGTTTTCCCCCCATACCACTCAGTCACCTCATTTAAACTGCTGAGTCTTGATTAACTTAGCAAATTTTAATCACCAGATGGATGCACTTTAAAGTAGTTAACAGTGATATCAATCTAAGCCATACAGCCAGCCTGCAGGGGGTGTGCAAGGTGTCACATAAAGCTGTCAGACTGAGGTCCCCGCCCCTTCAAAGAATGCTACCAATGGTACAAAACAGGATCACCTACCCAGAAGGCCCCAGCTTTTCTTTGGATTCCACAAATTCTTGTCCCATCTTCATTTTCTCCCACTCTTCCTTACGTGTCTTGATTTTACGTGGGTTTATGTTACCTCGATTTGGATTATCTTTCTTTTCTTTCTGTAATAAAAAGGGACAGAAAATCCTATGTAAAACATTCTCCAATGCTCTTCTCTAAAATTCCATCCACCTCCATGGATACACACTCAATAGACACTTTACCTAGACAACATAGAGTAACTACAGAATTTATAATAGAATTACTCTGCCACAAAGGTCAGCTAAGAGAGATGAGAGTCATGATAGCTATAGCTATCTGGGGAAGATGTAAGGAAATAGTTAAAACAAAACCACCAATGAGGGTTTCTTCAGCCTGTGCAGCTGAACTAGCCCCTGGCACTCTCCTGGCAGCCATGCTAATGGGAGTGTGAGGTGGCGGCTGATAGGTCATATATGCTTACACACATCACTGGGAGTCTAAGGGGAGCATCTCCTAAAACCAGGCCTACCGCCCACCTCTACTAGCCACCAGCAGTGAAGGTGTTAAACTGCTCCTGTTGCAAATCGAACACTGTAGAGCCTTGTGCTGATCTCTCAGAAATGAGCTGCAAAACTGGCAGGGAAGGGACTGGCCTAGCTTGAGTGTCCAGCAGAGTCAGGTGCAAATTGCAAGAGAAATAAATGGTGAATAGAAAAGTCAATTTCTAAAACTCAGCCTGAATATACTATTGTTAATAGTGCTGGGGGGAACAAACACAATTCTGGTGTGATTTATACTTTCATCTTGGTTGTGCTTGGAGTGGACACATTTTTTTAAGTGTTTCACCTGGCATCCAAGCAAGCAGCCACTCAGAATGATCACTTCACATAAGACTGGCTTCCTTTTTATCCCCCTCCACAACCGTGCCTACTGATGTGTAGAACAGAGGCCCCTTCCCCCTCACCCTATGCTTTCTCTTCTCTTTCATGATATCCTTGGTGTCCTGCAGCATCTTCTCCTTCCAAAGATCAAAGAAGTACGAAGGGTCTGTGTAGAATTTGAGTGCTTCTTTCCCATCGTCCCTGGGATAGAAATGAAGACAAGTAGCTGTCAGTAGACAGATGAGCTCCTAACCAAATCCAATATTCCAAACACTTACCAGTTAGCAGTTTCCACACTCAGGAGTCAAGTCCTTCAAACTGATTGCTTACTTCCTCTTCCCTACCAGCGGTCCATGCCCCTCCAATGCCACCTCCTTATTTATCTGGCTTTTAAAGAACCTTAGCCCCACCCTCGATTCCTGGTGAGGAATTTGCATAGTCGGGAAAAGAATGGGCTATAGCAGCAGGAAACCCGATTATTTCTAATGATTTGCATGGCCTCTGACATCTCCCTGAAGATACCCTAGCCTATCAGAGGGGATTTCTGCTACTGGTTCCCTTTCCCTGCACCAACTACCCTGGCTCTCTAGGAAGCATTAGTGGCTTCCCACTCACCTGAAACCTGTGCACACATGTGTACATATACACACATCAATGTATACATGTGTGCAGCTGGTATTCCTCTGTGAAAACACATAACCACAGTGCTCCACCTTCTTGCTTCCTTCTATAATAGCTCAGCATCCACCCAGCACCCCCCAGCTCCCCAACCACAAGGGGGCCCTACTGAGAACAGATGGCCAGATGTTTTATGACTACAATATTTAATTACCATCTCTTAGTGGCTGTGCCGGAACAGAGTGAGTGACTGAGTGTTAAGGTAAGAGTTATCTGCCAGGCTCGATGACCCTAGTGGAATCCTACATTTTGGCATAAGTCTCTCTCACTTTCCAGAAAGCATGTACTTAGGACATTTATTTTAACACTACTCTGAACTAAAAAGAATTGGAAAGGCAATTCTACATCCTGGCTTTCAATTCTATCACAACACACAAAAAGCATTTCCAAATCAAACACTGATGATTTTTTATATTAAATCTTGTTGTGTTAGCTACATCTCCACTCATTTATGTTAAGCCAAATTCAGATAACTGAAAGCATATTAAAGAGGAAAATACCTTTATTTAAAATATAAACTTGTTTTATATTGTTTATCCTATCCTACCACACCCTGTATCATATCACTTTGATATTCTCAGGTGTGTACTCCCACTGCCCAAATCCAACTAAATAATAGAGCAGAGTCAAATCTCTGCCCTACTATGATAGCTAGTCCCTTTGGAAGTCAAGGGACAGGTATAATTTCACACAATAAAAATATACGATAGATGCCAGATGCTTTCCCAATATCTGTGTCAGAAGCTACTGTGCTCCTATCCCAGGCTCCCGGACCAGCAGGTGTCCTTGATTCCTGCGCACTGGTACCCACCCCAGCGTTCCTCTGTGTAGTACACCCATGTCTCACAGAAGATACTGCCTCCAGCTAGCTGTAATTACTTTTTCCCTGTTCCAAAGATATTTATGGATGCAAGAAGATAAATATTTGCCTCTGTCCTGCTCAGTGGTTACTTGCAGGATAACATTACCAGACCCTTAGAGGGGAAGGGCTACCTTCTTCTTTACAGTCCAGCCACGCGGTGCAGTTCCTTTCCGAGGGGACTGTTCAACGAGTGAACAACACTCGTTTGGAACAATGCCCATCACTCCGTAAGCTTTGGAAGGACCCCCAGGGCCCAGAGCAGCCCGTCCACAAGGCCGGCCCCACGAAAACGCCCCAACATCTGGTAAGCGAGTGGTTTCTGAGTAACTGGGAGCCTTGCTCGAATGTTGCCCCTGGGATGTACTACAGGACTGCCTTGTAACAAAGTCCTTTTGGTTCTAACATAACTAAATTCCTTGGATGGAATCCAAGATGGATCTGCTATATCAAACTAAACTTGTGGCATACAATAATATAGCCAACTTTCAACGTATGAATTTCAGAAACCAAACAAGAATAAGTGACCACTGCTTATGTGATAATGTTAGTTTCTGCTGCCACAAGAACTCGGGGGTAGGTGGTGAGCTTTTTGATACAATTCTCTGACATACACAAATCTTCAAATAAAAAGACAACCTAATGTTGTTAGCCGCAGGTCAGAGAGAGGCGGAGCTGGCCGATTACCTGTAAGGGGTGAGGTTGTTGAGAGGCGGAGGGGTATCACACGTGTTGTATGTTTCCAGGACAGGCACAGGCAGCGAGTTTCTGTCAAAAAGCTTCTGGTCCTGAACGGTAGAGCTTTTGAAGGCCTTTCGGGTGTTGATTCCTTGCAGCGACACTGAGAGAAGATGGAGGCATTAGAAAATGGACGACAGGCTATCTGAGCAAACACTGAGTCACGCCAGCCGGAGAGGCCTCAGCTGCTCCATTTCTTGGCCGCGGCTGCCTGCAGCCAGGCTTTTTTCCTCCCCCTCTGGGGAAGCCCCACAGGCTGTCAGCAGCCCAGCCATTTCAGAACAAAATGAGGCAACACAAAGGTTTACTATGTGGCCAGATCTAGCAGGCCTCTCCTGAGGAGGAATGAATCTTCCAAGTACTTTTATGGTAGCAGAGTAAGATTGGGGGAGGGGAATCCGAGAGAGAGGGAATTGGGGGAATGGGAGAGGGAGTGTGTGGGAGTGTGGGAGAGCTAAAAAGATTTCTCTATGCCACCCAAGCTTGTGCTGCTTCAAAGCAGAACTCCATAGGTTTCTGTGATTTCTCCTCTCACTTTTTTTTTTTTTTTTAACAAATCAGGAAAAAAATTATAAGAAACTGCTCAGCAGAGCCTGCAAATGCTGAGCTCAGCTGCCTTACCTTCTTCTTCCTTGGGATCCAGCTGAGTGACTTTAACTTGTAGGCGGTCAATCCTCTCAGCAAGGGAGCTTACCCGAGAGGCAAAGGTATTTGCCTGAGTGAAGAGCTCTCCAAAAATGTCCTCTGCATATTTACCTGCACGAACAAAGAAGCCAGCTCATTAGTGCATGAAAGTCACATAAATGGTCAGAAAAACTGGCTACTAAAGACCATCTTCCCCACCTCCGAAAGAGCCTTCCCTCCCTCCGGATTGTTTGGGTTACATGCAGACGGTTGCTCCTGGAGACAGAGACCCAGCCTCCATAGCTGGGCACTCTGCATATGTCCTACAACTTAGGCTTCTTGGCAAACAATGAACAGTCACAAAACTCAAAGCAATCTGAATAAAATTGAAAGGTATAATACAAAAAATGAATCCCGGAAGGGTAGACAATATGTCTACACCTTTGCCTATAGCCCTTAACCCCTTGCTACCCTGTAAAAGCACCTTGTAAATGGTTCTGGAAAACAGACGGGAAGTTAGAAGGACTTTCTAGGTGTCTACAATTAACATGAAAACAGGACATTACATCCTCAGTGGAGCCTTAAAAGTGCATTGAACAATCATGATGAGTAGTGGTATCTTCGAGGAGCTTTGAACTTACCAGCAATGCGCAGCAAAGACTTACAACTTCTTTTAAGGGGTGAAAAGCTTATTCTGTGTTTTATAACCTACAGTTCTGCAAGTCTTTGCTCTAGGTTATAATCCTTCAAATCCACATCTCAGGGAAAAAGTGAAAAGCTAAAACTTTCAAGCCCTCCAGGAAAAAACAGCATACCAGCGGTCTCTTTCCACAAGGTCTTGTTTTTAGAAAAAGAAGAGTTCCATCAATTTCTGTTCTTTCAACCCTGGAATGCAAGGAGAATTTGCAGCCAGAGAAACATAAGAGCAATGTGACGCTACCTTCATATCGTCACTCCAAGCCACAAAGCACATTCTTGCTAGGAACGAAAAGTGGTGCATATAAACAAATGTACCATCTGAGTTTCTTTTTCTTTCTTTCTTTTTCTTTTTTTTTTTTACAGAGAGGAAGGGAGAGAGATAGAGAGCCAGAAACGTCGATGAGAGAGAAATACTGACCAGCTGCCTCTTGCACACCCCCCACCGGGGATGTGCCCGCAACCAATGTACATGCCCTTGACTGAAATCGAACCTGGGACCCTTCAGTCCGCAGACCGACGCTCTATTGCTGAGCCAAACTGGTTTCGGCCCATCTGAGTTTCTTATTTGTACTATGGAGGCAGGCATAAGTAACCATGTTCTACCAAAAGATAATTTCTTTGAGAACTATTCAAAATGGACCCTGATTTTTAGGTTCTAAACTTCATTTATGCCTAGTCCACACTCGGGGGTGGGGGGATAGTCCAAAACTGCACCTTCAGGGTGAACTGTAGTTCACCTTCCCAGTGTAACCTGGCGAGTAAGGATGAGACTAATCAACTGCATATTATGAATTGCTGGTAAATTTAGTCAATAAGGAGTCTCTAATCAAGGAAAGGAGCAAGTCTTTGCATACTGAACGGTTTTGTGATCTAAACAGCTCTGGGGAGCTCCTGGCTCAAAGGACTCAAACTGGCTGACAAGCTCAAAACCACACTGTATCCTGCTCATCCAGGTAACAGGAAATTGTGAGTGTAAGGCTAAAGCAGAGAAACATGCAACATTATGTGGGGAAAATAAACCAGGCTCAGAAATATTAGTTGTCCATCCAGCTGTTCTGGAGGAAAAGAAAACCCCAAATTAACTTATTTTAGGCCACCATGAGAGTACCTAGGATTTCCTGATCCTCGGTGAAGGGAGCAGTGATAGAGGGAGTAGAGGCTTACTGTGTGGCACGGTGGTTTTCAAGATAAAAATCTTACAAAGAAACCCAACATATAAAAATGGCAACACCGAGAATGCTATTTGAAGAGAAAGTGAGGTGGTGTGAAGGCCCCACCCCCCAATCCCTCCCCCCTCACATTCCATCAGGCCCAAGGTATGCTTAGAACTACAAGATGATAGAATTGTGGAAGCAGTGGCCCTCAAACCAGAAAATTTAAGTCTGTTTCTTTCTGTTTCTACCTGTGCACTCTTCAGCAAATCACAATCTCTCAGCTTCAGTTTCCTCACCTGTAAAACAGGGCTAACTGTATCTACCTCACCAAGTTGTCACAGGATTAAATGTAAGTTGTTACAATGAGATTCTTCCTTATATTACTCAACCATATCAGATGACTTTTAAGAGTGTGAATATCTAAAAGTCTTGTTGTATGCTTAGAAGAAATTTAAAATATAATTCCAGTCAGTTATTTGATAGTCCCTATTCTTCAAGTACTAAAAATTACTTCACCTGTAGGAGAAAACCAGCGTGCCTTGTTCAGAGTTACATTTCACTCATTCAAATTACTCACTATCACATCGGGACATTCATAATGGACATCATGTTTTGCAAATCAGTCATCATTTTTCTCCCTTTGCAGTAGAACTCTTCAAACTAAATATTACATGGAGTTGGAACAGGTAAAACTGAGTTGTTAAAAAATGTGAAGCTACTCGTGTTGAAGCCTGAGTGGGACTCTTGAAGCACCTCCCTCCCCAGATGGCGTGACCCCAGTACACTTGGTTATTAAAGTCAACATCACAGCATTTCTTAATGACCCCAATGGGGCGGCACTCTCCTGGGTGGTCAAAGTGCTGGCTGGCTGTGTCTTTATTTCCTAAGATATAGCAACCTAATACGTGAAATACCAATCTCACTGCACTAAGGGAAATACCAATCTCACTGCACTAAGGGAAAACACGAATTCTGGATATGCTATCACAAAGCAATCCGCAGCTATGGAATTTTTAGTTTTGTGCCTTATCCATTCCATAATCACACTTTCCCTACTAGACGGAGCACTTCTGGCTGCAGTACAACACATGAGGCCAAGATCATGAGTTTGAAGCACATTCCTGCGTCCCTCTCTGGTAGGTGAAATCCCGGCATCTTCCAAGGTCTGGTTTAAAGGTAACCTCTTCTGTGTAGCCTTCCTTGACCCTGCCAATCCCCAACAGTGTGCCCACTCCTATAGGTAGTATTCCTTCCTTCCTTCCCTGTATTCACTGTGCACCAACACCATGAGGTGGTGAAGAGAATACAGGTATGAATCACTCAACAAACATTTACTGAGCCTCTACTGGGTGCCAAGTATTCTAAATAAGACAGATACTGACTGGGGTTCAAGGACGAACAACAATGATTTCTGCCTTCAAAGAACTTTTAAGATATATAATTTTCCATCTAATGTGATAGGTAATAATACAGGCATGTAATAGGAGCTCAGAGGAGCACTCAGTCCAATTTAGAGGAGGAGATCCCTGAGCTGGGCCTTAAGAGATCAGCTCTCAGGATGGAAGGGCTCTCCAGGTAGGGGAACAGCCAGGGGACTGGATGAAGGTATGAATATGCTCTAAGAGACCTACAAGGAGTTGATCATTCATTCTTTCTTCCTCCCTTCTGCCCCCTCTTTTTTCCTTTTAAATCCTTTAAAAAGACTGTAACATGGGAGAAGATGGACTGCAGAAAATGAGGCTGGAAAGGAAAGCAGGACTTGAAGAGTCTTTAATGATAACAGACCAAGGAACCTTTTAGGCAATTCCACAGGGAGGCACAGGGGAGATAAATAGTTAACATTTGTACTCTTAGTTTAAAAACACTTTTTAAATTACAAAAGTTAACACATCCTCAACTTCTAAAAATTCAAACAACTCAGAATTATAAAAGTAAAAAGCAATGTTTGCATTTTGGATAGATGACTGTGGCAGGGGTATAGGCTTAAGATTTTTAGGTGTATAGATTGAGGGGTTGATCAGAGAAAGGGAAACCAGAAGGAGGAAATGGCAATAGTTTAGGTGAGAGTCAACAAAGGTCTGAACCAGCCCTAACCAGTTTGGCTCAGGGGATAGAGCGTTGGCCTGTGGACTCAAGGGTCTCAAGTTCGATTCCGGTCAAGGGCATGTACCTTGGTTGTGGGCACATCCCCAGTAGGAGGTGTGCAGGAGGCAGCTGGTCGATGTTTCTCTCTCATCAATGTTTCTAACTCTCTATTTCTCTCCCTGTAAAAAAATTAATTAAAAAAAAAAAATTTTTTTTAAAAGGTCTGAACCAGGGCTCTACTGGCAGAGACAGAGTGCAGGGGACTGAGATGAGAAATCCTTGATAAGCAGCGGTATCTTCAAGGAGCCTTGAACTTAGCAACTCACAGCAGAGACTGACTTGCCTCTTACTGGCTGCTGTCTCTCTAGGCAAGTTATCTTACTTTTCTGAGCCTTCATTCCTTCTTCTGAAAAAACAGAAGTATCATCTATTTTTACAGGATTATTGAGAAGATTAAATGAGATAATCTATGTCAAGATCCGATTAAAACATGGCATAAAGCAGGCAGTCAACAACTATGACTTCCCTTCTTACCCTCTCTCCATTCTCCCCTTAAGATTTATTTATTTCTGTCTCCTCTGGTCGATTATAAGCTCCTGGAAGGCAGAGACCATTTCTTTTCTTTCTTTAAAAAAAAAAAAAATTTTTTTATTGATTTCAGAGAGGAAGAGAGAGGGAGAGAGACAGAAATATCAATGATGAGAGAGAATCACTGATTGGCTGCCTCCTGCACGCCCCCTACTGAGGATCAAACCCAAACACAGGCATGAGCCCTTGACCAGAATTAAACCCGGGACCCGTCCGTCTGCAGGCCGATACTTTATCCACTGAGCCATACCGGCTAGGGCCAGAGACCATTTCTTATTGCTGTATCCCCTCAGCACTGAACATAAAGCATGCTCAATAGTTGTTTACAGGATGAATAAAACGTCACTAGCTCCATGATGTAAGGAAATCCTGTTTCTGTAGGCACAAGCTGATCCTGGCCCTCAGATCGCTTCCTTAAGATAGGAGCGGTCTGATTACAGATGGGAGTGAGCAATGGCATCCATCAACGCTACCCTGAAAAACACCTGAGAGCACAGCTCTTGCTGAGTGCGAATAAGCAGCATCGTTAGCTAGATGTCCTTTGTCCTGTGACGAAGGAACCCGTGTGTGATTGCCTTCCACCCATTTGGCCTTCTCAGGGTGACAGAAGCAGGGACGATGCTTTTAAGCACAGCGAGGCACTCTGCGGCTTTCATGTGCTTCCTTGTCAGCTGCACTGCTGCTGCGCTCTGTCACCGTTCCTTTGTGTGAGGCAGGCATCGACAGCGCTCCGTTTCCTCGTGACGCCCATCCAGCTTCCCCAAGTCCCCTCTGAGCGAGGCGAAGGCTTAGGGATCGCAGCGATGGCCTCTGAGCGAGGCGAAGGCTTAGGGATCGCAGCGATGGCCTCTGAGCGAGGCGAAGGCTTAGGGATCGCAGACCCATCTATCATCGGGTCACTGAGCTCTGTCTCCTCAGGCCCCATTTTAAAGGCAGGGTCTATTGCTATCTGGGGGAATGCAGGCTTTCAGTTCCACTGCCTTTACTAAGGACAGTGATTCGACAGGAGGGGTGAATGTCTGAAATAACTCACACCAAGATGCCTTTGCTGAGGAAGACCACTGAAATGCCATTTTGATGGAGGTTCTTAAGGGAGGCTGGCGTGGCACTACACAAACGCACAGCCTTCCCAAGCATCTGCCCTTCCCATGCCTCAACTCCAAGCAAACAAAGTCAGCCTGATTCCGAATGGAATCCAAACCACATGTATGCACCCCACCCAAGGCAGTCTCATTCATTCTTGCCAAAAAAAAAAAAAAAAAAAAAAGATGCAGTTGAGCTGGCTTTCCCTCAGCTCCAGACTGGACTACACACACACACACACACACACACACACACCATCCTCCTGGAGAAGAATGGCTCCAGCTACAATTTGGGTCACTGTGTGTTCACGCAGCTTGCAAAACTCCCAACACCCCAGAGATTGCAGAGTCATTTGTACCCTGAACTTGGACCTGGGGGCTTGCAGCACGATTAAATGTGTACCGGGGTAGACAAGTCAGCCAGAAGCTCTCTGAGTGCATGTTTGCTTTCCTCCTCTTCGGGAAGCAGGGGGTGGGGGAGGTCGGGGAGATGTGACTGTTGGCACATCTGAGGCTACACTGAACAGTTCGTGCAATCACAGGCACATTCCCCAACCCAAGACACGGTTCTGTGAACCTCCCACTTTACACGCAGAATTCTGCTCTGTCATTCCATCTGCAGTGTCTGCTGCAGCCCTTCCTGCCGCCCTTCCTACGGGTTTCTTTAGAAGCAGGTGGAGAGGGAGCCTGGAGGGCGGTGGCAGAGGAAGGAAGGGCTGAGGGGAAGCTCTGTACCAAAAAGCAGCCTCTCTTTGGGAGAGGGGGGTGGGACACATTTTTGCATTACCTAGGGAGGGCAGATGGGGGAGAAATAGTTACACAGGAGGGGAAGGGAACTAAATAAAGAGCACCAACGACCCCTGAGGGCAAAGCACAGGCTCTCTGCGCACTCACTCAGGCTGCCCAGCTGTCGGATGACATTTGCCAGGGTGATGTTGGTCACGCATTCCAGCTCGCTTCTAACACTAGGCAACGTCTGACGGCACAGGTGCCTTGGCTCGATGTTCCTCGTTACTAACGGCATGGTGGACCCGCTTCAGGCAACGTTCTGAATGATGAAAAACAACCTAAAAAAGAAATAACAGGAAAGTATTACTCAACCACAAATTCCAGCACACTAGGGCTGTGTAAGTCTTTTTGTTTTGCTCTGATCTAAAACAGCTTTAAAAAAATCTTCTCTCTCCCTATTCTTTTTTTTTTTTTTTTTTAAGAACCCCCTTAACACCTCCCCCAACCACCACCTTTTTAAGGTTTGGTAAAGGATTGCTGGATAAGTGCAGAAATTCTGCATTTGTGACTGCTGGCTGGGGTACTACAGAAAGCATAAAAAAAAAAACAAAAAAAAAAAACAAAAAAAAAAAACACCTTAAAACAACTATGTCCAAACCAACAAGAATCTCCAGAGGCAAGGAGTTATAGTCAGAAAAGAGCCCATTTAGCAGATTCTAGAAGGTACAGATCTTATTCTTGGGGTGTCCACGGCAGATCAGATTCCAAATGATCAATCGTAAGAATCAAAAAATAGCTTTTGTCATCTGATAATCTCATCTCCACAGTGAAATTCAGTTGCCAATAGTGATTCCATGGATCTACATCAGGACATAATTTCTCCAGCTCTTCTCCGATGGATGACTGCTAATGCACAACTAAATACTAGCTGCCAGTATCTATTAGCACTACTGAAGTTTACTAGTCTGTAAATTGACAGAAAGAGTATTAAGGAAAAATTTACATGTTCAATATGTCAAACACGATGCCGAGCACACTGTGCTTTAGGATCCCCTGGTCCCTTTTCTTCCACCCAGCAGTCCCCTCTCCCTCCCATCTGGCTCAGCACACCTGGGCCAAAGGCTCTTGAGACAGCAGGAAGTGTCTGGAGCAGATCTGGAAACCTTCCAGGTACTGTTTCTTATCCTGCCCGCCCTTTCCCTAGGAAATCCCCCAGCTTCGGGTTCATTTTGAGCTATTGTTTTAGAGTTAGATTACCAAACTGCAAGCTTTACAAGGATAGATGCCGGTTTTAGTCTCAACAAAATGCATATGACTACAGCCATGGCACACTGGGCTGCTGTACTATTTCCCTATTTTGTAAAACTAAAGCTATCCCAAACCGCCCAGTGACTTTCATGCTAGGGAAAATAAAAAAGGCAAAACATAAAGGCAACATACCCAAGTCCCCAATATTGCAAACTCCTCTTAAACAACAACAACAATAAAGTAAAAGAGAGGTTTACTCACATCAAATCTTATAACACCAGTTCATCACCAAAAAGTTGATTGTGAATGCAAAACATTTAAAACAAACTAAATATCAGAGATCTTAAAAGTGAACCAACATACTGTCCAACCAAAAGTTTTTAAAAAAGCCCTTCAGGCTCAAAGGGGGAGTCGAAGCCTTGGGAACAGACTGCTCCTTGTTATGGACATTCTGATCTGCTAAAAGTAAAAATAAAACAGGAAGCCAGCAGCTTGGGGAACAAGGTTTCCTGTCACCAACAGCAACAGCCCAAGAACCAAGAGAATCAGCTGTTTGCTCCTAACTCTGAAGCTCCCTTTAATAAGCACTGAGGCAGCTGTGCCTATCTTTGGGGTGCAGAGGTGTTTCCTGAATATTTGCTACTAAGGAAATAATTTTCATTCCGTTCCTCTGCAAAGTTCCCCTTTGACTCAGTAGGTTTTCTAACCCTAACTCTGGACTTTCCTTCTAGTCTAATTCTTCTCCTCTTTTACTTAATGGAAAGGGTATCGGGTACTAAGATGCAATCGTTAGTAATTCATGGTGAAAAGAAAGTTTAGAACAGCAAAGGAGGCAGGAGGTTGCAAATAAAAGAACCTCCAGGGCTCTGCACACCACCCTCGGGATGCCCTGAGACTTCCATATTTCAAGCTTTCTGAAAGAACCAGAAATTCAAAGGTGCAGTCAGAGATGATTGAAAACAGCCACTGTGGTTCCCCATTAGCAATAATTTCAGTCTTGTTCCAGCTCCTCAGAGGAGCTAAAAGAGCCAAATCTCCTTGAAATTCTGTGTTGAATGTGGCCATTGACAGGGCATTCCAGAAGTTCTCTCGGAACACCTAATAGGAACTGGATTCCAGATGCCTCGGTGAACGCCAGATTGGGAAGGCAGGGAGTGAGGGGCAGCTTCTAAGGCCTCGGTTTTTTAGCATTTATGCTTTCCCACGTGCTTCGGGTAAGCAGACACAAAGAGAGTCAATTCTGTCACCTGGGTTGGATTTACCTAAAACCAAAATTTCAATAGCAAGATGGCTTTCTCTTGCTAAAAAAAGCCAGCTCCTATAACCAGCTAAAGACTACTCAAAAAAGTGGCAGCACATTCGCTAAAACTGGACCGATACAGAGAAGATTAGCATGGTCCCTACGCAAGGATGACACGCAAATTCGTGAAGCATTTCATATTAAAAAAATAAAAAGAAATGACAATATGTAAATAACCACCAAGACAAAACAATTAGAAAAGTGTATCTGCTACTTAAAAAGTCATTCAATATGTTTCAGAGCCACCAAAAAGAGACAAGAGTCCCTGTTATATGGAATGACCTGCATCACTGCTTACTTTTGTTTTGAATAATCAAGGTTAGTTATGTTTTGCATACAAAGTATGGAATTATTCATGATTTGAACTACAATAGTAATTTGACTACGAAAAAAAAAAAAATCTTACCTTCTGGTGAAGATAAACTTAGAAATGGGCAAAGACTTTTAGGTTCTTGACTCTCAACTCAGTTTCAAGTTGTAGAGTTGAGACATTCTGGGTTAGAACACTGACTGACTAGCTGTGTGATCTTGGGCAATTTCCCTAGAGATAGTAAGTAATATAGCGAATATAAAATGTCCACTTCAGGAGTAAAAAAATGTAGTTATTTGTAGTTCTACGAACCCTAGGAAAATGTTCCTGGAAAATCAACTCTTTCATTAATAAATATTTTACAACATTTTAAACCCTGGATTTATTATGTAGTAGAATGCAATAGTGACATACATGTAAAGATGACATACACTTAAAAATGAAATTTGGTGGGTTTGTTTTCTGGAAGAGTCATACTTCTGGTCCTACTGAAGAACTTATATCTCTCTTTCCTCCACTCTTTCATACTGGGCTCCTTATCTGAACCACAGAACAAAAAAGTTATTCGAGAGGCTCTTTTCTCAATTCTCCTCAAGACTGTACATAGCTAGCACCATTCCAGATGCATTGGAGAAAAGTAACACGTTTACATATAATGGATGTCTAATGATATCGGGGATTAATTCTCTCATGGAAATCCAGCCGCGAAAGGCTCCTCTATCATCAGTAGTCACTTAGTGGAAAATTTCTGAAGCACTGAGTGCTGAGGAACCACTGAATTAAGGAAGTTAACACGATCAAATTTGCATTTTAGACAAATCATTCTAACAGAAGCAAAGAATTTACATTTGGGCACGAGAAGGCTGGAGGGTAAGAAGACCAACTGAGAAGCTTCACAGGCTCAGAAGGAGACAATAGAAATCAGACAGGTTACAGGGGTGAGTTCTGCTACCAAAACTCCTGGGGAGTTTGTACAATTAGACTCACAAAGTGATAAAATGTAGATTTTTTTTTTTAAAAAAGTTTCATGGGAAGAGCTAAATGCTAGGGCCAGTCACAGAAATGAAGAGAAAGTGAAGAAAACCAAGAAAATAGCGATTCATAGCTGAGAAAAGAAGTTTTAAATACATGAAAGAGTATAGAATGCCATGTTTTTATAGAATCAATGAAGTTCTTTTTCAGCTCTACTTTGATTAAGAAAAGTATATGCTATAGTGATATTGGCTAATTTTGGGGTTTGAGGTGGTCTTACCTTGGGGGATGTTACATGGGAAAGGAATTAAATTAGAACCATTGAGAAGATAAAGTTGGAGAAAGAGATTTCAATTCCGTTAGTTCCTTTTCATTACAGCTGTCCTCTCCTTACAAATTATGATTCCCCAGACCATCCTCTGGGTGAGCAGCTGTCGGGCATTTTAGGGAAGACATTCCTAGATGTTCATGTTGACAGGGCAGAATGGATGACTTTACAATGCCTTCTACATTAAAGGCAATTCTCACTTTGTGCTACCGTTTCCTCATCTGCAAAATAAAAGGACTAAACTAGATGCTCTTTCAGAAGCTCTAAAATTGAATTTGCTTCTGCCTAACCTGCCATAACCTCCTCACGTAGCTAACCTTCACTTGCATTCTGGAGCAAAGTCAGTGGCAGGTTTAGGTGAATCCTGGCCACGAATCAAGCCCTTCTCCAGTCTAGATTCACCTAGTTACCAGAACCTGCAGGATCCAGAATGGGCCCAAAGAACGGTTCACAGAGTCCCGAGGTTCAATTATTTACACCCTGGGAGGCTCCCAGACCAATTTGGAAGTTGGCTCCCCAAAAAAGTAAAAAAAAAAAAAAAAGCTTTGGGCCAGTTCTAAACATCCAGCCAGGCTCAACAGCAAACCCCATCTTTACCCCTGACTACTTTCAGTCTAAGGGACTTGAGAATGAGAGAGAACAAAGACAAGACTCAGGCATTCCTTCTCAGCCAGGGCCTGGCAGTATACTGACTAGTCTAAAGCAGCGATGTCCAACCTTTCCGTTTCACATAAACTAATTACTAAAACTCTGCAGACTGGAACAGGAGTGGGAGGAGGTGAGAAGCTGGAATTGGTAGGATGGAAGAAGGTAATAAAGGAAGACTGCATTTGAGAGGGGAGGAAGCATTTGTAACCCATATTCTGAATTCCTGTTACTAACAGGACAGAAGACAGATGACTGCTCATCCCGGCAATGATGTTTATTATAAATAAATAAACACTCCATTTAGATAACATTATATTTCTACAGTCACATCCTAAAGCAAGTTTATCTGAGCTATACCAGTAACCGTAACAACAGAAATGCCTTTCAAGGCAGTTCCTTTTTGACACATTCCTCCAAAGAGCTGACCAGCAATAGCAGAGGGCGACAACATGGGGGGATGTTGTATGTGTGGCAATTGGGACTTCTGCTTTCACTTCAGCATTTCCCACTGTCCTATAGTTCACAGCATTTTGGATGGGGGCACATGAGAAGAGCTTTACTTTGTAGACCAGTTTTCTCTTTCAAGAGATAAGATTCTTTATGTTAAAGAATATGCATAAAGAATTTCAATCAAAAAGTCAAACAATCACTTAACTTAAAAATGAGAGCCAGCACACAGGCTTACTGTAATCTAAGCTTATCTACTAAACTGTTTAAAGCAGCACGACTTTACTGTTGAATATAGCCATCTTCACCACCATGCAACAACCACAAGCAGGAATGCCTCATTATAGACTCCCGCACCACCCACATCCTGTTGAAATTCAGTGTGGAGCTGAATCTACAAATATAACCAGACTCTCTCCAAACACAAGGTGTTACTGACAAATTAGTTTAGGTCACTGGAGTAATGTGGAAAAGAGGAAGACAGAAATGGAACTCCCAGGGTAGACAGAAAGAACGTATCTGATTGGGAGAAACAAGAAAAAAGAGCTTACCGGTACTTGTGATGTAAAACAAGGAGAAATTTCTAATTTCATAAAGGAATACCAGCCATGGACCTACATTAACTAAATGTAAGGCTCATTCTCGTCCTGATTTGGTTGGGGGAAAGCAGCCCAGGAAACAGGACTTCAAAGTTCTAGTATTTCACTTTTTATTTTTTATTTTATTTTATTTTTAAAAAAGTATATTTTATTGATTTTATACAGAGAGGAAGGGAGAGAGATAGAAAGTTAGAAACATCAATGAGAGAGAAACATCGATCAGCTGCCTCTTGCACACCCTCTACTGAGGATGTGCCCGCAACCAAGGTATATGCCCTGGACCAGAATCGAACCCAGGAACCTTCAGCCCGCAGGCTGACGCTCTATCCACTGAGCCTAACCGGTTAGGACTAGTATTTCACTTTTCAAATAAAGTTCTCACCTGAGGATGTTTTTCCATTGATTTCTAGAGAGTCAAAGGGAGGGATGATGAGGGAGGGGGTGGGGGAAGGGGAGAGAGGAGGGAGTGAAGAAAAGGAGAGAGGGAGGGAGAGAAAGGGGGGGAGAAGGGGGAGGGAGGGAGGGAGGGAGAAGAGGGAGAGAGGAGGGAGGGAAGAAAAGGAGGGAGGGAGGGAGAGAGAGAGAGAGAGAAACATCACCGTGAGAAAGTTACATCAATCAACTGGCTGCTTCCTGCACATGCCCTGAAAGGGGGCGTGAGGTGCTGGGGAATCTGCAACCAAGATATGCATCCTTGACCAGGAATCAAACCAGTCGCCCTGGGGTCTGTAGGTGGATGTTCTAACCATTGAGCGAGTAGGCCAGGGCCAATATCTCACTTCTTGAGCACACTGTATATTTATCAAGGACCATTCACACCTGGTAATTCTATAATTTCCTATTATCTTTTTTTTGGAAATACCACCTTTATTACTTTTCAAGCTCTAATCACAGCTTTGCTCTTAAAACTAAAATTTGGGGGAATCATTTTCCATTCAAAATTGGTTTCTTCTAGTTTCACCTATTCCACTGAAAATTGCCTCTTAAATGGCCAAAATTAGGCTTTCCTTTGAGTAGGATCCATCTGGTTGTTCAAAAGAAAATAGATTTAAACTGTGAGTTGTTCCTAACCGGTTTGGCTCAGTGGATAGAGCATCAGCCTTCGGACTCAAGGGTCCCAGATTCGATTCTGGTCAAGGGCATGTACCTTGGCTGCGGGCACTTCCCCAGTAGGGGGTTTGCAGGAGGCAGCTGATTGATGTTTCTCTCTCATCAATATTTCTAACTCTCCCTCTCCCTTACTCTCAGTAAAAAAAAAAATCAATAAAATATATGTTTTTTAAAAAACAAACAAACCACACACACTGAGTCAGAAACCTGGATTCTAGTCCTTAGTCTAATGATGTCTGGCAATTGGGGGTATGGGGTGGAGTGAGGTGGGGAGGGGAGTCTCAATTCATCCTCTAGTTCAGCTGTGAGCTGCAGTGAAAAAAAACCTCTTAAAAGATGCTATATGAAACTGGGATTTTGTTTGCAAAGTATTCTGAACTCCAAAGAAAAGATTTATTGACATAAAACATTTCTTGTATCTCTATCTTGGCTCAAGTTCCCTGTTATGTATCCACTTAAATTATACAGAGGTCTACAATGTTATCATTGATGACTTTGTCACGGACACAAAGTTCATTTTACTGACCCAGTTTAATGCCAATTTCTAGCAATAGCCAGTTCATCAAAATGGAATGGTTTGAAATATTTCATACTACCCATCTAAATGGGCTTACCTTTAGACCCTGATTAGATAAATATAAATTATAAATGATTTTAATCAGAAATGGAGAAATCTTACCCCTAACATTTGTGGGTACTCAAGTTTCAGATTTCTTTGAGCTATAATCATCAACTGAGCATTATAATCAGAGGAATTTAACATGAAAAACAATTAAGTTGCTTTGAAAAATAAGTACCAACATAAAAAAGTACCAACTCTCAACAAATCAGTTCATATGATTACTAGAAATATGTCAGTAACTTGCAATATTGCCCTAACTGGTTTGGCTCAGTGGATAGAGCGTTGGCCTGTGGATTCAAGGGTCCCAGGTTCAATTCTGGTCAAGGGCATGTACCTTGGTTGCGGGTACATACCCAGTAGGGATGTGCAGGAGGTGGCTGATTGATGTTTCTCTCTCATCGATGTTTCTAACTCTCTATCCTTCTCCCTTCCTCTGTGTAAAAAATCAATAAAATATACTTTAAAAAATAACTTGCAATATTATACCAATAGTCTTCATTTTTAAGAGCTTCCTTTCTTTTCTTTTTAAAAAAAAATATATTTTATTGATTTTTTTACAGAGAGGAAGAGAGAGGGATAGAGAGTTAGAAACATCGATGAGAGAGAATCATCGATCAGCTGCCTCTTGCACACACCCTACTGGGGATGTGCCTGCAACCAAGGTACATGCCCTTGACTGGAATCGAACCTGGGATCTTTTAGTCCGCAGGCCGACGCTCTATCCACTGAGCCAAACCGGTTTCAGCTCCTTTCTTATTTATACCCAATGACAGAAGAGAGTGAACTCCAGTTGGTGGTGCTCAAAAATCTGAGATCAGAAGATACAAAATGCATGCTTCTTCTCCAAGTACCTGGGCTTGAGTTCCTGGGAGGAAGCCAAACGTGGGCAGGTGCTACCACATGGGAAACACACAGTTGTTTTTTATGGAAGATTGTCTACTCTCACTCTACTACCTTCCTCAGAGATGGAGAGGATGGGGCTAGGCGGTGACCTTTGTTTCCTGGTTCCTGCGAGGAGCAGTGAGTACTGCACTAGGTTAAGCTCCCTATAGACAAGGTACTGGAGTACCCACTGGTGGGTTGGATACAGAGGCAGGTTTGAAAATGAGGGGAAAGAAGATAATCAGAGCCGAATCACACACCAGGCACCAAGTAAGTCTCATTGCATCCTGCCAGCTGTCTAACCATTCATTTTAATCTCTATGATGCCTCACTTCATACTTGAAGCTTCTCTGCAGTAACTGCTCCCTCTTCGGGATGGAAAGGCCAAAAAAGAAACTTACTTTACACAACTGAGAAAGGCCAGGGAAAAAAGGTTGCAGAGCAACAACAAAAAAGGATATTCAGCAAAATGTCTTGTTGACAGCTCAGGGCAATATACACACACACTGTGTGGTCATGGAGCAGGCAGCAGCAGCAGTCCTGGATGTGACTGTTAATACACTAACTAAGTGATGAGACCTAGCAATCACAATTATATCTGAATACTACGGAGTGGAATTATGGAGCAGACAGACATATAATTCCATATCAACTATTCTATTCTGCTATCTGTAACAAGAATTCATTCCTGAAAAAGTGGCACACACACCTGTCACTAACAGCCAAGCTGCCAGCAACTAAGAGTTCGCAGCAAAGGGCAGGGTACATCTACTCCTCACAAGGTCTATCCACCACTCAATCCGTGGTATTTAAAAGAAAAAGTCCGTAAGCAGAGAAGAAAGTAAGTACCCATTCCTTCTTTCTACCCTCTGTTTACTAAGCTGTTACCAAAGCCCTCATAACCAAATAAGCAGTGGCACAGAGCAGCCAAAACAGACATTAAGAGGTAGAGGTGTGGGTTTTAACCCACTACTGGTAAATTTAGTTTTGGGACCTTGGCAAGCAATCAAATCTCTTAGTCTGTTTCCTAAACTGTTAAATTAGTAATGATTCCTAATTTGTAAAGTTGTAAAGAAAAATAAAATAATCTATAAAATAAAGACCCAGTGGTCATAACGCTCTAACAACCAAAGACCAGTCACCAGGAGGCTGCATGCGAGGTGAGGCATGCATGGGTGGGCGGGACCTCATGTGTAGTGAGATGCACTCGGGTGGGCGGGCTGCGTGTGCAGTGAGGTGCATGCAGGTGGGTGGGGCCACGCGATTTTGCACGCTGGGCTTCTAATGTATGTACAAAACGCTTAACATGGTGCCTGGCACAGAACAGATTATTGTATTGTAGTAGTAGTAGTGTGGTAGTGATAGTGATTGTGGAAGTACTAGTTCTACATCTAGCTAGCATTTAACTATGGGCCAGGAACTGTTCTAAATGTTTGTTTGTTTTTTTAATTCTTTTTAAAATAAACCTTTATTGTTCATATTATTACAAAAGTTCATTTTTTCCCTCCTCCACCAGGTTCCCACCCCACCCTCTGCCCTTTCCCCACTCCCCATTGTCCTCATCCATAGGTGCACAGTTTATGTTCCGTCTCTTCCTGTGCCCCCATCTCCTCTTTTCCCCGAGAACTGTCAGTCCACTCCCTTTCTGTACCTCTGATTCTATTATATTCACCAGTTAATATTGTTCATCAGGTTTTTTAATTCCCTTGGTTTTTAGATTCACTTGTTGATAGTTACATACTTGTTGTTCATAATTTTTATCTTTATTTTCTTCCTCTTCCTAAAGAACCCCCTTTAGCAATTCATATAATTCTGGTTTGGTGTTGATGAACTCCTTTAGCTTTTTTTTTATTTGTGAAGCTCTTTATCTGGCCTTCGATTCTGAGTGATAGCTTTGCTGGGTAGAGTATTTTTGGCTGTAGGTTCTTGCTATTCATCACCTGGAATATTTCTTGCCATTCCCGTCTGGCCTGCATGGTTTCTGTTGAGAAATCAGCTGACAATCATATGGGTGCTCCTTTATAGGTAACCACCTGCTTTTCTCTTGCTGCTTTTAATATTCTCTCTTTGTCTTTTGCTCTTGGAATTTTAATTATGATTTGTCTTGGTGTGGTACTCTTTGGATTCCTTTTGTTTCGAGTTCTGTGAGCTTCCTGGACTTGTAAGTCTAATTCTTTCACCAGGTGGGGGAAGTTTTCTGTCACTATTTCTTTCAGTATGTTTTCAATATCTTGATCTCTGTCATCTTCTGGGATGCCCATAATTCTGATGTTGGTTCGCTTGAAGTTGTCCCAGAGGTTTCTTACACTGTCTTCAACTTTCTGGATTCTCTTGTCTTCTTGTTTCTGCGGAGGAGTGTTCTCTGGCTCTGTATTCCAAGTCTTTGACTTGATTCTTGCAATCTTCCATTCTGTTTTTAGAACTCTATAATATTTTTTTATTTCACAGAATGTATTCTTTATTTCTTGTTGATCCCTTATTATTTCTAGTTGATCCTTTATTATTTCTAGTTGATCCCTTTTCATATCTTCATAGGTCTTGTTTATTTTATCAGCCTTTTCTAGGAGATTCTTGAAAAACATTAGAGTTCAAAAAGCATGGTTTTGAACTCTAAATCCAGTAGCTTTTTGTCCTCCATTTCTTTCGTTTGTGATCTGTTTCCTTGTCTCGGCATTTTTGCTGCTTCCCTGAATTGGTAGGGTGGAAGGATCAGCTGTATCTATGTCAGGAAACAGCCTTATTCGACTAGACTTGGAAAACTGCAAGAGCCTCTGTGTTCAGCTTGGATGGGGCGGAGTTTTAGGGTGGAGCCTATAGCCTTGGCTTCCAGTTAGCCCCGCCCTATGAGGTTCCTGAGTCTCAGTGTTCCTCAGTGTCCTTTGGTACTTGCTGCAAGCACCTCTGAAAGGTGCCCTAGAGTTTCGCCCACTACCAGACAGTCTAGTCTCTCCCCCAACGAGCCCGCAACTGGGGTTCAGTGCAGTTGGAAGTGGGGTTAAAAGCAGTCCAGAGCTTATGTCTCTTTCCCACTAGGGCAATCCAGCGGCTCAATCAACAGTCTGTCCTCTACGTGAAATGTGCGTGACTCGGGAGCTCTGCCTTTCGCCGCTGGGAGCTTCCGCCTTACAGCCCAGGCTCCCTTTGTATGAGCCTGGGTCCCCAGGATCGGCCTAGAACTGGGGTTCAGTGCTGTCGGGTTTGGGGTTCAGCACAGTCTGGAGCTTTTATCTCCTTCCCGCTAGGGAACGCCAGCCAGGCACTCAGCCGCCCCTCCTCTCCGGCTCCGTCCTCTCCCCACGTGCGCACCGTGTCTCCGTACCTTAGGCTTTTACAGCTCCTCTGATTTTCCTTCTGGTTTTCTCTTTCCTTCTCGTTGTAGAATTTCAAGTCAGTCAACTTTCCTGTCGTTCTGGATAATGTCCACTTTATATTTTAGTTGTATTTTTTGAAATTGTTGTGTGAGACTGCAGTTAGGCGGTTACCTATGCCGCTATCTTGGTTTCTCCTCTAAATGTTTTATATATGGTTCTCTTCACCATTAAAGAACATTAATAAGCTTCATTAACTACTAATTATAATACTCTTATCAATCAATGAATATTTATCAAGCAGACACACAAAGAAGTATAAAATCCCTCCCTTTACTCCAAGAACTTATAATTGAGGCGAAGACAAAACCAAAGTTTGTATGTATGTATGTATGTATGTATGTATGTATGTATCTAAAAGCCTAAGGGACGGTTAGGACCGGACAATCGGCCAATAGCTATGACACACACTGACCATCAGGGGACAGATGCTCAACGCAGGAGCTGCTCCCTGGTGGTCAGTGCACTCCCACAGCCGACCCTCCCATAGTCAGCCAACCTCCCTCGGCCCCTCCGCCCCAAGCTGGCTGGCCTTAATCGGCCCCAATCACCAGCCAGGCGGAGGGACCCCACCGTGCAAGAATTCGGGCCTCTAGTATAGGAAATAAATACAAGTTCAATTATCAAATAAATGATGTAGTCAATAATGACAATAGGGCCAAAACCGGTTTGGCTCAGTGGTAGAGCATCGGTCTGCGGACTGAAAGGTCCCAAGTTCGATTCCGGTCAAGGGCATGTACCTTGGTTGCGAGCACATCCCCAGTAGGAGGTGTGCAAGAGGCAGCTGGTCGATGTTTCTCTCTCATCGACGTTTCTAGCTCTCTATCTTTCTCCCTTCCTCTCAGTAAGAAATCAATAAAATATATTTAAAAACAAATGACAATAGGAAAAATGAAAGGATCACTGTGAACTGAGGAGATTTCCTGGTATAAAAATCTGATCTGAGCAGAATTTGGATATAAAAAATAAAGAGGAAAAGGTTTTCCAGGTGGGGATAATTTAAGCAGAAGCCTTGAACTGTACCACTAAGAATTTATGGAGAAGCCACAATCCTAATGGGCTTTTACCATATGGCATCGAATCTAAGATACCACTAACTGCTAAGCTGCATCATGACTTAAGAGAAATTAAAATGTATGGGGCAAGGCAGAACCGGGCGTAGAGAGGCAATGGGGGGATATAGGGAGATATCTGTAATATTCTCAACAATAAAGACTTTTTAAAAAAAAGAAAATGTACATCTCAAAATCAATAAAATATAATATTTCTTTTTCTATAATATGTGAGAGTAGACAAGATGATCTTTAAAAGTTCTCTCCAACCTTGCCCTGGCCAGTTTGGCTCAGCGGATACAGCATCAGCCTGTGGACAAAAGGGTCCCAGGTTTGATTCCGGTCAAGGGCACATGCCCAGGTTGCGGGTTCGATCCCCAGTAGGGGGTGTGCAGGAGGCAGCTAATCAATGATTCTCTCTCATCACTGATGTGTGTGTTTTTTTTGTGTTTTTTGTTTTGTAATATATTTTATTGATTTTGTACAGAGAGGAAGGGAGAGAGGTAGAGAGTTAGAAACATCAATGAGAGAGAGTCATCTATCAGCTGCCTCTTGCACACCCCCAACTGGGGATGTGCCTGCAACCAAGGTACATGCCCTTGACTGGAATCGAACCTGGGACCCTTCAGTCCCCAAGCCGACGCTCTATCCATTGAGCCAAACCGGTTTCGGCACTGATGTGTTTTTAAAAATATATATTTTATTGATTCTTAACAGAGAGGAAGGGAGAGGGACAGAGAGTCAGAAACATCGATGAGAGGAAACATCAATCAGCTGCCTCCTGCACACTCCCTTACCAGGGATGTGCCCGCAACCAAGGTACATGCCCTTGACCAGAATCGGACCTGAGACCTTTCAGTCCGCAGGCCAACACTCTATCCACTGAGCCAAACCATTTCGGCTCATCACTGATGTTTCTATCTCTCTCTATCCCTCTCCCTTCCTCTCTGAGATCAATAAAGAATATATTTTAAAAATCAATAAAAATCAATAGAAAAATAACCTCAGGTAAGGATTAAAAAAAAAAAAAGTTCTCTCCAATCCTAAAATGGTGATTCTATAACTGTCTTACAATATTCAAATTTCACCAAACAACACTATGGAAAAAACAAAAAAAAATAGAAACAGAGATGAACCCTGGTTGGTGTGGCTCAGTGGCAGCTTTCAGGTTCAATTCCCAGTCAAGGGCACAGACCTAGACTAAGGTTTGTTCCCTGGTCCCAGTTGGGAGGCAATCAATCAATGTTTTATCTCTCTCTTTCTCTCTCCCCATCTCTTCCACTCTCTAAAAAAACCAATGGGAAAAATACCCTCAGGTGAGGATTAACAAAAAGAGACAGAGACTGAGACAGATACGATCCCTACTCCAGTATTTATTTCATAAAAATGTTTTTATTTATTTTATTTTGATAACATATTAGAGGCCCAGTGCATGAATTTGTGCACAGGTCAGGTCCGGCCAGGCTGGCCGGCCCCACCCCCTGGTTGAAATCCTGGTCAAACTTGTGGTTGAGGGGACAATTTGCATATTAGCCTTTTATTATATAGGATGTTTATTGATTTTATTTTATTTTAATTTTTTTTATTGATTTCAGAGAGGAAGAAAGAGGGAGAGGTAGAAACATCAATAATGAGAGAGAATCATTAATTGGCTGCCTCCTTCATGGCCTCCCCCCGCCCCCACCGGGTATTGAGCCCACAACCCTGGGCATGTGCCCTTGAACAGAACTGAACCTGGGGTCCTTTGATCTGCATGTTGACGCTCTATCCACTGAGCCAAATCAGCTTGAGCTTAGAAAAAGAGGAAGGGAAAGGGAGAAGGAAAGAGAAACACTGATGTGAGAGAGAAACATCAATTGGCTACCTCCTACATGTCCCCTCCTGGGGGGATCAACCCCACAACCTAGGCAGGTGGCCCAACTAGGACGAGAACAAATGACCGGTCAGTGCATGGGACCATGCCCAAGCAAATGAGCCACACTGACCAGGGCTGTGTTTGTTGTTCTGAGAGAAAGAAAGGGAGAAGAAGGGAGAGAGTAATATCGATGCGAGTGAAAATGAATCAATCAGTTGCCTCTTGCACACCTACTACTGGGGACTGAGCCTGCAAACCGAGCATGTGCCCTGACTGGGGACCGAACCCTGAACTCCTGGTTCACAGATCGACACTCAAGCACTGAGTGAGTCTGTTAACTGTTGACTGGATGTTGGACATTGTGATTTTACAATGTTGAGTATCTAGTATTGTTGTCTTCATTTCAAGAATGGTAAGCTTTATTCTGGTAGGCAGTTATTTTCATTCAGGTTGGTACCTCTGAAGGCTTGTTTTTAAGCTTTTTTAAGGGTGGGTCTACAGTAGTCTTTACTCTATGACTATTTTAACTCTAGTACCAAGATGTGGGCCTTCTACCATCTCTACTGAACATTCCCAGTGAGCAGCATGGGCTCTTCACTCTGGCTGCTAGGAACTCGAACACCTCCTTGCTCTGGATTCCTGGTCATCTTTCCCCAACTTCCTGGAGTTTGACTCCAGGCCTGTGTGAGGTCAGCAAAGACTGAAGGGGACCCTGAGGAGACTCCTAGAGCACAGCTCACCTTTCCAGGACTCCACCTCACAGCTTTTAGATTCCTCGGCCTCTCCTGAACTACAATCTCTGTCTCTTCAAAAAGAACAACATGCTCTGCTTGAGATCCCCACCCTGCTCCATGGTTGGAACTGACGTAGACAGGAAGACGGGGCACTCACAGGGCTTTCCCCTCCTTTGTTTTCCTTCTACAAGGAATAACCCTTTCTGTTCAAGTCAGAATTGATTTCCACTGTAGTTTTGCAATGTCCCCAATCAAGGTATTGCAAAAGTCTTAGTCAGAATAATTTCAATTTATCTTTAATAAGTGTTTAACATGAATACTTTTAGAAGAAATAACAGGAACCCTGGTCGGGTAGCTCAATGGTAGAACGTCATCCCATACAACAAGGTTAGGGGTTCCATTCCCAGTCAGGGCACATACAAGAATCAACCAATGAATGTATAAATAAGTGGAACAACAAACTGATGTTTCTCTCTCTCTTTTTCTGAAAAAATAAATAAATAAATATATAAATAAATATATATATATATATATATATATATATATATATAAATTTTAAAAAATTTTAAAAGAAAGACATAACAGGAAAAAGTAGGTGTTCTGAAATCAAACAAACATAGCAAATAGAAAAGATAATATCACCATAAGTATATAACATACTTGAATAATATATTTAATTTATCCTTTTGAATCATCATAATTACAAACAATGGAAACTTATCTTTTCTTTTTTGAAGTTAATGTTCATGTAGATGCTAACCACATTTAAAAATCAATAATGAACCCAGAGACACGTTCAGTCAAAGGAATCAAGGATGCCCTGAGCCACAAGCTGTATGACTTCAGGCTGCTGAATCTCTGAGCCTCATCGTAAAATGGGAAAAATAAAACCAACCACATAGAATAAAATGAGATAATATATGTGAGCCTTCCAGAGGGGTGTCTAGCACCTCCATTGGTAAGGAAACAATCCAAGGAGAGCAGATCAAATCAAACAGCACTGAGCATTACAAAAGGCCTCTTCCAATCGGTCTCTTTTCTCTGCTCTCTGGAGGCTTGTGGTAGGTAGGCCTCTTACCTTCTAAGTCAGGCTCTCCATGAGTGTGGAGACAAATTCTGAGAAAGAAATGGATGGCCCCTGCTTATATTATGCCAATCTTAAGAATAAGACAAACGGTATCAGTCTTCTAAAATCTTGTTCAACAGTCAATTCAGTAGTTTCACTTTAAGTACTTTGAAAGTAAAACAGTCTCAAAGGGATTATCGGGATTGTGGCATTTCTTTAAAAAAGAAAAAATCTGTGCCGAAGCTGGTTTGGTTCATTGGATAGAGCATTGGCCTGCGGACTCAAAGGTCCTGGGTTCAATTCCAGTCAGGGGCATGTACCTTGGTGGCGGGCACATCCCCCAATCCGGTGGGGGATGTGCAGGAGGCAGCTGGTCGATGATTCTCTCTCATTGATGTTTCTAACTCTCTATCCCTCTCTTCTTCTCTGTGAAAAAAATCAATAAAATATATTAAAAAAAAAAAAAAGAAAGAAAGAAAGAAAGAAAAAAAAAAAATATAAGAAAGAAAGAAAAAATCTGCCCTAGCCGGTTTTTTCAATGGAAGGAGCGTTGGCCCACGGCCTGAAGGGTGCCAGGTTCGATTCTGGTCAAGGGCACATACATACTTCAGTTGCAAGCTTGATCCCAAGCCCTGGTCAGGCCATGTAGAAGGCAACTGCTGATGTCCTCTCTCACACTGATGTTTCTTTTTCTTAGTCTCTCCCCCTGCCTTCCACTCTCTCTAAAAAACAATGGAAAAAGATCCTCAGATGAGGATTAAGAAAACAAAACAAAAATCCTTTCATCTTAAAGGCCAAGGCAAATGTCACCACTTTCTAAGCAGCCTTCCTTGACCCTTCTAGTCTGAAGTCATGTCTTCCTCTCCAAGAGCTCCAAAGAGGTATGCTGAACCTTTGTTTAATGGCAGTCACTACATTCTATTTTGTAGCACAGGTTTTTGGAGTATACAACTCTATAAGTACGGGAACTGAGAAACAAAATAACTTTAAACCCAATAGAAGTAGCAGTTAGAACAGCAGCTATCTGGAGTCAAGGTGGGACCTCTTAAAAAACTTCTTTGTATCCTATAGTGTCCATTCAACATCTCCAATCCTCGAAACACTTCTTCAAGGTTAGGTAGTAGCATTCTGAAAACCAAGAGTGGTTCTGTAACTTTATCAAAGTCACACAGCTTTTAAACCCAGGCCCATCTGTGTCCACGTTTCATGGTCTTTCCACAACACTGCGCTGACTCTTCACAAAATGCCTGAACCAAGACATTAGACAAATATGCCCATATTTCTCCTTTTCACATACAAGTGCCACCAAACCCCAGACTAGTTTCTCCCCCTTGAAAAAAAAGACTGTAGGCTAACACCAGGAAACCTTCCCGACATATTTACCCTAGAACTGAAATGGTGTTAATGAGGATAACACACTGCTCTCTCTCTCTCTCTCCGCCCAATGTTAGCCAGCTGCTCAGAGCCTTCACAACTTTCACTTTAAACAACATAAACACTGGCTCATTTAAAGTGCCAGCCTCAGATAATATGTTCAGATGCTTTTCAAACAAATTTCTGTTTTCAAACAGCTAGGCATTTGGGGTTCCATCACTTCGGACGGGTTCCTTTCATCTATAGGGTCTCTGAGAATCACTTTAACTTTTATTTTCTGTTCAGCTCATCGAATCCTGTCACTGGGGACTTCTTTTTTTTTAAAGCGGATAACCTTTCATCTTCTTTTACAATGAACCAAAATACAATCCTATGGGTAATTCTTAAACTGTATGTTGTTTTTTTTTTTTTGTTTTTTTTTAAATAAATTTTTATTGTTCATATTATTACAAGTGTTCCTTTCCCCCCCCTTCCCACCCCACCCTCTGCCCTTTCCCCACTCCCCATTGTCCTCATCCATAGGTGCACAGTTTATGTTCAGTCTCTTCCCACATTCCCCTCTCCCCTTTTCCCCAAGAATCATTAGTTCACTCCCCTTCCATACCTCTGATTCTATTATATTCAACAGTTAATATTGTTCATCAGATTTTTTTTTTTAATTTCCTTGGTTTTTAGATTCACTTGTTGATAGTTACGTATTTGTTGTTCATAATTTTTATCTTTATTTACTTTCTCTTCTGAAAGAACCCCCTTCAGCAATTCATATAATTCTGGTTTGGTGGTGATGAACTCCTTTAGCTTTTTTTTATTAGTGAAGCTCTTTATCTGACCTTCGATTCTGAGTGATAGCTTTGCTGGGTAGAGTATTTTTGGCTGTAGGTTCTTGCTATTCATCACCTTGAATATTTCTTGCCATTCCCGTCTGGCCTGCATGGTTTCTGTTGAGAAATCAGCTGACAATCGTATAGGTGCTCCTTTATAGGTAACCTCCTGCTTAGCTCTTGCTGCTTTTAATATTCTCTCTTTGTCCTTTGCTCTTGGAATCTTAATTATGATTTGTCTTGGTGTGGTCCTCTTTGGATTCCTCTTATTTGGAGTTCTGTGTGCTTCCTGGACTTGTAAGTCCAATTCTTTCACCAGGTGGGGGAAGTTTTCTGTCACTATTTCTTTCAGTATGTTTTCGATATCTTGCTCTCTCTCATCTTCTGGGACCCCCATGATTCTGATGTTGGATCGTTTGAAGTTGTCCCAGAGGTTTCTTACATTATCTTCAATTTTCTGGATTCTCTTGCCTTCTAGCTTCTGCAGAGGAGTGTCTTCTGGCTCTTTATGTTCCAAATCTTTGACTTGATTCTTGCGATCTTCTATTCTGTTTTTAGGACTCTGTATAATATTTTTTATTTCAGACAATGTATTCTTTATTTCTTGTTGATCCCTTTTCATATCCTCATAGGTCTCAATTATTTTATCGGCCTTTTCTAGGAAACTCTTGAAAAACCTTATAAGTGTGGTTTTGAACTCTATAACCAGTCGCTTTTTGTCCTCCATTTCTTTTGTTTGTGATCTATTTGGTTTAGGCATTTTCGCAGACAGCTTTTCTGATGGGGCGGAGTTTCAGGGTGGAGCCTACAGCTTTGGCTTCCGTCAGCCCCGCCCTATGCGACTCCTGAGACTCAGGGTCCTTCAGTACTTGTTGCAAGCGCCTCTGAGAGAAAGGTGCCCTCGATTTTCGCCTGCTACCAAACAGTGTAGGCTCTCCCGCAATGGGCCCGAAACTGGGGTTCAGTTCAGTTGGAAGTGAAGTTGGAGGTGGCGTTCAGAGCAGTCTGGAGCCTGTCTCCTTCCCGCCAGGGCAGTCCTAGGGCACAGCCGGCCGTCCCTTCTCTGCGCGCTGTGTGCACGCCTCTGGGACCTCCTTTCGCCACTTCCCCAGGTTCCGCCTTACAGCCCAGCTCCCTATGGATGAGCCTGGGTCCCCGGGGTCTGGCCTAGAACGGAGGTTCAGAGCAGTTGGGGGCCCAGCACAATCGGAGCTTTTCTCTGCTTCCCGCTAGGGAACGCCAGCCAGGCACTCGGCCTCCCTCCTCTCTGGCTCCATCCTCTCCGCGCGCCGCGTGTCTCCGTACCTTAGGCTTTTACAACTCCTCCGCGCTTTCTTCTGGTTTTCTCCTTGCTTCTCGTTGTAGAATTTCCAGTCAGTCGACTTTCCTGTAGTTCTGGGTGATGTCCATTTTATATTTTAGTTGTATTTTATTGAAATTGTTGCGTGCGGCTGCGGCTAGGTGCCTATCCAAGCAGCCATCTTGGATTCTCCTCTAAACTGTATGTTTTAAAATAATACTCTTCTTACCCAGGGGTCTTCAAACTACGGCCCGCGGGCCACATGCGGCCCGCAGAGGAGTCTGATCCGGCCCGCCAGGTTTTTTGGGCAGTGAGCGCAGCCGAGGTGTTACAGTAGGAATTAGTAGTTCATATAGTCCGGCCCTCCAGCTCTCTGAGGGACCGTGATCTGGCCCCCACTTTAAAAAGTTTGAGGACCCCTGTATTCTAAAAAGCACAGTTGTTTTCCCTTTTTTAGCCCAAGTAAAGATAATTATATCAGAAGTGATTTTTCCCTACCTCTTTCTGCATATAGGGAATACTAAAAAGATAAGTCTTTTTAGTTATTAAATGTAAATAGGTCATTAAATACAACCCAATTACTTTAATTGTAAAAGGAAGTAATTACAATATGTACATGTATTCTTGCCTACTAGACTTAATATCTTAAATTAATCTTTTCAGCATTAATATTTTAAATTAACCTTTAACACTTAGCAAAATGCAAGAAACTGATGTTTCTTTTTAAACAGACAGACAGCTGCACTTTGTGGGTCTCTGTTGTGATTTACCCACAAACGATTTGGCGGGAAGAGCCCCATCCCACGGAGAAGGGTATTTAAATACCACCTGCCCTAACTGAACTGGCATTTCTTGTTTCCAATAACTCATGTTAAAGGATCTGTTTTAAATTCTAATGCCTTCATGGGACAAAAAGCCAGATGAATTCTGTGGCATTTCAATCATCACAAAGGCTTCCCTTAGAAAGACAATTCCAAGCCAAAATGTTAGTATATAGTAGCCTAACATTTCCATTACTTATTTCCATTTTGTCACTACCCATCACAGCTCCCTGAGACCACCCCCAGCATTCTTCTTGCTCTCTGGTCTCCAGGCCCTCAAAGATTTGCTGTTACATTTTTCCTTCAGTAGCCACTGGTTCTTTGGTTTTTACTCTTTCTTGGTGAACAAGGGTAAATAAATTGCATAGCTAAATCTTTGAAAATGGGCTTGTCATAGTCTGGGCACTTAAGAACTTCTATTAAAATGGAGGGAAAAGGCCGAAACCGGTTTGGCTCAGTGGATAGAACGCTGGTCTGCAGATTGAGGGGTCCCGGGTTTGATTCCGGTCAAGGGCATGTACCTTGGTTGCGGGCACATCCCCGGTAGGGGGTGTGCAAGAGGCAGCTGATCGATGATTCTCTCTCATCCATGTTTCTAACTCTCTATCCCTCTCTCTTCCTCTCTATAAAAAAATCAATAAAATATTTTTTTTAAATGGAGGGAAAAGGCTTACACAGATAAAAAATTAAGACTGAGCTTTGTTTTTCTACCTCCTAAGAAAATCTAACAATGAGTATTAAGATAAGAATATGTATTTAGAGCCGAAACTGGTTTGGCTCAGTGGTAGAGCATGGGTCTGCGGACTGAAAGGTCCCGGGTTCGATTCCGGTCAAGGGCATGTACCTTGGTTGCGGGCACATCCCCGGTAGGGGGTGTGCAAGAGGCAGCTGGTCGATGTTTCTCTCTCATCGACGTTTCTAGCTCTCTATCTCTCTCCTTTCCTCTCTGTAAAAAATCAATAAAATATATTTTTTTAAAAAAAGAATATGTATTTAGAAAAATTAAAATTTTATTTGGATTAACATAAAACTTTTCCCCAAGCTTTAGAAATAGCAAGAACTGCATGAATATATATGTTGTACAGGTAACAACTGAAGCCATGTATGTATAGCATTTTCCCTCCCAAATAAAAATATTATTTTTTTAAAATATATTTTATTGATTTTTTACAGAGGAAGGGAGAGAGATGGAGAGCTAGAAACGTCAATGAGAGAGAAACATCGACCAGCTGCCTCTTGCACACCCCCTACCGGGGATGTGCCCGTGCAACCAACGTACATGCCCTTGTCCGGAATCAAACCTGGGACCCTTCAGTCCGCAGACTGACGCTCTACCGCTGAGCCAAACCGGTTTCGGCTAAAAATATTATTTTTAAAGTACTAAGAGTTTTAACAACTCTCAAGGATTTTACAGAAATAGATATCCTGTTCAGACTCCGTATTGATGAGCCAAAGATACAGCTCTGCCTCACAGATACCATTTCCCAAAACAAATTAACGAGACGGAGGAGGCTGCTGTGACTACTCCTTCGGCCATTCAGACTGTAGCCACGCTGGAACAGTTCCTGCCTGCATAAGGCTGTCTTCTACTATCATCCAACCTAATTATGGAAAGCTATTTTATAATCCGAAACGATGGTGACATGGGTTCCTCATCCCAAACAATGCAATGGTTTCTGAACAGTTACCAAATGTCAGCAGAAGGAAGGAGCCTAACATCTGATCGTCACAAACCTCCTGAAGGACAGCACCATTAAAAGCAAGAATTCTGCAGGTAAAAGGTATACCAGCAGTTAAGACTAAGCCCTCTAAAAGATTTCAATGACTCAAGTCTCATTCTGATAAACTCGTACTTTTGTACACATATATATATATATATATATATATATATATATATATATATATATGGTGTTTTTAAATGTCTGCTGGCCTACAATTGCCATGTTTCAAAGGAACCGATTTTCTGGAGGACAATAAGGTGCCGAACTCTGTCCAATGGAGACCAGAAGGCTATTTGGTGGACCTATTCTGCACACCTAAGAGCGAGGATGGTATTTATGTGAGCTCTCCCTATGGCCTCTTTGGCAGCAAATGGAAGAAGTCTCTTTTGAGACTGAGGGGCAGGCCCAGGACGTTCAGCTACTCATTCAAGCAGGGTTAGACTCCCCTCCTCCATAATTAAGTTCCTTTCCCCCTCTCCATGCATGAACTGCAGTGACACTGACTGGGGGCCTGACATTAGCCTTTGGAGGTCATTTAAGTCCTCCTCTTTCCAACTGCCTGAAAAGCTATACATCATCCACTCCACAAGGCCTAAGTGTAGGGTCCAACTGGATAGTACTGAAAGTGGAGTCACTTACCGCATAAAATGAAAGAAGGCTCCAAATTCAGATATCATAAAAAGAACAAATCAAAGAAATAAAATATAAAACTCAGATGCTCAAGAGACAACAGTAAGAGAAACACTGAACACCTAACACTGAATGAGTGAAAAGACTCCTACTTGATAATCCATTAATAAATATTTTATTTAGGAAAGTAGAAAAGGTCTTTCACAATATGGTCCCTTTATATGGCTCATCTATCACATCTTCATACATATATACCCTTCCATGAAATCTACAGGCCTTCCCATAGCTCCCCACTGCATCCTGTTCTCTCTTGCCTTCATACTTTTTTTTTTTAAAGATTTTTTTTATGATTGATTTTTACAGAGAGAAGAAGGGAGAAGAAGAAACATCGATGAGAGGGGACACATCTATTGGCTGCCTCCTGCACACCCTGACCAGGAATTGAACCAGCAACCTCTCTGTGCATGGGTCAGAGCTCAATGATTGAGCCACACCAGCCTGCCTTGCCTTCATACTTTTGCTCAAGTTTGACCACCCACCACTACTCCCACCAACTTCTAAAGTCTTCTAAGATTGAGCTCTTGACATGCCTTCACCAAAGGTTGGCTCACTTTCACACTCTTTAAATTTCCATAACATCCTGTGAATGCCTAGCCCATCACACAACACTAAAATGACTGATTTTATTTGCTCTCCCACTAGACTGAATTTTTAAGGGTGATGACCAGTCATCCCTAATCCTAATGCCTATCACCAAGCTAGGTGCAGAAAGAATGCACAATAAATATCTATCAAATGGATGAAGCCACAGTTTAGTGGCTTTTGTGTTTTGGCCTTCTGAAGGTGAGGATGGGGAGGGAGTCTGGACCTCCAGTCTTACAGCAGATAGGAGAACCCAATCTGAATAGTCCAAGTTCTACTTCTGTTTTAGAATTAAAATCCCTAGTAGCTCACCAGATCACAAGACAGAACATACATATACTCTCCAAGCCCTAGAAATTGATCAGGGGTTTAATCTAGTACAGTGAAGAGACATCAAAAATTAAAAACCAAGGCCACCGTGACCAACATGAGTTATCCACTACCTCCCTTTTATTCACGCACCTCAAAGCTCTTATTCGCTAACAAAAAGAGAAAAAATTATAGTTATCAGCCAAAGGAGATAAATTTTCAAAAAAGCTAACGAAGGTCAGAATAGGGCAAGTCATAAAAATTAGCGCATGTCCAAAGCTTGAAGGAAATCCAAGCTGTCATTAAAATCACCAGGCACTTGGCCTAAAATGATACAAGCCTCAGACCTTTCCTTTCCCTCCCAAATCAGCTTCCTGCCTCCCTTCCCTCAATACTCCCCGCCCCCACATGCCTTTCTCTCTTCTCCTTTCTTTCCTTTCTTTCCTGCTTTTATAAACAGGGATAAAGCTGGTGAGAATCTAGCAAACAAATGACGTCAAACTATATGTGGGGTTTGTATAAAGTGATATCCAATTATTTGTTAGTTTTTTCATTTCATTCATTCAATAAACCTTATGTTCCTGGCACTGTGCCTCAGGCTGGATATAATTCAACAATGCACATGCCCTCATTAAGCTCAAAAGCTACTGAAGGTGGCAAATAAATAAAGTGGACAATAATATTCTGCGATGTGTGACTATAAATATAAGTTCAAGGTTATGGAGGCATCCAGCTCTGGCTAGGGGCAGAGGGGAGTAAGTAAAAAAAGGGTATCTTGCCCAGCCGGCATGGCTCAGTGTTTGAGCACTGACCCAGGAACCAAGAGGTGGTGGGTTCGATTCCCAGTCAGAGGACATGCCTGGGTTGCAGGCTCAATCCCCATGGAGATGTGTGCAGGAGGCAGCCGATTGATGATGTTTCTCTCTCATCGATGTTTCTATCTCTCTATTCCTCTCCCTAAAAATCAATAAAAACATATTTTAAAAAGAGAGAGAGAGGGTCTCAAAGGACAAAAAAGGTTAGTTAAGGGAAGTTTTGGGTGGAGGGAGCAGAGTGTGCAGAGGCAGTGTTCCAGGAACAGCAAATAGCTTGGTGTGGCTGAAGTGCAGGAAGTCATGAGTGATGAAGCTAATAAGGGAAACAGAAGCAGAGGCACAGAGAGCCTTGTATGCTACACTATAGCACTTGGAGTGTGCAGAAGGCTACTGGGAACTATTTAAGATTGAGGCCAGAGAGTGACATGATGAATTTGCATTTGGAAAGCTCTCTGGAAGCAGTGTGGAGACGTTAATACATGAAGGGGTGAAAGACTGGGGCAATAATCCAAGTGGAAACACTTCTAATTGAAGGACAGAATCTACATAATGAGAAAGTTGCAACATCAACATAAGATAATAGAAAGTGCTCTATATAGAGTCTGAGACTAGGTGGTCACTGAGAAACTTTCTTGAATAATTAAATTAACCTCTCTGGGCCTCAATTTTTAATTTCTTAATTTTTTATTTTTGTGTGTGTGTTTTTTTTATAATCCTCATTGAGGTCATGCTTATTGACTTTTAGAGAGAGAGGGAAGTGAGAAAGGGATGAGAGAGACACATTGATGTGAGAGAAAAACATCGATTGGTTGCTTTCCCATATGCATCCAGACCAGGGATTGAACCTGCACCTAACACAGAAGCAAATCTGAAATTTTTCATCTGAGAATTAAAGGTAAGAGGTATTTTAGAACGAGATTGAGATAGAAAAATCAGGGAGAGAATGATCAGAGCAAATATGTATTTAAGGCCTTTCACTATCTGACATTGACATACTTCTTTAGCCTCCTTTCTGTACATACCTTTCCAATACTCTGCACTTCAACCTCTGTTCACTCAGAGGGCCTCCTGCACTCTCATGCTTCTGTGACTTCATTCAAGACATTTTCTGCTTCCTGGAATATCCACCATTTTTGTCCCCCCCACTTCTTGAAATTTTATTAATTTTTCCCTGCCCAGTCCAAATGTAATTGCTTCCACAAAGTCATCCTGACCTGTTCCCCAGAAAGAATTAATCAAGCCCTCCTCCACTTCCAAAACCACCTATTATTCCTCTATTAAAGCATCCATCTCATATTACAGCTTTAACAGGGATACGCTATTAGCTCTTTGAGGGAAGGTACAAACTTTTAATCCTGAGGTGCTAAGCAGCACTTCTGTCACCCATCATCCTTCATAAAATACTGGATAAGTGGATAGAAAGATGGGTGGGGCGGTCTCCAAACAATGGAAAAGTCCTTTCTGACTCACGCTGACTATGAAGGAAAGAAATCAGAGAAAAAGCAAGGAAGGAGAAAGGGAGTGACAGATAATGAAGAATAAAATGTGACAATTAGATCTAGTTGGTGTCGCTCAGTGGTTGAGCCTCGACCAATGAACAAGGAGGCCACGCTGGGCTCCTAGTAATATAAAAATTTTAAAAAGAATCTAAGACATAAAGTTTTGAGATTTCACAATATTACAACACATTCATGTTCTTTTTGTTCCTAGAATATAAGCTTCTTTAGAACAGGGCATCATGCCATAGATGGTTTGGCTCAATGGATAGAGTGTTGGTCTGCAAACTGAAAGGTCCCAGGTTTGATTCTGGTCTAGGGCACATGCCCAGGTTGAGGGCTTGATCCCCAGTGGGGAGCGTGCAAGAGGCAGCCAATCAATGATTCCCTCTTATCATTGATGTTTCTCTCTCTCTCTCCCTCTCTAAAATCAATAAAAAATACATAAAAAAAAAAAAGAACAGGGGATCATGTCTAGCATAATCATTTGTATATAATGTGTTCTCAAAAGTATGTTGATTTCCTTTATCAAATAAAAAATGCAAAACTGATAATTGAATAGGTTTTATATAATTGTAATAGTTGATTTTGATTAATACATGGTTGACCTGAGTGACTTTGCACTTGTCTTTAAAATATTTTTTAATTAAATAAAATATTAGCTTCAGAGGCTATTCTCATTCATTAAATTAAATGTAAAATCCCTTTACCCGTTAAAATGCAACAATAAACTGAACTTAAAGAAAATCAGCAGATAAAATAAATTTATCAGCTTTGAAATAAAATAAAAATGTAATTAAGACTTGTTACTATGGCCGAAACCGGTTTGGCTCAATGGATAGAGCGTCGGCTTGGGGACTGAAAGGTCCCAGGTTCGATTCCGGTCAAGGGCATGTACCTTGGTCGCAGGCATATCCCCAGTGGGGGGTGTGCAGGAGGCAGCTGATCGATGACTCTCTCTCATCAATGTTTCTAGCTCTGTATCTCTCTCCCTTCCTCTCTGTACAAAGTCAATAAAATATATTAAAAAAAAAAAAAAAGACTTGTTACTATGGCCTGGCCCCCCATATCGCCAAATTGAATTAAAAAAAATTTTTTTTAAAAACTTGTACTTTAGTCATTAAATGATAAGAGTCACACAAATGGAGTCATAGATTACAGAATATTTAGGAAGATGCTTAAGCAAAGAAGAGAATAGAGCTGGAAAGGAAGATTGGGAGTATGGATAATAGTCAAGGCAAAGGTGACAAAGGATCTGAACTGGAGCTCTGGGAGAAAGGACAGGGAAGGACCTCTCGGTATGAAAAGAGACAGGGCGTTCAGGGAAGTCAGCAGGAACGAAGGCCTTACATCTGAATGAACTGGGAAAATAGGGGAGTCAATGTTTAGTATGTTGGCAGTCCTATATCAGTCCTGACTGAATGAATGAAACACGAGAGTCAGGATAAAGAGCAGCACATCATGGAAGGCGGGGGTAGAGGGTTGATGGGGCAGAAGATAAGCTTAACCGTCACATTTTAACCTAGGAGGAACCCAAGGCCCTGAAGAAAAATGCTGCCCAAGTGTGCTAAGCATCTTTCTTAGAAAAGCAAAGGCTCCATCATTAAAACCTGTATAAAAGGTATGACATCCATCATAAAACCTGAAAACGTATCTCCCAAGCAAGGAGGAAGTAAGTTTTAAGGTCTGAGCGGTGTGTTCAGTGGTTAGAGTGTGGGCCAACACTCTAACCACAGAACACACCGCTCAGAGCTGAGAACTCCTTAAGTGACTGGATATTTAAAGATATTGGGATATGACAATGCTGATATAATTATGCTCCAATGGGGAAATACTTGTATTTGAGAGATTATATAATGAAATATTTACTAACAAAAATAAGTAGCCCTGGCAGGTTTGGCTCAGTGGATAAAGTGTTGGCCTGAAGACTGAAGGTCCCAGGTTTGATTCTGGTCAAAGGCACATACCTCAGTTGCAGGCTCCTTCCCAGGTCCAGCTGCATACAGGAGGCAACCAAACACATCAATATTTCTGTCTCTCCCTCTTTCTTCTACTCTCTCTAAAAATCAATGGAAAAATATCCTTGGGAGGATTAAAAATAATAATAATAAATAAATAAAAATTAAAAGGCATTCTAAAATTAATATGAGGAAACTAGAATAAAAATTAAAAATGAAATTGGTTTAATTCCTGGTAGGGGACACACAGGAAGCAGCTGATCAGTGTTGTGCTCTTTCCCTCTCCCTTCCCCTTTCTCTAAAAACCAGTAAGAGGGCAGGCTGGAGGGGGTCAAAGGGGGGAAAAAGGGGACATATGCAATACTTCCAACAATAAAGATTTTTTAAAAATAATAAAATAAATAAAAATATTTTAATGAAAAAAAAGAACAGGTAAGACCATTTAAATATTCTCCAAAGAAAAGAAGATATACAAATAGCCAACAAACACATGAAATGATGTTCAACATCATTAATCATTAGAGAAATACAAATCAAGACATAAATTATCGCTTAGAACCTACCAGGATGACTATAATTAAAAAGACAATTAAAAATATTGGTGAGAATGTAGAAAAATTGGCTCATACACTGCTGGTGGAAATGGAAAATGGTGCAGCCACTTTGGAAATCTACAAGACATCAATAACATATGCATACCTGAAGTGAGAGGATGCATGATATAATAAAAATTAGACAGAATTTTTTAAAAAAAAACCTCTTCCAAAGCTACTGAAAACAGAAAATAAATATGACTTAAGAAAACTAATCTCCCCCCCTAAAATTAATTTTAGAAACATCGAAATAAGAGTTCTGATATAGGGATTGATATTGAATTAAACACTTTCAGAAATTATCTAGGAAAAAAACTAGTGAAATGTTCTCAATTTGTAGATAACTCTACATCAATAGCTTGAAGTATGACGGTATAAAGTTGCATGTTGAGAAATATGAAAAATAGCTCCCATGTAGACAAAAATAAGGTAATGCAAATGGAATAAATAGTCCAAACTATAATTATTGGGTGATGAGCTCTAAAGAAAAGCGTTTCCGAGTCCCTGGACTTATCCTGAACACAGCTACGAAAGGCAACCAAATGCCAGCTGCTGTCACAGAGCTCTGGAAACAGAGCACACTCTCCTGCCCTTGTACAAACCAAAGTGTATCTGTACCTAGAAGAGAATGTACAGTTGTAGTCATCATAGCACCAAAAAAAAAAAAAAAAAGGTAAAAGAGAGGAGATCTAGAAAGGTAACCAAAAAGACCAAAGGACAGAGGAACTTCTGCATGCATAGGGTTTTTTAAAAATAGAGATATGGATATATAAAGGACACTTAAATATGAAACAGAGGGTGTGAAATAGTAAAGAGACTGCACCAAATATTAGAACTTACTAGTATAAACCAGAACTCTAAAGTCTATTTTTTTAAAATTTTAAGCCCATGTTTTAGAATCATAAATGTCAAAAAGAGAGAGAGACAGAGACAGAGAGAGAATGGAGGGAGTTTGATTGGTTTTGAATTCTAGCCCGTGGGCACATTCCTGAATTTCTTTGAGCCTCACTTTTCTCATCTGTAAATAACAACTGATTTGAAGGATTGGTGTAGGGAGAGGCAAGGCACCTGGCACATGGTATTTACTTACTTCTCAGCAGCTATTGCTTTTATTAGGACCAATAAAAAATATGTTTACTCACCCTGGCCGTAGCTCGGTGGTTAGAGTCAGCCCTTGCACCAAAGGGTCTTGGGGTCAATTCCTGATCAAGGGCATGTACCTGGTCTGTGGGTTTGAACTCACCTCCTGCAAGAGGCAACCAGGCAATATGTGTCTCTCACAACAATGTTTCTCTCTCTCACTCCCCACCCACTCCCTCTCTCTGAAAGCAATGGAAAAAATATCCTCAGATGAGATTAATATTGTCAGGTAAGGATTAACAAAACAAAAAAACGTAATAGTTTACTACCCAATTCAGTAAATAAAGTGCTAAAAATCATTACTCAGATGGGGAGTACAGAATATAAAAAATAATAATTCAGCCCCGGCCAGGTAGCTGTAAGAGCACTGTCCCAATATGCAGATTGTGGGTTCACTCTCCAGTCAGGGCACATACAAGAAGCAACCAGGGGCCCAGCAACTGTGTGACTCAGGGGTTGAGCATCAACCTATGAGCCAAGAGGTCCCTGGTCAGGGCACATCCCAGGTTGCGGGCTTGATCCCCACAGCCCCAAGGCAGGGGGTGGGGGGAGCGGCTTGCAGAAAGTCTGACCAGGAATCAAACCAGTGACCCCTGGGTTCCTGGGTCAACACTTAACCACTGAGCCACATGGGCCGGCAGAGAAGCCAACATCTGAACCCAAATGGAGGGACTCCAGAATCTACACTCATAACCACAGAACTATATTGCCTCCTACTCTACAAGAAATGCTGGGTGTAGTACATATGAGAATGAGGTTAGTAATGAAGGAGTGTACGGCTGAGTATTGAAAATGCTGCCTGACAAGGCCAACCCAGCAAGTTCCTACCTACCAGCTACTTAGCTTTAGGGTGGCCACAGGCATGAACATTGAAATAACAAGAACTGATTAAAGAGGATATGACAAGCCTAATATAAGAAGGGAAGCCTAAAAATTCCTCAACTGTGGTCTCAGCTATGGTAAACAAAGTGCAGGGAAAGAAGAAAATATATCAAAATGCTAACTGGAGGGATTATGGGTGATTCTTATTCTCTGCTTCTTATTTTTTAATATGGCTTTTTTTTCCCCCCAAAGAGCATCATTTTCATAATTGAAAAAAGGCAGAAATAAAAATAAATCTGAGGAAACGTTCATTTTTTATTCACTTCTGGTCATGTCATTTGTTGCAATGAGCGTGTAATTTTAAAGAGATTTTATAAACAAATATATCTAGGATGTTAGGAAAAGGAAATAAATTACATGTGGTTATCAAAGCAAAAATAAAAATGGATATGATATAAGAATAAGCAAATTAGAAGCTACCGTTTGTTGGAAAGAACTCTAAATATGTATCAAAAGACTTAAGTTCATACTGATATACGCATCAATGTGGAGGAATCTCAAAAACTTTTATGTTGAACAGAAGCATTCAGACAAAAAAAAAGTGCATAGTGTGAGTTAATAATGACAAAATTAATATGTGATAGAAATCAGAACACTGGCTGCTGTCTAAAAGACAGTGGGGACTGACCAGAAGGAGTGCGAGGAAACTCTGAAGGGGTATGAAAATGTTCTCTTGTTTGGGGTGTTGGCTACACCTGTTTACATTTGTCAAAACTCATATAATTAATATACTTGAACTTCTATTCATTTCACTGTATGTAAATTTTACCTTTTAAAAGATCTCATTTAAAAAAAAGACAGGAGCCTGGCTGGTGTGGCTCAATGGTTGGGTGTCAAACTGTACCTTGGTTGCAGGCTCAATCCTCCCCCCCACCCCCCATTGGGGCACCTGCAAAAGGCAAAAAATTGATGTGTCTTGCTCACATCAATGTTTTTCTCTCTCTCACCCTCCTCTCCATCCTTTCCACTCTCTCTAAAAGACTCAATGGAAAAAATATCCTCAGGTGAAGATTTAAAAAAAAAAGACAAGGTGCAATCTCAAATCCATTATTAATTGAGTGACTCTAAGGAAGTTACTTAGTAACCTTTTTGAGCCTGTTTATCTATAAAATGTAGCTACTAATATAACAGAATTTATCTCAAGTGCTGAGGACTGACTGTAATAGCATAGATCAAAGTGGAGCACTGTGCTTTACAAATTATCACCCAATGAATGTTGAAGGAGCTTTAAAAATAAAGAAGGGGAAAAATTAAAATAAAGAAGGGGGCAAAGTTGGTCTTATACTTCTCATAATTCCACAGATGCCTTTGTCATCAGAAATACTATTCCTTAAAGACTATCAGTATTCTTTTTTTTTTTTTTAATATTTTTTTATTGATTTTTCACAGAGAGGAAGAGAGAGGGATAGAGAGTTAGAAACATCGATGAGAGAGGAACATCGACCAGCTGCCTCCTGCACACCCCCCACTGGGGATGTGCCCACAACCAAGGTACATGCCCTTGACCAGAATCGAGCTCTTCAGTCCGCAGGCCGACGCTCTATCCACTGAGCCAAACCGGTCCCGGCAAGACTATCAGTATTCTTATTATACAAAGGGAAATTTACTTCCAGTTCTCAATTGTGAATAGAAGGGAACATCAATGGACATGACATAAGACTTTCTTTCACACAGTTACAATTTGTGAGAAAGTTTATAGACTGAGTACTTGATAGAGCAATGGCATTATCAGGGGAGAAAAGGGTCTCAATTCTAAATGCTTGAGAGTAAAAGAATTGCTCTTGTTACTTTACTATGTCAGTTACAAAGTTTAAATGCTGCCATCATTTATGTGTGTAAGTATGTATATACATACACATATGCATATACACACATATTCACTCAAATTAGAACTAAGATGAACCACTGCTTCTTTCCAAAATGTCTTCTATACTCACAAACTAAGAAACTTAATTCTGTTCAAGTGGAATTATTCTTATAACTAAGAGAGTATGTCTCAGACTTTTCAACATTTTGCCAAAAAAGAAAAACAGCTTGAAAAATAATATCACAGGCAATCAATTTCTTTATTAGTGTGTGGAAATCATGATGAAGATCAAAATTTTCTGGGATACTTCTTTATCTGAACATTATTTCTTCTGCAAGCATTCAACAATTCTTGTTTCTAATTCAATTTTTTGGTTTCTAAATTAAAGAGTGTTTCATATACATGAATGGAAACTATTCTGAGATACCATTCATAACTATACATTTGAATTCTCTAGAGTACCATTCATAACTTCTAAGGGAACAGAAAAAAAACAACAACACTCATTCAACTTCACTTTAATGGTTACTAAGACATGAATGATTATAACACTATTTGTGGAGAGTTAGCCAAAGAAGAATGAAGTCCCCAAATGTTACTACTAAGTTGTCATCGTTTTATGAATGCCCACAGGGACCAAGGATTGCAGCCTTGAATATCTACCTATCATAAAAAACAATGAGCTTCGAAAAACATGCCTGTTGGGTAAACGTGTGGGTTGTTTTTGTGTTTGGTTGTTTTTAACTATGTTTTATTGATTTTTTTTTTTTTTTAAGAGGGAGAGAGAGAAAGGGAAATACTGATGTGATAGAAAACGTTGATCAGTTTCCACCTGTGGGTTCCTGACCGGGGAACCCACAACCTGGATACGTACCCTGACAAGGAATTGAACCCGGGACCTTTCGGTGCATGGGACAACTCAACCAACTCAGCCACACCAGCCGGGGCCTAAAGATGTTTTTTAGAGTTACAGAGTATCTATGCAGGGCCATCAAAAGATATATTTTAGCCATGAAACTCAAAAATTAGCAAAGGATCCTGACAAGTGCTGGCGAAACTCAAAAATTAGCAAAGGATCCTGACAAGTGCTGGCAAATTCTCTATAAAACCAATGCTGATTATTCTTTAGGTGTTCAACTTTTCAGCTATGAACTTTTCTGAAAGTCTTTTATGCAAGTTAGTAATATAGTTCTTTACTCCATCTAATCAGTGGTAGAGACTGATTTTACATAGATCTGTTGGCATAAATAATTCGGCTATGTGCACTGCTCTAATATATTTAAATAAAATCAAATAAAATTTGAACAGAATAAAAATAATGGGGTTATTTTAAGGTTGCCACTTCCTGATTTCCCTTATTTTTCTTTCTTATCCAAAAGTCAGAGACAAGAGACTATATAACCAGAAAGAAGGAATATGATTGTATACATAAGGACATTTATACTCACTTCTCTCTATAACTATATATCACCCCTACCCTTGATTTAGTAGTTCTACAAGGGGGCAATTTTGCCCTTCAGGAAACATTTGGCAATATCTGGAGACAGTTTTGGTTGTCACAATTTGTAGGTACAGACCCAGAATGCTGCTGAACATGCTACAATGCCCTCCCACCATTACAGAAGCCCTCCACAATTATTCAATTACCAGCCCAAAATGTCAATAATGTCAAGGTTGAGAAACAGTACCCCAATATTCAAGAAAGACCTACCGGAGAATCCAAGATGGCTGCTCGGGTAGGCAACTAGCCGCAGCCGCACACAACAATTTTAATAAAATACAACTAAAATATAAAATGGACATTACCCAGAACTACAGGAAAGTCGACTGACTGGAAATCCTACAACAAGAAGCAAGGAGAAAACCAGAAGGAAGCACGGAGGAGCTGTAAAAGCCCAAGGTACGGAGACACGCGGCGCGCGCGGAGAGGACGGAGCCAGAGAGGAGGGAGGCCGAGTGCCTGGCTGGCGTTCCCAAGCGGGAAGGAGAGAAAACTCCGACTGTGCTGGGCCCCTGACTGCTCTGAACCCCAGTTCTAGGCCAGACCCCGGGGACTCAGGCTCAGCCATAGGGAGCTGGGCTGTAAGTCGGAACCCCGGGGTAGCGGAGAAAGGAGGTCCCGGAGGCGCGCACACTGCCCCCAGAGAAGGGACGGCCGGCTGTGCGCGGGATTGTCCTGACGGGAAGGAGACTGGGGCTCCAGACTGCTGTGAACGCCACCTCCAACTCCACTTCCAACTGAACTGAACCCCAATACCGGGCTCATTGGGGGAGAGCATAGACTGTTTGGCAGCAGGCGAAAATCGAGGGCACCTTTCTCTCAGAGGCGCCGGCAGCGAGCACTGAAGGACCCGCATAGGGCGGGGCTGACGGAGGCCAAAGCTGCAGGCTCCACCCTGAAACCCCGTCCCATCTGTAACTGCGAAATGCAACAACAAAATAGATCACAAACGAAAGAAATGGAGGACAAAAAGCGTCTGGATATAGAGTTCAAATCTACGCTTATAAGGTTTTTCAAGAATTTCCTAGAAAAGATGGATAAGGCCTATGAGGATATGAAAAGAGACCATCAAGAAATGATAAGGGAACAACAAGAAATAAAGAATACATTGTCTGAAATAAAAAATATTCTACAGAGTCCTAAAAACAGAAGGGAAGATCGCAAGAATCAAGTCAAAGATTTGGAACATAAAGAGCCAGAAGACACTCCTCCACAGAAGCTAGAAGGCAAGAGAATCCAGAAAATTGAAGATAATGTAAGAAACCTCTGGGACAACTTCAAGCGAACCAACATCAGAATTATGGGGGTTCCAGAAGATGAGAGAGAGCAAGATATCGAAAACATACTGAAAGAAATAGTGACAGAAAACTTCCCCCACCTGGTGAAAGAATTTGACTTACAAGTCCAGGAAGCGCACAGAACTCCAAACAAAAGGAATCCAAAGAGGACCACACCGAGACACATCATTATTAAAATTCCAAGAGCAAAAGATAAAGAGAGAATATTAAAAGAAGCAAGAGCAAAGAAGGTAGTAACTTATAAAGGAGCACCTATACGATTGTCAGCTGACTTCTCAACAGAAACCATGCAGGCCAGAAGGGAATGGCAAGAAACATTCAAGGTGATGAATAGCAAGAACCTACAGCCAAAAATAAGCTACCCAGCGAAGCTATCACTCAGAATCGAAGGCCAGATAAAGAGCTTCACTAATAAAAAAAAGCTAAAGGAGTTCATCACCACCAAACCAGAATTATATGAATTGCTGAAGGGGGTTCTTTCAGAAGAGAAAGTAAACAAAGATAAAAATTATGAACAACAAATACGTAATTATCAACAAGTGAATCTAAAAACCAAGGAAATTAAAAAAATCTGATGAACAATATTAACTGTTGAATATAATAGAATCAGAGGTATGGAAGGGGAGTGAACTGACGATTCTTGGGGAAAAGGGGAGAGGGGGGCGTGGGAAGAGACTGAACATAAACTGTGCACCTATGGATGAGGACAATGGGGAGAGGGGAAAGGGCAGAGGGTGGGGTGGGAACCTGGTGGAGGAGAGCAATGGTGGGGGAGGGGGGGAAGGAACATTTGTAATAATATGAAAAATAAAAACTTATTAAAAAAAAAAAAAAAAAAAAAAAAAGACCTACCTCTCAGAATCCTATCTAATAAGAGTAACACGCAAATTAACAGTCACACTATACCCACAAGCCACACCCACCAGCCAAACAAGATGGCTGCAGCCACTGAGTGAGCAGGAGGCTTGGGTTTCCCCAGAAATGGAGGAAGCCAAGCTTTCTGCACACCCTAATGGGCCCAGGCCTCCACTCACGGCTACAAAGTTTCAATTATAGAAGATAAATAAATCACAAAAATGGCTATGGCCACAGAGCAAGCAGGATTTGGCTCTGTTCAAGGCTACAAAGTTTCAATTTTAGAAGATAAATAAATCCCAGATACCAGGGCCTCCACTTGGGTTACCCGGGGGCATGGCCGGCCTGCAAACCACCCCACAGTTCCCTTGCCCAGGCCACCCCACGCCCCAAAGGAACTCCCACCCTGATCCAGGACACCCTTCAGGGCAAACCAGCTGGCCCCCATCCATGTACCAGGCCTCTATCCTATCTAATAATCCTATCATTACTCCAACACACAAGATGGCTGCCCCCATGTGGACATAAGATGGCTGCCACAAAATGGCCAGCAGGGCAGGGCAGTTGGGAGGGACCAGGTCTGCAAAGGAGGGAAGTTGGGGGCGACCAGGCCTGCAGGGAAGGGCTATTGGGGGGGCGGGGGGGTGGTGGGAAGAGACCTAGGCCTACAGGGAAGAGCAATTGGGAGGGACCATGCCTGCAGGGGAGGGCAGTTAGCGGTGACCAGGCTTGCAGGGGAAGGCAATTAGGGGCAAACAGACTGGCAGGGGAGCAGTTAGGCATCAATTAGGCTGGTAGGGGAGTGATTAGGGGGTGATCAGGCTGGCAGGCAGAAACGGTTAGGGGCAATCAGGAAGGCAGGCAGGCTGGCAAGCAGTTGGAAGCCAGCAGTCCTGGATTGTGAGACGGATGTCTGACTGCCCATTTAGGCCCGATCCTACTGGAGGGGTCCCAGATTGGAGAGGGTGCAGGCTGGGCTGAGGGACCCTCCCCCACTTTGTGCACGAATTTCATCCACGGGGCCTCTAGTAATAAAAATTTGCTGATCTGAACTAAAAAAAGACCATGAATTAGAAGAAAGAGAAGCCTACTAACATGAAGAAAATGAAGGCCATAATTTAGCATATATTGTATCTTTTATTGCATGTTGAACACCAATCATACAAGGGAAAGAGTTTTATAATTTGTCTGACAACAGATCTGATAATCTGATAAATGCTTTAAGGAAGGAGGAAACATACAAGGGAGTCACCCATTTTTTCCTGAAAATACTTCACGGAATAGATGGCATCTTAGCTCAGTTCTGAAGGATGAGTAAGAGACATCTTATTTCACAACTCATATGCCTCTTTCCAGAGAGCCATTCATTTCTTCAGTCAACGAAGAGCTACGGAATACCAATTACGTTTATACACTTTATTATGTGTTGGAGACCCAGGCAATTACAACTTTCCGCATTTCTTCCCCTGGAATCACTGGTGTCTAGCAGTCCACCTCCCTCATCCAAAACCCCAACCATCTTGTACTTCTACCTATTCCTCATTTGGCAATTGTCACCCAAATAGATCTTAGTAAGGCCACCACTCGAGAAGTAAACAAAACTTTGGAAAGCCTGTTGACAAAGTAATATGCCTAGGCCACAAAATCAGGGTGGTAATGCTGAGAGTAGCTAGCAATGAACTGACTATGGGTCTCCAGATCTGCCAACTGTTAAGTTGTGTGTTGGTATTTTGGAAAGCTATTTTACTTGATAAAAAAAAAATAAAAATAAAAAAATCTGGGGCCTCTTTAACACTACCCACTTTATGCCAGTGAATTAATCAATATGTATATATTGAGCACCTATAATGTGCTTATCAGTGGTCCTCAATCCTGGTTGTGGATTGACACCAAAGCTCCCAGGCCAGATATGAGTATTTTTATTTTTATGTTTTTTAATATATTTTATTGATTTTTTACAGAGGAAGGGAGAAGAATAGAGTTAAAACATCAATGAAAGAGAAACATCAATCAGCTGCCTCCTGCACGCTCTCTACTGGGGATTTGCCCGCAACCAAGGTACATGGCCTTGACCGGAATCAAACCTGGGACTCTTGAGTCCACAGGCGGAAGCTCCATCCACTGAGCCAAACCAGTTAGGGCCAGATACGAGTATTTTTATTTTTTATTTTATTTTTTTTATTTGTTTTTAAATATATTTTATTGAACTTTTACAGAGAGGAAGGGAGAGGGATAGAGAGCTAGAAACGTCGATGAGAGAGAAACATCGACCAGCTGCCTCTTGCACACTCCCTACCAGGGATGTGCCCGCAACCAACGTACGTACATGCCCTTGACCGGAATCGAACCCGGGACCTTTCAGTCCGCAGACCGATGCTCTACCACTGAGCCAAACCGGCTTCAGCAGATATGAGTATTTTTAAATGGTAAATTCTGAAGCAAAAAAAGTTTGGTTCTCTGGCCTTTAGGCATTACAGAATACAAAAGAAGTATAAGACAAAGTTCCTACGTATATTGAAGAATAATCACAACAGTCTTGATAGAAGACATTAGTATACTAATTTGTAATCCTTTTACAATATTATCCGTGCTTATGAAATAGAAGAAACTGGAGTAATCTGGGTAAGAATTGCTCCTATTCCCTAATCCAACTGTACACCAACTCCACCTGCAACTCCTGATAGACCTTTCCACATTCCTTCCACCTTCCAGACAGTGACAGTCTTGTTCTCGGGAACTGTGGAGACCCCCGAAGAGAAGGATAAGGATATGCGGAATCCTGAAGTTCGGAATCTCTCAAATTCATGCTGTCATAGAATTTCTTTCAGAAAGAAGTAATTTTTTAACTTCCAACAATACCAGCCACCACAGTCTATAGTTAGCATGTCAAAGAAAAGTAAAGAGTAGACGGAGTTTCTGTAAATATGCACTTAGAGGTCCTTGGCAATTTAAAGAAATCACCCAAATTCATAAGCCTAGTCAACTCACATTTTTCATATAGCATACACTTAAAATAAAAATATTCTAAATTAAACATATTTTAGAAAACTCTTTTCCAAGATGAGCAAATTGTGGAGGCTTCATAAATTAAAAATAAATTTTTTCTCTTTTTTTTAAATCCTCACACAAGGCTGTGTTTTATTAATTTTAATTTATTTTTATTTTTTGAGAGAGAAAGATCGATGTGAGAGAAACATCGATGGGCTGCCTCCCATATGCATTCCAACCAGGGATCGAACCCACAACCTAAGTATGTGTCCAGACCTGGAATCAGACCTGCAACCTTTCTGATGTACAGGACAATGCTCCAACCAACCGAGCCTCCAGCTAGGGCAAAAATAAAATTTTTTGCCATAAATACCATCCAGCAGTGATAACTTATACTAAATACCTCCCAGAAGGGAACATCAGCTTTAAATTCCGCAAATGTGAAACTCATATCCTCACCTGATAAGTATTTCCTGAATTACATGAAAAGGTGCAATTCTCTTAATTGCTATACAAAGAGGAGGATAAGACACTATAAATTACTTTTTTAAAAAGAGGGTAGCCCTGCCCAATGTGGCTCCGTTGGTTGAGCGTAGTCCTAGGCACTGAAAGGTCAACAGTCAGATTCCCAGTCAAGACACATGTCCAGGTTTGGGGGTTTGATCCCCATAGGGGGCACCTGCGGAGAGACAACCGATCAACATTTCTCTCTCACATGATGTTTTTTTTTTCTCTCTCTCTCTCTACATCAATAAAAACATTAGAAAGGAGGTGGGGCCCTGGCTGGTTTGGCTCAGTGGATAGAGCATCAGCCTGTGGACTGAAGGGTCCCAGGTTCAATTCCAGTCAAGGGCACATGCCTGGGTTGTGGACTCAGTCCCTAGTAGGGGGTGTGCTGGAGGCAGCCAATTGATGATTCTCTCTCATCATTGATGTCTCTCTCTCCCTCTCCCTTCCTCTCTGAAGCCAATAAAAATATATTTAAATAATTAAAATAAATAAAAAGGGGATGGGGGTAATGGAGTATCAGTCAAACATCTATTAGTGTATTAAAAGGTAAATTTTGGCCCTGGCTGGCATGGCTCAATGGTTAGAGCATTGGACCACGCACTGAAGGGTCTCGGGTTCGATTCCCCATTAAGGTTATGTACCTAGGTTGTAGGTTCGATCCTACAACCCAGGTACATAACCTGGTTTGGGTCGGGGTCTGTTCGGGAGGCAACCAATCAAAGTGTCTCTCTCATATTGATGCTTTTTTCTGTCTCTTCTCCTCCCTCCCTTTTTTATACCTTCTCTGAAATGCAATGAGAAAAATATCCTAGGGTAAGGATTAACAAAAATAAATAAATAAATATAATTTAAAGAAATGATTAAGGAGCATCAGAAGCAGATCCTCAAAAAAAAAAAGGGGGGGGCAATTTTTAGTACTTAAGGGAAAATGTACACTGGCACATATTAATTAGAATAAAATTATTATATGAAAGAAACAAAAAAAGTCTCTTCTATGTAACACTGTTCTTAGAACCCATGACTTTGAAATTAACTTGGTTTACAATGTTTTTTCTTGTAATGGTTGTCATCATATAAGTTTTATCCATAGAGGTTCACCATCCCTTAACTTCAATTCCAAAATGCAAAAACCAAGTTTTTCATTATTCATTTGGCAGCAAAACCTAATGTGAAATGACATGAGGCTATTTATAGTATTTATTTACCCCACTTGGTTCGAATATTCTGACATTTTACTACAGAAATAGTAAAGTGTTTGATTACAAGGTGCTGCCCCATATCTCTCTGGATGCTACATAACCACAGGATGTGTACCATATTCCATTTCTAAAATCCAAAAACTTCTAAATTCAGAAACACCTGCAGCCCAAGAAAAAAAATTCTTTTAAGCCACAAGGTACTTTGGACTGGTATATTAATTAAAATTAAATATTATATGGAAAATATAACCAATACTGAGAATAAAGGTAGATGTTCACATGCAATAAATTCAGTGTCTTATAAGTAATTCACCGTACACAATCCTTTAAAATAAAGCACTAAAAAGATTTTTAACAAATGTCAAAACCCTAAAATACCATGTGTTTTTTAAGTAATGGTGACATTTGCATCACCCAATTCCTATATCAACTCCTCTTAGGTTAAAATGCACTAATTTAAACCATAGTTATAACACAACCAAGGACTGCAATTGGTTAATTCTTTTTCTAAAAAATATATATTTTATTGATTTTTTTACAGAGAGGAAGGGAGAGGGATAGAGAGCTAGAAACATCAATGAGAGAAACATCGACCAGCTGCCTCCTGCACACCCCTTACCAGGGATGTGCCCGCAACCAATGTACATGCCCTTGACCGGAATCGAACCTGGGACCCCTCAGTCTGCAGACCGATCCTCTATCCACTGAGCCAAACCGGCTTCGGCTGGTTAATTCTTTGAGAAAGATAATCATCTACTGATAAGTAACATACACTTGTAATCAAACACTTTTTAAGTAACATACCCAGTAAAGTGTTCTGATTTTTAAAAATTTTTATCTGCGTTTAAGATCTAAAATTATCTTATTCCAGATTATAATTTCTAAACGTTGAACAAATTACAATTGATTTTTTTCTGTAAAAGCAGAGTTGGACAGGGACAGTTCTTGCATATATTTGAACAGGGGGGGTGGGGGGGGAGTTTCACAGTCCTTTCCTTCCTTCCTCCTGCAGTTGCTGCCTTCTGTTTTAGAATTTCAAACAAAGAAATACATATTGGCTCCACTCTAAGAAACGCCCTCTTTCTCTGCAACTTCCTCCTCCAATTTTCCTCCCTACCATTGACATCCGAGAACAATGCACATTGACAATCCTACCATTTTGATTAACCAAAAGCTTCTGAGGTCTGCAAAAATGAAGGGCTGCCATTTATAGTACCCAGTCACCTCCCAATCTAGGTCCACAATCTGCAATCAGCTAGAACTTTGATAACAGGGACCACAAAGAAAGAAACATGCGTAATTAGAGGAAGGCTACTGAACTATTTTTACTCATAGAATCCAAAGGCCTTTGAACTAACAAATGGGAACTTACTTCCATCCCAAGAGAACTTGGCCTTTATAGGGAGGAGGAAAAATGACCAGGCTGGCACTGCTCTGAGACAAGTGTGAAGCCTACCCACCGATGGGTAGCTGGTGACCTTCCTTCTATAGGCCATCCCGTCAGGGTCCAAACTGAGCTCTCCCAAGTGGCATTTACCACTTAGATCATGGACTTTCCCAACCACTCACTGACTGAACAAAGGGGACATCAAGACCCAGCTTATTTACCTTCATGCCCGAAGGGTCTGGGACCAGACCCCTCACCCCGTGAGTGACAAAGCTAACTTCTCTGAGATGGACAGAGACGCCCCCCATTGCCCAGGGAGTCTCAAAGGACACGCCTTATCCTGGATAATCTCTGCACCTTCCTGGGTGATCGTGAGCAAGTTACTGAACTCCTTCACTTAGTTTTCCTGATGTGTACATTCTCAAGGGTAGCTGTCAACATGGAAGAATATATATGCCTCAAGGTCTGGCACACAGTAGGAGCGCCATGCATGTTCCCTCCTCCTCCTCCTCCTCTTCCTGAATTCTTTGGGGCACACATTTCAAGCAGAGCCCCAAAGGCCCCGAGGGCTCCTTCTTCTTCTGATTCTATGGAGAACTAGGCAATACCTCCCATCTCAGAGGCTCTAGGATTCTGGAGGACCGAGATGTCACTCCATCACACTCCGGGGTCCATCCCAAGTCTTCGTGGAAAACCCCTTTAGATCGCTATCCTGACTCTGCAGAGCGTCCTGCACACACACACACTCACACACATACACACACACACACACACACACACACACTCACACACACTCCAACCACCACTTGGCAACTTAGCAGGCCAGGGGTTTCACAAAGCTCCTCAATTCCTTCGTGGCCCAGAGGTGGAAACTGAGGCTTCCAAGATCTCAGACAACCTCTGGGACCCAGCTCATGTACCTATGACTGCAAAGTCTCCGCTTCAAACACCGGGACACTGAGGCCCGGGGAGGGAAGGGACTTGGCCAAGGTCACACGCGCGTTGGTGGCGGAGCCAGTGCAGGGCAGGGCAGGGCACTTCCGAAACCTCCCGGGCTCGGTGCCCCCCCAGTCCCACAGGGGATCTATCTCCAGGATCCCTCCGCTCTGGGGAGGAGTGTGGAGAGGGAGACGCCGCCCCGCGCACACCGCTCCCCGGCCTCCGCGGGCCCGTGACAGGCGAGGCGCCCACTCCCGCGGGACCCGGCGCCGCTCGGGAGGGGCGGCCCGGCCCGGCCCGGCACCTCCCGGCGGGGCCGCCCTTTGGGACTTGTTGCTCACCTGGCCTGGCGCAGTCGCCCTCAGCGACAGACGGGCCGGCCGGCCGCCCTTCTCCACCTCGGGTCTGTCCCCGCGGGCCGCCCGGGCGGCTGCCACACGGCCGGACCCCGCTCAGTGCGCTACGCCCCCAGCCGTGCTTCACCGGCCCGCGTCCGCCATTACGCGATTCCCCGCCCTGGGACTCGGCCACACCCCGCCAACGGTCCTGATTGGCTCCCGGCCCCACCCGCCTGGGGCTTCCTGGCCTCTCATTGGCCCGAGAGGAACGCCAGTTACAGAGCCACGCAAAAGACGTACTCCCGAGAGCAGTCCCGGGAGCTCCACCCGAGCTACTTCCGCAATCGGAGTAAACAGCGAGGGGCGAACCAAGTGACGGGGGGGTGGGGGTGACATTAAGTTAACTCCTAAATTCAAAGTAGGAAAACTCCACCTAAGAAAGTGTAAAAACATGCACAAAGTGTATTTAAATACTAACTGTTGTTCTTAGTGGTGAAAAGAACCAGTATTTTTGGTGGGGCGGAGGGGCCAAGCTCATGAACTTGCTGTGGACACCCCTCAAGTTGAGCATAGTTTTGTCTCTTCCCTCCCGGTCTCAGGTGGGGCAGAAAGTTGGGTGGAGAGAGTGAGTCACTGGCTCGGATCTCCACTACAGGATCCAATGGCGGGGGAAGGCCCTGGGTTCTGGGACTGGGAGATGGTTCTGAAAGGCCAGGATCAGATGACCTGGACTCTAGTCCAGACCTCACCTAACTCTGCGACTTCAGACTACTTCCTGAATTTATCTGGGTCTCAGTTTGCCCTGAGAAATAGGAGCAGCCCCGTGAGTGGGTATATGTGAACCTTGTTGATTATACAAGGCTGCAGCTGGATATCCATGTGTGACATTCGCAAGTTAGCAAAGATACCTCATAGCACAACTCTGTAAGGCAGATAGTGTTCTTGTTTTGGAGAAGAGAAACTCTATGACTTATCCTGGGTCACCCAGGGAATTTGAATCAACCCTGGGACTCAAACCTTTATATATTTGAGTATAAAGGTTTGCTCTCCTTTATGTCTCCCTTGCAGGCCTGGTGTCCCCTGAGAAAGACTTCCCTCTCCCAAACCCTTAGCATTCCAGGAAGGGTCTTTAGGGTGCTGGGCCAGTTTCTCATCTCTCTGGTCACCCAAGACTGGCACAGCGCCCCTTCCCCCACCCTCAAAGCTCTTGTCAATCACTAAGGTTTCAGGGGAAAAGGGATCCTCCTCTGGGTGTGCCTGGGCTGTTTCTGGTATCCTAAGAATCAGGAAGTGAGTAAGGGATGACAGGTTGGTCAGCAACCCAGACAGAATCCCAAAGGAGGTCACAAGCTCCGAGAGAGGCACTGACGCCACTGTGGGCCCTCAGTGGGGCAGTATCCATGCCAGGACTTAAATCGGGGTCTCTGCACTCAGCATGGTTACTGCCAGAAAGGCTGCCTTGGCTGTAATTTCTAATTGTTTTCCCTCTCTGTAAAAAAGGAAGTCAAGAAGGAAGTGGGAAGGGGAAGCTATCTAACACTTTAGAAGGACAGAGATCACCAAATGGGGTGGTGTCCACATGGCCCCAGTGCTGGCTGAGTCATGACCTCCAGGCACTAAATGGGACATGTGGTCTGACAATCAATTACTATTTAAATCCTGTCTGTGGCCATTGGGTGCTGGGAGACAGCAGGTGCTGTGCAGAGATTCAGTGGGGTCAGACTGACCTTCCATTCAATCCAAGCTCAACCACTTTCTAGATCCCTGAGCTTCACCTACATCTACTCTAACGTGGGTAGTTGTGAGGACTCAGTGAATAATTGTGCAATTAATGAGGCGTGTGTGTAAAGTGCCTAGTAGCTATTTGTTCATTCATAAATTCATCTGTTGAATAAAAAAAATTATAAAACACTGATCATGTAGGGCAGCCTGCTGGTGATGCAGCTCCAATGGCAAACAAAACAGACTCAGACCCTCATAGAGCTTAGAGTTTGGTGAGGAAGTCAGTGGTTAAACAAATGATCAAAATACAATTAGAACCTGTGATAAGGAACAAGAAGGCAAAGTGCAATGTGTTCATAAGAGCGAATGTCAAGGGATGGGGCGGGGTTAGAGGGAGCTTCCTGAAGAGGCGATGTCTAGATGAGTGGGGCTCAGCTAGACAGCAGGTAGTTGAGAGAAGTGTTGTGGGCCGAGAGAGAGGGTGTGGCAGACATCGAGGCCAATAGAGACAGTGGCAATGGGAAGGGAACCTAGCTTTGAAAGTGGGACTATTCTCCGAGGGTATCTGTATTTTTCTGGTAGTTCCTGAAAGAATGCAGGCTCTGAGGCCAGCCCATCTGGATTTTAATCTTGTCTCTGCAATCGTATTTTACTGTGTGACCTTGAGCAGTCACTACACCTCTCAGTGCCTCAGCTATGCTTCTGAAAAATGGGGATAATAACAGGGAGTCATAAGGTGGAGAGGAAGATTCAGAGCAATCTGGCACATGAGGGCACTCCGTAAAATGGTGCTTGGTTTTCCCAGCATAAAGGGAGGTGAACCTGAGGCAACAGATCCAGCCGATAGGTGCATTTGGGAGAAAGCTGACATAAGAGTCTATACTTGGGCAAGTTGTCACCTGACCCTAATTGTCATAGAAGACTTTGGAGCCATACAAACTTGGGGTCAGCCCTGGCCAGTGTGGCTCAGTTGGTTAAAGCAATCTCCCAGCTGAAACCGGTTTGGCTCAGTGGTAGAGCGTCGGTCTGCGGACTGAGGGGTTCTGGGTTCCATTCCAGTCAAGGGCATGTGCATTGGTTGCGGGTACATCCCCAGTGGGGCGTGTGCAGGAGGCGGCTGGTCGATGTTTCTCTCTCATCGACGTTTCTAGCTCTCTATCTCTCTCCCTTCCACTCTGTAAAAAATCAATAATATATATATATATATATATATATATATATATATATGAATTTAAAGCAATCTCCCATATACCTAAATGTTGCAGGTTCAATTTCCAGTAAGGGCACATACCTAGCTTGTGGGTTCAATCCCCTGTTGTAGCACAAACGGAAGTCAACCAATTGTTGTTCTCTCTTACATTGATGTTTTTCTTCCCCACCTTCTCTAAAATCAACACGCATATCCTTGGATGAGGATTGGAAAAAAAACAAAACAAAAACCTGGGTTCAAATCACAGTTAATACCACTTCACCTATCTGAGCCTCAGTTTCCTTATCCATAAAATGGAGATAAAATTGTTTTTATTTCCCAGAGCTGTGAGGATGAAACCCTATATAATAAAAGGCTAATATATAAATCGACTGAATGGCAGAACAACCAGTTGCTATGATGCACACTGACCTCCAGGGGACAGACACTCAATGCAGGAGCTGCCCCCTGGGTCAGTGCACTCCCACAGGGGGAGCGCTACTTAGCCAGAAGCCAGGTTCATGGCTGGCAAGCACAGCATTGGTGGCAGAAGCCTCTCCTGCCTCCACAGCAGCTCAGGGAGTGGGTCTAAGCCGTCAGTCGGACATCCCCCAAGGGGTCCTGGACTGAGAGAGGGCATAGGCCGGGCTGAGGGGACGCCCCCCCATTCACGAATTTTGTGCACGAGGCTTCTAGTAAGATAATAAACATGAAGCACTTAGCACAGTGATTGGCACATAGTAAGCAGTTGTTGAATGTTAAATTTTAAAAAAATACTTTTATTGATTTTAGGGAGGAAGAAAAAGAGAGAGAGAAACATCAATTATGAAAGAGAATAATTGATTGGCTGCCTCCTGCAGGCCTCACACTGGAGATTGAGCCCACAACCTGGGCATATGCCCTGACCGGAATCAAACTGTGACCTCCCAGTTCGTAGATCACTGCTCAATCACTGAGCCACACCAGCTGGGCTGAATGTTAATTTCTAATAATAATTATTATTATTGATATCAGCGGTTACTACCTATACTAGATAAGATTCTGGGGCTTTGCTTGAAGATAGGAGCCTTCGTTTCTGCTTTTAGACAGTAAAGATAGACAAGTTGCTTTCGGAGGGGGTAATGCTGTCATTTTAATGGTGGTAATAACAAGCACTGACAGTGACTATTTACTATGTGCCCACTATGTGCTAAGTGCTACATATGCATTAGCCATGCCCTGGCAGGTGTGGGTCCGTTGGTTGAGCATCATCCCATGCACCTAGAGGCCATCTGTTTGGTTACTAGACCAGGTCGCAGGCTCAGTCCCTGGTAGCCAATTGATGTCTCTCTCTCCCTTCCTCTTTAAATTCAATTTTTAAAAAACTAAACATTTTAAAACAAATAAATAAATCTGTATGGCCAGTCCTTGCAAGTTAGATCCTATTACTATCATCATTCTACAAATGAGATAAAGGAAACAGAGAGGTTAAGTGACTTGCCAAAAGCTCCCCAGCCGGGAAGCAGCACAGCTGGAATTTAAATCAAACCTTGCTTCTTTTTTTTTTCTTTTTTTTTTTCTTTTTTCTTTTTTTTTTGGGGGGGGGGGGGGTGCTGTTCTTGAGGGCTAGCCCCGGCTCTTCTACTCAAAGAGTTAGAGTTATCACCTGGAGTTAGAGAGATAAATTATTCACTGCCCCCTCACTGGTTTGGCTCAGTGGAGAGAGTGTAGGCTTAGATTTTATTCCAGTCAAGGGTACATACCTCTCAATTCCCAGCCCTGATCTGGGCACATGCGAGAGAAAACCAATCGATGGGTCTCTCTCATTGATGTTTTTCTCTCTCTGTGTCTCCCCCCCCCCCTTCCACTCTCTCTAAAAATCAATGGGAAAATATCCTCAGATGAGGATTTACAAACAAAATTATTCACTGTCAGTAGCAAGTCCCCAGGTTCCCAAGGCCAATCCTCATTCCTTTCACATCAATTCTAAAACGTAACCCAGGTCTGCTCCCTGTCCCCTGAGGCTGATAAGAGCAGGAAACAGACCCTCTTCCTCTGCCAGGCCTATAAACGATATTTAGAGCCCCCAGAACTGGGTCTGAGTCCCAACTGTGCCACTTACTGGGTCTGTGGTCTTGACCAAGTCACACCCCCTCTCTGAGCCTCAGTTTTCTCATCTATGAAATAGGGACATTAACAGCCCTGCCTGTGGAGCTGCTGTGGGGAGCAGAAAAAAAATAAGGCCTGCATAAATTATAAAGTGCCGTTAGCACAAGAGTTCCTCTCCTTGTTGCTATGGGGATGGCAAGTGCTCTGGGAAAGCAGCCCAAACCAATATCACAGGCAAAATAACCTCCTCTGAAAAATAGTCCTGGGTTCGAGTCCAAGATCTGCCTTTTCCCCGCTGTGTGACTCTGGGCCAGTTATGTAACCTGGCTGAGCCTCAGTTTTCTCATCTACAAAATGGAGTGAATACTGCTGATCGCGCAGAGCTGGGAAGAAACCATGAAATTGCGCAAGAAGTCATGAGTCAGTGGCTGGCACAGAGCTGGCAGAGCGAAGCCTGCTAAGGGATTCTAGGGGAAGAGACCGAGAAGGAATCACCCTGACCCCTCCATGCCACCCCCTATCTGAGGGGAAGACAGAGAGCTGTGTGCCCAGCATCTAGAATGGTTTCCAGTCACTAACTTCCCTGCCTCTGGCAGAATTCTCAGTTCAGCTGGTGTCTCTCTCTCTCTCTCTCTCTCTCTCTCTCTCTCTCTCTCTCTCTCCCTCCCTCCCTCCCTCCCTCCCTCCCTCCTCTCTTGTCAAACAAGTTCTTCTCCACTGAGCAATCCCAGGGGGCCCCATCCTCAGTTCCAGCCAAGCTCCAAGGCTTTCTCCGCCTCCACATCCTTAATCCACAGCCTTTGCATTTGCCATTCCTTCCACCTGGAACGCTCTCTCTCCCGGAGCGCCTTTGAAGGGGCCGAGGCGGATGCTGCAGGGAAGGATCTGGAATGATGCGCCCCCACCTCTCCGCTCCCCTCCCTTGCACGCCCCACGCTGCGTGCCTGACCTCCCCCTCCCGGCTCAGGATGAGGCGGCGCCGGGAGGGGGAGGGATGGAGGGAGAGCTGCGTGAAGAGCCCTCCGTGGGGTTTTCACCTGCTCAGAAGAGGCAGACGGAAATGAAAGCTCTAGAAAAACGCCTGCTGCTCTGCTCCCGAGGCCTCCGCTTGGTGAGGCCTCCCCGCCTTCCCACTGTGCCATCTTCCCTTCCTCCCCCTCCTCCTGCGGGCAGGTGCCACAGGCAAGGAGCGTGGGTGGGCGGCAGGCCTGAGAGACCAGGGTTCAAACCCCGGTTCTGCCGCTTACCCAGGGAGTGGCCTGCTGACACCACGTTTCTTTGTGAAGACACAACAGTCCCTGCCTTTCAGGCTGCCGTGGGGACTGAGATGCCAGATGAAAGAGCCTGGCACAGCCACAGTGCTCAGCAACGGAGGGGATGACAATGACAGCAAACACAAACATGCCCAGGTGTGCCTGGCACAGTTCTCAGCACCTTGCACATATTGGCTTATTTAATTCCTGATAAGGCAGATACCATTACTATCTCCATTTTACAGATGAGGAGACTGAGGCACAGAAAAATTAGATAATTTGCCCGAGGTCACACAGCCCGTAAGAGGCAGGACATAATCTCTGTTCTCACCCACTACACTGTGGTGTGCTCAGTGATATTGGCCATTATTATTGTTAATGCTAGGGGCCCAGTGTACGAATTCGTGCACCTTGAAAGGGAGGCTGTAGTAGGCACAGGGGTGGGTCTCGGCCCACCTCGGCCCCTGGTCCCCTGTGTGCCAGCAGTCCTGCTCCCACACACTAATGGTGCCGGTCCCACTTGTATCCACTGACAGCACAGAGCAATTGGGGTCGGCACCAGCATTGGGTGCGAGTGGCGGCTGCTGCCCCAGTCGCCCCTCAGGAGCAGGGGGAGGTGGAGAAGGCCTTAGGGGCAATTGGGCCACCAGCCACCGCTTACACCACTGATGGCACCGAGTGATTGGGACCGGCACCAGGCATGATAGCAGATGTGAGTGATGGTTCCGGCACCAGCTGCCAGCATGGCTGGCACTGGCAATGGGTGCGAGCACCAGAGGCTTGCCCCAATGACAGTGACCAGCGTCCCACCTTGGTTTGGCACCCCTGCTCACCTGCCCCACCATCCCGTCTCGACCAGCGCCTGCTATGTTCCGCACACACCCCCTAGTGGTGAGCATACGTCATAGAGACCGGTTGGTTGTTCAGTTGTTTCTGTTGTCCTGCTATTCAGTCTATTTGCATATTAGCCTTTTATTATATAGGATTATTTGTTTTTATCTATACTGACTCTATGCCCTTAGTAAGCATATGTTATTCTCTTTCCTCCTACCTTCAAAATCCTGCCTAAATTTTCCCTCGTTTGTGACACCTCTTAGTCTATTCATTTAACGAGCATATATTGCTGATGCTCTGGCCAGGCCTATGCAGGGCATTGGGGACTCACGGGTCAATCCACCTAGTCCTGCCTGCCAGTGGCTCCCAATCTGTTGAAGGAGAAGACACATACATAAGAATTACAAAAAAAAAAAAAAAAAAAAAAAAAAAAAAAAAAAAAAAAAGAGGGAGCCGGGACCGGTTTGGCTCAATGGATAGAGCGTCGGCTTGGGGACTCAAGGGCCCCGGGTTCGATTCCGGTCAAGGGCATGTACCTTGGTTGCGGGCATATACCCAGTAGGGGGTGTGCAAGAGGCAGCTGATCGATGACTCTCTCTCATTGATGTTTCTAACTCTCTATCTCTCTCCCTTCCTCTCTGTACAAAAATCAATAAAATATATTTAAAAAAAAAAAAGAGGGAGACAGTAGCCCTGGCCGGGTAGCTTAGTTGGTTAGAGCGCTGTCTCAATATGCCATTGTTGTGGGTTCAATTCCCAGTCAGGGCACCTAAAAAAACAATCAATGAATGCATAAATGAATGAAACAACAAATTGATATCTCTCTCTTTCAAACCAATAAATAAATTTAAAAAAAAATTTTAAAGAGGGAGATGCCAATTCAGCAGGAGCTGTGAGCTCACAGAAGCATAGAACTTAACTGGGGGTTGGGGCAGGCTTATGGAGGAGGGATCATTTGATTGGGGTCTTGAAGAATGAGTAGGAGTTCCTCAAACAGAGTTATAAAATGGGAACATAGAATACTTTGTATAGTGCAGATCTTGAGAAAGGGATTGAATAAATTAAGGCTAGAGAGCCAGGCCCTGGGTGCTGCAGGTGTAGAGGTGGAAAGATATTAACAGGGCCCTCAGAGAACTTACAGATTTGGTGTGGGGGCATAAAAAGCAACAAGTAAAGCCCAGCTGGCATGGCTCAGTGATTGAGCATTGACCTATGGACCAGGAGTCACAGGTTCGATTCCCAGTCAGAGCACATGCCTGGGTTGCAGGCCCGATCTCTCTTACCATAGATGTTTCTACCTCTCCCTTTCCCTTCCTCTATGAAACCAATTAAAAAATATTAAAAACAAAAGAAGCAACAAGTAAAGTAAAAATATTCACATTAAAGAAGCATCCAGAGCCGAAACCGGTTTGGTTCAGTAGATAGAGCGTCGGCCTGGGGACTGAAAGGTCCCAGGTTCGATTCCAGTCAAGGGCAGGTACCTTAGTTGCAGGCAAATCCCCAGTAGGGGGTGTGCAGGAGGCAGCTGATTGGTGATTCTCTCTCATCGATGTTTCTAACTCTCTATCCCTCTCTCTTCCTCTCTGCAAAAAAAAAAAAAAAAAAAAAAAAAAAAATCAATAAAATAAATTAAAAATAAGAAAAAAGAAAAAAAAGAAGAAGCATCCAAAGAAGCTTTGTGGCTACCAAAAAGAGACCTAACCAGATTCAGTGAATGCTTCCTGGAGGAGTATTTGATGTCCAGGCTGACTGAGATTTAAAGATCAGAGCCGGATTATGTCACCAATTGTCAGCCCAGCCCATATGCAAAGTCAACAAAAAAACACTACTAACTATAAAGTAAGAATAGGAGCCCTAGCCAGTTTGGCTTGGTGGATAGTGCATTGGCCTGCAGACTGAAGGGTCCTGATCAAGGGCACATGCCTGGGTTGCAGGCTTGATCCCCAGTAGGGGGCATGCAGGAGGCAGCCAATCTGATTCTCTCTCATCGTTGATGTTTCTATCTCTCCCTCTTTGAAATAAATTTAAAAATAAGAATAGGAAATGACAAAAAAAAGTTCTAATTTTGTTCATTAACACTATTTCAATATTTTTTTTTACAAATTATCAGCGTGGCCGGTGTGGCTCAGTGGTTTGGCGTCGAGCCAGGAAACAAGAGGTTGCCCGTTTGAACCCTGGTCAGGGCACATGCTAGGGTTTCAGGCTCAATCCCCAGTATGGGGTTTGCAGGAGGCAGCTGATCAATGAGTCTCTCTCATCATTGATGTTTCTGTCTCTCTATTCTTCTCTGCAATCAATAAAAAATATATTTTTTTAAAAAATTACCAAACATCAAATTATTTTTAGAAAATGTTGTTTGTTGTTTAAAAATATTTTTTTTAATTGATTTCAGAGAGGAAGGGAGAGAGAGAGATAGAAACATGATGAGAGAGAATCATTGATTGGCTGCTTCTGATTGAGCCCAATCAGAATCAAACTGTGATCTCCTGGTTCATCGGTTGACACTCAACCACTGAGCCATGCTGGCTGGGCTGAAAATAATGCTCAGTGGGTCACCTGACAGGGTGACAGGCCAGAGGGAGTCAAGCCGGTGATAGGTGGGGCAGACCCTGGGAATGTCACCTGCAGAGGGCCCAGGGCGGGAGAAAACGCAGTGGGAAGGAAGGAACTCTTTAGACGGAGCCGGTGAGTAAAGGGATGGAGAACTGGACTAGATTCTCAGGGTGCTGGGACGGCACTTTTCACGGGGATTTGTCATAATCAAATGTCCTTTTTGTGAGATCACTCTGAATATTCCTAGAGACTTATTTATGGCTTGAATTCATTCATTCGAGAGACACTGTGTATCTACTGTGTGTCAAGCACTGACCCAGGCGCTGGAGCTGCAGCGGACCGTTAAGGGTTCTGCAGACACAGCAAGACGTGGCAGGGACCCCGAGTTCCACCCCTACCACGGTGCCTGCGCGGGTGGATGGAGGTTTGGAGTATGGAAGTGTGTGGCTTCCCCCGAAAGAAAGGTTAGCCGTGCTGGACAGGGAAGCGGCAACATGGGAGCCGGCGCTCAGGGGACTGGCAGCAGAGAGATCAGGAATTCCTACGACAGGAGCACGAAGGGATGGGAGCAGGAGCGGAGGCGGTTGATTAGTGGTGAGTCCTGCTCTTGTGACCTCCACAGAAGGCGGCCAAGTGGGCAGAGGGGCAGAGGCCCCAGCCACCCCCTTCTGTCCGCCCGTGCTTTCTCCGCCCGCTAAGCCAGAGCACACGCTGCAGAAGCCAGACCCAAGCCTGGAGGAGAACAGGGGCGGGGGAGGACCGGGTGGGCCGGGACACAAGCCCAGACCTCTCACCCCAGCAGGGCCTTCCTTCCCAGCGGCTGGAGCCAACCCGCCCGAGGAATCCGAGGTTACAGGGAAGGATTAAGGAGTTGGTTGCTTTTTTACTCAAAATATGGCTGCAGATCTCTCTCTCTCTCTCTCTCTCTCTCTCTCTCTCTCTCTCTCTCTCTCTCTCTCTGTCTCTGTCTCTGTTCCTGTGCACGCACCCGGAGGCTTTTACAGGAGGCGGCTGTTGGAGAGCCGGGAACACAAGCCAACAAACAAGAGAGAGGAAAAAGACCACGCCTTGCCTGGCAGATTCCTAATGGCCCGGGAGGCCGAGGCTTGCAGAGGGCGTCCGGTGGGGCTGCCGTGGGTGGGAGGGAAGGGCAGGCCGAAGGACAGCCACTTGCCGGCTGGTGACCTTGGGCGGGAGGCTGCCTGCTCTCCTCTGCTGAGCATGGGGAGGAGGGGGCAGGGGCAGGGCGGCCAGCCGAGGTCACAGGAAGGCCCCTTCAAGCCTGAAACGCGATCTCGGGATGTGGGGCCTGCCAGCCTGCGGCGACCCTGGGCCAGCAGAGATGAAAGCCTGCCTGTCCCCAGCTTCCGGACCCCTGAGGCCCCGGTGCCTCCACCGCGAAGGGCAGGAAAGCGGCTGCAGCTGGCTGGAGCCGGTGGTTGGGCTCCCCACCCCACCTGATGTCATCCAACCCTCCCTCCCTTCCCTGTTTTGCAGAAGACACGCAGGCCCAGAGAGGGCTGGTGACCTGCCCAAGGTCACACAGCAAATTTGGAAGCCGAGCCAGGCCTCATCACCAAGCCTTTGGACTCCAAGTCCAGGCCTCATTCCCTTTCCCAGAAACTTGGCTGCCTTGGGGTTTGCCCTGGGGAGTTGGAGAGACTGGGATTAGGGAGGACAGTGAGGGGCTGTGTCTGTTTGAAAGCTTCATGTTGACTAAAGTGCCTTTTTTTTTTTTTTTTAAGACAAAAAGAACCGTTCCAGTCCCTGACATGAGCCTGGGCTTGCTCTGCTGGCAGGGGAAGGAATGCAGTTCTGGCCGCCACAGCTGCTGGTGGCCAGCTGCGGCTCCGGCTCGCCGGCTCCCGCCCCGGCGGGCAGGGGGACAAAGGCCTCCTCTCAGGCCGGTCCCCTCCAGCCCCGCGGGCCGGCGCGGGCAGAGAATCATCCAGGAGGCTGGGTCACGGACCAGCGAACGGCTTAGCTGTTCCCCGCTGGATCTCCGTGCCTTTTCTAGAAAATGGGGACAGAGTACCTGCCTGACTGGCTTTTCTCAGCATTGTTTTCCAAAGAGGGGAGGTTACAGAAATGCCGACACAGAGACCTCTCTGCCTCAAATGCCCCCCCGCCCCCCACCTCACGCCTCACCTGGCCAGCCCCTGCTCACTCCCCTCGGCTCAGCAGAGCCGTCCCCTGCTCCGGGGAGCCTCCCCTCACCCCCAGACCCAGCCGCTCCTGCAGGGCATTAATCACTGCGGTAATTAAATAATTAATTGTGTAATTGGATCCGTCTCCCCGCTAAAATGTGAACCCTGTAATAATAACAGCTGACACTGACTGAATGCTTCCCCGGGGCCAGAGACTACAGGCATTGACTGACCCCCTTAATCCCTTTGGCGGGTGCTGTTTGCTTCCCCATCTCACAGACGAGGAAGCTGAGACAAGGGGAGGTTCGGTAAGCCACCTGAGGTCACAGTGAGTTGGAGGCTGAGCCAGGACTTCGCACAAAGAAGTTGCAGAACGGGGATTCAAACCCAGACCCCAAGCGTTATAACCATTCCCACTGAGAAGCCAGCTTGTTTCCTGCCTATTCCCAGCTCCCAACACATCCGGTATACAGCAAGTGCTCCATTTATAAACAGTAGGTGAGCCGAAGCCGGTTTGACTCAGTGGATAGAGCGTCGGCCTGCGGACTAAAAGGTTCAATTCCGGTCAAGGGCATGTACATTGGTTGCGGGCACATTCCCAGTAGGGGGTGTGCAGGAGGCAGCTGGTCGATGTTTCTCTCTCATCAATGTTTCTAACTCTCTATCCCTCTCCCTTCTTCTCTGTAAAAAATCAATAAAATATATTAAGAAAACAAAAACAACAACAAACAGTAGGTGAATGAATACGTAAACAGGTAATGAGTCCACAGGAGCATTTGGAGAAGAATAAAGCACCTTCCAGGGGTGAGTTTTGTTTTGTTGTTTTTTTAATATATTTTATTGATTTTGTACAGAGAGGAAGGGAGAGAGATAGAGAACTAGAAACATCGATGAGAGAGAGTCATTGATTAGCTGCCTCTTGCACGTCCCCCACTGGGGATATGCCCACAACCAAGGTACATGCCCTTGACGGGAATCGAACCCAGGACCCTTCAGTCCGCAGGCCGACGCTCTTTCCACTGAGCCAAACCGGTTTCGGCCCAGGGGTGAGTTTTTCAGGACCGAATGTGGAGTGAGAGATGGTGCCGATATACAGTAGTCCCCATTATCAGCTTTTACGCTTTCTGCAGTTTCAGTTACTTGCGGTAAACTGAGGTCTGAGAATATGAAATAGAAAGTCCCAGAAATAAACAATTGGTAAGTTTTCAATAATGCACCAATCTGAGTAGCATGATGAAATCTCTCACTGACCCACTCTGTCCTGCCCAGTACAGGTATCCACATGTATACACTCCCTGTCACTTTTTTTTTTTTAAATATATATTTTATTGATTTTACTCAGAGAGGAATTGAGAGGTATAGAGAGTTAGAAACATCGATGGGAGAGAAACATCGACCAGCTGCCTCTTGCACACCCCCTACTGGGGATGTGCCCGAAACCAAGGTACATGCCCTTGACTGGAATCGAACCCGGGACCTTTCAGTCCGCAGGCCGAAGCTCTATCCACTGAGCCAAACCGGTCTCAGCTCCCTGTCACTTTGTTAGTCACTTGTAGCCACCTCAGTTATCAATCAGATCAACTATCACTGTAGCACCAAAACTGGTTTGGCTCAGTGGATAGAGCATCAGTCTGTGGACTGAAAGGTTCCAGGTTCAATTCCGGTCAAGGGCATGTACGTTGGTTACCGGCACATCCCCGGTGGGGGGTGTGCAGGAGGCAGCTGGTCGATGTTTCTCTCTCATGGACATTTCTAGCTCTCTACCCCTCTCCCTTCCTCTCTGTGGAAAATTAATAAAAAAAAATTTTAAAAAAAGCTATCACTGTAGCACCGTGCTTGTGTTTTACTTAATGGCCCAAAGCGAAAGCGTAGTGCTGGTGGCAATTTGGACATGCCAAAAAGAAGCTAAAAGTGCTTCCTTGAAGTGAGAAGGTGAGTATGGTACAGTAAGATGTTTTGAGAGAGAAACCACATTCACATAACTTTTACTTGAGCACATGGTTAGAATTCTACTTTTAAAGAATTGATTTGAGAGAGAGAGGAAGGGAGAAGGATAGAGATGGAAACATCAATGAGAAGCAGCGATTGGCTGCCTCCTGCACGCCCCCTTCTGGTGCCGATATACAGTAGTCCCCATTAACAACACGGGCGTGTGCCCGGACCAGGAATTGTACCAGCAACCTCTGCGTTCATGGGTTTTCTATGCAAACATACAACTGAGCCACACCTGTCAGGCATAATTGTTAAGTTTATTATTATTGCGGACATCTTGCTGTGCCTAATTTAGAAATTAAGCTTTATTATAGGTATGTATGTATAGGGGGAAAAACAGTACATAAAGGGTTTGGTACTAACCTGGGGTCTCAGGCATCCACGGGGGTCTTGGACACCCCCCACAAGTAAGGAGGGACCCTTGTTGCTAAAGACCAATCAGTGGGCTTCTTTCTGGAGCCACAGGCCTGCGTGCAGGAACAAGAGTGCCGTTCTGGGACGTCATCTTTGACCCCTCCTTCATCTGCCAGAGCCGATCACTCTCCAGATTCTGCATGGCTCCTCCCCAGTGCCTCTCCTCTTCATCCCTCCATCCCTATCCTTCTCTTGGATTTTTTTCGCAGCAACTCCTACACAGGTTTCTCTGTCTCTAATGTCTTGAATTCAAAGGGAGCCTCTAAAAACAGAAAACTGATTGGGGTGCCATCCCTCTCTCCCTTTTCCTCACTAATGAACAAACCTGCCGCGGCTCCCTGTCTTCCTCTGGATAAAGCCCACACTCCTCACCCAACCCCTCCCTCCGCGCTTCCAGCCTCACCGCCTGCCCCTCTCCTCCGCAGGCCCTTTGCCCAGGCCACTGTACTGCTATATAGTAGAAGTTAAGAGCATGGAAGCAGAGAGACCTGGTTCTCCATTCTGTCCCACCATTCACCTGCTGTGAGTGTTTGTAAACGTATCAGTTCCCTTCTCTGAGCCTCAGTTACCACGTCTGGAAAATGGGCGTAATGATAGTACCCACTTCCTAGCACCCTTGGAGGGATGCAATGAATGCATAAGGCGCTGAGCACAGTACCTGAGACTCGGAACAGTCACTGTAGTTCTTACACTTTCCTCTGCCACCGAGGGCACTTCTTACTGTCAGTCTTACGAATTCTTTATGACCCAACTCAAGTGTCACCTCCTGGTAGAGATTTTCCTTGATATTCACACCCTGTTCCCCAAGTGAAAGCAGCCTCACTCTCTACACTCGCTTGCACTTTGCACCTCTCTGAAGCACATGTCATGTTGTGCCCTCTTTCTCCCATTACCCCAAGAATTCCCTGAGAGCAGGAACAATAGTGCCTTTTTTCCTTCCTTCCTTCCTTCCTTCCTTCCTTCCTTCCTTCCTTCCTTCCTCCCTCCCTCCCTCCCTCCCTCCCTCCCTCCCTCCCTCCCTTCCTTCCTTCCTTCCTTCCTTCCTTCCTTCTTTCCTTCCTTCCTTCCCTCCCTCCCTCCTCCTCCTCCTCCTTCTCCTCCTCTTCCTCCTCCTTCTTCTCTCTGTCTCTCTCTCTTTCTGTCTCTCTGTCTCTGTCTGTCTCTCTCTCTCTTTCGGGGGGAGAGAAATATCAATGTGAGAGAGACACATCAAATGCTTGTCTCCGGCACACGCCCTGACCAGGGACTGGGAATCAAGCTTGCAACTGAGGAATGTGCTCTTGACAGGAATTGAACCCGGGACCCTGCAGTTCATAGGCCAACGCTCTAGCCACTGAACTAACCAGCTAGGGCTATAGTGCTCTAAACTCCAGCTCAGAGCCTGGCCCGCGGCAGGTACTCAATAAACATTGGTTGAATGGAATGGAGTCACCACTGTCAGTGCCTTTCTTGAGTACCTTGCAGGGAGGAGACCCGAGTGATAAGAAAGCTGGACACTGCCGGTACCTGATGGCTAAGTCCTCCTTCAGCTCTGGCTCCGGCATATTGGTTTCTGTATGAGCGGATGGAAGAAACTCCTGACCTCGGGGTTCTTTCTTTGCGGCAGAGTCTCTGCCATCCTCCGAGGGAGTGAGGAAGAGGGGCACGGGGGCGAGGAGGTCCCGGTGCTGAGCAGGGGTGAGGTGGGGCTGTCGAGGGAGCTGGCGTGTGGGTGGGAGCTGGCAGACTCCTGCTCCCCCAAGGCCAGGGCTGGGCGTGGTCCTCGCAACCCAAGTCCCCACCTGCCATGCCCTGCCTCATCCCAGCACATGGATTAAGGGACTTTTCAAGCTGAAAAGCTGCTTCTTGATTTGCAAAGGAAGCAGAATCCAAGCCTGGCCTGTCCGGTTGCTGAGCTGGGAGAAAGGGGAGTTTCCTTTTACTCTCCTTTCTGTGTGGGCAACACCTTGCCATCCTGGCGTACATCAAAGGGGGTGATGCTCAGTTTTGCAGACCTAGATTAAGGTCACACGTTCCCCAGCTGCTGCTTCAGTTGCCGCTCCTGCCACTCCCCCTATTGAAACCTTCTCTGTTTGCCTAGCGTCCTCGGGATAAAGCCCTGGCTTCTAACCCAGCCCACGAAGGCCCGGATGGTCTGGCCCCTGTATGCTTCTCGGGCTTTCTCTCCCTTCACTCTCCTGCTGCCTACGCTTCGTTTCTCCTGGCCTTTTCTCAGTTCTTCCCACGGAACCGGCCCCTTCTTTCCTCTGGGCCTTCACACATACTGTCTTCTCTGTCTTGGCTGCTTTGCACCATCCCCTGACAATTCCGTTTCATGTTTCGTGCTTTTGATGCCTAAGAAATCCTCGCCTGTCCCAAGGTCAGGGAGATATTTCCATATATTTTCTTCTAGCGGCTTTGTAGCGTTAGCTTTCACACCTAGGCCCGTGACTCGGGTTGAATTCATGCTTGTGTGGTTCGAGGTAGGGACCGAGAGTCATTCCCACACTGTGAATTCATGCTTCCTTACGATTCATCCTATGCCTCACCTCCTCTGAGAAGCCTTCCATGACTGCTCCTGCATGAGATCCAGTCCTCCCGCCCCACAGCCCATAGCACCCTCTATTGTAGCATTTGGTACACTTGTAATTGAAGAATCATTTCTGTAATCACTTGTTTAATATGTCATCTCCTCCAGTATACTGTGGCTCTGTGAGCTCAATGCTTGTGACTGTCTTTTAAAAAACTTTTTATATTTTTTATATATCAAAATAGATAGCTTGGTGAATTTCCACAGACTGCACACACTATGTAATGGTCCCCAGATTCAGACATAAGAACATTCTGCTGTTGCCCATTTCCTATACCTAGAAGCCCCCTCATGCTCCTGCCAGCTACCACTGCCTTTTTTTTTTTAACTCTTATGTTTTCAGCACTCAGCACAGGCTCTCAAAAAAGAAATCTGTGTGGGATGAATGAGTTCGCTGGTGATGCTTAATTCTTCTTTCAAGAACTGGACGCGGAATCTAATATCTCAGCTCCAGCTCCAGCTCAGGGTGACCCTGCTTTCTAGGTCTCTGTTTATGAAACGGAGGTGGTGGATGGAGGCAGGTTGGGCTAATAATCGCTTTTGAGCTTTTCCAGATACGGCATTTGGGGCAAAGTTACCCGCCCTGGGTTATGAAAATACTTTGCCAGGGACTCTTTGGGTCTCCTTCCTGAAAACGAGGGCCTGGGAGGCTTAGAAACTTGATGCAGGTCACGTGTCAGAAGCCCGAGCCTTTGAGTCAGAAGGCCTGGGTTTGAGTCTCGGCCTGACCTCTGGGTGACCTTGGGCCAACATCTTCCCTTCCCTGGGCTCCCTGGATCTCTTCAGCCAAAAGGAGGCGCAGGCTGACCTCGCACACTGGAAGAACAGCGACGCTGGCTCCGGGCCTCTGAGCACCGAGGTTCAGTTCCTGCGGGCTCCTCCCTGCCGGGCACCGTCGGGGGAGAGGGAGGCGCAGGATGCGATAACCGCCCTGGGGCAGGGAGCTCGCAGTCTGGCCAGAGGGACCCAATGTTCAGCCAGGAACCAAATGGAAAACGGGCGGATGGTCCAAGTGATTCTGTGTGTGGGGCTGACGGGAGAGGAGCTGCAGTTCCAAATAGGGGTAGGAGACCTGGGCCTGGGGGGGCCGGGCGGGGAGAGGCAGACATGGCTTCCTGGGGGAGAAGCCTTTGGAAATTGGCAGGGCGGCCTGGGGGCGCTTCCCAGCGCTGGGAGGAGGCAGGAAGGAGGAAATTGGGTCCAGGTGACCACAGAGCAGCAACTTGGCCGGGGGGTGGAAGAGGAGGGGCTGGCGGGAGCTCCGGCAGCCGCCCCACAGCTGGGCTTTAGGGGGGGCCCGGGGCCGCCTCTGCTCTGGCCCTGGGAAAGCACCATCTTCTCAGGCCGCCGGCTGGGAAGCAGGCATGGCTGTGAGCTCAGGCCCGGGGGGCCTCTCTGCGCAGCCCCCAGGGCCCTGCCTGGCTGCGCCGGGCTGCAGAGGATTCAGAGCAGAGTCAGGCTCCAGCCCTCAAAGCTTTGCCCATAGGACCCTCCCTCCCTCCCTCCGGCTTGGCTCACTTTTTGGCCTCTTCCTGGCCTTACAACCAGGGGGCACTCAGAGCCCCTGTACCATACCCATTCCGCAGGCAGGTGAGAGGCAGAGTGGCTGCCAGCCAGACTCAGAAACGGAGCTGTAACTATGATGATGGTAAAACACAGCCGAGCTTACAGGTCAGAGCATAGCCAAGGCCCCACACCCAGGTCTGCCGTTCATGAGCCGCATGAGCTTAGGAAGTCCTTAACCCTTCTGTGCCTCCATTTCCTCATCTGTAAAGTGGGATGGTGCCATTCCTTATATCCTGGGGCTGTTGTGGGAATGGAAGGAGATAATGGATGTGAAGTATGTGAACATGGAGCATTGCCACTTCAGAGGCAGTAAAATGAACACGTTTGGAGTCGCTCCTCTGGTCTGAGCCTCAGTTTCTCCATCTGGAAAACACCGCCAGTTCCTGCCTTCACGGGCATGTGTGACGATTGGTAAGGGCAAGCTGGTCTCTGATAAGGATCCATCGGAGGCCCGTCTCCTCTCTCATCCCCTCCCCGGCCCACCATCTGCAGGTTCAAGCTCTAGTCACCCGTCCCCAGAACAGAGCTGCCCCTCGGCCGCCTCTCTCAGGCTTAGGAATCCACCCTGACAGTGGGGTCTGGACCAGGCAGTGGCCCTTTTAGGCCCTTGAAACTACCCGAAGGGACTCTAGGATCTGGGTTCCCAGAGGTAGGCCTAGAAGGGGCTAGGGGTGTGCTCTGGTGTGCATGGCCTCTTGGTGTATCTGGCTTCTCACTCGGTGAAGAAGAGCCTACTACAGCTGGGCTAGAGGGGGCCCTCTGAGACACAGGGGCTCCCGTCTCCCTGGCTGCCTGGGCCTCAGAGCCAAACTAATTAGGAGTAAATGGCAAAGCTCGGCCTAGCACATGGTAGACACTTGGGAGAAAGTAAAAATGGCTGTCACTCATGCTCTTCACAACAAACCTGGAAAGCGGGCACCATTCAGCCTATTTAGAACATGAAGAAACAGACTCAGAGAGGTAAAGCCACTTGCTTGAGGTCACACAGCTCTCTAGAAGGGCACAGCTGGTAGCTGAAGCTGGATCTGATTCTGAAGGGGCTGCTAGCCCACGAGTGGGAATCTCAAGGTCACCAGCAGATCCCGGTTGGGGCTGGGCCAGGAGCGGGGGGCTGGCTGGCATGGTGTCTATCCCAGGAGGATAACCAGATCCACTCCAGAGAGAGGCTCCCGTTGACCCTCAGAAACCTGTCTGTGAGCCCATCTCACACCCTCCAGTGTTCCAGCTGAAGTTATTTATTCATCCTACACACGTTCGCTCTCCCCTCCAGTGCATAGAGCTCTAGGCTAGGCTCTGGGGACCCGATCCCGTGGTCGGCAAAACGCGGCTCTTTGGCCCCTTGAGAGTGGCTCTTTCACAAAATACCACGGCCTGGGCGAGTCTATTTTGAAGAAGTGGTGTTAGAAGAAGTTTAAGTTTGAAAAATTTGGCTCTCAAAAAAAATTTCAGCTAAAACCGGTTTGGCTCAGTGAATAGAGCATCCGCCTGCGGACTGAAAGGTCCCAGGTTCGATTCCGGTCAAGGGCATGTACCTTGGTTTAGGGTGCATCCCCAGTAGGGGGTGTGCAAGAGGCAGCTGATGGATGTTTCTAACTCTCTCTTCCTCTCTGTAAAAACTCAATAAAATATATTTTTTAAAAATGTTTTTCAATCGTTGTACTGTTGATAATTGGCTCTGTTGACTAATGAGTTTGCCGACCACGGCGGCCTAGACGAACCATACTACCTTTGGAAACCAGGCCAGTCATTTAACCTTTTGGGCCTCGACTTCACGTGTGTGAAGTGGGGGTGATGACAAGATACTTATTTAAAAGATCGCCATGAGGATTAAATAATGTCACCAACACAAAGTTCTTCTCTAAAGTCTAGCTGCCAGCCTGGCACCTCTGAAGAGGCATTCGATGAGCATTAACTGCCTGCACTGAAGGGCGCAGACCGAACACTGGCTCTTGTTGGGGAACAGGGTCAGGGCCTGCTCGGAGAAGGGACAGCTCTGTGGGCCCTGACGAATGAAGAATCCACCTGGGGAGGCCGTTCCAGGAGGAACGTGCTCCCCGGACGAAGGCCCAGCGATGGGGAAGGAGGTGGCTGTCCGGGTGTGGCCGAGCAGCGTCAGCCGGGAGGAGCGATAGGAAATGAGGCTGGAAAGGCGGTTTCCAGGGCCTCAAGGGCCTGGCTGCCGAGTTTAGACTTTAAAGGCCTGGGGACAGAGCAGGACTCTCGGAGCTGGGCAGGGACAGGGCTGTGCCTATTTTAGAAAGATGATTCTAACTGTAGTGCGGAGAGTGAACCGGAAGGGGAGAGCCTGGGTGTCGGGGAGCAGATCTGAGCATGCTCCCTGGGGCTTTCCGCTCCCCACCAGCCTAGAGGCCAGGCCCTGGCCTGTCTCACGACCCGCCCACCCACAGGCTCGTTCCTGGACGGGGCATATCTTTCCTCCCCCTTTGTTCGGCCACTTTCTCACCCTCCTCCAGGTCTCTGCTCACCACACTTTCTCCTGGAAGCTCCTCCTCCTCCTCCTCCTCTCCGGCACTTGTGGGCGTGCCCGCCTCCCCGAGGACTCTAACCAGAGCAGGCTGTGTGGTCCCGTGCACGGCCGGCCGTGTCCAAAGGTCCCAGCAGAGAGCACAGCACACGGAGGACACGCAGCCGCCTGACCAAAACCGTTAGGGGGGGGGGTGATAGCCGGAGGGCAAATGACGGGGTCTGCGGTGGCAATGAGGGGGGTCTGCGGTGGCAATGAGGAGGGAGAGGGTGAGGGAACTGACAGGACATGTGACTGATGGAAGGTGAGCCCAGGGGACAAGAAAGAGTTGGTGAGAACTCAGAGATGGCTCCCTTGGGTAAGCCCTGATAGATAGGAAACACGGGTGGGGGTGGAGGTGGGGCCGGAGGGGCAGGCCAGGGCGGCGCCTGGGGCCTGGGGCCTGGGGCCTGGGGCAGGCTGTTCTTGGAATGCTCCACTTCTCCATCTCCCCAAGAGTGGGTCCCCATCAATGTCCACGACTCTGCCGAAATATGGCCTCCTCAGAGAAGCCATGCTGGCCGCCCTCGCTGGGCTGACCCCTACCAATGAGTCTCCACCAGCCTGGCTGGGCAGCTCAGTTGGTGAGAGCATTGACCTGATAAGCCATGGTGGTGGGTTGGATCCCTGGTCAGGGAACACACGAGAAGCAACCGATGAATGCATCCATAAGTGGAACTACACAGTGATGTGTCTCTGTCCCCTGCCTGACACCAGTAAATACAAACAAGAGGAAGAGAGCAAATGCTGTCTTAAAAAAATCATTCTCTCCCCATACACACTCTCCACCTCCCTCCCGGCCCTCCTCATGAGTGTGACCGGGTAGCTGCTGGTTTGTATTTTACTTACGGAGTGTCTTCCTCGCTGATTTGGAAGTGCCTTCAAGTCAGGGATCCTGCTTGTTTTAGTGACTGCGTGTACCTGCTGCCAGAGTGCGGGAAGGAAGGAAGGAAGGAAGGAAGGAAGGAAGGAAGGAAGGAAGGAAGGAAGGAAGAAACTGAATGGGAGATAAGGAATTTGACTCCTAGCCTCGAGGGGATGGGGAGCCATGGAGAGTTCTGGAGGAAGGCGGCATTGGGATTCAGCTTGTGTTGCAGAAAGCTCGCCCTGGGGGCTGAGTGGAAGATGGATCTGGAGGGGAGGCAGGGAGGATGGAGGTGCCACAGGGGGAGACAAAGACATAGCACCTGGGGCTGGGCTTGGGAGCCCCCCCCCACCACCCCCCCCCCCCCGCCTGTGGGAGCCCCAGCCCCCTCCCCGTCCTCACCGCCCCCGCCCAGGCCTGTTGTCTCGGAGCCGGCGGAGGGCGGTGGGAAGAGCAGGGCTGGCAAAGCTGACACTCACTAATCACGGCCCTCACCCCGGAGGAGCCGCACTGACTGTCTGGTCTCCATGGAGACACGGCAACCTCCGGCCACTTGTTAATGGCAGCTCAACAAGGCTGCAGCAACAGGGACGGGCCTGGCCGGCGTGCCCCAGCCCTGCACCACCTGTCGCAGCCTCCTCCGCTGCAGCGAACCCCAGGGGGCGCCGGAGTTGGGGGACAGGCCCGGAGGAGGCCTGGTGGCTGGGAAGCTCCCCCAGCCCCTCCGCAGCCCCGCCTCCCTTGGCACTGCCAAGCAGCCAGAGGGCAGAGACAGTCTCTGCCCTGGCTGACTCCTCCGCAGGGCTGCTGGGAAGCTGAGCTCATGCGGGTCGCCCAGGCAGGGCCAAAGGGCTGGAGGGGGTGGGGAGGAGAGTGTGGGGGCGACCTGCCTGCCTGCGTCCCACGCACAAGAGGAATGGAGGGGAGGGCACGTTGCCTGCCCTGACAGCCCGAGGCAGGGGCCCGATTGGGAACCATCTGTCCAGAACCTCTTCCCTCGTCTGCTGTCACTGCATCTGAAATCTGAAATGCCACCATTAGCCATTCGCTCCTTTGGGAGGCATTGTGGCCGAGCACACAGACGCGGGCTTTGCAGCCAGGCAGGCCTGGGTGTGAGGCCTGGCTCCAGCGCTCCGCCTCTGGGTGTGGGTTTCTGTAGAATGGGGCCATAAGGGCGCCTGGTCAGACACACACTGCAGCGTGCATTACTGCACCAGGCCTATTCAATTTACCCCAGAAGCCTGAGCTCAATGCCTGTGACCCCTCTCAGCGGCTTTCCTTCACCCCCAGGTGAGCTGGGCGCCTCCTGCAGAGTGCTCGGGACAGGTCCCACCGCACTCAGCACCCTGCGGGTGTGTGTCCCACAATGTCCTCCCCACAGACTGCCCTTAGCTCCGGAGAGGGGTGGTCTATGGAGTAAACAGAGGAGGTGGGGAGGGGGAGAGCCTCCTGCCTTTTGTTTTCCTTCCTCCTCAGGGGCTGCTAAGCACTGGCTGAGGGCCTCTCTTCCCTTTTCTCCTTCACACCTTTGTTTATCCATCTGTCTCTCCATCCATCCGTCCTGCAAACTCTCCCAGAGAAGGACCAGATGCACCCCCAGCCTATAGGTGAGGCAGGGGCTCAATCCCGCTGCCCCAAGCACCTGAGACACACACGTGGCCAGCGGGGACCTTGGTACAGCCAGCTCCCCCATCACGTTTCTCCTGGTCCCGCCCTAGGCGACTGTCCAAGCCGAAAGGGCCCTGCGAATGGTCCAGCCCAACCGCTGCAGAGCCAGGGCCCAGAGAGGACTGTGGCTTGCCCGAGATCCCACAGCAGCTCTGTTTTGAGTTGACAATGTACCAATTATGTGGGGCTGCTTGGGAGGCGGCTTCTGGCTCTCTGGGCCCTGCTGACAGCTGTGTTCCCAGTGGCAGCTGGAATGCTGGTGGGAGGCCTGTCCGGCCTTTGCACCCTGACTCCCCAGGCAGAACCAGGTGGCTCTGGCGGGGCCCAGGGCCGGGGCGGGGGGAGGGGAGGGGATTCTCAGGGGGGCCGTGGGGTATGTGGGATGACTGGAAGAAGAGAGAGGCCGCACAGCATTGATTTTAGAGACGAAATCAAGAGCCCTGCGTTCCTCTCCCACCTCTGCCACTCGCTAGGGAATATGGGGTACATCACTGACTTTTCTGAACCTTGGTTTTCTTTTTTTTAATGTAATGATTATTTTTTATTGATTTCAGAGAAGAAGGGAGAGGGAGAGATAGAGATAGAAGCATCCATGATGAGAGAGCATCATGGATCAGCTGCCTCCTACACTCCCCCTATTGGGGATCAAGCCCACAACCGGGCATGTGCCCTTGACCGGAATTGAACCTGGGACCCTTCAGTCCACAGGCCGATGCTCTATCCATTGAGCCAAACCGGCTAGGGTTGAACCTTCGTTTTCTTCTCTGTCAAAGGGAGCTACAACACATTTTGTCACCAGTGACAGCTGTGCAGAGGCGAGGACAGAACGGATGCATCTCTGAGAGGGAAGGGGCTAGGCTGAGGCCACGGCGTGAACCCCTGTCTCCCTCCCGAGTCGTCCGCACTGAACTGACATAAGCATTGGGAGCTAGAAGGAGTGTCCAGTCTGGAATGCTCCCTTTCTGAAGGAGAAATAGGACCAGGAAGCAGGAGCCAGTGGCCCAAGGTCACCCAGTGAGTCTGGGGCCGGTGTGGGCCCGGAGCCCAGGCCAGGCACGCGGTCCCCCTGCCCAGCTGCCTTGCTTGCTCGTCCAGCCACCTTGGTTTTGTCTCCCTCCGTGAGTGGGCGCCGAACGGGCCCAGCTTCCTTCCTGCCGCCCTGCCCGCCGTCTGCCACGTTGGCAGTCGCCCGCAGCCTCCTCGCCCCTGCTGCTGCTGCCGCTGATGCAGCATCAGCAGAGACCAACCCGCAGAGAGTTTGCCCAGAAAAGCCAGGGCTGCTGGAGCAGGGCTGTGCTGGCTGGCTCTGCCAGAGGGGAGGGAGTGGGAGCGAGCCAGCAGGCAGAGGGAGGGAACAAGGGCTGAGCCAGCCTCCTACCTCCCCAGCCCCTCTCCACCCTGAGCAGCCGAGGGAGGGGGGCGGGAGGCTGTGGCGAGGGGCTGGGGCTGGGGTGTCTGTGTGTGAGCGGCAGAGAGCCCTGTCTGTCTCTGTGAGCAAGCGCACTGCAGTGTGCAGAGCGGAACAACACGCTGAAGTGATTTGTGAGGCTGTGCTTGCCTCCATGTGGACGGGTGGTGCTGTGTGTGTGAGTCTGTGCCGAATGGTGCATACCCAGGGGCCACCGTGTGTTGGTGTACGCACAAGGGGAAGCCAAGTTTGAGCACCAGCCTGTGTGCACACAGGGAAGACAACCAACCGTTAGCGACCGGGAATCCAGTCTGTGTGTACACAATAGGGTCAGCTCATGGGTTTGAGTCTGTGTACTCAGCTCATGTCTGGGTGTGATGGGGGCTCCTGTGAGCTTGTTAGGCACGAGAGGAGAAGGACATGGCTGTGAGTTTGGGCTCATCTGTGTGCGCATAGGAAAATGCTGCATGTAGCTGTGATTTTAGCATGTGTCTCTGTGCCCAGGAAGACACCGTGTAACCACGTGGGCTAGTGCAAATGCCCAGGGTCTAGGCGGGCAGTGTCTCTCTCCCCACAGACCCTGCAATGCAGCTATCTATGGCGGTGCAGGGGACCACCATGTGTGGCTGTCTGTGCTTGGCTGTGTGCACGAGAGAACAGGCGGCACTGGCTTTGTGTCCCTGTGTCGCAGCCGCACAGGGCGGTGGCGGTGGCGGGGCTGTGCTGTGCAGGGAGACAATGTGCTATGGTTTGCACTTGTTTCCCTGCATGGCACAGCCAGCGTGTGACTGTGCCTGTGCGTGTCTGTGAGCACCGCGTGCTGGAAGCCGTGCGTGCTCCTGAGTGTGTGGGGAGCCGCGGGGAAGGAGGGGGAGGACATGGCTGTGTTTGTACTTGCCTGTGAGCCGGGGTCAGATGCGCTCCGTGTGCTGCCTCCTGTGTGCACAGGTGGCCGCTGTGTCCAACCGTGTCTTTGTGTGTTTCGGGTCGTCTGAATGCGTGCGGGAGGAGGACACGGAGGGAGGACTTGAGTGCGTGCCTGTGCAGGCACCTTGAACGTGGCAAGTCTAAGAAATGTCGGCCTTCTTGGCAGCGGATCCGGGCTTGGTTCCACTGGGGGTGTCTGCAGAGAGGGGCTCTTAGAAGGGACGTGCTTGAACGAGAGAGACAGGAAGGGAAGGGGGGGCCAGCCCCAGCCTGGGGTTTCCAGGAGGGAAAGCCAGACATTGGAACTTGTCAACGCTACCTCCTTCCCCGCCCCCACCTCCCGGCTGCTGCCTCCCCTCCTGGCGCCTGAGAGCTGCTGGCAGCTGGACAGACAGAAAGACAGTGCACACATAGACTGGCTCACCGGCCCAGAGCCCCAGTGTGAGCCCCTAAACACACAAGCCTGCACACCAAACGTCCAGGAGGACAAAGGACGGGACTAAGACTGGGGGTGGGGGGCACATGTGTTTCTATGTTTTTGGGGGCAGGGGGTGCTATTGGCCTCTGGTGTATCAACTCAGAAAGGAGGAGGCTGCAGGGAGGGTGTGGGAGAGAGGGGAGAGCCTTCGGGGGGAGGGCTCTGACTGCTCTAATCAGGCTCCCAGGGCTCCCAGCCCCTCCCTGATTAGCTAGACGCTGCAGCGTCTCTGAGAAGCTCGCTGCCTCTGAAATCACTGAGCGCCACTCCCTCTCTGCACAGAGCGGAAGAGAGCCAGAGAGGGGCAGCAGCTACTCTGGGCAGCACAGCAGAGGCAGGACTGGAACCCAGGGACTCTCTCTCCCAGTTGTGCCTGCCGGGCATGCTGCGTGGGCCAGTCCGTCCCCTTCTTCCCGTGGCTCATTTAGCACCTTCTCCCTCCCAGGTCTTCAGGATGGAGAGATAGATTGTCCTGAGTGACCTGTTCGCTTGTTCGTCCATCTGTCTGTCACAAGGTTCCGGGGCCCTCTAGGGCAGCAGAACCTGGAAGAGGAGAGTTTGGTTCTTGGCCAATTGTTCCTGGGGAGGTGGGGGTGGGATGGGGAGAGGGAGGAATTGGAGGAAAGGAACTCACGGAGAGAGGGAGGAGGGGAGAAGCGTGAAGGAAGGGGCCCGGGGGCTGAGGGCGGATCCAGGAAGCATAGATTCTCCTTCCTGTCCACTTCCAGCCTGGGCACCAGGGGCAAAGTCTGAGCTCAGGGGGAGTCCTGCCCCTTGGGGACTGGGATAGGGACCCCAGGGTTTCTCTATGGCCTGGACTCAGCCCGTAAAGCCAGGGCAGCAGGGCGGAAATCTTGGGGACAGCATTCTGTGTGCTTGTGTGGCGTGCAGTCACCAAACTCACCTACTGAGAGAGGAGGGAGGGGTTTGCGAGGAAGGTGGGTGTGAACCTGGGTATACATTGAGTTAGGGTATGTGGCCTCTTCTTTGGAACATGGGAGTTGGGTGTGTACGTCCAAGTTGTGAGTGTGCTAGGACTCTGTGTGTACACCTGTGAACAGGTTTGGATTTCACAGGGTGAGGGGGAAATTGTAGGAGTGTGTGCATGTGTGTGACTGTAACAGGCGGAGAGAGAAATTTTACTGAGGGAAAGGTTGTGTGCCTGTGTGTGTGGAGTGCATGAACCTGGAGGCTGTATTCTGTGTCTGTAGGTAGGTAAATTATATAGTTACGTACAGTGTGTGTGTGGTTGAATTTATGTGTGTATATGTGTTTGGACTGCATGAATATATGTGAAGTGTGCAATTGCATATGTGTACTGCTGTGTCCACACATCTGTGATTTTTTTTTGAGGTACATAGTGAAGTTTGTATGAGTCTTGACTATGGGTTACGTGTGCAACTGTATGTATTTGTGGGGCAGTGAATGTTAGAGAACTGTTTAAACATGTGGTTGTATATTTTGGGGGATTGGCTTATATGTGTAGTTCTTTGTTTATTTTTTGTTTTTTTTGTCAAACTTCCCCTGCCAGAATGTAAACTCTAAACGGGGTGGAATTTTTATCTATTGTGTTCATGGTATCCTTAGTATTGAGAATAGTGTCAACACACAGTAGACACTGAATCACATTTTTTTGAATGAATGATGAATGAGTGTGTACTTGCTTGGCTAGATGTGTGAAGTGTGAGATATATATGTATGTGATATATATAAATTAGTGTGTGTGTGTGTACATGTATCTGGGTATGTGAATAGATGTATTTTGTGTCCAGGTGTGAGAGGTGTTTGTTTTTATAAATATTTTTATTGATTTCAGAGAGGAAGGGAGAGGGAGAGATTGAAACATTAATGATGAGAGAGAATTGTTGATCCGCTGCCTCCTGCACGCCCCCTACTGGGGATCGAGCCTGCAACCCAGGCATGTGCCCTTGACAGGAATCGAACCCCAGACCCTTCAGTCCGCAAGCCGAGGTTTATCCACTGAGCCAAACCGGCTAGGGCCAAATGTGGGATGTTTTAGGCATAAGTGAGTGGCATGTGACCAAATTTGAGCAGAGGTGCGTGTGTGCCTCCAGGTTTGTGGCTGTGTGCCTAACACTGTGCCACATGTGTGAGCCTGGGGAGTAGTGGGGGGCGGCTGTGTGCGTGCACAGTGGTGTGTGCGTGTGCACTGCGCATGGGGGCGGGAAGGCGCTGTCGGCTTCTCCCAGCCTTCAGCACTCACTCAGCTTCACCCCAGGTCGCCTGCTGTGAAATGTCAGTGGCAGAGAAGCTAAAAATATCCCTTCTCCTCCTCCTGCTCTCTGCTCGGGCTGATGGGGCTGTGGGGCCCCAGCAGGCCCCTTGGGCCCTGGGGGGAGGAGGAACTGGTGGATGCGGGGCAGGGTGTGGGGTAAAGAGAAGGAGGCCCTTCTCGGCACACTCCCTCCCCCCTTTCCTTTTGGGCTCCACAGCCAGGCCCCGGGTTCCCCTCTGTCAGGAAGCCCTCAAGAGCCCCCCAGGAGCTGCCACATGTGTGCATGTGTGTCTGCCTGTGGTATCCAGGGCTGCCTGGGAGGGAGATACGGTCTCCATCAGCCTGGGGCTCATCTGGACAAGGCCTCTCTGTCAGTCCAGGGGCTCTGGAGGACGGAGCTTCAGATGGGGGCTCTGGGGGCTGGGCTGTATCTTTCCACTCCGTCCGGGGACTCCAGGGAAAGAGCTGGCGCTGCTTCCTCCCTCGAGCGGAGGGTCAGGGGTGCGGCCCGGCCGTATGGGCCCGTCTGGTGCCGGCCCAGCGGCCACTGGCGCTCACTGACCCCAAGGCACATCTGCTGCTGCTCAGGGCTGTGGGCAGGGAGCCGTCTCAGCTCTGCCCACGCCCCGGGCAGGCATGTGTTTGTTACGGGTCTGCGTGTGGGTGTGGTGTGACGTGTCGGGGCCTGTGGTCTTTCGGGGACCTCTTCCCATGTTGGGCTCCTGGGCGTGTCTCCGCCGACGGCAATGGTGTCAGCAGCCGCCTGCCTCGAGCGTTCTAGGCAATCGATACACGCTGGCGGCATTGTGAGTTTTTCTGTGTGCGTGTAGGTGGCTCCATGGGTGGGTCTGGGTTTCTCTCTTTCATAGTGCAGACCTGCAAACTCTAGCCGGAAGGAGCCGTGTCCGTGTGAGAGGTGCTGGGTTGACACCCGGGTGTTTCCGTGTGTCTCTGCCGGACGGTGAGTGCCTGCGTGTCCTCTGCATCACGAGGTTTGTGGGGATGTCTGTGCTGGGCTTCCGGTCACTGGGTGACGGTGTGTGTCTCTGTCTGCCTGAGTATCACCGTGTCAGCAGGCATCTCTGCGCCTGTGCGTGCGGCCTGAGTCAGTTGGATGTTTGTGGGTCTGTGTGTCCACGTGTCCCTGTGAATGCCGGTGTTCTCTGTGTGGGTGGAAATCTAGGCACAAGCTCTCCCCCAGTCCTTGCTTAGTCTCCCACCATTCTGTGCTGAAGGCCTCAGGTTGTGTGTGTGTGTGTGTGTGTGCACAATCAACTTTCCCCAGCACCAAAGTCTCCAGCTCTGAGCTCGGCCCGCCCACTCCCTCTGGCTGGACTGGAGGTGGGAGCTGAAGCCCAGGGCAGGCAGGCACAGAGCCCACCGCAGCTGGGGCCGGGGCCAGGTTGCCACCAGGGCCCTGCCTCAGCTTTCCTCCAAGCAAGCGCTAAGCCAGAGCCTCAGTTACATGTAAACACCAGCTGTGTCAAGACTGCGCAGCTTCTTCTAGGTCAACAGACAGCTGTGGGGTTGCTAGGCAACCGCCTGGCTCCCCCCTCCATCAGGCCCCCCTCCCACTGCCTGTACCTGCAAACCCTCTGCCGGCTGCCCCCACCTCAGGGTACCGCCGGGCTCCTCCATGCCAATTAAAACAGTGGGGCTGCGGGGGGAGGAGGGGTCACGGCTGGGCTGCGGTGAAAACAGGGCTCTGGGATTGGGATCAAGGTATTGGGGTGGCGTTAACCCTGCCCGTGCCGCTGCCCCCCTCCCCTCGGGCCTCAGTGCCTCCTCCTCACCACCACGTCACCAACCATACAGAACAGAGCTGGAGGGATGGTAGCTGATGCCTCCCCCCCACAGGTCTAGGCAGGACTGGAGAGATGCTGGAAGCAGCTGGGAAGAGAGGCATGAGGGCTGTGTTGGGGATCGGCCTGTGCCCCACCCCAGCCTAGCCCAGGGCAGAGAAGGGTTAAGTCTCCCCTTTATTTCCCCCTCACAGGACTGCTGCCCCCACGTCCAGAGCAGCACCTGCGCTCCCAGCTGCATGCCCTGCGGTGCCCGCTGGATGCCCGCGTCCAGGCAGAGCAGCCCCGCAGCGCCCAGGCCCTCGGCCCCGCCTGGCCCGGGGCCTCCTCTGCGGGTCCTGCCGCCAAGCGCCTCCCGATTGCCCCCCAGGCCGCGGGGTGGGGGTGCGGGGTGGGGGCTCAGACTCTGAGTGGGGAGCTCGGACCCGCAGCGGCCGGGCTGGGGCGGCCTTGGAGGAGCGGGAGGAGCCGGAGGAGGCGGCAGGCGGGGAGGCTGCACCCCTGGCCGCCCCATTAGTATGCGGCCACGCTCCCCTCGCCATGGCAACCGCTCCCCCGCGCCTCGCAGCCGGGCCGCCCCGGGCGGGCGCAGCGCGCACCTCTCCTCCCACAGGTGGCGGCGCGCACCGGCGGGCACGCACCCGGGGCCCCCGCGGGCGGGCTGGGGGCGCCAGGTGCGCCCCCGTGGCCTGTGGGCGGCTCCCAGGTGCTCCGGGAGGAGCCTCCAGGGGCCGGGGCGGGGCGGCGTGCACTGCGGAGGCTCAGCCCGTGCCCCATGCCCCGGGTGCTCCTCAGGGTGCCTGTGTGCCTGTCTCTGGCGTCCTGGAGGGTGTTTGCCTGGCTGTGCTCATGGTTCTGCCTCTCCATTCCTGATCGCACGTGGCTGAGTAGGATTGCCACGGAGTGCGACTGTCTTTGCTAACCTTTGTGCCTGCGTGAAGGTGTGTGCTTCTGTCTGCATGCCCTGGGCCCTGGGTTTCCTCTAGATGTATGCCCAGGGGTGCCTGTACCCGGAGGAGTATGTCTCTCTGTGTGTGTGTGTGTGTGTGTGTGTGTGTGTGTGTGATCCCTCGGTGTCTTCTGTGACCCTCTGCATCCTGGTGTGCTCCGGGCACAGCTGCATGTGGCCATGTGTATCTGTCCGTGTGCATTCCCTCTGAGTCCCCGAGGACCCAGCTCTCCATGTCGCCGTGTTCCTGCGAGGGCCCTGAGTGTGTGTCCTGGGGTGTGGCTGTGTCCAGGGGCTGCTGGCTCGGTGCCCTCCTCGGCTTCGCTCCCTGCTGCCTGAGCAAGCCGACACCTGCTGCCTGAGCACGGGCCCTCCCCGCCTGGCAAGGACAAGAAAGGACAAGGATACCGAGGAGACCTGGAGACAGAGACAGAGAGACTTGGAGGGGGAACGCAGAGAGCCAAGTCGGCTGGAGACGTGGTGACCTGGCGTCATGTGACCCGCCTTTCAGTCCAAGACCCAGGAGAGGGAAACAGAGACGGACATTAGGCAGAGGGCGGCCCCGGCTCACACAGAGACCCAGAGCACCACGTCAGAACCGCCGAAAACAGGCCAGAGATCAAGATGTGGGGCCCTGGCCTCCTCTGTCTCTTTCCCTCCTTTCCTCCCACTCCAGAGTTTCCAGCCCTCGCCATGCCTCCTCCTCCACTTACCCTGGCCCTGGGGCTGGAACCCCACCTCCTCCAAGCAGCAGCTGGCGTGTGTGTGTGTGTGTGTGTGTGTGTGCATGTGCCACCATCTGTGTGCTGTTCTGGGCTAGTGACCACCTTGCTCACAGCCCTCCCTTACTCCCTCTCCCCACCCCCACCACAATTGGTCATATTTTCTCAAGCCCAGATCATGCACACATGCCACACAGTCAACCATACTCATTCAAACCCCGAAACACGCCCAGGGTCTCCCTGTCTCTAACACATCTGCACATACAGCCAGAAGATCCACCCGCACAGCTGCACCCAAGACCTACTTTCCTAAGCTCTGCCCTTCACCCCTCAGCAGGCTCCGAGGAGCTGCAAACCTCTGCCACCCACAGGGAAAGCAGAGGACCAAACCGGCCAGTTCCATCAGGCTACCCGCAAAGGCACGGCCCCGTCTCTTTTGTTCACTGTCGTGGCCTGGGACATACCTGAAATCTTGTAGGTGCTTAAGAACTATTTGTTAAATACATTATTTGTTATATAAATGTGTGTATAGTGTCTAACAGTCATTCAGAGAATCCATAGTAGTTTACAGCCACTCAGTGAAAAACATGAATGCACCCCATAGTGTACACACAAGAAGGCATCTGATACACACCTAGGACACCTTCCATATAGGTGTGTGCACACAGGTGCCTGCTTGTGTGCAAACAGTATAATACCTAGGTTAGAGGTTCTCAGCGGTGGCTGCACAGAACCACCTGGGAGCTTTTATTTATATTTTTTTAAATCCTCACTTGAGGATATTTTCCCCATTGACTTTTAGAGAGAGTAGGAGAGAGAAAGAGAGAAATATCCATTAGTTGCCTCTTGTGCGTGCTCTGACCAGGGCCTGGGCCAGGGAGGAGCCTGCAACCCCGGGCATGTGCCCTGATTGAATCGAACCCGGGGACCCTTGGGTCCAGTTTGGTGCTCTATCCACTGAGCCAAAGTAGTTAGGACCCACTTGGGGGAGCTTTAAAAAATTCCAATGCCCAGGCCCCACCCAGTTCAATAATCTCAGAATCCCTAGACTGGGAACCACCGATCTAGATGAATGGACTCAGAAATGTTGACAGTGGGGTTATTGCCAGGAATGGCAGTGAAGTAGATTTTAACAGTGAAGCAGACTTCTACAATCTAGCGTTTGAACCCTGGTGTCACTGTTTACTGAGTGGTCTTTGTAAATTACCTCTCTATCTGTAAAATGGTGATAATTATCGTTACAATAAAAAGCCTCGTAGAATTGTGAAAACGGAATGAGTTCATACACACACACACCCACACACCCACATATATATGTTAAATGTTTAGAACAGTATCTGGGACATAGTGTTATAATTGTAAAATTATTTCTGATTTCTATTTGTATAATTTAAATTTTTATTATAGAACAAATCATTTTTTGGATGAATTTTATGAACAGGGTCCCCCCCCTAAACTGTTATGAAAAGGCCAGGGCTCAGAGTCGGATTCCAGGCCAACCTACTTCTGTCACTTCCCATGTAATCTTGGACAAGCCACTTACTCCGAGTCTCTGAAGCTGTCTTTTCATTTGTAAGTGAGGTGAGTATCTTTCTCTACGTCAGCGATTGTTTTGAGGAATAAACACCTCCAGGAAGTATTTAATAAAAGGTAGAACTGAAACCGGTTTGGCTCAGTGGTAGAGCGTTGGTCTGCGGACTGAAAGGTCGCAGGTTCGATTCCGGTCAAGGGCACACCCTTAGTTGCAGGCACATCCCCAGTAGGGGGTGTGCAAGAGGCAGCCAATCGATGTTCATCTCTCATCGATGTTTCTAACTCTCTGTCCCTCTCTCTTCCTCTCTGTAAAAAATCAATAAAATATATTAAAAAAAAAAAAAAAAAAAAAAAAAGGTGGTAGAATCCAAACATCTAGGGGCTAGTGGCCTTATACATTCTGGGATCAGGGGTGGGACTGTGGCGATTGTGGTAAGAACAGATCAGAGCGCTGTGCCATGGCTGGTTGTCTAAGTTGGTTAGAGCATAGTCCTGTACACACCAAAAGGTTGTTGGCTCGATTTCCAGTCAGGGTGCATAACAGGTTGTGGGTTCGATCCCCAGGTGCAGTGAATATGGGAGGCAAGAGAGATGTCTCTCTCTCTCAAATCAATAAGAACATATCCTGTGTGAGGATAAAAAGTAAAATAAATAGGGTAGCACCCACCCTCCCCCACCCACCTGGGCAGGGTCTCTGTTGTCCTTTCCCCAAGGCCCCAGGGCCCAAGGGCACAGAGAACCTTAGATCCCAAAGGCTGGGCCTTGGCCTTTGGAGTTTGTTCTCCAAAATACATCTCAGCTCTCTTGCCCCTTACTGAGCTATAGAACCCCGCCCTCCCCCATTATCTCGCTGACCCCTCCTTTCAGGGAACCTGCTTTCCTTACCAAGCCTGCCTTCCATCCCCAAAACTATAAGCTCTTCTCCGAGTTCCCATCTCTCTCCTGATGCCCCTCCTTTTTTAAAGAATCCTCACCAGAGGCTATTTTTTTCCATTGATGTTTTTAGAGTGGAAAGGAGGGAGGGGGAGAGAGAAACTTTCATGTGAGACACATCAATTGGTTGCCTCCCCAACACACCCTGACTGGAGCTGGGGATCAAACCTGCAACCCAGGTACATTCCCTTGACCAGAATCGAACCCACAACTCTGGCCCTTTGGTGTGAGGGGGTGGGTGCTCTAACCACTGAGCACACTGGCCAGGACACCCCTCTCTTTGTAGTTAATCCCCTCAAGTTAAGCTCTCACATTCATGAGCCCCCTTGCTGGGCTATAATCACCTCCCTGAACTCCCATTTCCTTCTTGAGCGCCCCCCCCCCTCTACCCCCACTCTTATTCTGTGGTAGCGACTCTTCCCATCTCTAGACCAATCCCAAGTGGAGCCCCCACTGGGCACTGCCTCTGCCCAGCCTGCCCACCTGGGCAGCCTCTCGGAGTCTCTTCTGCTTCCTCAGCAACCGCAGAATGTTTTCCCTGCAGGCGATTCCTGGGGCTGAACACAGCTCCTCCGGCCTCCCCGACTGGCTCCTGCCATGCCCCCCCCCCCCCCCCCCAGCCTCCTCCCTGCCCGAGTGGTCTGCCAAAGCTCTCCCCTCCCCACAGTGTCTACTCCAAACAGGCCTAACTACGTGTGACTTCCGCCCCCTGCCACCCTCTCACACCTCCAGGCCTTTGCACATGCTCCTTCCTCCTTCAGGAACAAAGCCCCGCTCCCCCTCCGGCCTCCCCGCTCCCCGCCCCCCCCTCCCATCTCTCGGCGCGGCGGCTGGAGCTCAGTGCTGATGCCTCTGCTCTCACCACGCAGGAGGGTGCGGCCTCCGGGACGCGGAGGGGCCTCGGTGGGCGGATGAGCCGTCACACCCAGCACAGGTGCTGCGGTTCTCTTCCCCGCCCCGATCCGAACCCTCCGGCCTCCTCTTTCAGACAGGGCTGCCCGCAAGGTGGGGGTCTGTGTTGCTTTTACATTTCGTACATTTTAGAAAAGTATTTGCAGTTGCTGGTTTGTGAGAAAGGACTCACCTTGGGCTCCCCAGGCCTGGCCCTTGCTGGCTGGGTCAGGGAGGGAGGCCACGGGGAGCTGGCCACGGGGAGCTGGCCCCTGGGGTCTCCCTGAGCCTCAGCAGGGAGGGCCAGGGAGCGGCCATGTTGGACAGAGCTTTGACATACAGTGGGCCGATGGGAAAAGCTGCTGCTAAAGACCAGGCAGCCCAGCGTGGCCCTGGGGTAGTCAAGCAGCCCAGTGTCCCAAGGTCAGGGAGTGGGAACCAGCTCAGTTCTTCCGGGCCCACCAGAAACCAGCACAGGATTACGAGTTGTCTCTGCATTTCCAGCGTTTACAAAAGCTGCCAGGAAACCCAGACTCAGCACTGGGGGCTCGGGAGGGGAGAGAGAAAGCAGAGGAAGGGGTTACTGGCTTAGCCGCTCCCTGCAGTTCACAGGGACAGATGGAGGTGTATTGGAGCAAACTGAGGGCCTGGGGCGAATGGGAGACAAACGGGGTGTGTGTGTGTGTGTGTGTGTGTGTGTGTGTGTGTGTGCGCGCTCCAGTCCTTGTGGGGAAGGGGGTATCTCACAAGGGTTCTTGGGCTTAGGACGGAAGGAGTGTCTCAGACAAGTGCCCCTGAACCAGAGGCTGGGGAAACAGGGCCCGGGCTTAGAGTAAATGCGGGGTCTGGAAGGAGGGGAGGTCAGGGCCCTGACTCAGAGAGGAAACGAGGACTCGGGGGAGCAGGGGTCCTAGAGGCGGGCATCCTGCACTTGGAAAAGGATGGCGGGCCGGGGCAGGGGAGACCGGGGACATGACAAAGGGCCAGAGAATGGGAGAGCTGGGACTTGGGACAGAGGAGGGGTCTTAGAGTGAGGGGAGACCAAGACCGAGGGCAGTGGTCGCCAACTCATTAGTCAACGGAGCCAAATATCAACAGGACAACGATTGAAATTTCTTTGGAGAGCCAACTTTTTTAAACTTGAACTTCTTCTAACGCCACTTCTTCCAAAGAGATTCGCCCAGGCTGTGGCATTTTGTGGAAGAGCCACACTCAAGGGCCAAAGAGCCGCATGTGGCTCGCGAGCCGCAGTTTGCAGACCACGGGCCTAGGGCAAAACGAGGTGCTTAGAGGCAGAATCCCTGCACCCAGGACACCCAGGACACAGTGAACGGACCAGGGGCCAGACGTGCTAGGGGCAGACCGGGGAGCCAGAGGCAGGGAGGCTCAGGGCCTGTCGGGTAGTGGGCCCGGATGTGAGGACTCTGACCTCAGGCAAAAGGGGAAACAGAGAGGGAGGGACCACAGAGCAGTATTTCACCTTCTCTGGGTTCCCAGTGCTGGTGACAAAGCCCAGACATAGCCCTCCTCCCCGCCCTCCCCCCGCCCTCCCCCTTCACAAGACACAAGGTGTGTGTGTGTTTTTGTTTTTTTTTGCTTTTTTTTCATTTCTTTTTAATACAAACTTGGATCTTTGGGTGTGTCCTGCCAACAGAAAACAACAACAACAACAGAAGAGAAAACCCAAAAGAGTGAAAAATAAGAAAGAAAGAAAAAAAAAAAAGCTCCCACAAGAGGTTCTTCTCCCTCCCCCCCCCACCATGCGAATTTGCACACCACGGGACCACAGCAGGTTTACAGAATGCAATATACAATCCACGATTTATAATAAAACAGTATATACAATAAATAGGATATTGTTCATTTTTGTCAGACGACCTGCAGATAAATTTCTCAGTGCACACTGGCAGGGCTCTGGACACCTCGAGGCCCTGCTTGCAACCTCTTCCACGCTCTCTCTCTCTCTCTCTCTCTCTCTCTCTCTCTCTCTCTTTTTTTTGTCTTTTTCTAAAATTGTGTTTTGTTTTTTTAAGTTTTGTACATTTTTAAAAAGTATTTACAATTGCTGGTTTTGTGCAGAAGGGGCTCACCTTGGGCTTCTGCGTGGAGGAGATGGGGGGTTGGAGGAGATGGGGCTGCAGGGGGTGCAGGTGGGGGGTGGGAGGCAGAGGGGCAGGCGCTCCTGCCGGAGGACGATGTGGACGCTGGGAGGGGTCTTGGCGTTGATTTTCTGAAAGCTGCAAAGAGACAGAAGAGAAGAGGCTGAGGTCAGCGGCAGGCAGACACGGAGCTCTGAGAACAGGGAGGCTGAGGGTGGGGCCCCACCTACTTCCTACCAGGACCCCACTGTTCCTCCTCCAAACAGCTCCCCGTGAAGCTCGGGGCTGCTTCTGGCTTTCTCTGAGCTCAGTTTCCCCATCTGTAAAACCATGTGTGGTCCACGGCCTACTCCACGGAGAGGGAAAGGATGTGCTGGGTGAGTGGTTGGAGATCCAACACTTGAACTCTAGCCTGGCTGGCATGGCTCAAGGGTTGAGCATCAACTTATGAAACAGGAGGTCATGGTTCAATTCCCAGTCAGGGCACATGCCCGGGTTGAAGGCTCAACCCCCAATGTGGGGCACGCAGGAGGCAGCAATCAGTAATTCTCTCATCGTTAATGTTTCTCTCTCTCTCTCTCCCCCTCTCTCTCTCTTCCTCTCTGAAATGAATACAAATATATATTAAAAACAAAACGAAAACTTGAACTCTAGAACCAGACACAGCTAAGTTCAAATGCTAGCACCACCATTAATAGCTCTATGACCTAGGGCAAGTTGGGGAATCTTCTGAGAGCCTCAGTTTACCCATCTGTAAAAAGGGGACAACAGAACTATTCCATAGGTTTGCTGGGAGGATTTAGCGGTTCGAGGCAGAGTAAGCCTGGTACATAAATGCATTAATAAAGACACTAATTACTAGTTGTTATTCTTTTCCTGGGGCCTGGGCCAGCTAGTCTCTCCAAGGCTGGTCTTCCTCATGCGACAATGAGTTTAGTCATTCTTCCAACCGAGGCTGTTCTGAGGAATGACATGATGGAGAAGACGGGGCCTTAGCACAGCACAGGTGTGAACTGCAGCTTTAATTTCTTCTAAATCTAACCCTCTTCCAGCCCCCACCAATGCCATTCTGTGTCTCAGAGAGGTGAGGTGAGGAGGAAGTCTGTCTGAATAAAGGAATAAAGAAATCGCCCAACACAATAGCATCTGTGTTTGGCTGCACCTCCTGCCTTCCCGGAGTCCAGGAACTCCCAAGTCCCTGGTCCCTACCGTCACCAGACACTTTCCCTAGAAGGGCCCTGGGGTACTGACTCCCTACCCCGACCCCAGCTTTGCTGGGATGAGCAGGAAGGTGCCCAGCGGGACAGGGATGGGCTCAGTCATTCTCAATTCGCCCAGTCATTAGCCCGACCCTTCCAGAGCTCTGTTCTCTCCGAGCCCTGACATTCACATCTCCCACACTCGGGGAGTGACCGCCCCGCCAGAATCCAGGGGCAGGTGAGGGTGTTAAAAACACCTTCGAAGGCTCCTCAGCGAGCCAGCCCGCCCTCCCCCACCCGCAGGAAGCGGCAGCCACAGAAAGCCTTTCCTCCCTCGTCCTCTTCTTGGCTTCCCTTCCCAACAGGCCACATTGAAATTCTGCTCAGCCTCGGCTGTTGTCTGCTGGGCAGTCAGCCCCGGGGAAGACTTTTGTCCTGAGGTTGGACTTGCCAGGGATCCCCCAAGGCCAGAGCACCCAGGTGGGCTCCCCAAGGTGGGAGCAGCACCCCACCGAGGCGCCTGGGCCCAGGTGGCAAACAGAGATGGGAGGGGGAGGGCGGAGCGGCATCTTTGTTCGGCTGTCAGGTCCCTGCAGCGGAGGGGAGGGTGGAACATTAGCCGCAGGGGTAAGAGGTGTGCCAGGTAGGGTGACAGCTATATTGCGACTGGGGGGGGTGGTGATTGGTGGAACAGCGGCTCTTGGGGCAAGGGGTGCGGTGGATGGCTGCCAGGCCGCCACAGGCAGGGGATAAACAGGAGCAGCTGCAGAGATAAGCAGGGTGGCCATTAGCAGGGCTGGGAGATGGGGGGGAAAGGTGCAGCTGAAGGGCTGGAGGCACCGATCTGCAGGACAGTTCTCTGCGGTTTGAAAACAGCTGCGGAGCTAAGGAACCTCCTGTTGGGGTGATGGGTATAACGTGTTGGGGAGACAAAAGAGGGGGAGACTTAGAATGGGCTGCTCCAAACCACTTAGCGTGGATTCTAACAAACCCCAGCCTCTCCTGCTCCCCCGAAGGGCCCCAGGGCAGGCTGGGAGCCTCCTCACAAATCCCTGTCACCCCCACCCCCTCCAGCCCTTAGCCACTGCCAGTGACCCTCTCCAAGCCGGGTCTCCATGGTGATCTCAGCCCAGCAGGCAGCTCCTGCCAGAACCATTCCCATGGTGCCCGTGGCCAGGCAGCGGGGAGGCTTTCTCACCCTCTGCTAAGCCATCCTGTCTCACCTTCCTCCTCCCACCGCCCGCCCCAGCTTTCAGGACTTGGCCGGAATCTGGGGGATGGTGGGGGAGGGGGAATCGAATCCAGAGGCTCCTGAGCAGGGGAGGATGGAGAAGCTGCGGCCATGTAGAACCCTGCCCTCACTAGGTTCAATTTTCCACAAAATGGAAGCAAGGCTGACGTGCCAGGTGGCCCAGGGCTGCCGCTGGAGACAAAGCAGAGAACACGGCTGCTGGTCCCTGGCCTTGAGGGGCTCACGGAGCAGAGAAGGAAGCAAAGCAGACCCCAAACCAGGAAATTACAAGGCAGGGAGAGGAGGACTGTGCCAAGGGAAGCCCTGGGGGGGAGGGGGCTCCAGGGGCACAGAGGGGTGCCTGGCCCAGCCTTGGCAGGAGGCATGTGGCTTTTGTCCTCACTGCTGAGCACAGAGCCCTGCACATGCTGGGTCAAGAGTGTGTGCTGACTGAACGGCAGTGAAGATGGCAAAGACGGGTCTAAGTCTGAGCAGCATGTCAAGGTCCAGCTCAGGTCCTGCACACCTCCTGGATGCTGCCTCCACCACCCTGTTACCATAGCTACCAGTGCACTTGTCATTCCCTTTCCTGCTCCTCCAGGGCAGACTGTGTGGTACCTCTGTGTCCCCAACACCAGCATGTGCCTAGCGCCCCAGGGCACCAGCCACTGTTCATGCGACTTAACCTTTTAGTGCCTCCATGATGAAGGACTGCAGAGTCACACGCCACCAAGTCCTCCTGCTCTAGCGGTTTTACTGACTGAGGTGTCAGGGCATGAAATGGTCTCTGCCTGTCAGTGGGGGCTGGCACTGGGGGGCACTGGGCAGGGACTCAAAGTGCTGCAGATCATGTACAATCAGCTTGTCTGGAGAGAGCGGCCCTCCCACGAGAGGAGCACACATCCCGTGCTCATTTACAGAACAGCAGACATATATTCGCACCCGCTAACTGCAGGCCCCGGCTAAGACCTAACCCCCACTCCCGGGATCAAACAGGGCAGCGGGGCAGAAGCCAGAAGAGTCCACGGAACGGAACTGACTTGCTGTGCGACCTGGGAAAAGCCCTTTCCCCCTCTGGCCTCCAGCTGCTCGGGAAAGTAAGGGGATTGGGCGGTAATGGGAGAGAGCTCCAGGCGCTGAGAAAGGCTCCAGAGACAAGTGGCCAGAGGCAAGCCACAGCTGCCCAGAGGCTAGCCCACCCCAACGGACACTTCCAGACCAGCAAGCCCCTCCAATGTGGAGAGGACACTGGTCGAGAGAGAGAGAGAGAGAAAGAGAGAGAGAGAGAGAGAGACAGAGAGAGAGAGAGAGAGAGACACAGAGAGAGAGTTGAGGAGGGCGGGGCTTCCAACTGGGAATGGGCAGGCTGTGGGGGGAAGCTCCTTCCATACTCCAGGGAAGTTTAAAAAAAAACCCGAGTCCAGCCCAGGCTAGTGTTTCTCAATGGTTAGAGCATCATCTCACGCACAGAAGGGTCATGGGTTCAATTCCTGGTCAAAGGTACCTGGATTGCAGGTTCAATCCCTGCCCCCAATTGTGGTGTGTGTGGGAGGCAGTCAGTCAATGTGTCTCTCTCACACTGATGTCTCTCTCTCTCTCTCCCTCTCCCCCACTCCTTCCAGTCTCTCTAAAATCAATGGGAGAAACATCCTCAGGTGGTGATGAACGGAACGTAAATAAATAAAATGACCTGTGTCCACCAGAGTGGTGCTTCTTCAGCTCCAGCTTCCCCACGCCCTCCTTCGGGGTCCCCCTTCCTCCTGCTGGACAGACAGGGACGCTAGGGGGCCCAGCAGGCCTCACACCATGGCTGCCCTCCACGCTGCGTGGCCTCTGTCCACCTCCCACCTCTCGGGAGCCTCTGCTTCTTACAGGCGCTGGGAGGCGCCACCCTCACCCCTCCCGCCTCCTGAGGCCGCCTGTGTAGACAGGGATGCCAAGGCATACGTGTTGGGATGCAGCTGAAGCGGATGGAGGCTAAAGGAAGGACAAGAGAGTGGAACCGTGCGATCCCACGGGCCCTTCCTGACGCTGCCACGTGGTGCGTCCTGGCCCGGGTGGGTTGTTCTCGGAGCTCTCCAAAAGCCCAGTTAGCCCTGCCCCCCTTCTAGGAGCTGAGAGAAACCATCTTCTACCCATTCCCCTCACAATTCTCCCTCGTCTACATACTGTTCTTTGACTCAAGGGGAAAAAAAAACAAAACAAAAACCCAAACCCTGACCCTGAAATGTCTCAGGCATGATGAGATGCTGGGGAGGAGATGGGGACGGCGCACGGACATGAGTAACCGGCCCAGAGAGGCCGATGGCCTGGGGCGGACATTCCCAGGAGGGCTGTCACGGATGCACGGAGGTCTGGAGATTAATTGGGTCTGGGAAGGATCCTGGAACGCTTCTCGGAGGAGGTGATGTCTGAGCGAAAGATAGGAGCTGACAGGTGGGAGACGGATGGCGGGTAGGAAAGGGCAGCCCAGGCCAGGGAACAGCCAGAGCACAGGCCCAGGGCACGCTGGGAAGGGCGCCCGCCCCCCACTCCTGGTTCCAGTCCGGAGCCGAGAAGGGAACGCGCGCGAGGAGGTCGGGGTCGGGTCACAGAAGCAGCCTTGAATACCGGGAATACCAAGCCGGGGAGCTGGGCTTCATTTTGTAGGGAAGGAGGCTGGAGCGGGGAGGAGGCACCCTGGCCTGTGGCTCAGTTGGCTGGAGTATCGCTCCATGCACCAGAAGGTGGTGGGTTCGATCCCCAGTCAGGGCAGGTGAGGGAGGCAACTGACCATGTTTCTCTCTCACATCCATGCTTCTCCCGCCCTGCCTCCTCTAAAACCAATAAAAAGAAAAGAAACGCTTGTGAAGGTGTTAAGCAATGAAGTCCTAGGAGCAAATCAAATCGTTCAGTAAATTTTTGGGGGGCTCCAGACGCCAGGCACGGACGGACAAAGCACTCTGGGGTGGCAGTGGAGGGAACAGACCCGGGCAGGGGGACAGATGTTGGGGCAGAGACCGGGAAGGTGCCGGCTGCGCTGCCCAGGCGGCTGGGCGGGCGTTCCGGCTTCCGAAGTCTCAGATTTGTCCGAGGCCCACTTTCTGCCTCCGGGAAGCCCGCCCTGCCCACGCCCTGCCCGGGGTTCACAAGTGGTCCCTGGCACTCCTGGGGGGAGTGTTCCATTCCCCTCCCTGGGGAGGGGTGCCCACACGGAGGCTCTGCACAAACACCTATTTATAGGCTGCAGACGCCATGAGGGCAGGCCACTGCTCGTCCCGTTCAGGGGTCCCTTCAGCGCCAGCTGCAATGCGTGGCCCAGGAAGGTGTCTGGTTCATGTGCGCTGAATACAGAACTGATCTGCTTCCTCCTGCCCTCCGGCATAAACAGAGGGCACTACGGCAGCAGGCGCTGTGGTGACAAAGGTGGCCGATCTGCCAGGGGGAAAACCGTGACCTGCTACGAAGTCACAGGCAGTCTTTTTCAGATTCTCTGCACCGAGAGAGAGGACGGGCGCGGATAGGTGCGTGGGCGGGGATTCTGGCTGACCTGGGTCCCTCAGGGTGAGGCCTGGGACTTCCCTCTTCTCCCTGGCTCCCCGGGGAGAGCCGAGTTGCTAAGGCAACGACCCAGGAAGCATTTCGTCTCCCACCAAAAGCCCCGCACCCACACCGACACCCGAGAGACACCAGGCCCTCCTCGGAGGGAGTCGGGCTGAGCAGGTGGAGGAGGCCCGGCTGCGGCGTCCTGGGCGAGCAGGAAAAGGTCAGGGGTGTGTGACTCACACAGATGGGATCAGAGGCCCCGGGATTCAGGTGGCGAGGAGGATCTTATCCCCCCATTTACCAGCCACGGATTACGTGCTTCCTGTGCCAGGGACTCGGCTAAGTGCTTCACGGGTAATCTCATTTAATTCTCCTACGAGAGGCAGCAAGGTGACGTGACTCACCAGGCCACTTGTCTGGTTTGAGATGGAATCAGATTCTGCACAGAGGCCTGTCTGTGCCCACAGGCGTGCCCCCCCCCCTCCTTTCAGGGCTTCGCTCCCTTGGGTTCTCCTTCCAGGGCCACGGGGATGTGGGAGAGAAGGAGCGTGAGAGGGCACGCTCGTGGAGAGATTAGATTTCCAGGAAATGAGGGCTCAGAACAAGAAGGCCTGGCCTGAAAATGGCTGCGGGAGAGGCGAGATAGCACTGAGGGAGGACGGCCTCGGGGGATGAGGAGAGGAGCCCAGAAGAGCAGGGCAGGCGGCTGACCCCTGACGGGAGGGCCTCTTCTTGCTCGGAGCCAGAGGCAAGATCAAGTGACCTCTTGAGGTTTCAAGACACGAAGAGACAAAGCCCAGAGCAGCCGGGGCCTGGCCCAGGTCCGGGCATGCCTGCTGACCCTGGCTGGATGGTGGCCTTGGAAACTGCTTCCTGCTCTGGTCAGGCCCCAGCTGGCTAACCTTGGAAGACCTGTGACATTTCTCTTGGACTCAGATCCAGGCTGAGAGGGAGCAGCGAGGGAGGGGGACTCGAGATTCCGAACACCTTGGAGGGCCCTTCCTACCCTCCCACCCTCTCCCCCGGCATGGCAGGGCCCCCGGGAGCCAGCCTGTCTGGCTTCGCTTTCCATCGAAGGGACTAGAGAAGCTGCCTGTAAGGGCCCGGGTGCCCGCGACCCCCACCCCCTTTATCCTGTCCCATGAGCTCAGCGCCCAGACCGGTTTGGCCCCACATCCTATACTCTGGCTCCTCTGAGCTCTCCTCTTCTGGTTCCCGTTGGGATGTGACCTGCCCTGGCCCACAGTTCCCTCTGCCTGGGATGCCCCTCCGCCCTTCTCCAGTGTCCAAATCTTGTCTACTCTTCAAGGTCGAGCTAAAATGCAGCTTCTTCCACGGAACCTCAACATCCATTTAAGATGTCAGGCCCAGGAACAGCTGCAGGGAACATCCAACCAATCTGTCATGCTGTGGGTGGGGAGGCAGGGGTGTGGGGTGGCGGGGGAGCAGGGTGGCGGGGATGTGGGGTGGGGGTGATGACAGAACTGGGTTCAGATGCTGGCTCCACCGCTTACTAACTGTGGGTCCCCTGGGCAAAGTCCGCAGCTGCACCTGTTTTCCTCCGCTCCCGGGCTGAGGGTGGGGACTCACCTCCCTGGCTGCTGTACACAGCGCCCAGCACGGAATGTGTCCCTTCCCCACCAAAGGGGCAGAGGGAGGACTTCTGACCTCAGCACCCACTTCCCGGAGCACAGGCTTTGTGGCTCCTGCCTCTTGGCGCCTGCCCCTTCCCCCAGGTGTGCTCAGGCTCTTTGTGTACGTGTGTTAGCTCCCTGGGGTGGACGCTGGCCTCTGAGAACAGAGGTCTCCCACATCTGGCCCTGGGATGGGCATGGAGGGGCTCAAGATGTGGCTTCTCCCGTGCCCGGCACCGAGCGCTCCGTCTGTGGGTGACCGAGCCTGGCACTGCCCTCTCGGCTGAAGCCCTGCTGACAGTGACCCTCTCGCTGCTACCTCTTCTTCCTCACCATTCTAGGTCCCTGCACCCCCAAACCATGCTGGTCCCCACAATGACTCGTCAGTGCCTGGCCCCGGAAGGCTGTCTGAGGAGAGGGAGCTGCTGTGCTGTCTCAGATAACGGGAGAAAGCTCTACCGCGGCCTTGGTCAGAGCCATTGGCAATGCCTGCCTGGTCTCCCTCCCTCGCCACTTGCCCTGCTCCCCGGAGACCCTTGGCCCGTCCCAGCGGAGGGCTGGCCTCAGAGGTTCCCTATTTGTCTTGAAATACAGTTCAAACTCCTTCCTGTGCCCGGCATGACTCTGGCTTTGCCGGCCTCGCCCCCTCACTCGGCATTACTGTCCTCAAAGCTGATCTCCTTCCTGCCTCAGGGCTTTGCCCACTGCTGTTCCCTCTGCCCAGAATGCTCTTCCCACTCCACCCTTGAAGCATCAGATTCGGGACCTGGTCGGCTTGCAGCAGCCTCAGGTTTTCCTCTCTGCAGTCCTCGTTACGATATTTCCCAAACGTGCTGCGCCATTCTGTTTGCAGCCTTCCTCCCCTCTTCCCCTCTAAACTGGAAGCCCCCTCCCCCCTCAACCCCCGAGGACCAAGATCTCATCGTGGTGCTCACTGTGGTGTCCCCACGCCTGGCACGTAGTGCGTGCTGGACAGATGTCTTCGGAATGACTGAATGCACTGGTCTGAGGACAGTGCTGTCAACTCCTGGCTCGGAGCAGGGAGCAGGGCCAGAATGTGGGGCTGGACGGTGTCCCAGTTCCTCCTGTGCTCAGGCCTCACTGGTGGCTCCATTATGCATCTCAGTGAGCTGTGACCTGCCCAAACACCCAGCCCCCACACCTACTTATTTCCCCTCCCAGGGCCTGGGAGGGATGGCTTTTGGATGATTTCACGTTTCTGATTATCCAGGATACATCTCCCCTCCAGTGAGAAGGATCAAGAGTTTGACATTTTAAACCCTAAGCAGCTTCCCCTTGGCTGGCTTCAGATCTGTGGCTCCAGTGCTTGCAGTAAGACGCACAGGGAACGGAAGGCCATTTTAATCTCGGCCTGGCTTCATTAGAAGGAAAAGCAAGCTGGCCCCCGCCCCCAATAAGTTGGATCCATTGTCTGTGCCATGCAGAGTTGCAAGGGCCTAAGAGATTATCACAGTAAATTTCCTTGAACAGATGGGGAAACAGAGGCCGGAGTGGGGATGGGGGTGGGGATAAAAGCTTGGTCGGGGGCGTACAGCAAGTTGATGGCCAATCGGAGAATGGTCCTCTCCAGGCCTCCTGCCTCCCACATGCTGCCCTTTGCCACCTCCAGGCACCAAGGGAGCCGGGTCAGGCAGGGAGGGGGGAATAAGTTTCCACTGACATGACTTCAGGACCCTGAGTCACCCTGGCCTTGAATGGCCTCCCCAGACCAGGGCCGGGGCTTTCCAGGGGCCCGCGATTCTTTCTCAAGGAAGAGACGCTCCCAGGAGGCCGCAGTGCAGCAGAGGTGACGGGTGAGGGGCTCAGACCAGCCCCCGGCCCACTCGCCGCCACCGCACCTGAGCCAGTTCTGTGACGGGCAGTTGTTTGAAAGTGGGATCTGATGGGCCGGTTGTGCCTGTAATTCGGGAGTGGGCTGTTCACCAAGAAAACCATTTCTCCAACCTCCTCCCCTTCCACCATTCTGGGAACATTTCCCCTCTTTTCTTTTCCTTTCCTAAAACATTAAATCTTGAGATCATAAGACGGTGACTCTAACTACTGAGGTCACAGTGCGCGATAGAGACTCTGAACATCTAGCGATATGTAGCTGAGCCCCTGGGAGAGCATGTGGCTTCAGCAAAGGGGCTGGCTTCTTCTAGGCAGGAAACAGCCTGCCCGGGGATGACCCACTGTCCCGGGCTCAGCAGGATCCAGCACCCCTCCTCCCCAACAAGCCCGACCACAGTGAGCCTCCCCCAGGCCTTTGGGGGACCATGGGGGACCAGGACAGGACACTCCGGGCCATTCTATAAGGCCCTTAGAGAGTGCGACCCGCCATCCTGGCTGCACCGTTAGCCTGGCCCTCCCAGACCGCATCTGAGACTGAGTGAAGCTTCTGGGCCAGTGGTCGGCACACCCTGGCTTGAGAGCCACGTGAGCTGCAGTTTGCTGTTCGGATGACTAATGAGTTTGCTGACCACTGTCCTAGGCAAGTCAGGGTTGGTACCTTGGACGGGCCCTGGCAGACAATTACACAACCTGCACTCTGCGGGCCCCCCGCCCCCCCAGCCATTCAAACGACCTCGGTTACATGAGGTCAAGTGGTGACTGTTTCCTGGGACTCAAATGTGCCTGGCGGGCCCTCGCATGAAGGAAGGAAATATCCGGAGGAACCGAACTAGATGAGACTGTCGTCTACGGTTCTCCTGCCGTTTCAGTGACATCCAAGTCCCGGGCTGGGTTCTGCGCCCAAGCAACCCGTTTCCCTGACTGTCCCCAAAATCCAATCCTGGACTCGGCACTCAGTCCCAGTTCCTTGTTTTCAGCCCCCCAACCCTGCCCTTAAATTCTTCCTGCTCATCACTGTACCTCTTCTCCTTGGCCAACCTCTGTCCTCATCTCCGCCCCCACCCCCCAGGCCTCTGCCCACTGCACCCACATCCCCACACTCACCCAGGAACAAAACCTCGAGGTCCAGTCGGCACTTCAGTTGGCACTACAGGGAGGTGACGGTGAATGTGTCCTCGGGGTGAGGCTCCGCCATGGGCCCCAGGAAGCCGCTCTTGGGGCCCCCACCCAGGCAGGGATGCGCCTGTGGCATAAAGCCCGGATACCTGTAGGTGGTATCCTGCAGGGGCAACAGTGAGTCCCTTGGCACAGGGGACAGGGTCAAGTCACTTAGGAGCGGGCAGCCGTAGCCAGCAGCGGCTGCGGCGGGGCCACGGGGTGGCCCGGGCGGCCGGCCCAGCTCCAGGGGCTCCTTGTCGGCCTTGGGTGTAGCTGGCGGGCTAGCCAGGTGTGGGGCGCTGAGGCACGCAGCCTCCGTCCTGCCCAGGAAGTCAGCCAGCAGCCCCGTGCCCACCTTGCCTTCGTAGGGTGGGCTGCGCGCAGCCGAGCCCGGCGGGTACCAATACGCTGTGCCCTTGCAGCTGGGGGAGTCGTAGTGGGGCTGGCCCAGGGGCAGGTCCCGGCAGCTCAGGTGGGCCTGGGCCGAAGCCGCGTGGCTCAGGCTGGCCCCCTGGAGCCCATGCTTGAGGGGCTCACAGGCAGCCAGCTTGGTGGGCGGCGGCCGCAGCTCTTCCTTGAAGCCCAGTGTCGGCGAGCAGGTGGGCGAGTACGCCTTCTGCAGGCCAGCGTCGAACACCGTGGGCGGGTGGGCCAGCGGCGGGAAGTGCTTGCCGTCCAGCTCGGGGGCGCCCAGGCTGGGCGAGTCGCAGTGGAAGCCTTGGCCGAAGGTGCCGTCGGAGGGCGTGGACGGGTTCATGGAGTAAGGCCCCATGAAGTCACAGGGGTCTCGCTCGCCCACCCCGAAGGCCCTGGACTGCGAGGGCAGGGGGGACATGCTGCTGTCCCCGCTGTAGTAGTCCAGGCCGAGGTCCGGGCTGTCCTGGAACAGCGGGTTGACCGGCTGCGGCTTGGGGATGAACTTGGCTTTGGCCGCCGCGCCGCCCCGCTCCTTCTTGGCGGAGCAGGCCCCGCCGCCCCGCCCGCCCCGCGGCTGCCGGGGGCCCGTGCTCCGTTTGGACGGGTAGCCGGAGGCGGCGGCCGAGGCGGAGGACGGGAAGCCCAGATGCGAGGCCTCGAACAGGTCCACCTTCTTCCGCCGCCCGCGGCCTGGCTTGGAGCTGCTCTGGAAGAGGACGCTCTGGTTCCAGTTGTACCCGGGGGCGGACGACGCCTCGTTCCAGTCCATCATGAGCTTCTCCAGGCTGGACAGGCTGGACTGGCCCTCGCTGCTCGAGGCCTCGCTGTTGGCGCGCCGGAAGCCGCCCCCGACCGGCTGATTGAACTGGGTGCTGTCGGAGGACGACTCGGAGAAGGTCTCGGACATGGCCGTCTGCTGCTTCACCTTCTGCGGCGTGTAGTTGGAGATGTCCAGGATCACGTTGGGCTCGCTGACGTGGCAGTCGAACCCGGGATTGTAGAGCTGACTGAAGGCCTCCGAGGCCCAGTCCAGGCCTCCATAGCCCTGCCGGAAAGGCCACTGAGACGCCCCCACAAACTGCCGACAGTTCTCGGGCGAGGGCTGGAAGGAGGAGGAGGAGGAGGAGGCAGCGGAGGCGGTGGTGCCCTTGGGCACCATGTAGCCGCCGGGCGAGACGGTGCTGGCCCGGCTGTCACAGCGCAGGGGCGTGGGGGCTGACCCGGAGAAGGCGGCCCCCTCGGAGCTGTTGAAGAAGGAGGCCTTGCTTGGTGGCAGGCAGGGGCCACCGGTAGGCGGTGGGGCGTAGCCGGCGCTGTGGGCACTGCTGGGCGAGGCGGGCAGGCTGTTGCCGCTGCCGTAGGCAAAGCTGCAGTCCTTGCTGTTCGCACAGTCCTGGCCCGTGAAGGGCTTTGCCGGGGCGAATACACTCTGTCCGGCCCCGTAGCCGCCGTACTGGGGGGTGTAGGTGTTGGCAGGCGGGTGGGTGGTGGGGGAGCGGGCCATGGCGGAAGGCGGAGGAGCCAGCTTCGGGAAGGGCTCGGCTGCCCGGCAATCGGACGTGGCGGGGGTTATGCCGTAGCTCCCCGCCCGGCCCGGGGGGAAGGTCTGGCGAGCAGGCAGGACAGGCTGAAAGGAGGGCTCCGCTCCGGGCCCACTGCTGCCCACCGCCACCGGGCTGGCCTTGGCTCCGCGGCTGGGGAATGCGGCCAGGCCCCGCTGGGCAGGCAGGGCGCTGGTCGGGGGCCCCGCGTAGGTGCCCGATGCCTTCCGGGACTCGGGGCCAGGGCGTGAGGCTGAAAGGGCAAAGTCCAGGAGGTCGGAGGAGTCGTCCGAGTCGAGCAGGGAGCGGAAGTAGCCGGTGAAGAGGTTCTGGCGCTCCTGGCTGAGCTCGCTCTGGCCCGCGGGCGTGCCCGCGCCGTAGTAGCTGCCGCGGCCCGAGGCCCCGCTGTCCAGCCCGGCGGAGGCAAAGGCCCGGGCCTCCGTGCCCTGGAACCCGCAGTTTCGGCCGGCCTGCCCACCCGGGTGCCCGTGGTGCAGGGCCCAGCCGCCGCCCTTGTCCCCGGCCCATTCGGCGCCCGCCTCCCCGAAGCCGGGGCCGCCGGGCACCTGCTCCGGGAACAGAGTCCCGTTCTTCCGGGACCGCCGCTTGCGCTTGGGCTTGCCGGTCAGGGCGTCCACCTCCCCGCGGCCCCGTTTGCGGGGGTGGCCCAACTCGGTGAGGCCGGGGCCCCCCACCCCGGCGGCCGCCACCGCCACCGCCTTCTTCTTCTTGCCGATGCCCTCGAAGAAGTCGCTGAAGGAGCAGCGGGCCGCCTTGGCCGCGTGGCCCCCGCCGCGGCCCCCGAAGCCGCCCGCCTTGCCGCCGCGCCGCCGGAAGCCCTGCACGCGGTGCAGGAAGTGGGAGATGCTCTGCGTGTCGGGCGCCTGGTGCACGGACTCGGGCTCGCTGGGCGTCCAGCAGCGGGGCGGCGAGCAGCGCCCGGCGCACTGGCTCTGGCGGTTCAGGAAGGCCAGCTTGGCCAGCACGTCCGAGTACTCGGCCTTGCTGTCGTTGGCGTCGGCCGCGTAGGACGGCTGCGGCGACGCCAGCTTCTGCTTCCGCCGCCGCCGCTTCTTCACTTCCGGCATGGCCATGGCGGCCGCCGCCGCCACCGTGGCCGCCTCCGCCGCCGCCGCCACCACGGCGGCCGGCTCCTTGGGCTTGCCGGGGCCCAGCAGCAGGTTCTTGGGGGGGCGGCCGCGCTTGCGCTTGAGGATGATGGGCATCTCGCCGGGGGGGAAGACCACCACCACGTTGCGCCCGTTGTTCTTCATCTTCAGCAGCGGCGTGGGCTCCGCCGACACGCGCAGGCCCAGCTCCTTGCCCTCCACGCTCAGGCTGCTGCTCAGCGAGGACACCTTGTAGGTGGTCTTGTTCCGCCGCCCCAGCGACACGGGGATCTTGGCCATCTTCACCACCATGCGGCGCACGCCCCGGCACTTGCTCTTGCGGGTAGGCATCATCGGGATCTGGGAAGGCTCCGGCTCCAGCTCCGGGCCTGGGCCCCCGGGCAGGGCAGGAGGCGGCAGAGGCGGTGGTGGGGGCGGCTCGGCCAGGGCGGCCGCCATCCCCGTGGGCATGGGCATGGGCATGGGCATGAGGCGGCCCTCGGGCCCGGAGTCTGCCTTGCGCCCCCGACCGGCCTTCCGCCGGCGACACAGAATCTTTGGCCTATCGGTGCGCCGCAGGGCGTACTTGGGGAGTCCCTCAGCCCCGGGGGGACCGTGGGGTGAGCACAGGTCCAGGTGCAAGGGCTCGGCCAGCGGGCAGGGCCCGAGGGGCTGCTGGGGCTCCAGACGGCGGCCGGGGACGTCCAGCAGTTTGGGCAGCGGGTCCAGTCCCTGAGGGTCCAGCAGCTGTGACTCCAGGGAGTCGGGCAGGGTGTCCAGGGCCTGCAGGGACAGGCTCGGCAGCCCCAGAGGGTCAGCCAGAGGCTGCAAGGGCGGCAGCTCCAAAGCTTCCCCAAGCGGTTCTAGCGCCTGTGGGTCCAGGAAGCGGGGCTGGGGGTCCAGGAGCTGAGGCTCGGGCTCAGGCGACGGTGGCTCAAGGGCCTGGGCCTCCAGCAGCTGGGCCTCGGGGCAAGTGAGGGAGGCCAGCTCGTTAAGGATGTCGGCGTCGGCGAGTTCCGAGTAATCGGGGCCGTCCGGCTCAGGTTCCGGGGGCAGGCCGGTGGCCGCGGCCGTGGCTCCGGGACTGTGGCCTTGACCGGGCTGAGGGCTGTCTCTAGGCTCAGGCTCGGGCTCATAGAGGGGGTGACCGGGCCGCTCGGACTTGGCGTGGGGCGTGGCCCGCTCCTCTGGGCTGCGGATGCTGTTGGCCAGGCTCGGGGAGGAGAAGAAGCTGTACTGGAGGTCGCCCGGGGGCGGGGCGGGCGGGCGGCTGAGCCGGAGCCCACCGCAGTCCAGGTGCACGCCGCTGTGCTGCAGGTCCTGGGAGAGCCGCGTCAGGTCCTTCATGATGTCGATCAGCTGCACCACCGGACGCAGGTTCACCCGCCCGTTGTCCCAGTGACGCTGGGAGCTGCTGCCGTCTCCAGCAGGGGTGGGGCAGTGGGCCTGTGAGACCGGGCGGGCGGCCCGAGCGGGCAGCAGACTGTCCCCCTTGGCGAGGACGGGCGGGCGCCGGGCGCTAGGGTCCCGGCGTGGGGGTGGGTGGGTGTTCTCGGAGAAGGTCTGGGCGAAGGCCTTGTCAGGTGGGCTGGCGGGGGGCCGGGTGGGAAGCAAGGGGCGGGGGGTGGGGGGGCCGCTGGGGTAGTACTTGGGCTCCCGGAGGTAGTCAGGAGAGCTGCACACGGCACTGGAAGTCACCACCAGGCCCTGGGGCTTCACACGCATCCTGACCTTGTCCTCCGAGGGCCGCCAGGCGGGGCCGGGGCTGACATGAGGGTGCGAGAAGCCGGGACCAGGACCTACCGGGCAGGACAGGCAGGAGGTCCCTCACATCAGCTTCCCGCATCCCCAGTGAACCTCTGCATTCTCTCAAGTCCCCTCCCCACGTCAATCTGCCTGCTGACCCCCAGCTCTTCCCAAACCACCACATGCACCCCGAGCCCCCCCAAGCCCCAGCTCCACTTGGTAACAGCTCACCCCCTTCTAGATCCTGGCCTCTGACAGGGAGGAACAGCAGGGCAGGGCAACCACTCCAGGTCAAACTGAGGCAGAGGGCTAGGCCCCTGCCAGAGGGCCAGGAAGTCCTATCCAGGGCAAGGCCTCTTCCCTCCTTCTTGTCCCCATTCCCAGGGTTCCGGGGGACCCCAGCCACTCACCCTCGGCTCTGCCGCCTGGGCTGTCACACTGGAGATATCTGCGGGCAGCAAGACAGGCAACGGGAGATCTGAATGGTCTGGTGGCTGCGGCCCAATCCCTGCCCCCCTGCCCACCTGCCCGGTCTCCTCCACATACCACGCCCCCCCCCCCCCCCCCCCCCCCGCAGCTGCCTCCAGGACACACACCCGGCTGACCTGAAACAGAGAGGGCCCCCGTGCCTGGGGGCTCGGCTAGCTGCTGGCTGTCAGCAGGGGGTGCAGTGGAACAGCTTCGGCCTGAGCCCAGGCCTCGGGGTGGGGGCAGCGCCTGGAAAGGACCACCGCAACTCAGGTTTAGTGAGCACCTACTGCATGCCAGGCCCTGGGCCAGAGGCTGTCTGGGCATCGTTTCGTTTCATTCTTCACACCAGTCCTGCGAGGCAGGGGCTGTTAATAACCCCACTTTTTGCAGATGAAGAAATGAGGCTAAGAGATGAAGTAACATCATTCATTCATAGTATTTATGGAGTGCCTATTTGCACAAGGACTGGGTAGACAAAAGCATCAGATAATCAAAATGACTTAATTGTTATTGGGATAGAAGCTGTAAAGAGAAAGCGAAAAGTGCCTGAGGTCAGAGGTTTAGCAATCAGACCAGGGAGTCAACAACAATGGAAGCTCATACTTTGGGGACCTTTCTCTGTTGCCAAACTCTGGCCTAAGCAGTTCCTAAGGATTATCTCATCTCACTTCCCTACAAAGCTAAGATCAATGTGATTATCATCCCCATTTTTACTGAGGAGGAGACCACCCACTGTGAGATTTTAAGCACCTCGAGGGCAAGGATTTCTGTCCTGTTCATGTCTGTGTATCTCCCAACACCCTGACTGCACGTGGCCCACAGTGTGCTTCCAAAAACACCGGACGGATGCACGAGGCACTTGCCGGCTCTCTCATTCCTCCCCAGACCCAAGTGTGACCTGAGGAGGAGGAGGAGCAGGGAAGGGAGGGAGACAAGAATGTGGAAAGGGACATTTTCTGACACACACCACCACCACCACCCCCACCCCACCCCCGCTAAACACTCTCAGAGCCCTCTCCATCTCACCTTCGTAGTATTTATCACGACTGCAATCAATTACGTGTACAACTGGCAGTGCAGTGTGTCCCCCTGGAGTGTGGGCTCTTTACGGGCAGGGACTGCATCTGTCTTGTTTATTACCGCCGTATCCCAACCCTAGGGCCTGGGCTATGGATGCTACATAAATATTTACCAGCTGACTCCCCGAGTGGGTCTGGGCAGAGCTGGGATTTAGACCCAGGCATGTCCGACTTTCAAGGGAGCCTGAGGACTCAGGCCTTGGCTGATCCCCAGGAGATGGGATCTTGGGGAGCAAGGAGCGGACTGGGCCCTGCCTACCACGAGGGTCTTAAAGACCCCGACTGTGCCTACTGCTTGGCCCAGGGTCCACCCCTCACAGACACCGCGGGCTCTCACTGGCTGCCCGCGGGTGTCTGTGAGGGGTGGACCCAAGGCATGGGGGAGGGCCCTTCGGTCACCCCACAGGAAGGCTGCAGGCCTGGCTCAGGACGGGATGGTGTACATCCCTCTTGGTGGACACCGATTTGCAATCTACAAAGCGCCTCCACACAGAGGACCCACTGAATCCGTACAGCTGCCCAGGACTCAGAGTTTACCGTCCCCTCCTTCCAGAGGCAACAGGCTCAGCACGATTGTGTAACTTGCCTGAAGTGACATAGCTGCTAAGTGGCAGGATTCCTGACTCTGCCCCAAGCCCAAAGCCTCCTTCTCCTCCCAGCTCCTGCAGCTCTCCTCCAGCCACTCCTGAAAATGCTCCTCCTGGAGCGGTGATCTAATTTAAGGCTGGGAGGAACCGTCAAACCATCTAACCCACTGGCTTCCAAAGCCCGGGCCTGGGGGAGCTGTGGAACATTCCAGATGCCCAGGCCCTAGTCCAGGGGAGTCTGACTCACAGATCTGAAGGACATCTGAGAATCTGTATTTTTACTGATTTTTATTTATTTAATTAATTAAAAAATTTTTTTTGGTTAATCCTTAACGGAGGATATTTTTCCATTAATTTTTTTTGGGGGGGAATGTGGAAGAGAGAAACATCAATGTGAGAGAAACACATCCCGGGGAGGAGCCTGCAACCAAGGTACATGCCCTTGACCGGAATCGAACCTGGGACCCTTCAGGCCAGAGGCTGACACTCTATCCACTGGGCCTTCAATCCAGGCTGGGAGGAAAGCCTTCCAAACTGGCTAGGGCTTTTATTTTTTAAGAGAGAGGAAGGGAGAGGGAAGTAGACACAGAAACATCACTGAGAAGGAAACATCAATGAGAAAGAAGCATTAATCAGCTGCCTCCTGCACACCCCCACTGGGATAGAGCCTGCAACCTGGTGTGTGCCCTGACTAAGAATCGAACAGGCAACCTCCTGGTACATGGGAACCAATCACTGAGCCACAGGGGCCGGGCTGGGAACCTGCATTTTTAAACAGCACCGCCCCCTCAGTGGGTACAATGTTTTAGTGCCACCTCGAGCCCCTCCCATTTCACAGACGAGGAAACTGAGATGGAAGAGGGAAAGGGCCTTTGCCCAAGGCATGGGGGAGGGCCCTTCGGTCGCTCATTCAGGCAGAACATCCCTCTGTCCACTGCCCCTGCCCGCCCTGCAGCTCCCAGGCCTCCGCGGTCCTCACCGTTGTCCGGCCTGTTGATCACTCAGGCTCTGCTCTGTCCGCCTCGCCCCTCCCGGCCGGCTCACCCTGCTCTTGCGGGAAGGGCTGTGGGTAATGTCCCCACCGAGGAGGGAAGGGGCCCGGGCTCTGCAGTCTCCGGTTCTGACTTCCACACGGCTGACCATGGCTCCTGAGACCTTCCTAGAGGTGCCTCGCCAGAAGCCGCCATCCCTCCCTTCCTCAGGGTGGTGTTTACTGAGCAAGCTCCCTGCTCTAGAGACCTCCCACTTGGGACTAGGGGCTGTGATCTTGGCAGAAGAGAAAAACCTCCTTTCCAGTGGCTGCTTCTGTTCCACCCGCCCGCGAAGACCTTTGGGCATGTCCTCCTGCCAGTCCTCTGCGAGCTCGCGCTCCTGCTCGCTCTCTCTCTCTCTCTCTCCCCCCCCCCCCCCAGGCTCTGGGATCTGAGGGAAGCAGCTGGCTCTTCTCCCCACCACACCCAGGTGGCCATTTTCTTGGACCCCTCCCAAGGGTGCCACCTATGCCATGTCTGTGAACAACGTCAAAAGGATCTTTCTGTCTCCGTCAGCTTCTGGGTCAGTGTGTCTGCGCCTGCCCACGGGGACACACGGCGGCGGGAGGGGGCCCCAACCTGCCGTGCACAGTGCCGGGAAGCGCCAGCCCACATCCTTGAGTCCCCAGCCCCACCCTCCCCGGCTGTGGCTGTGACCACCCCACCCCTTCCCCACACGGCCCCCCTCCCCCACCCACAGCCTCCCCAGGGGAGCCAGACTGCCAGGCCTAGCTCTCACTTCCGGCCTCATGACCCTCTCTCCAGCCTGCACACTCCTCCCCCGCCCCCCCACCATTTCCCTCCCAGCCTGGACTGAAGGCCCGGGGATGTCCTCAGATGGAAAACACTACATCAAAAGGGCCATTACTGCTGCTGTGAGAGCTCCAGCATCGCCCTCTGGGGCCTTTATCTCCCAGGACCTGTCCCCTCAGGACCTGTCCCCTCTCCCCCTCTTCAGCCCTCCCAGCCGCCCAATGACACCTGAAAATCCTCCAGCCTGACTGCAGCCCGGAATGATAGCAAAAATAACAGGAATGAAAAGATGTCACTTATTTGGCATTTAAATGGAGGCCCAGAGGTTAAATTATGCCCTTAAGGACGAACAGCCATGATGTGGAAGAGCTGAAGTCTTAATTTAGGTTTGTTGGGATCCTCTAAACCAGACTCCCTCCCTGGCCAGAGCCAGCCCCTTCCTCCGCAGCCTCCTCCAACCGTTCCAGTCCCAACAGCAGTTTTAATTTTTGAATTCTACCTACCCCCTGCCAGCTTCTCCACCCACCCCTCTCACCTCGGCCATCCTGCTGCACTATCCTCCCTCACCACTAGGTGTCCCCTCAGAGCCACCGATGCCCCCAAGGGGAGCAAGCCCCGCCCTGCTCCCCGGAGCCAGCAGCCCCCGCCCCAGCACAGCACACCCCACCCCACCCCACCCCCAGACACACAGAGCTCCTTTGTGAGGCCCTCGCCCACCCCCTTCCTGCATGGAGTGGGGCACCTGGCAAGCAGGTCTGCCCTAGACCCGCCCCTGCCAGCCCCCTGACCTGGGTGCCAGGTGTGCAGGCACCACAGCCAGCTCTGGCTGAACCCGAGGGTCACCCTGCCTGGAGGCCCTCCCTTCCTCCCTCCGAGGTCACCCAGGGACTGTGCTTCCCGCCCTGCTCCGCCCCCATCCCCTCCTGCCCTTGGCCCTCCCAGACTTCTGTCCTTGTCTTTCCCTGTCTCCCAGAGGACTCCCCTCCTCCAGCCCCACCAGGCCCTCCCCACAGCCTCTCACCCCCGCCCACCTCCTTCCCCTGAGAGCTCCTGGTTCCGCCCCCTCCCCCCCTGCCCAGGTCTGAAGAACTCCTCCTCCTGGAAAGTTGCTGCTGGAAAGGAAGTGACTTCAGTGATTTGGCCACAAGGCTGGGCACCGCTGAGCCCAGCTCAGCTGAAGGCCTGCCCGGCCCACCTCCGAAGCACAAATGGTGCCATGTGCACACAGCACCCAGCCCTGCACACACGCTCTCCCAGTGACACACGGAGGGATCCCAATGTATACACACCCCACCCCATCCCGCGTACCCGCCTATCACCCAGTGTACTCTGATTCTTGTCCACACGCCTCCCCAGTGTAGACTGACACCCTGTACACACCATCCAATGTGGTACACACAGCACTCCGGTATTCTCACACCTGCCTGGGACACACTCGAATCCTGCACACTCCTCACTCCAATGTGCTATATACACAGCCCTCAATCACCCCTAACTCAGTCCACTTACACAATAACTCTCATAGACAGATCCTTGCACACGTAGGCTAGAGCCCCCACCCCCACGCCCACTCACACACACACCGGCTTACATGCACACCTGTGTGTATGTACACAAGATGCCCTACACTTTCCCTGTGGGTACACAGCCCCGTATCCTCCCACAACCGAACCTCCCCGCCCTCACAATCCCAGGAGGCCCCACCCCCAGACCTCAGGCCCCAGGAATGCTCTTTTGGAAGTTGGGTGGAGTCCCCAGGCAGGCTGGGCTCCGGGGAGCTTCCTGGAGCCTGGGGCTTCGTGTGTCAGTCAGGGAGTTGCCTCTGCAGGGCAGGGCCGCCCCACCTGGCCTCTGTGGCTCTGGCGCCCGGTGGGCTTGTGTGGGCCAGGAGCAGGGAGGTGGGTGCTGCCCCTGCTCTACCTCGTCCCGGCTGGGCAGCTGGCGTACCTGAGACTGGGTCCTCTCAGCACCCAGCCTTGGCGGCCCAGCCCTTGCTCCCACGGAGTTCAGTCCGGGCGTGGGGAGTGGGCTGCACACACCAGGCACTCTGGTTCCCACCTTTGGCCTGAGTTCTGCTCATTGTTCCAAACCCTCTCTTTCCCATTATCTCAGGTCGTCAAGGAGCAGGGAAGAGTCCCCAGACTAGGGGGCAGGACTCGGGAAACTTGCTGTTACCCCTGGGCCTCGGTTCCCCTTTCTGGGTAATGAGGTGTTGGAGTAAGTTGCGTTAATATATTTGGGTTCTATCAAGGGCCTCTTTTGGCCTAAGCTGGGAGGGGAAAGTCCCTGCTAGGACAGGAAGTAAGTCCCCCTGGTGCCTCCGTGGTGGGGGTGGCCGAAGCTCAGGCCTGGTCTCCCTGGACACCGCTCCTTACCTGAGCAGGCTGAGCAGACAGGCCCGGCTCAGCAGGCAAGGCCAGTCTTCCCCAGTGAGGCCAGGGGGGTCTCCGCGGCAGCCTGAGCGTCGCCCCAAACCCGGGGCCCTCTGCACGCACTCAGATGGGCAGGCTCTGGGGTCCAGGCTGATGGGCAGACAAGCAGGCAAACTCCCATCTGTGGAAGCAAACAGCAGCACAAGCTTAAGCACGGCCACAGGATGCGCCAGACAGAGGGACCAGGAGGCGGTCCGAGGTGGGGGTTCACTTTTGCACACAATTCAATCATCTCAAACCTCATTTCACTGAGGAGTTGTGAACCTCAGGCTCCTATGGGGGAGCAGTATCTTTGCATGTGTAGGCACACACACACATGAACATGAACACATAGGCTGTGGTGGGACGAACGTGGCCCTGGGAGCTAGGTAGTCCTTGGCTCAAACCTCACTAACTGTGTGGTCTCAGGCAAGCGAGTTAACCTCTCTGGCTCTCAGTTTTCTCATCGCGTAAGTGGGGAGATGCTGTGACTCGGGAGGAGCACTCTGGGGGGACTATAAAACGCTAAGAGCTCGTTTGCAGAGCTGCTGCTCAGGGTGATGGTAAATGCAGGTTTCCACGAGGGGTGTCCATGCAGCTGGCACCTCCCCTTCTCCATCAGCTGCTACATCTCCCGTTTTCCTTAACAGCCGGGGCCCTTCGCCCTATCCCGCTGCTTCCTGCCCGTTAGTCTGCCTCCTGAGGTGTGTGTACAGGAGCCAGAAAGGACCTGAGAACTTGGCCCCATGGCCGCCTCACAGGTCTGGTTGCCTTGGGATTTGTATGTGTTAGAGATCCTGCCTGTATGATGCCTGGCTATGCGTGTTCAGTTGTCTGGGTAAATATCCCTGCACACAGGGTCCTGGATCTATGTATGTCTAAGAGTATACATGTATGGGATTGTGTGTGTGTGTGTGTGTGTGTGCGCGCGCGCGCGCGCCTGATGTATATCTGGATCTGGTGTCTTACTTGTGGGTGTGTGCATCTGGGTCTGTTCAGCTCTGTTTCTGTCCACTGAGCCTGTGTCTGCACACCTGTGAGGACAGAGGTGAAAGTACATGTGCGTAGGTGTGAAGAGGTGTGCCCAGCGGTGGTCAGGCCAGGAGTGTGCCTCTCTGCACACACTCTGCCCGGCTCTCTGCATCCTCTGTGCCGGGAGCCGCATGGCGTCCGCCTGTCTCAGAGCTCTCTGGGTGTGCGTGGTGAGGTGGTCCTCGGCTGTCCCTGCAGGTCCAGCGACCGTGGGCACTGGAGTCGCCGTGGGTCAGCACTGCCTCCCTCCCGCCGCCGCTGCCTTCCTCTGCGTTCTCAGGGTCACGGTGTCCCTGTGGGTCTGCTTCACCGTGGGTCGGTGTGTGCTCACGCATGTGTCCGTGTGTTTGTGCGCTGTGTGGCCTTATTGCTGTGCCCGTGTGTGTCGATGGGTCCTTGGTGCCGTGTCATTCTGTCGGCGCAAGCATAGCTCTGTCAGTGTCCACACGGGTGAGAGGGTCTGTGCCAGTGTGCCTGTCAGACAAGGGCGCCTCAGGATCTGTGTGGTACCTTTGTGCGGCTCGTCAGTGCGTGTGTGAGCGCATGTGAGAGGCCCTTTGTGAGACAGTGTGTCTGTGTCACTGTGTTTGTGTGCCTGCTTCCCTCCTCCCTATCTCCTGCCTTCTCTCTCTCTTTCTCTCTCTCTCTCTCTCTCTCTCAGCCAGACAGCTCCCCAAGCCTGGATTAGGGACAATTTATCCACAGGCAGAGAGGAGAATTCCAACCTGCCAGAGCCTCCCTCCTCTGATCCATCCCCCTTTCCCCGTGGTTGGGTGGGCACAGAAACGCAGCCCAGCAGCTCCAAGCCCTCAGGGAGCCCCCCCCCTGCAGCTCCCCAGGGGCACAAGAGGGTGGAAAAGATGGAAATCTGGGTGGCTCCAGAGCCCTCCAAGGCCCCCACAGCTCAGCTCCTCTTGGCCCTGCTCTCTTACACATGGGGGTGGTGGTGGGAGTCTGCATGGGGTCTGCCTGGCCCTGGGTGCAGGGGCGGATGGGGCGGGGGCCAGCGGAGCAAAGCTGCTCCCAGCCCCTCCAGAACCTGATACTCCCCAACTGATAAATGACAGCCCCCCAGTCCCTGAAATGTAAATGACTAGGGAGCTCACGACTGTGCCCACACAGGCTGGGGAGCCAATGGCAGGCGGGGGACAGTGTGGTGGGGGGAAGGCAGCGAGGGGGGAGCCGGGGCTGAGCTGGGACTAAGGCTCCCTTCACGGTGCTCCAGGCGCAAGGCGGAATCACATGTTTTCCATTAGCTGCTCTGGCCTCCTTGTTCAGGGGGTGTTGGCTGGGGGAGATTTGTTCTGGTTGCAGACACCAGCCGAGACCACACAAGAAAGACGGGGAGAGAGAGAGAGGGAGAGAGAGAGAGAGGGAGAGAGAGAGAGAGATTGAGTGCCAGAGGGAGAGAGGAAAACACAGAGAGGGAGAGAGAGAAAGATACAGAGACACCCAGGGGGAGAGACATGAGAGACAGTGACAATCAGGAACTGTGAGATACAGAAACAAACAAAAGCAGAGAGAGCGACTGGAGGGAGGGACAGCGAGGGGACAGACGGAGGTGGAGAGGCTGGTCAGAGCTGCAGAGCGGGTCCGGGAGGCACACGGGAGGCACACGGAGTGAGTCAGGCCAGGTGGGACGGGGAGGGGGAGAGGGAGGGGGCAGAGGGGATGGCAGCGCAGGGAGGCCGGCCTCACAGAGGGAGACAGGAGGGCGATGGAGGCAGACAGGGAGGAGGCCAGGTGGGAGGAGCCAGGGAGGAGAGCTGGGTGCGGAGCCCAGTGGGCAGCAGCGGGCAGGGGACGTGGGTGGGGACAGGCTGGCAGGCGGGGATGGCAGTGTGGGCAGGGGAAGAGGACCTCCAGACGGGCCCGGCGGGGGTGGCCAGCAGGCCGGGAGCCTCCGCCTCCTGACCCTCGAGCCTCGGAGAGATAACAGGCCCGAATAGTGCTGACTTGCGGTTCAGAAATCCAATATCCTCCGCGGCACACTAATCGACTACCTGAGCTCCGGGCCCGAGAGCTGCCCCGATTAATCCTGCGGCTCCGCAGCCTTAATTAGTTTAACAGTTTCGGGGGCAGAGGAGGCAGGGAACAGGGTCCCCAGGCCTGGGGGGACAGCCCCTCTCGCAGACCCTGCCTGGCGCCCCACCTCCCCAGGCACACCTGCCCCGTCCCCGCGGCCCCGCTGCACTCGGGCTGAAAACACCGGTCCTCCCTCCTGGGAAACAGGCTCGGGGCTGGCCCCTGGGCCAGGAGGCAGGTCACGTGGGAGTGAGACACCGCCCCCTCCCCCCACGTGTCCTGGCGTCAGGGCCTCTGCTGGCCACCCCTTTGGGGTCCTGGGGTCCCCACGGGCAGGCTCTGCTAGCTGTCAGTTCCAGGCCACCAGGCAACACGCTGTCTCTTTAGGGTGGAAGGCAAACTCCTAAGTTACTGACAACCTCCCAACAGCATGAGGTCATCACCCACGTCACTCCCCCCCGGCAGCATGAGAGGGGCTCATGGTGACATCTCACACACCCCCAGCAGCTGGAGAGACAGGCACAGGACAGCACTGACCACTCTCCTGACCGGTCACTTCCCACAAAGCGTGAGGTGGGCACAGCTGATACCCCAGACAGTGGGAACGCAGGCTGTCACCCTCACAACGGTGCAGCTGACATACACCCAGGTGCCGGGTGTGAAATGACTGGAGAACCTCCCCCCACCCAACCCCGACACAGACACGAGCCTCACCTTCCAGACTTACCCCCCCCACAACCCCAACCCATGGTCTGTGCCAGGGACACAACCTCACGCCTTCCCCACGAGTCCTCCCTCCAGACGGCCGGGCACACGGCAGGTTACCCCCTGCCCGCTTCGGACAGGTGACAGCATGCTCCCGGGGGCCCCCCCCCCCGCCCCCGTCCGCCTGGGTGGTGCCGTCCTCTGCCTGCAGCGGCGTCACAGCTCACAGGGCATGAATGTCACCCAGCTCTGCCAGAGCCAGGCACAGCCGCACGCACGTTGCCCCAGTGACAAACACCGCCGGCCCCAGGAGGAGGTGGAAGCGCACCCGGCTCCGGGTGTGACCTTGGTCCCTGGACACCGGGAGGGGAGGTGACACCGGCCGCCCTCCTGGGCAACCCGGTGGCCTGGCGCTGGGGAGGAAGCCACCTGGGCACACAGATAACCTGGAAACGCACCAACCCCGAGCTCCAGCCTCACCTCGTTTCCAACCGAATGTGGCTGTTAGCGAGGGAGGGGCGTGAGTGCTCACTGAAGCCTGAGCGCCATTTCCTATGAGGCCGCTCAGAGACCGGTGGCGGGGAGGCAGGTTCTGGGCGGCTCTCGCCATGCCCTCTGGGCACAGCACTGCTGCCAGGGGAGCCCCCTCTCTTACAGAGGCGGCCCTCGTCTCCAAATTCAGACCACAGAGCCCGACAAGGAGGCCAAAGTCCAGGGCCATGACTCACCCAGGGAACAGGCCCAGCCTGCTGGCCAGAGCAAGCGAGGCCTGGGGCCAAGGGGCCTGGGTTCAAGTCTGGGCTCCTCCCAGGCCAGGCTGAGCGACCCTGGAGCCCTGGAGCGGAGCTCGGCCTCAGGCTTTGGAGAGGGGGAGGGGCAGCGGCCGGGGCAGGGGAAGGGTCTGCAAGTGGCAGAGGCTGGAGACCAGCGTGTAGAGCACTGGGGGGGCCATGGGAAGGAGGACACAGCCCTCCATCCTTAGCTCCACCGCTTCCTCACCTTTCCGCACCTCAGTTTGCCCATCTGTGAAATGGGGATAATCATGTCAGCCTCAAGAGACAACGTGACAAAAAGTGGGCGGGTGCTCAAGAAAAGGGAGCTTGTTATGGAAGCGGGGGGACTAGATAAAGAGAGGGCAGGAGACTTGGCCAAGCCACAGAGGAAGTGAACATCAGCTGAGCTCAGCCTCCACCTCCTCCGGCTTCCCACTGGAGCTGTTTTGTAAGACCGCTTGGAGTTCCATGATGTGTGCATGTAGGGGACACAAGGGGGGGCGGGAATGCTGGGGTGTTGTTGGACACAGAACTGCCCTACTGTCCAGCTAAGGCCCAGGAAACGGACAGCAGTCTCTCATACACCTCGACCTTTACCCTAACGCCCGCGTTGACCACCTTCACAGAATGGAAAGAGAGGGGGCCCGCTCTAAGGGAGAAAAGCAGCTCTCACCCCAGCCCCCCATGACCGGCATCAGCACCTGGCACTTGCAAGGACTGGGGGATCCAGGATGTCAGAACCCAGGGCCCAGAGAGGAGCCCAGAGAGGGCCTCTGCGAGCCTGAGGTCACACAGCACGAGAGCAGTGGAGCCAGAGCCCTGGCCGGGGGCAGCCTCGGAGCAGAGTCCCTCTAGCCCCTGGAGGTGGCTGGAGCCGGGGGATCCTGGGGGACTGAGCGAAACGTGGCGACAGATGGCCTGCCGAGGCAGCGGCGATCCGGGCGGCTGGCAGGCATGCTGGTTCCCGCGCAGGGAAACGGCTAATTTTAGCTGAGGCCTTGGTGCCAGCTTTGTTCCCCCCACCCACCAGGCCGAGGGGGCCCAGCATGCCTTGCGTGCAAGCCGCCTCCCCCAGGCACCTTGACTCCCCCTCCTGGCCCCTTGGTAAGGAGTGCCAAGACCCCAGGTCCCAGAACTCCTGCCTGGCCAGGCCTCGTCACACCCAGAGGCAAGAGCTGGGCCCTGGAGTGCTGGCACCCCCACCCCAGGGCTGTTTCCCATGACTCTAACCTCATTCCTTGAAGAGGGGCTGCCAGGAGGAGGGCCAGAGGCCACTGCCCAGAGTGGGAGGGAGGGCCTGACAGCAGGGGCTGCCAGTCTTGGGGAGGAGGCGGGGCACTGTCCTCCACCAGGCGCTTAAGGGGACAGGACCCTTATTCTGCCCCTGCCCCGAGACAAGCTCTTCTGTGCTCAGTCCGAGGGGGTGGGGATGGGGGTGGGGGCTGGGGCTGAGCAAGGGGGTGGGAGTCACTCTACCTTTTCTCTCTTCATAACTGTGACTTTGTTCCGGGAACTCAAAGCACTTTAAAGAAGCCAAACATAGAGCAAGGGCAGTGATAACCTGTGCCACTGGGGGAAACTGAGGCACGGTCTGAGATAGTCGCCACTGTGGCAGGGGAGGAGACACATCCCAGGAACCAGTGAGGTCTAGGCATGCTCTTCTTTGAGTCCTTATCGCCAGGGGGCTCCTCGGGCCAGCTCAGCCCCTGAGGCTCCCCTCTGCCCCTACCCAGGCCCTGCCCAGGCTGGCGGGAGGTAGACCAGAGAGATGGAGCCCCGCCTCTGGAACCCCGGAAAGGGAGGCGGGCACTCTAGGTTCCTAGTGCCCCACCCCATAGGCTCTTTAACCTTAGACCCTCTCCTCCCCACCTGAGACCCAACTGCACCTGCCCAAGGGGGCGCCAGGACACCTGGCCCCTACTTGAGAGGGGACTCCTTTGGGGGTGACCTGGAAGGCCCCTGCTCCCAGCGCCATCCGGGGACCCATGAGGGAAAGATCAGGTGGGAAAATGAGAAAGAAGACGTGAAGAGAATCTACGCCTTTAGAGGGACAGGGCCAGAGAGAAGAGAAAGAGGGAGGAAGAAACCAAGGCAGAGAATCCGATTCAGGAAGAACAGAAAGAAACAGGACAGGTTGAGGCTGAAGGAAGGAAAGGATGAGAGAGGCAGACAGAGAGAGGGACAGAACATATGAATGCTGAAGGGGAAAAAGGGAGGAAGAGAGGGACAGAGGAGGAAGAACAAGACAAAGAGACAGAGAGACAGAGACAAAGACAGAGAGTGAGCAGGATACACGCGGGAGGAGGCGGGGGGCATATGGAGAAGGAGCCTGGCTACAGGGCAAGGCAGAGAGAACTGAGGGCACTGGGGGAGCAGGAGACGCCGCGGACTGACACACCCAGAGACCAGGAGCCAGTCTGAGGAGGAGACAGTCAGAAAATGGGGTGGGAGGAAGGGGGAGACCCTAAATGATTGTGTGTGTGTGTGTGTGTGTGTGTGTGTGTGTGTGTGTGTTGGGGGGGTAGCATAGACAGAGGCAGGAGGGAGGGGGTATGAAGGGGAGAGATGTCGACGCCAGCGCTGGGGGGCGGGGGGAGGACAGAAGTGGAATGTGGGTCTGGGCATGAGGCTCACAGATGCATCAGCTCCGGTTTCAGCTGGGGCAGTTGGCTGCTGGGGGGGGGGGCAGAGGAAGAAGCAAAGCTGTCGAGGGAGGGGGCTTGTTGCCATGGCTGCGGGCACGGCAGGGGCACAGTCTGCTGGCACTTGGAGTTCTGGGCATGGTAGGGGGCTGACTGAGGGAAGGGGGGGCGATGATGTAGCCTCACCCATGCCCCAGGGGCTCTGCCAGGAAGAAAGTTTCCAGAGAACGGATGGGAGGTGCTGGGAGCGGAGGTGGGCTCTGGGCCTGCTTCACCCCGTGGTGGCTGCCAGTGGGGCACCACTTCCGGGGCCGCCTGTGGGCACCCGGGCTCCCACCATGCTTCAGAGGCTGGCCCCTGGGGATCTCGCGCCTCTGCCCCCTCCAGTCTAGCTGCCGATCCAGCATGCTGCGGCAGGGGCTGCTGCTTCTGCTCGCAGGGAGCAGCGAGATTGTGAATTCAGGATCTGTAATCCTAACGTAGAGCCCAAGCCTACCGGGCTCCAGTTGCCAAGGCGACGGAGGGTCAGAGGGCAGCTCGGGGCGCCCGCTCCTCCAAGTCAGAATCCCAATTGTTAAAGCCCAAGAATAAACAGCTGAAGCGGCCGTGGGGGGGCCGGGAGGGGGGCTGAGGTCTGCATTGGCTCAGTGTGGTGTTGTCAAGCGAGATGTCACTAATTGTCTGAAGGAACAGGCTGAGGCAGCTCTTAACTGCTTCTGTGCCACCGGAGACACCTTGGCTGCCTGGCCCCCATCCCCTGGGCCTCCCAGCATTCCTCCGGGGCAGCTTGTAGGTACGGGGAGTGCTGGCCCGGAAGAATACCTGCCCCCCTTGCACTGAACCCCCATATACTTTAGCTCCCAACATTCCTCCTTGCCCATCTTGGAACCTCCCACTTGCAAGCTAAGTCCTATCCCCATAACTAGTCCCCCCTAATCACTGAGCCCACAATGCTTGCAGCCCAGAACTGGCCCTCTGGCCTACAAAAGCCTCCCAGCTCCCCCGATATCTCCTCCCGCTGCCGTTTCCCCGCAGGAGTCAGGGTTTCTGGTCCACGGTGTATGGATTGCAGAGGAAGATAGATCTCGGATTCTTCTGGTCTTTTATTTGGGGGAGGGGGTGTTTACGGGGGGAGGAAAGGCTTATAGCATCTTTCTGTGTTAACGTCTTCCCTATTCTTAGTCACACGGAAGAACCGAAGGACTGAATGGAACCAGGAAACCTGGTTCCTACCTTTGACTGTTCTCCCTACTTGCTGTGAGACTTCTGACAGGGTACTTTCCCTCCACAGCCTGTCCTCACCTATCATCTATCCTACTTTGAGTGAGGCCACGTCTGGAACCCCTATCCAGAGGAACTCCCAATCCAGTGGGTGAGAAAGGCTCATAGTACAAGGCAGAAAGCAATCAGAGATCATCCTCAGGCAAGACATTCCATGAAAAACACGGAGCGGTCGGTACACAGCAAACTGTTCCGTGGACAACCACTGGTGGTGGTGGTGGTAGCACCGGTACTGCCATGACAGGGGGTCGCTAAGGGTGTAGGTAATCCGAAAAAAGACGAGGGTGCAGGTCAGGTCTGGGAGGCTTCCTGCAGAAAGCGGAACCTGGCCCCCGCGGGGCAGAGTGTTCCCAGAGAGCGGTCTGGGGAAGCTCTTCAAGGGGAGCTGAGCTGTGAGGTCTCAGGGCCGCTAGCTCAGCCCCGCCCAGAGCAGGAAGGGCGAGGCCCGCAAAGGTCTCCCCGCCCCACTGGCCCGCCTCGCCGCCTCCTCCTCCACCCACTGCGCCTCAGGCTGGCAGCGAGCGGTGCCCGGTGGGGGCGGGCCGCCCTGGGGCAGGCCTCCCGGGGATTGGTGGTACCTGGGCTGACGTCAAGAGGGGCGTGGTCACGGCTTCAGTGCGCCGCCCGCCCCAGACCCCCGTCCCGAGGCCGGAGCCCAGGGTCCCCGGGCGGGGCGGGGCGGGGCGCCCAGGTAGCGGGCGGGGCCGGGCGCTGCCGTGGGCGGAGAGCTGGGCGCGGAAACAGGGGATCCCCCAGAGAGGGCCCGGCCCAGCCCGAGGCTGGACTCTCACAAAAGACGGCTTGTTCTTTCTTGGGATGCCTGCGCCTTCTCAAACATACCTACAGTCACACTCCAGGGACAGCTACACCCACATATGGCTGCGCAGAGCCCGCTGGCCTGGGGAGACGGGGCTGCTGCCAGCTCCAGAGGTCATGGCGAAGAAGCAGGGCGCCCCAACCGCCCCTTGTCACAGATTCCGCGCCGTTCACCTGACGCCACCCCACACCAGGTGACCTGGATACTCCCACAGCCCCACGCACAGCCCTGGGGACACTGACCCACTCACACTCCCAACCGCCCTCCTCCCTCACCGGCAGCTCGCCGACTTCCTGTTCTGGAGCCACGCTGCATGTGACCTTGGCCCTCGGTGAAGCTCGTTAAGGTGACTTTTTACTGAGCACTTACTCTGTGCTCATCCTCTCACCCTGACCCTTTATGGTGAATACTCCCCGTCCCTTTTTTCGGTTGGGAAACTGAGGCTTAGGTTGAATAGCTTGCCTACGGCAGAGGCAAGGATGTGAACCCAGGTCAAGCTTGACTGCAGTGCCCATGCTCGCCTGTGGGTTATCGCTGCCTCCCATCATCCCACCCTCACACCCACCGCGCACACGGCCGCAGACGCGAAGGTGTAATTCTCCACCCCAAACACATCACCGTCTACTACCGGGCAGTTTCTCTCACTCATCAGTGTGCGCTGGGAGGGGGGCGAGCCCCCCACCTCCTCCTTCCCTCACGGTCATTATAAATGGGGCGCAGAGTGAGAGCAGGGCCGGAACAGGCCACCTCTAACCTCTCCGGCAGGCTCACCTCCGCCTCCCCTGACCCCGGATGACAAAGCACTGACATACTGGCTGGGGTGCCAGGCCTGCGGCTCTCCCTGACCCCTGGGCCAGGACCCTCCCCGAGACCCCAACCCCTGCTGAGAACAAGCAGACACCAACTCCTTCCCGGGGACTCAAAGCACCTTTCCTGGGGGGAGGCGGCGCTGTGAGCCCCTGAGCCTGGCGGGAGGAGGATCGGGTTACTCTTTCCCCAGCTGTGCCTGGACTCCTTGGGGCTGACCTTTCACCTCATCCAGGCCAGGACCCAAAGGGGGCAGGAGTCCAGCCCTCACCCTGTTAACCCTCTGAATTCCTCCTCTCTCCATTCCAGAGCCCCTGCCAGGGCCCCAGCGGGTCTCAGGAAGCCCGGAGCCCAGCGGGGCATGCCAGCCGCTCCCCACCCTCCCATCCCGGGTCCGGTTTCCCAGAGGGCTTTACAGAGTGCTCCTCCCTGCCCCCTGCCCAGGCCGCCCTGCCCTCCCAGGATCAGATACCTCTGCCCAAGCAGCTGAAAATGACCTGGGCTATTTTCGCTCTGGGATCGAGTTGCAAACTCCCCCTTACACTGGCAGCTTCTCACAGCCCTCCAGACAACGGCCCCCCACGCCTCATCCCTCGCCCAGAATCCGTTAACGGGACGGGAGGGCTTTCAGAGACCACTGGCCCAAGCCCCTCGGGAGGGGAGACTGAGGCCCTGAGTCAGGCGCAGGGCTGGGCAGAGAACCAGGCGCCCTGGGTTCCCGCCCAGGTCTCTGTCTACTGTCTAGCACAGCCTGCTCTGTACCCTAGATCTCGGAGCCTCTGACCCAGCCAAAACCCCAGCTGCCGTCGGAGCACCAGAAAGTCACGCTGGAGGCCACCCTCAAATCTCCGTGCCACCGTGCACATCAGAAGTCGCTCTCACTGCCCTCTTTGTTTAAAACGGGGCCCAGGCCTGTCCCCGTATCACAACTCTGAGGACTAAGGATCAGTATGGGAGGTGCGAACTGGGAGGAGAGACTGGGAGACTGCGGCCCGAGGAATGGGAGGTGGACTCAGGCTTCTTTAAGGTTTAGATTGCACAACACTCCCAAGTTCCCAGCAGCCCCTCACCCCAGCTTCTCAGGACCCCCCTCCTCCCGTTTCTACAAACCAGCCTCTTCCTGTCCCCGGCCCCTCCACCTCCAGCTCCAGCCCTCCTGGGCAGGAATGTGACTGGTCAGGTCTGAGCTGACCACATGAGTGCCTATAAGGCAACAGACCCCCCAGCCTCCCATCCCCCCCAGCCTGGGGGAGCTCACATACCAAGACAAGGCGGGAGGGGGGAGGAGTGCTTTAACCCTTTGCAGCCAGGCTTTCGGGGTGAAAAGAGGGGTACTCTACTTCCCACGGCCACTCCCACGTGTGAGTGCTGCCAGGTGAGGGAGAGGAGGAGGAATCGAGGTCACCCAGGGGGTGGGATGGAGACATCTGCCCCTCCCTCAAGTCTCTGTTAAGAAAAACTAGACTTTGCCACCCCAACAGTCAAATCCCATCTCCCGTGCCGTTTGGAGAAAACAGTCCTGAGGCGGTGCTGAAGGGAGAGGGGAAGAAGGCAGCAGGAACCCCAACCTCAGGAGCCCTTAGTCTGAGCGGAGAAACACAACCCTGCCCCGGGGAGCCTGAGACCAGCACGGAGGCCGGGACAAAGAGCCGAGGGCAGGGCGTGCAGGGAGCTGCGCAGGAGTGGGAGGAAGCCAAGGCAGGAGCAGAACAAGCCAGGTGGGGTCAGATCGGGCAGGCTTCCCAGAGGCCCCTCGGCCCGCACCCCTCCCCCAAGGCTGTGGAATCTCGGGGGTCAGGGCTGAGGGACAGCCCCGCCCCCTGCTCCCCTCGGGCTCAGGAATTCCACCAACCAAGGAAGGGGGGGCTGCTTCGGCCCCAGTCCAAGTTGGCTCCCACTGGACCAGGAATTGAAGCTCTTCCCCGGCCCCCGCCCCCACCCAGCCGCCAGGCTGGCCCCGGGCCCCCTCCCCTCCCCCGCCCCGGCTGGCACCGCGTGTGCCAGGCGCTGGCAGAAAACAAACCCGCCGGGGTGGGTTTGCAGGGAGCGGGGTAACCTTGACACAGTTGCGGCAGTCGCTAATGGCAGACACATACTCCGCCTGTTCTGGGGGGACTGTTGCCGTTGCTAGGAAACCGGCAGCCGCGTGAATGGAAATGGGTCAGTAAACCTGGGGAGAGATAGTGTGACACTCGAACCACTGCAGCTGCTCCAGCCCACACCGAAATCCCTCCTCTTCAATATTTATCACTCCCGCCCGGGCCCTCAGCTTCCTCACTGGCCTGGCCCTCAGGCCCCCCAAGGCTCAACAGGGAGGGGAGGGAGAGAAGTTATGGGGGGGGGGGGCTTCTTAGCCGCTCTTTTTTGGGGGGCGGGGGGGAGGCAGGCGGGATGGAACTGGTTCTGGAGGAGGCTGAACAGGAAAACAGAGTCTAATCCCACGGCACGGAAGGGGTTAAAAGGTCAATTCACGCCTGTTCCCGACTTAGGCACCGTGGCAAAATTACTGCGCGTGTGCACAGGCTTGCCTGCCAGCATGCCTACCTGCCCCAGGGCTGATTAGGGCCAGGAGACCTCCCTTCCCGGGTGGGAGTGATGGAGGGGGAAGAGGCGCCCGAATCGTGGCCAGGATTTGCTCGCGGCCTGAAATCGTCCTCCGCTGAAACCCAAGCAATCCCAGCACCGCCCAAGGCTTCCTAACAGCCAGAGCGGATGCCCCCGGTACAATCTGATAAGCACCCCAAGCGGACAGGAGCTGCCCACTGCCTTACAATACCGTTCTGTGCAGACACATGCACCCCAAATAGACACCCATGGCTCAGAAAACCTTTACACACGGGCACAGATACCCCACAAAAGAACCTGACAACTGCCATTCAGAACAGAGAGGCTACAGGCGGACAGACCGAGGCACAAGCGAGACCGCACTGTGTCCGACTGTGCTGAACCTCCTACCACTTCCTCGTCAACGGGAGCCGCCCCACAGCCTGCCATCCTAACCCAGAGCCTGGTTCTCTGGCTCTTTTCCCCCCCTCCCTCTCATTGCCAGCCTCCACGTCTTGCACACACCCCGATATACTGCCCCTGCAATTGCCCTCTGGACACACCATCCCACTAACGAGCTGCCTCGTGCACCACACCCCCATTCCCCGGAGGCTGACTGGTCACTGACACACACATTCCCTTCCCCTGGAAGCCAGCAGTCTCTCTGCCCCGCCTGCCACAAGCTCTGGCTCTTGAGCACAGGCCTCTCTGCTGTCAGCAGGGACCCTGGGATTCGGCGGTACCGCTCACCCGGATGCTATGTGCCCTCCACCCACCGCAGTCTCTGCAAGTGTCCCTGAAGGGGGTGTCTTGGGTAGGCAGGCACTGCAGCCTTGGAGGGAAGGTGGGGGGATGTACCTCAACAGGAATCTCCCATCTTACCGGGTTCTGTGTGCTCCTATCTCCTAGGATACATCCGTCAACACAGGCTTAGAGCCTGTCAGAGCTGGAAGGTGCCTTAGGGAGTCACTAATCCAGCTGCTCTGCTCTGCAGCGGAGCACTGAGGCCCAGAGAGGGGACGCGGCCTGCCCAGGGTCACACAGCCCAACTACCGCTTCCAGAGCCCTCTGTGGGCTCGAGAGCCCCCGGAGGAGGGAGGCAGTCAGCCCAGGAAGGCTTCCCTGAGGCAGGGGGACGAGGGGATTGGGTTAGTGGGAGAGAGAGAATCTGTAACCCTAAAGAGAAGTTTATAAGAACTGAGCGTTCAGTGACAATCTAGGCCGTGTAAATGTGTTCAGAGCTGGACTTTGCCAAAATGATCTGGTGGATACTTATCGCCACTCCACTTCCTAACCCAGGAACCCTGAGGGCTGTTCCCCAGGCCCAAGATACAGGAAGACTGCTCAGAATCCAGGCCTTGACCCCTGGCCTTTTATTACTTAAATACATCTACCAGGAAGACTCTGGGGTCCGTGTGAAAGAGGTTTTATGATAGAAAGTTTTTATTTCAACTCCATTTTGCAGGAAAACAAATTGAGGCTCCCAAAGGTGGGGTGGTTTGCCTAAGTTTGCACAGACAACAAATGGAGCCTTGAGTTCCTTCCAATACACAAGGAAGGCCAATCCAACAGGAAACAGGGAGAACTGGGGGGGCAGGGGTGGAAGGGAGGGAAGGGGGGGAGTTGACACAGGCCCAGGCCCAAAATCCTGGGCTGAGGGGGAGCCAACAGGCATCTGACTTTGAATCTGGGTGTCTGGGTTCCACCCCACCCACTCTCACAGTGGTGGAGTGAAAGGTCAGCAGGGAGCGGGGAGGGAGAGGAAGCAGAATTCCATCAGCCTCTCAGCCAGCCTGGGCCGTACCCCAGGGAGCTGGGCCAGGGCTGCCCCAACTTCCCCCAGCCCGGAGCTCTCTGCCAGCCCCGCCCCCACCGCACTGGGACAGGAGAAGAAGCATTATAAGGAGACCTGGTCCCCTTCATGGACCTATTTCCACATCTGTACTAAGAGCTAGCCTAGCAGGAAGGCCTTGTAAGGGCCCTTTCAGCGTTTTCTTTTTAAATATATTTTTATTGATTTCAGAGAGAAAGGGAGAGGAAGAGACAGAAACACGAATGATGAGAGAGAACCATTGAATGTCTGCCTCTTGCATGCCCCCACTGGAGATGGAGCCCACAACCCGGGCATGTGCCTTGACGGGTATTGAAACCGGGACCCTTCAGTTCACAGGCCTATGCTCTATCCACTGAGCCAAACCAGCTGGGGCCGGGCCCTTCCAGCTTTAACATAGCTTGGTGACCAGTCCCTAGGTCTCAGTCCACGGCACAAATTCAGAAGTGTCCCCCCTGGTCTGAAGCAACAACATTAAGAATGTGTTTAATGAATAAATGAACACTCAAGCCAACATCTTTCAGTCCTCCCAGCCTGAGGGAGGCACTACTTCCCACTGGAAGCCACTGGAGTGTTGTTGGAGGGGAAGGGGGTTTAGATACTCGATGGCTCTGGATGGGGCTGTGTGTTACCTGCTACCGGCTTTAAACGCTGGGCAACTCTGAGCCCCACAACAAGACCACAGCCCACCTACGAGTACCCGGCTTTTCAGACGAGCCAGGGGTCTAAGGCGTGAAGGGGCTTGCTCAAGGTCACAGCCAGGGAGTGGCAGAAAGGGGATTCCAACTGAGTCTGTCCCGCTGCTTTTGTTTAACAAGGTGTGTGTGTGTGGGGGGGGGGGGGGGGCTGGGTTGGGGCTGAAAATGAGGTTGAACTGGAACCATTGGCTGGGTTCACCCAAGGCGGGGGAGGTGCCCATGGAGCTCCCAAAAGGTCCCTCAGTTGGTAGAGCACCAAATGGTCCTGGAACTAGTCAGGTTGTGGGCAATTATCCCTTCTCTCCCCCCCCAGAGGGCAGGGCAGACGCTTCCCTCCCCCAGCCCACGGTGCCCAGCGTGAGCCCTGAGCAGTCACTTACCTGCTCCCCTGGATCTGCCCCTGTGAAAGGAGGCCCCTCCCTCCCGGGGGGCCCTTTCTCCCTGGACTTCGGGGCCTGCAAAGTGCCCAGCCACCCCAGGGACATCTGCAGCCACCGTGGAAAATTGTCCGGGGCTTTTCCAGCTCGCCCGCCCCCCACCTCCCACACACCCGCTGGGCAGTGGCGGGTGCAGGGGGGGCGGGCGAGGGCGTGTTGCGGGGCAGATAGCCGCGCCTCCCACCTGGAGGCCCCAGCCGCCTATCCTCCGGCGGGAGGCTCTCTCCGGTCCGCGGGCCTTCCCGCCGCGCCTCCCGCTACCTGGCGGGCCGGGCTGGCCCCGGTCCCCGCCCCTCCCGTCCCCGCACCCGCCCTCCCGGGGGCCGCCGAGCCCGGACTCCGGGAGGAGAGGACGGCGAGAGGGAAGCCAGGCGCGGGGGAGGGGCGCCTGCACCTGGCCCCTCGCGGCCGCCGGGCCGCGGGCGGGACTGGACCCCGGCCAGCCCCGGAGGAGCGGGGGTGGGGATGGGCCCGGGCAGATAAGGAGCCCCCAGCCCCGCCGCCGGGGCGCCCCCTAGGCCCGCGCGGAGAGGCGCCCCTGCCCGCGGCCCGCTCCCCGCTCCCGGCCGCTCCAGCTGCAGGAAATTCCAGAAGCTCTCCATCATCCCGGCGGCCCGGCTGCCAGCTCCCCGGAGGAGAGCCACATGCCGCCGGCCGCGGCCCGCCCTCCCCCAGCGCCGGGCAGCCACGTCGGGCGGGCGGGCGGGCCCGGCGGCCCTTCCCGCGCCCCGGAGGCGGAATGCGCGCAGCCCGGCGGGGGCTATTTTGAGCGGGAGGGGAGCGGCCGGCCAGTGTTTTCGGCTTTTTCCTGGCCCCCGGCCCGCCCCGGCCCTCGCTGCCCGCGGGCGGGCGGGGTCACGTGGCGGGCGAAGGGCGGCGGTGGGGGGACGGGGCTCCGGCTGCGGCCCAGGCCCGCGAGGCGCCCGGCGGCCGGACCTGCGCTCCCGGCGGCCGGTATAATAGCCCCGGGCCGGGCCGGGCTCCTCTCCGGGCGCCGCTACCTGCGCCCTCCGCGGGGGGCCCCGCGGCCCCGGCACTCCCTCCCCGGTGACGGGTCCGGCCTCCCTCGGGCGCCGGCGGCCAATCACCGGCCCCGTTTCCTTACCTGTGAATTGGGGTAAATTGGGAATGAGCGCCCTGGCTTACAGGGTGGGTACCAGTCTCATAGAGGCTTGGCTCGTCTCTCCTTGGGCAAAATGCCTTCCCTTTTGGGGGCCTAGGTTTTTTCATTTATAAACTGAGGGGGTCTGAGAAGGCTCTTTCCTCCCTCTGGAAGAGCGCGTTTTCACTTACAACCCTTTGGAGCTTAGGGACTGCCCCGTGGTCACAACCTTCACGGAATCCTTGATTACAAGGTTCCCATGAGGTAAGTAATAGTACTATCTATCTCTCTTTTGCTGAGGAGGAAACTGAGGCTCAGAAAGGTTAAGGGATCTGCCACAGGCCACATGAACTCTGACCCCAGAGACGGAGTTAACCACTGAGCCATAGTGGGTAGTGGCCTGAGACCAGGGGGACAAGCACTGCACCCTTTTTACAGAGGAAACCGGTTCAAAGAGTGATTTGCCCAGAGTTGCCTTCGGCCAGTTAGTGGCAGAGCATCCAACAGAGATCTTCGGACTCAGCCTAATGCCCCCTGCAGTGAGGATCGGTCCTAGAAACTGGCAAGTGGCCACCACCCACATGGGCACCAGGTTGTGTCCCAGGGCCCTAGAGATCACCCTCTGCTCCCAAGGGTCAGGCCCAGACCCCTGGACCCCAGGATTCACGATCCCATCAAATTCTAGCCTTAGCCCGACCTGTCACGGGGGTGAGGGAGGATGCACACAGGTGCCACAGCCTCCCGTGCAGACGGCACAGCCTCAGGCCGGGCCTGGAGCTGCTCCCTGCCCCGCCCCCAACCCCAGGCAAAGAAGCACCGAGGTTGGCAGGCCCCCCACTCCTCCCCGGAAACCTGGCCGTTTATTTCTGTCTCTGGGCCCCCTGTTTCCACAGAGCCAGTCCAGGAAGGCTGGCAGCAGCTGGCGTGGAGGGGCGGAGCTCTTGCTGCCCTGCCCCTGCCCCACCTGCCAGGCCAGGCTCGACTTCAGAGTCAGGGGTGACTGGGGATGAGGGAGGGAGGAGCAGGCCTGGAGGTCAGGACGCTAAGGGAGGCACCCCAACTCCCAACCCAGAACCCAGATGCTCTCCCAGGGTGAGTCAGTCTAGACCCAGTTCAAGTCTGAGAGTCCTAATGGAACCTCTGGTGTGTCCAACCCCATTTATTCTGTGTCGTTCTGGCTCATGATGCCTCTGGACCCTGGCCCCAACAGAAATATTGAGCACTGGAAGTGTGGCTAACTGGAACTGGACTGTGCCCTAAGCATAAAATCCATACTAGATTTTGAAGTCTAAATATGAAAAAATAAAATCTCATTAATAATTTTATAGTGATTCTATGTTGAAATGATAATAATTTGGATATGATGAATGAGGTAAAATATATTAACATTCACTTATTTCTTTTTACTTTGTTTAATGTAGCTACTAGAAAATTTAGATTACACATATGGCTGCTATTACATTTCGATTGGAAAACGTTGTTCTAGATCATGTGGTGCTTTAGCTTAGAACCAAGACTTTGCCTGCTCTAGATTATGATCTCTGTGGCTTCAGCTCATCAACTTCCCTATATCCAGACCACAGCCTGTGCATGGGTCTAAATCTCAACACACCATCCTGTCTCACCACACTCCAGCTTCCTGTGAATTTCGGCTCAGCCAGAGATTATGGCTTTGTCTGCTTTAAACCGCTGTCCACTACATTTCTTGTTCAACAATTCCCAATATCTAGATCCCAGCATCTCTAGATCACCTTCCATATTATCCGGCCTGACACCCCATCCTTGTCTGCTTAGAGATCACTTAGTCAGATTTAAGATCTAGACACCACCAGGAGGAGTAAGCTTCTAGATCAAGGGTTGGCAAACTATGGCCCAAGGGCCAAATCCAGCCTGTGTCTATTTTGATAATTCAAGTTTCATGAGAACGCAGTCATGGCCATTGCTTTCTGCATCATCTATGACTGCTTTCAAGGCACAATGGCAGAGTTGAGGACTCATGACAGAGATCCTATGGTTTGCAAAGCCTAAAATTTTAACTGACTTTTTAGAGAAAGTTTGCCAACCCATTCTAGAGGCCCAACTAGTCTAACCCATCATGTATCTAGACGAGATTATGGTCTCATCTGATCTCATCTAGATCACCGCCTGTAAGAGGGTACCACTGACCAGGATCTAGCCCAGAGCTGAACATGTGCCCCATGCTGCTGGAGTTCCAGATTCTGCTGTGATGTTAGGAAATGGGACCCACTACTCTTCTCTGGGATGGAAAGGGTGTTTCCACTTCCGAATTCCCCCAGAGAGATCAAGGCCCATTGACCCTGCTCAGCGGCCTTGAGAAGAGAGAGGGAGGGTGGACTCCAGAGACGGCACTGGAGGCTACGCCAAAGAGTTCGGGGTAAGTCCTTCCCTGCCAAGGATGCAGAACACAACCAGGCCAGAAGGCAGAGGAGCCCCACTCCACCCCTTCCCAGCAGGCTGCAGAGCAGGTCAGTTAGCTGGGGTCATGTGGGACAGATAACCAGCCCATCCAGAAGCTAGACAAAGGGCTCCTAACAGAGCCTTCACCTCCAGCCACCTGACGCCTATCACCGCGGGAATGAGTCGTGCCTCTGCCCCCCTAGTTTGCCTCTAGCTTTGCTTCTTCATGGCTTCCTTTGAAAATCCTCCCACATCTTCCTCCCTCCCTGCCATTTCTCCCTCCAGCCTAGAAATTCTAGCCTTCACCGTAGCCATTAAGATCGTGGGCTCTGGAGCTGACAAACCCAGGCTTCCATTCCAGCTCTGACTCTAGCAAGTCACACCCCACCTCTCTAGGTTTCCTCAGTTTCCCCATCTGTGAAACAGAATAAAAACCATGGCACCTATCTCACAGGGCTGTTGTACAAACTTAAGAGCATGACGTACGTCACTTTGTCCACCTGGCCCAGTAAGCATGAGATGCTAGCTGCTATTTCTATGAATATTAATGATCTAGCATGGTTCCACAGATGGACTTTGGCAGGTCTGTACAATGTTTTAACCAAAAGCTGGTTTTGCACTTTTGTAAAGAGAAGGCCCATGGCTCTCATCATCTTCTCAAAATGAATCCTTAGCCACATGGCTAAGAAAGAGGGGGTGTGGGGGGCCTTGATCCCAATGAGGAAACAGAGGCACACAGAGGGGAAAGGACTAGCCCAGGGTCCTTAGAGAGTCCCCTCCCCCACCCCGGAGTGCCAAGGCCCTACTGCTTCTAGGCCAAGCTGTCTCTCCGGTCTGACTTCATCACTTCTCACCTGCTCAGCAACGAGAGCCCCCCACAGTGGCTCCCCACCTCCAACTGCCTCCACTGAATCCCTTCCACCCAGTGCCAGATTCGTCTTCCTCAAATGCCACTCTCGTGACTCTGTGTCCCTGCTCCAAAACCTTTACTAGCTCCCTACTGCTGACAACAAGGTCAAGGTGGAGGTCTCGAGCTTGACATTCAGGAGCCTTCAAGGCAGCCCTCACTGTTCCCTCTTGTCTGGTCAGTGGAGCTTTCTTCCTCTCCGCTCTCCCCCGCCCCAGAGTCTCACACCACCTACACAGTCACTCGGTTCTGGACAGAGTCTGCCCCTTTGCTCAGTCACACGGTGTCTCCGCCTAGCCTGCTTCCCCCGTTCTGCCCTTAGGGTTGCCCCTGGGTCCAGCCGCTCTCTGAACTCACCCTGATCAGGCCACGCCTGGGTATGCCGACGGCAGCTCTGGCTCCAGGAAGCAGCCCTCTGCCCCTGCTCTCCAGCCCAGATCCGTCCCCGGACAATGCCCCACCTTAGCCGCTGCCCACATGCTCCTCAGTGAACCTCTCCCCTTCTGCCCCCCAGACTCCTCTCATCACAGTGAGACGGCTGGTACAGCACTGTCCTCGACCATGACTCCTGGGTCAGATTCTTTTGAGTTTCGATGTCCCCATCTATAAAGTGGGGACAGCAAAACCTACACCTCACATGATTCTCACGGAGGATTCGTTCCTTATAAACTGGAAGGTGCTGTTTCTATTAAAACTTGCTATACAATAAAATACTATCAAAGCCTCCGTTTATAAGTTTATTTAGAATTGCAACAACAGCCGAAACCGGTTTGGCTCAATGGATAGAACGTCGGCTTGGGGACTGAAGGGTCCCGGGTTCGATTCCGGTCAAGGGCATGTACCTTGGTTGTGGGCACATCCCCAGTAGGGAGTGTGCAAGAGGCAGCTGATCGATGACTCTCTCTCATCGATGTTTCTAACTCTCTATCTCTCTCCCTTCCTCTCTATACGAAATCAATAAAAAATATATATTAAAAAAAATTAAAAATAAATAAAATTGCAACAACACTGCAACCTTGGCACTCCCTAACTCCTTTCCCTGTTTCATTTTTCTCCTTGACACTTACCATCATCTAATAAAACAACTATTTTACTTATTTTTGTCTTTAGTGTGTTTCAAGGAAAGCTCCTGAGGGAAGAGATTTCTCCTTATTTTGGTCTCTGTTGTGTGCCCTAGGAAAGTTCCCTGTGTACTTGTTAGTTGGAGAATGAATGAATGAGTGAATGAATGAATGAAGCAAGTGCTTATTATGTGCCAAGCACTAGGCTGTTCTCACAGATCATCTCACGTTAGGAGACAAGTGCTTTCATCACCTCATTTTAAAAATGGCACCTTCAGGCCTAGCCGGTTTGGCTCAGTGGCTAGAGCATTGGCCTGCGGGCTGAAGCGTCAGGTTCAGTTCTGGTCAAGGGCACATGCCCGGGTTGTGGGCTTGATCCCCAGTGGAGGGTGTGCAGGAGGCAGCTGATCCATGATTTTCTCTCATCATTGATGTTTCTCTCTCTTCCTCCCTCTCTCTTCCCCTCTGAAATCAATTAAAAAAAAAAATATATATATATATATATATATATATATATATATATATATTGTGTGTATATATATATATATATATATATATATATATATATATATATTTTTTTTTTAAAGAGATACCTTCAGTGGCTTGCCCTGATCACCCCGTAGGAAGCAGCCTGGCTAGGATTTGACTCTAGCACCTGCCCTCTTGAACTCTATGCTCTATTTCCTGTGTAGATGGGGGGCAAGAGTGGTGTGTCTTTCTATTTCTTCATTAGCTAAGCCTCTTGAATCTGTCACCCTCCCTATCTCCCTGGGGCTGTAACTCTCCCTGTGCCCGAGGCTACCAGGCCTCCCAATCCACCCTCTGACCGCTCTCAGCCATTTCCTCCCACTTTTCATCCTCACCTCAGGGCCTTTGCTAATGCTGTGCTCGGCCTGGAATGCACTGACCCCTGAATCTTTAGGCTCTACCCCTTTCTCAAGACCCACCTCTTCCAGGAAGCCTGGCCTCCAGTCCTTGCTTGCTCCCTTCGCTGACCTCGAGCCTGGTGGTTTGCTGCTGGGAACACCCACCCACCCGCGCAGCCTGTGCTGGCTCGGGCTGGTCCCCGCTTCCTGGATTTGGCGGCTTGTGCACGTCTGTGGTCTCCTGGCCAGGTCTCTCCTCCTGCCTTCCTCTGCTGAATCACTGCCCCCACCCCGTGTCCTCTTAACCAGGTTTAAAGCTCTGAGATTAAGAGCGCCTGCCTTTGGAGTCTCTCAAACCCCATCTCCACCCCCTACCAGCTGACGTTTTGTCGGACACGTCACTACGCGTCTCTGAACCCGTTTCCTAGGGGCACAATGGGATCACAGGAGCGCCTGCCTCGTGGACCAATGTGCCCAGCACACAGCACACACTCAATACATACCAGCTGTAATTTCTCCTTTACCGTTTTATCACCTTGCTCATCCCTGTCCTAAGGCCTCAGCCTCCTCCCCAAACTGGCAATAATAAGGTTGCTAACATGTACTGACCACTTGTTATCTGCAGCAAGTAAAAATATGTCCGGCATCCAGCAAGGTGCTCAATATTGCGCACTGAATAAACGAAACTAGTTTAATCCTTACAACACCCTAGGAGGAGGCGCACTACTGTTATACCCATTTTACAGACAAGGAAATCGAGGCCCAGACAGAAAGGGTATGCAACTCGCCGTCATTGATTGTGAACCCAAGCAGTCCGACTCTAAAGCTGAGACTCCCACCGCCCTCCGTGCCTTCACCAATCCCGCCCTGCTCTGCTGCAGTGCCAACCCCCAGGCCAGGACGCTGTCCTTCTCCAGAGGCTGGACCTTAGACTCTAGGTCACCGAGCCCCGGCTCCAGAGCTCAAACCCCTCACACACCCTGTGGAATCAGTGCCACGTTATCTCTCACTGACGGATGAGGAAGCCGAGGCGCTGAGAGCAGAAAGGTAACTAAGGTCACAGAGGATTCAAAGCCCCGCTTTCGGCTGCATCGTGTTTGTGATGTGTTTCTCCCACTGTCCTATGCAGCTGCCGGTCCCTGTTGACACACATCTGCCCGCTTTTTCCAGTCAGTCAGAGAGCAAGCTCTCTGCGGGCACAGTCTGGGGCCGCCCCTTCCCTGTGACCGCCGCCGTGAGCCCTGGTCGTCCACAGAGGCTTCCTGGCTGCTGGTCTGCTCCTCCCGCCAGCCACACCTTGACACCCGCCGGCTCCTCACACAAAGCCGGGCTTGGTTTGGGAGCTGTGTCTGCCCGGTCAGCCTTGGGATTGGGGAGGGCGAGGCTGGGTCTGCTCTTCCCCCGAGGTCAGAGGCTCCCCAAATGCCGTGTCTCCCCGGAATTCCAGGCTCCCATCGCCCACGTCGAGGACTAAGGAGGCAGGGTAGCCTGGTGCTTCAGAGCAAGGAACCAGGGCTCCAAGTGTAAAGGCTGGCTCTCCCAGGCACTGGCTGTGTGACCTTGGGCAAGTCAGGAGGCTTAGCCCAAGCCTCAGTATTCTGATGTGTAGCCCTGACCAGTGTGGCTCAGTGGATAGAGCATCGCCCTGCAGACTGAAGGGTCCCAGAATCAATTCCGGTCAAGGGCGTGTACCTTGGTTGTGGGCACATCCCCAGTGGGGGGTGTGCAGGAGGTAGCTGATCAATGTTTTTCTCTCATCGATGTTTCTAACACTATATCCTCTCCCCTCCTCTCTGTAAAAATTCAATAAAAATATATTTAAAAAAATATTCTGATGTGTAAAACAAAGATGATAATAATAGGGCTGCTATGATGATTAAATAAATATCTATAAAGTTAGGTGACTGTCTGGGACATGGTAAATGCTGTGTGTTTGTTAAATAAGTAAAAGTAGGGTTCCAGCCGAAACCGGTTTGGCTCAGTGGATAGAGCGTCGGCTTGCGGACTGAAAGGTCCCAGGTTCAATTCCGGTCAAGGGCGTGTACATTGGTTGCGGGCACATCCCCAGTGGGGGGGGGGTGCAGGAGGCAGCTGACCGATGTTTCTCTCTCATCGATGTTTCCAGCTTTCTATCCCTCTCTCTTCATCCCTGTAAAAAAAAATCAATAAAATATATTTTTTTAAAAAACACCACAAAAACTATAAAAAAAATAAAAATAAAAAAAAGTAGGGTTCCATGGAAGGGTCCCCCGGTAGGGCACAGTGAAGGGACAAAGAGGGCCCGGCTCCACACAGACACTGAAGACACGCAGGGGCTGGACACAGGTGGCCTCTGCCTCACACCCCAGGAAGCCCTTGCGGCAGGGACCCACCCCTCCTTCCCCTACATCCTCCAGAGGCAGGACCCCATTTCCTGGCCGCAGCAGTTTTCTGACCTAATACTCCTGCCCCAATCCCCAAGCCACTTCCCCTCCCCTCCTTCCAGCTGTTAACCCATTCTGCACAGACAGGCGGCTGCCAGCGTCCAGGCCCTGCCTGTCTTATTGCTGTGTGACCTCGGGCAAGTCCCTTAGCCTCTCCGAGCCTCACTTCCTCATCTCTGGAAGAGGATAATCGACCCGGAGGTCTGTCCTAAAGATCGGCTATTTAATAACTGAGATCACGCCCACAGGTGTGTCCGCAGGTGCTTGGACGGAGTAGTGTCCCACAGGCCTGACCACATGGGTGGGTTTGCTGTTTGGGCAATGGGGTGGGAAGGGGCTGATATTAAAAACCAACCTTCACTTTTAAAGTTTTCCCTGCACAGTGCTTAGGGTGCAAGCCAAGCTCCCTGCCCCTTTTAAAGCACCGCCCTAGGATTAAAATACTGATCACCGGGGAGCAGGCCGGGGTCTCATGTCAGGCCTCCCTCCACCGAGTTACTGCATCGGAGACTCCGAAGCGGACATGGAGTGGAGGGGGAGCAGCAGGAGGGACCGTACGTGAGGGCAGGGGAGGAGAGGGCCCCTGTGGAAGAGAAGCAGGGGGAGTGAAGAGGACTCCTGGGTGAAGAGAGGCAAAGGGGAGGAGGGACGTGTCCCCACGGCCCTTCCTCCCCACCACGGCTCACTCAGCCATCGGCGGGCCAGGCCTTCCGCCCTCTGAAAGGGAAGAGGAGCCGGCGGCAGCACGTTACGAGAAACGATTACCTGCCGTTAATTAATTAAAATAAACAGCAAATTAAATACAGCAAAATTAAAATAGCACAGGAAATTAATTCTCTCCCAGCCCCACCCCACAGGTACGATGCCTAAAGGGGCCCTTGCAGCCAGGATGGGAGGGGGGTGTCACTGGAACCTGCCTCACACCACGACTCCCAGCTACCCACAGGCATTCACCTGGCTCTGTCCCCCCAGATTGGCTTCCTGGCTCCTCACCCCCATTCCTGAACCCAAGCCTGCTCCTTGGTCAGCGGGGAGGGAGGGTCCTGACACCCCCTGGGCCAGGAGGCATGTGGCCCACATCGCCAGTCGCGCGGGTCAGGACAGAGGGAAGGGGCTCTGCCTCCTCTTCTGGGTCCCTGCTGGGCTTGGAGTCAGAGCCGGCAAAGACCCCTCCCTGCAGGAGGAGTGCCTGGCCCCTCACATGGAGCACCCAAAACTTGTCTCTGGGAAACCCCTCACCTCCCTCTTCCCTTTCCCTCAGCATGCGCAGGAAGAAAGCGCGGCGGAGGCCCCGCATCCCAGGCCGGAAGATGCCAGGGCCAGGCAGACCAACCCTCAGGACATGACACACGATTCCCTCCTTGCAAGACGAACGGCCTCATTTTAAAGAGGGGGACACTGAGACCAAGGAGGGCCACCATCCAATGGCTTAGCGGCAAAGCCTGGAGCAGAATGCCTAATGGGCATGCTCCATGTCACCGCCAACACGTGGTATTTAAAAAATACACCATGGTATTTTCTAGGGCGCAGCTCTGCCCCATGCTGCCATCCCTCTGAGCCACCCACCACGGCCTCGCCTCCATAATCCCACCCCACAACTCCCGACTCCCCCTTCATGTGGCCAACAACACAAGAGCCGCCCTTGAGCTCTTGTTCACGTGCTTCCCTCCCCCCGAAGCTCCTCCCCCACCTCTACCTGCGGAGCCCACCGGCCTCTTCAGGGTCCGACTCCATGCCTGCCCCTCCATGAGGCACCCCGAGAGCCCTGACAGAGGCTGCCTCACCCTCCTTAACCTCCCAGGGCGCCTTCTCCCTCCCACTCCGATGCCCGGCCTCCCTGCCGTCCGCGTGAGCTGTGGCTGTCAGTGTGTGAGCTTCCTGAACCGGCACTGTCCCCAGCACCCAGAGGTGCTCCGTCAATCTCTCCCTCATTGGAGGTCTCCCACGTCCTACTGGTAACTGACAATTGGCTGTTACTTATTAAGCATTTCCTTTCCTATAAGCCTGGCTCCTGCACTGCCCCATCCTCGCACGACGGACCCAGCTCAGAGTCTGTGGGACGCTTTCCGGGGTTCCAGCTCAGGAACTGGAACTCCACCGGTTCTTGCTTCCAAATGAATCTCCTCCATCCTGCTTGCCTCTTCTAGGCCAGACCACCCTCCTCTCCCATATGGACTACGAAGACCTCTCCACTAGCCCCCCTGCCTCCGCTCCCTCCCCACCCTATCCTGTCCCTGAAGACTTCCCGTGGCTCCGTGTGGACAAGATCCAAACCTCCGAGCGTGGCATCTCAACTCCGGGACATCCGGCCTGTTCTCCTTGCAGCTTCTCTTCCAGTCTCTGCACATCACCCCCTCGTCCCAGCACACCAGGGTGGGCAAAAGTAGGCTTACAGTTGTTCGTATGGAAAAAGATATGCAGGTTATGATTATTACAGTAGCTTGATATTAACTGTCTCACGTACTCACAAATGTAGACCTACCTTTGCCTACCCCTGTATAAATGGTTTGATTCATTTCCCGGCTTTGCACATGCTCTTTCCTCTGCCTGGAAGACCCTTCCCATATTTTTTCCTACACATTCCTCACATCCTCTAAGGCAGTGTTTCCCAAACTTTTGACATATGTGCACCCCTTCTATAATTTTTGTAACGCTGAGTACCCCTCGTACTCATGAGAACGTAGAATTAGGCGCAGCTAAGCACGGTGCAGTGCATATCCCCACCCAACTCCGGTGCAACGCGTACCCCCACCAACCTCTTCCCGTACCCCTGGGGGTACGCGTACCACACTTTGGGAAACACTGCTCTAAGGTATCAAAGGGTATCTTAGAATCTAGTCATACTAGTCAAGCAACAGACAACACTGGTCACAACATTGAGAGCTGCATGAAGGAAAGGCCTGAGTCACCGCAGTATCCCCAGTGCTTAACACAAAATCAGTGTTGATCAAGCGTTGATCGAGCAAGTGAATGTTCCCTATATAACTGTTGACTAAATGGAGAGCTGACAAGCCCACAGAATGCAGGGTTGGAGGTGAAGGGGAAGAGGCTGAGGCCAGCAAGGAAGGCCAAGGACGCAGTGGGCGCAGGGACAGACGTCTGGCAGAGGGAGTGTCTGTGAGAGGCAGTGCTGGTGTGAGGGAGGCTTGCAGCATGTGTGCGTGCACACACGTGTGAGAAAGTGGTGAGTGAGGATGCATGTGTGTGTATGTTTTGCATTTGGAATCAGCCTGTGAAAGAGAAGGTGAGGAGGTACATGAAGGAGGATGTGTGAGAGGTGAGGGTGTGCAGAGCCTCTGTGTATTATCGGGGTGTTGGGTCCGTGTACACGAAGGGTGTATGCCGTGAAGGCAGTGTGTATGTGCTGGAGCCTGTATATGTCTCCTTGGGGGAGGGGGTGACTGAGAAAGATAAGGGGACACCTGAGGGGGGTGTGGTGAGAAATGTAAGTGTGGGAGTGCTAAGACATGTGCAGAAGGAGATGGTGGCCTGTGAGGGCGCCCAGTGGGGAGGGCAAGGTAAGAAAGGTCAGGGCTCTGCTGAGGGTGTGGCTGCCATGGCCTCGGTCACGGGCCCAGCGCCCGAGGTGGGGGCTGGCCCCGGGCCCGGGGTGGGGGGCTCCGACTGTGCAGAAGGCTCCTCAGAGCTCCTCCTGGAACCACAGGCACCAGATTACCATATCCCCAGGCGGGGAGGTCGAGGAGGAAGCCCAGATGTGTGCGCGCCTCACATCTGTCCACGGAAAAACCTCTGGGCATTTATTTGTCTTTGTCTGTGTCCGGGTGTGCACGCCTGTGCTTGTGTGCGGCTGCCGCTGTGTGTCTGTGCCTGCCTTTGTCTCCGTGTGTACCAGGCCTTTGTCTCAGTGTGTGTGGCTGTCGGTCTATGCCCGCCTGCATGGCTGTGATTGCTGTGTGTGTGTCTGAGTGTATCTGTGTCTGAGGGGGACCGTGTGTCCTTGATCTGTGCGTGTTTAAGCAGGGCTGTGAGCATCCCCCTGGATGCCTGTGTATTTGTGTGTCCATGTGGCCTTATTGTGAGTGGGGGCATGTTGTGCTTGGAGGCTGTGGGTCTAGATTTCGGGATAACTAAGTGTGAGCATGCGCTTGTGTCTGTCTCTGTGTGGGAGACTCTGCCATGGACTGTGGTAGGAAAATTGTTATCTATGTCTGTGGGATATACGTTTGTGAGACCAAGGAAGGATATGTGTTGTTTCTGTGCCTGTGCCTGTGTGTGTGTGTGTGTGTGTGTGTGTGTGTGTGTGTTGGGTGTGAGGGGTTTGTCACAGACTGGTGAGCAAGTTAATCTCAGACTCCATGACACGTGGAATAAAATCACGCTCCCATAATGGGATCATTCGTCTTCCTGTCCAAGGAGAGAACCGACTCTTCACCCGCCGCCCTGGGGGAGCCAGTGGGGCCGGGGCCAGGGCCAGGCACGGCCCCCGCCCAGGCCCACTCTGGTCTCAGCACCCGCCCCTACCCCTCCTCTGCCGCACCAGGCCCGTTCTGCCTCCGGAGTGCCCTCGTGCCCACTGCGGGCTGGGCTGGGCTCCAGGACATGTGACCAGGCCTCAGAGGCCTGTCCCGGGCCCCCAGCCCCACCCACTGCGGAGGGCCCGGCCCCAGATGGGAGGGGGTGCAGGAAGGACTCTGGGCCCCTCCTCCTCCCGGAGGGGAGGGATGAGCTGCAGGCCCAGCCGGGATTTTCCATCTCTCAGCAACAAGATTCCTGGTGAGCAGGCTGCAGGGTTTGGCAGGCCGCCTGCTGGAGACCCGCCCTCACTCGCCAGGATGCCTGGGTCCCCAGGGCCAGGCAGCAGCCAGTTCCCTGGGGAGGCAGGAGGCCCCAGAACTCTAGCCTCCTGCTGCCCAGGCCTGTGGGAACGCCAGACCCTTCGAGGCGCCTGCCCCCAAACAAAGATGGCTCCCAGCCCCCGAGCCAACCACTACCCTTCCTCCGGCCGCCCCCAGCCCCGGCCTTTGCTTCAGAAACCCAGCAAAGGCCGCCCGCCCAGCACCACCCCTCCCGCCGGAACCTCGGCACACGCCCGGCCTGGATTCTGGACCTCACCTCTGGGGTCGAGGGCTCCCAAGGCCAAGGCTGTGCTCCTCTCAGACCGGGGCTTCCGAAGACAGGGCCATGCGTCCTGCGGCTGTGCAGTCCCTCTGGGTCTCAGGGCTCCTTCCTGGGTGAGCAGACAGGCACCGGGAGAGAATTTCAAACCCCACGTTGAGGAAACGGGGACGTCGAAGCCCTCTGCCCCGTCTGCCACTGTGAACCAGAGGCACATCCCGGAGTGGACACACAAGGTCTTTATCCTACCCAACCGCAGGACTGACTCCTCCCGCCCCACAGGGGTGCACGGGTGCCATTTCAGAAGTGGGTGAGCACCATTGGAGGGAGAGGGGAGTGGGCAGGTGGACTCCCTTAACACACACACACACACACACACACACACACCCCGCCGCCCTGGATGAGCAACTGGGGAGCAGGTTTGGTGAGAGATTAAGGTGGTGGAGGAGGAAAACTGAGCGGGTCCAAGATTCATGAGCTTAATTCTTTTCCCTTAAATCCCCCTCCGAGCCCCCCAGCACCAGCCTGGTCCTGCCAGGGTCATGCTGTGGCCCCAGGCCAGTATCAAGGCCCGAACCCACCCATCAGCTGTTGCTAGGTTGTCTCCACCCCAATGAGTTCCAGGAGCCCAGATCCATGGGGGGGGAGGGGGGGGCCAGGCCCTAGAGGCAGTGTCAGCACCCTGCACCCTCCCGGGAGTTGAGGGCTCACAGCCTCCAGGGAAGAAGGAGGCTGGTGGGTGGGGCCCGGGAGGAGGTGCCTCCCAGCCCTGGTACCACACCCAGCCCCGCCCTTCCAACAGGCAGAAGACCTGGATCCCAAGGAGCCCGCAGCTCACGGGGTGTGTGAGCTCCTCTCCAGGCCTCCCCACGCGTGAAACAGGAAATGGCTCAGAAATCCCAGGTGTCCCCCCTTCAGCTCAGCTCCCTCAACACCAAGCCCTGCCCTCTCTCCAGTCCAGGGGTGTCGCCCAGAATCTGGGCCAGACGGGGCGGGGCCGCAGCAGCTAACCTGGAAAAGCCCCAGCAGCCACCCACCCAAGTCAGAGCTGAAGGACCTGCGGTGGCTACCCCTCCAGCCATTTTCCGGGAGAGAGAGGCTGGAGCTCTGAGATGGAGCCTGGGTCTGGACCGAGGCCTCAGTCTTGCTGGTGGTTAAGAGTAGAAAGAACAGCCGAAACCGGTTTGGCTCAGTGGATAGAGCGTCAGCCCATGGGCTGAAAGGTCCCGGGTTCGATTCCGGTCAAGGGCATGTACCTTGGTTGCTGGCACATCCTCAGTAGGAGGTGTACAAGAGGCAGCTGATCGATGTTTCTCTCTCATCGATGTTTCTAACTCTCTATCCCTCTCTCTTCCTCTCTGTAAAAAATCAATTAAATTAAAAAAAAAAAAAAAAAAAAGAGTAGAAAGAACAGAAGGACCGGGACTAAAGTTCCAGAAGCTTGTTATGTGAGGTCCCTGGCCTTCTCTCAGCCTCAGGTTCCTCATCTGCAAAATGGGTAACAGTGCTCCCGCCTAAGGCTGGTAAGCTGGCATGAAGGGCAGGGCACCGTATGGCAGCGCCAGCATAAACCCGAGTGGCCAGGCTGAGGGGAGGAACGGCTCCTCCAGCCAGACGGGGACCCCAGGGTCTCAGCCCAGAAGGGCCAACCAAACTCCTCGGAGCCCCCAGCTGCCTCCCCTCTTCGTTAGAGGACCCTCATTAGTGAGCCTGGGCACCTGCCCCTCCGCACATAACAAGCCTCATTAGTATCTTCGCCCCAAGCTCTGTGCCCAGAGTCTGTGTCTGTGCGCACGCACGAGGGTGGGGAGCGGCAACAGGCCACCAGCCGGGAGACAGCATCCCCGGCAATCACACCCCCTGCCTGTCATCGGCGGGGCCCGTCACCCAGCTTGTCACCTGCCTGCCTCGCACCCGCACCACCTGTCACCCACCCAGCTCGTCACCCACCCAGCCCATCACCTGCACCACCTGTCACCCACCCCAGCCTGTCTCCGGAGCTGCCTGACAGGCATCTGGGTGGGGAGCAGAAGATGGGGAGGAGAAGACCACAGGGGTGTGGAGCTGGGGGCCCCAGAGACCCTGTGGGACCCCCACTTCAGCTCAGCATCCTGCAGCATCGCCATGGCAACCTCTCAGCCTGCAACCACTTTCCCAAACATCCCCCGCCCGCCCCCCCCAGCCCTGCTCTTAGCTGAGCTGAGAGGAGCCTGAGTGACAGCAGAATGGGGCGGGAAGGAGGTGCTCATCAGCGGCTTGGCCTTGGCCATCCTTCGCTCTTTGGACTCGGTTACTCCATCTGCAAAATGGAGGGGCTGGGATGGGTGCGGCCTGGACAAAGCAGGCCGTCCCTCCCCGGGCTGCGTCCGCAGGAGCCCGGTGCCAGCTACCTGTGAGGGCCGGGAGGGGGAACAAGAGGACAGGAGTTCCTGGGTCCTTCCGCCCCTTTGCCCCTGCCCAGCCCAGAGAGGCCAGCTCACACAGCAAAAGAGCAGGCTGGACGGACGGGAGGGGGCTCTGCCACCGGACTGCCAGCTGGAGACAGCACACGGGGTGACCCAAGGTGACCGGGGCTGAGCTGGCCCCCACCTCGGAGCTGCATTATTTATAAAACCCACAGCTTGGAGCGGAGCAACAGCTGCAGTGCTGCCCCTCCAGGGGGCACATGCCACAGCGGAATGGAGAAGTCAAGGTGCCTCTTCAGGGAAGGCCCCGGGGTCCCTGGCTCCCTCGATGGCCGGCTAGGGCAGGGGCTGAGGTGGGAGAGGGGCCGCAGCCCACCCTTCCTCTCCCGCCCGGTCCTCTCCACTCCTCCAGCCAGGCCGCGATAGGATTACTTCTGCATGACTGCCTGCTCCACGGGGTTCCCGAGACCCTCCTGCCTGCAGCAATCTTTAAAATTCCTCCAGCCGGCCTCGCTCCCGCTCTCCCAGAAGTGAACGCTCCAGCCACTACCGCAGTGTGCCCGCCGCCGACGCCACCACCGAGCGGGCTGGTGCCCGTGGGCAAAGGAGAAGCCACCCTCAGGGTGTAGCCCCACGTCCCTCAGAGCCCTCGGAAGCCGAGGCCCCAGCCCACCCCCCCTCCAACCCCACAGAGTATGGCTGAAGCCAGAGTCAGGCATGCCAGCTGTGCCAAGGTGGGTGAGCAGATACATGCCAACACACTTGGTGGATCCTCTGCCGCCAGAACCTGGCTGCCCCCACTCAGCTCTGACCCACCCCTCCCCGCCTCACCAATCCCTGCTGCCCCTGGGGTGGGCAGACGGCTGGGCCAGCGCCTGTGGCTCCCCAGGGCACAGGAGGCAGGCAGGAGATCGATCCACTGAATTTTTCAAGGCTCTAATGGAGCCTGCGTCCTAGGACGTGGGGCCTGGGACACGGGGGATGTCTTGGGGACCCCCCCCCAGCACTGCAGTTGCTTCATTGTGAGGTATTGGGGGTCAGGGGAACCTTTCTCGGAGCCTTCCTCCAGCAACAGATGAGGCCCGAGAAGCCCCTGGGAAAGGGATGGTATTGGGTGTGGGGGGGCTGTGAGCAATACCCAGCGGCCCCCCAGTTTCCCCAGCCCTAATGCGGGCAGCAGCAGCCCAGCCTCTAAATCACTCCCCTCACGCTGCCCTCTGAGGCGGATTCTGTGCATCTGTAATTAGGGGGTGGAACAGATGGCGGAGATTCCGTTTAAAATCATGCATCTAGTCAAGTAACCTTCACTGTCGGAACTGACTCCCAGGGAGACCGAGCCCCAAGCCCGATGGGGGTGGGGGGAGCCGGTCAGGCCAGCACCTCCATGGTCTTTTCTCCCGGCGCCCACGGCCCCTCAGGTGAGCTCAGGGGGGCGGGGGAGGACTTGGCAAGCACCGGAGAGGGCACAGGCTGGGGGTAAACCCCCTTGCCCGCCCCCCACATGCCACAGCCAGGGCAGAGCGAGGTACTCCGAGTTCTTGGCTGAGAGGCCGGGGTGACCAGGTGCCAAGAGCCCCCAGAGAGGCCCCGAGCCCCCCAAGCCCAGGCCGGGTGCCCGCACACAGGGTCTGGGGCGGGGCAGCTCTGAACCAGATGCACAGCCTCACTGTCCAGGAATGAAAGGCCTGGGGCAGCGAGGGGGGCGGGGAGGCCTCCCCAGGCAGAGGAGGCCTGCGGGGTGGGGGAGGCCTGGGAGGCAGAGACAGGGAGAGAACACACAGGAGTGAGGGATGTGTGTGCAGGCGAGGGCTGTCTGGGGAGGGGGCGGTGTCTGGGGAGAGCCAGGTGGGGAGTGCTGGGAGGAGGGTGTGCTGGAATGTGTGAGGTGGGAGTGCGGCTGCAGGCAGGCTGAGGTGGGGTGTGAGGTGGGGGCTCAGGGGTGAAGACCTGCGGGGCTGGTACTGGGCCAGGGCTGCCTGGGTGCGTGTGTGGGGTCGGTGTTGGGAGGCGCGTGCGGGCTGTCCCTGGGCTCTCAGTGGCTGAGGAAAGTTCTGGAGCTGGAGCTTGTTGGGGATGCACAGAGGACTGCCCTTTGGAGGAGGCTTGGGTCTGGATGGGGAAAGCAGGTGTGTGTGTGTGTGAGAGAGAGAGTACATGAGACTGGGGGGGGGGGGGGCGGGGAGGAAGTTACCTGTTTAGAGATACACTAGGACCGAAGCTATCCACATGTGTGTGTGAGGGAACTGCTCTGGCTACAGGGGGTGCTCTCCTCTGAGGAGTGTGGAGGCACTGAGTGTGCTTGGAAAGGGGTAGAGGCTGGGCAGACGCGTTTGGGAGGTGCTGGCTGCAGCCGGGGGAAATGCCGGCTCTCGGGCGATCCGGGTGCTGGGAGGTGGCGGGGCTCAGAGCTGCAGGCGCTGCAGCCGAGTCCGGGGTACATCCGGGGAGGTGCTGGGGTGGGAGGGGGCGCCCCGGTGGCTGTGCTTCGTGTGTGCGGGTGTACACTGGGAGGTCACAAAATGTTTGTTTTGGTTAAACATTAGGGCTGCACATGCCTGTGTGGGTAGGCATGTATGTGGCGGCGGTGTGTTCAGGGGCGTGTTCGGGCTGTGTGCGACGCGGGGCAGCTGGGTGTCAGGAGGTGTTCTATGTTTGGGGAGGTGCTGGGCTGCGTGAGTTTGCAGGGGGAGCGGCTGTATGTCTCGGGGTGCTGGGCTGCGTGTGTTTGCAGGGGGGGCCGCTGTGTGTCTCGGGGTGCTGGGCTGCGTGTGTTTGCAGGGGGAGCGGCTGTGTGTCTCGGGGTGCTGGGCTGCGTGTGTTTGCAGGGGGAGCGGCTGTGTGTCTCGGGGTGCTGGGCTGCGTGTGTTTGCAGGGGGAGCGGCTGTGTGTCTCGGGGTGCTCGGCTGCGTGTGTTTGCAGGGGGAGCGGCTGTGTTTTGGGGTGCTCGGCTGCGTGTGTTTGCAGGGGGAGCGGCTGTGTGTCTTGGGGTGCTGGGCTGCGTGTGGGGAGCAGTTTTCTGCATTTAGGAGGTGGTGGGGCTGTCGTTGGTGAGGATGGGTGCCCTCTGGGGAAATGAAGAGCTGAATCCCGGTCTCTGCTCAGGTACCCAGGAGAGGGCTGCCAGCTAGAAGCCCTCCACCCCACCGGGCGCCTGCCCACCCCGGGCCCCGTGCGAGGGTGTCCAGACAGGCGGTCCATCTGTCTCTGCCTGTGCCCAGGCCGGAGCAGCCGCCTCTCGCTCCCCGGGGGATGGCAGCGGGTCCTGGCCCACCCATCTGCCTTCAGACGGTCCAGGCAGGAGCCTCACAAAGCTGCCCGGAGGGCATCGCCATGTGTGAGGAGGCATGGGCTGGGCGAGGGGGCCTCACGGAGGCGCCTTTGAAAACCAATAACGCCAGGAGAGGCAGCGGAGGCCGGAGCGGTCTGTTTGTCCTTGTGAGGCTGTGTGGGTCAGGGCCGGCTGGGAGCTGGGAGCCCTTGGCCATGTGTGCACCGATGGCCTCTGTCCCAGCAGCGGCTGGCCTTGGAGAACAGCCTGCAGCCCAGCCCACAGGCAGCCTCACACAGGCAGCCACCCCGTGTGTGCACGCTGCCTACGCTCACACCTTCTCATCCACATAGCCCTGCACCCCCACACGCACACAGCTCACCCCCGGGGCCCTGCACCTTCACATGTGCACACCCATCACACACACCCACATGATGAAAAAGCAGGAACAGCCACATACCTGCCACATGCATGCACTCACATACACATATGTGACAATCAGCTACCACACACACACCCACACACTCCACACACCTTGGATCTTCCTGTCACTCCCATGTCCCATCTCACGTGAGTTTAGTCTCTTTCTCTTAAACACCATAATAGACACTTGCCATCCCTTATAGCTGTACATCTGTATACATTTTATATATATATTGATTTCAGAGAGGAAGGGGAGGGAGGGATAGAAACATCAATGACAGAGAATCACTGACCAGCTGCCTCCTGCACGCCCCCTACTGGGGATCGAGCCCGCAACCCAGGCTTGTGCCCTTGTCAGTAATAGAACCTGAGACCCTACAGTCTGTCGGCTGACGCGCTATCCACTGAGCCAAACTGGCTAGAGCTGTATATATACACATTTTTTTAAAAATATATTTTTATTGATTTCAGAGAGGAAAGAAGGAAAAGAGAGATAGAAACACCCAGGATGAGAGAGAATCATGAATCGGCTGCCTCCTGCAAGTCCCCCACTGGGGATCGAGCATGCAACTCGGGCATGTGCCCTTGACCTGGCAGGAATAGAACCCGAGACCCTTCCCTCTGCAGACTGATGCTCTACCCACTGAGCCAAACCAGCAAGGGCTGTATATATTTTATATGTGCACACATACCCCCTCACCAAGTCTCAGCTCTTTCACACCACGCAAACCCACTAGCCAATTTACCGGTGTCCGGGCCCAGCCCTGCAACTTCCCAGGAGAGCTCCCACCCACTGAGGGCCTCCTGCCACCCACCCTGGCAGCTGGGTGAGCGTGAGGGTATGCCACCCCACCCCCCCACCGCTCCCTGGGAACCCTGATCTTCATGTCTAGAAAGAAAGAGCCTTCTCTCTGCTCTGGTGGCTGCCAGAGTACGTGTGAGAGTGTGACTGCGTGACTGAGTGTGTGTGTGTGTGTGTGTGTGTGTGTGAGAGAGAGAGAGAGAGAGAGAGATCCTGATATCCTATAGCAAGGCCTGTGTCACCACCTGTACAGGTAAAGAAGCATAGACACGGGTTCACTAGTTAGGTTCGTGAGATTCGAAATGAGTGTAAACGTGGAGACTTGTATGTCACAGTGTGTGTGTGTGTGTGTGTGTGTGTGTGTGTGTGTGTGGTGAGGCCTGTGTGGACAGGTGTGGTTACGGGAGGAGTGCATTTATACAAGGAGACGCACACTGAGTGAGTGGTGAGTGTGACATGCTATTTTCCAAGAGCCCAGAGGTATGTGTATACATCTGTGAGCAGGGTCAGGGCTGAGAGCTGCTCTCAGCAACTCAAGCCCCTACAGAAAGAGCAGGGAGGAGGGGTCTCCAGGCTCTCTCTCTCTCTCTCTCTCTCTCTCTCTCTCCCCCCTCCCCCTCTCCCTGACCTCTTTAGCAGCTGGAAACTGAGCTGGGGGTGGAAGGAATGGAGACTTGGCTAGCCTGGGGGTTTGGGGAGGGAAGCAGGAGAAAACACCTTCCAGATTCTCATCAAATCCCCGTTTGTGGTTTGTAGCCTCCAGTCTCTCCTCCTCTCTCCTCTCTTCTCCTCTCTCTCTGCGTTTCCCACTTTCTTTATCTCTTCCTGCCTTTCACTCCCCCCCCCCTCCCTTCTCAGTCCCCTGGTCACCCTGTCTCCAAGTTTCTGTCTCTCTGTTTCTTTCTCCCCAGGCGCCTCCATTTTCAACCCTTCCTCTCCCTGCCAGCACCTCTGTCTGTCCGTCCCTCCCTGTCCTGGTCCATATGTCCGTCTCTCTCCGTCTGCCTGTGCGTGGGTGTCCCTGTCCATCTGTTCCGCCACCCATCTGTCTGGCTGTCTGTTGTGAGTGAGGGTGGGTGCCCACTCACTCCCCAAGGTACCCTCCCCCAGGTCAGCGAAGGCCCTCCTGGCTCAGGGGGTGGGGAAGGGTGCAGGGCTGCAGCTTCTGGAAGCTTCAGTAGCAGCTGGGATGGGCTGGGAGTTGGGGCAGCCAGCTGCAGAAGGGGCCCCTCCCCTGGGCTCTCAGGCCAAGGACCCCTGAGCAGAACGAGGAGAGAAAGCAGGGCCTCGCTGCAGCTGAGTTTGCATGTGTGTACGAGGGAGGAGGCAGGGGCCTCACTCTGCCCTCCCTGGGCCCGTCCCCCCTAAAGCCAGGCCCGCAGGAGAGGGGTCCCAGTACCACCTGTGTCCCCTGGGCAGCGGGAGATGCTGGGAACAGGCCTGGGGGAGAGCGGGAGGAGCCGGGAGCCTCGGCTGCCTGTCAGCTGTGGGGGGGGTCCCTCCCTACTTCCTGCCAGGCCGTCCCTGGGGACTCCCCGCTCCGAGCCTGGGAGGCCGTACAGGCAGGTTATTCCCGCCTCCCGTTTCCCCAGAGCCTGATCCATGGGGATATGGGGGATCACACGAGTGTCACCCCCATCCTCCAGCGGAAGGTGGCTCTGGACATGGGGGACCCTGGCCCTGTCCAGGCACAGGCAACCTGAGAGGCCCCGGGTAGCCCATCGCCATCGCCAGATCAGCGCCTCACACACTCTCTCTCTCTCTCACACACACACACACACACACACTCACACGCAGGCTGCACCCCGCACTCATGGCCAGCCACCTCCACTTCCTGGCCCGGAGGCTCACAGGGTCCAGTGGGGAGCCTACTCCAGACCCTGCGCCCTGCCCTGCACCGGTGGCAGCGCCCACAGGGCCCCCAGCACAGCGACAGCAGCTGGCGGCAGCACCCTCAGCCGCCCAGGATGCTGGGCCCCCCTCCCTCCCCCAGAACAGCTCGAGGTCCAAGTCCCACAATGGACAGGGAGACTGACGGAGGGCTGGGAGGACACGCAGTCACCCCCTGAGACCCTGGGGTGGGGCCACAAGGGGAGAGGGGCACTGCAGAGGCAGGACCTGGCTCCTCTCGGACCCACCGTGGGCACAGTCCACCCTGGCGGCACCCTCCACACAGCCGGGCCTGCGCTGGGCCGGGGCCAGCCGGCTCCCTCCCTCCAGAGCCCTCCTTGCCCCTGGCCGGGCCCCTCCCTCGCCTCGCTCCGAGCAGCCCTCCCAGCCCTCTCCCTCCCAGGGCTGGCGCTCTCATCTTCAGCTCTTGGAAGCCTGACTCACTGTTTCCCCTCCTCTCTCTCCCCTCCCTCCCTCCCTCTCCGCAGCACCTCCCCCTCCCCTGGGGGGGCTCTGGCCACAAGGGTGCCTGCCTGCTCCTCTCCGCGGCTTGGCCCCCCTCTGAGCCCAGGAGGCCCCCTGCAGCTGTTCCAATTCTCCAGCTTCAGAGGGGGAGCGGAGGAGAAGAGCGTGGGTCCCAGGCCCGCCCCTGCCAAGGTCTGTGATCCTGGGCAGGCGGCTCCTCTCTCTACACAAGGTTTCCTCCTGCCAAACAAGGGAGGGGTCACAGCTGGACGACGCCCCGGCATCTCTGGGACCCTAAGGTGCCCCGCTTTTACAGCCCCAGTGCCTCCTGACACAGAGCACCCACACCCCATGGGGCTCCGAACTTGCCTGAGGCCCCACCTCCAGGTCCAGAGAGGAGCTGGGCTCTGTCCCCAGCCGTTTGGAGGCGGCAGCGGGAAGACTGCCCTGGGCAGAAGCAGGAACCGAGTGACCCCTGGAATCCCCCTGCCGCCCCATCCTCTCTCCTCCTGTGGGAATCTCTCCCTCCCACCTGTCCCTCCTCTTCCCAGAGACATGCGCCTGTCTCTCCTCCAAAAGGAGGCCCAGCACTACCCCCCTCCCTCTGGGCTGTGGCTCATGCCCAGGCCTTCCAGACCCCCTGGACCCCACCTCCCGGGGCTGCAGCCCTGGCTCCTCTCCCTGCCTGCCTTCTCTCCCCCCCCTCTCACCGCCGGCTTCTGTCACCATCTCTCCCTCTCCCCACAGGGCCAGGCTGTCTGGGTCTCAGCCTCCCGGCCTGCCTCCCCCATTCTCCCTGGGGGGGCCGTCTGCTGACATTAGCAACAATGTTGCCCATGCTCTCCCGGCAGTCCCCAGCTGCACCCCATCCTGGCTTCCCCTTTCAGGCTCTGTCCCCAGAGACCCAGGAGACCCAGCGCAGAGCCAGGCTCCATCCCATAATAGCCAGCCTGCCTGACCTTACTCCACCGGATCAGAGTGCTGGGCATCTGGTGGGAGGGCATGGTACCCCTCGGTCTTGGGTGGCTGGCTGGCATGAGACACAGAGTTGTTTTCCAAACCAAAAAAAACAAAACAAAACAAAACAAAAAAAACGCCCAAATGACACCCAGGGGGTGGGGGTTTGCTTGGGGTGCAGGTGGGGGGACAGGAAATGAGGGAGGTCAGGTTTGCCTGAAGGGAACCCCTGCTCAATGAGGAAGGAGGGGCTCTGGTCAGTGTTCCCGGCGGATCTGAGGACAAGCACTGTCCCCTTGGGGCTCTGCCAGTCCAGAGTGCCCCCCCCAACCCCCCCCCAAAAAAATAGTCCTCTGGTGTCTGCCAGGGACAGTTTCCCCCTCCAGCTTCAAGCACAGCCACAACCATCAGGTGGAGATCCCATCCCTTAATCTCCTGTAGGATCCAAGCCCAAACTCCCACAGTGCACCTCCCCTTAATTCTGCAGGGGGTTCCGAGGCCTCCCAGCCAAGATCTAAGCAGGTGGAAGGGGGAGGACAAAGACCCCCAACTCCCAAGCCCCCTCACCGAAGGCCCCTGAAAGGCTGTGGAGCAATGCAAAATAATCCCGGAACCCTCCTACCCGAAACTAAGAAGCTACGCTGTCCATCCACAGCATCGGGGGGAAGAGGGGGGGCTGGGCTCCTGCCCCCGTGACCCTATTCCAGACCCCCCAGCCCAGCGACCACAATAAACAGCAAGCGCCTTTTCTTTATGACATCAAATTTCTCCAAGCCCAACAGTTCCTTCCATCACTACCTCAGCCATAGATCACATTAAAAACTCACAGAGGGCAACTTAAACACATCACATTTGTTTCTTTCTATATTATTTCAAAAGTAACGGCATTAAAAATGGATTTTACTACAGAAAATAAATATCAGCACGTGGCCGGGGAGCCCAGGCAGGGGGGCAGAGCCCACCTGGAGCCTCTCCCCGAGGGCCTGGGCACAGCGCAGGCGCCCGCCAGAGGTGGCTGAGACGCCGGGTTACACCCCAGGGTGTGGGGGTTTGCCTGGGGAGGGGGCCATGCCCGCCCACCTGGGCACCTGCTCCAGTGCCAGACCGAGAGAGACCAGAGAGTACTGGTTTGGACTGGTGCTCACTGGCCGCCCAAAGCTCGTGCCCTCCCTGGTCTTTGCCAACTCTGAAGGGTGGGAGCTCTGGGGCAAGGAGTTCACCCGTCTCTGGGGGTTATTCCAACTCCTGACACAGCAAGAGAGAAAAAATGAATGCAACTTACTATCCGGTTTGATTTTCCATTACTATGAAAATAAATACACATCTGCTCAAAGGAGGGAGATGGCAAGCCGCATGCACATGTCACTTGGGGGCAGGTCCCCCCACAACTCACCAACACAACCCAGCCCCCCACCCAAGCGGGGTTGGGGGGGCGGGTGACAGACTGGCAATCTTTCCCTTACAGCCCAGCTCACAAAGCTGCACACACAGGGTCACATGGAGCAGGGACAAGCCAACAATAGAAACACCCCAAATGCTCCCGGCAGGACTCTGCCCAGGCCCGCGCCGACAGTGGCAGCGGTGGACAAAACGTGGCCACCGTGACCGGGAGGCAGAGCTGTCCTCACGCCCTGAGCTCTGCCCAGGGAGCCGGGGCCAAGTCCCGCCTGACACCAACTGGTCCGGCGGGAAACGCCTGCCCGGCCAGCCAGGCACAGGCCCCCCAAGGGTCCCTCCTTGTGTTCGGGGACCAGGCTGGTGCAGCCCAGCCCTGCCTCCCAGGATGACGCCTGGGCCCAAATTCAGCTGGCCCTGCCAGTCAGGCACTGGTGCAGAACTGAGGGCACCGGGCTCAGCCCCTCCCCGCCCAGCCTCCGGGCCCCCAAGCCAGAAGGGAGGGGGCCTCCCCACCCCTCCACATCTGGCCCTGGCCCCCAGGGTCTGCGGTAGAGAATTCCCGCCCCCGCTTCTCTCTCTCTCTCTCCCTCCCTCCCTCCTCCCTCTCCGTGCCCGCTGCCGCCTCAGGGACAGCCCCAGCTCCCGCCTCCGGCCAGCAAGGCCCACATCCTTCCTCCCTCCGCTGGCCCCTTCGCCTGGCAGGAGGCTGGGGGGTCAGGCTGCTGGGGAACCCCTACAGCTCCCACCAGCCCTCCTCCCCAGCCCCCAAACTCTGGGTTGCTGTCCCTTTTCCTGTCGAACAGGAAACAAGGTTATTTCCTAGACTCAGAGCCAGCCCCCTGCCCCTCTGGCTCTGCCTGGGGACCAGGACCCATCAGGGGAAGGTGCCCTCGGCCAGAGCACAGGGACTCAGCAATTCACCTCCTGCTACCGGCCCGGGGGGCTGACAGCTGTCACTCAGCACCCCACCCCCTGGGGGAGAGGGGGCCGGTTCAATCAGAGCCCCGGAGGAAACGCATTGGTAGGCGATTATTTATTTATTTATGCAAAAGTGAGCCGACTTTGTTCGCCAGGTAACCGGGCACGCGGCCCAGCCCCACTGGCCCCGGCCACCCCACATCCCTCCTCCGCCCCACACCCCCTCCGGGTCACTAGGTCCCCGCCCCTCAACTCCCAGAGCACCGGGGAACCTGGGGATTTGGGGTTGGAGGGGAGGGGCTCCTCCCTCCGCAGTCTCCCCCTCTTCCAGCGCCGTTCCTAAAACCCAGCCTTGTTCTCCGCTCCCACGGTCCCCCCACACTGCCCCCACCACCACCACCACTCCAACCACCACCTTCTCAGCAAGCTGGAGAGCGAATTGCAGTTTTAAACCCGAAGACGGAGGGAGGGGGAAGGCGGAGAGGGCGCGCGGCAGCGCTGAGCGCGCACCTCGCCCCCGAGCCGGGGGAGCCGGGGAGCCGCGGGGCGGCCAGGAAACCCGAGAACCCCCCCTCCCCGCCCCCCCTCCTCGTCCACCTCCCCCTCCCCCTTCCCGGCACTGCCTGCCAGGCTTCCAGCCGAGCCCAGCCGAGCCGCGGGCCCCGGTGGAAACAAAGACAGATCGCACCGCCGGCACCGCAGCCACGGGGTCCGACGGGCCGGACCGGGGCGCGCGGAAGGGGCGCAGGGCCCCCCCGGCGCGCGGCACAAAAGAGCCCGGCCAGCCGGTCCCCGGCGGGGGTCCGGGGCCGGGGAGGAGGCGCCACTCACCGGAGTGCTGGGCTGCCGGCTGCGCGGGTCCGAGCCAGGGCTGGGGCTTTCGGGGGCGTCCGTCTTCCGGCGGCGGCAGCAGCGGCGCGGCGCTCGGCAGCTGGGGAGAGGAGTCGTGGGGGAGCCCTGAGCCGCCCGCGGCTGCTGACAGCATGGCTCGCGCCTCGGCTCACATTCTCCGCCGCCAACTCCGCTGGACACGGCCCCCGCGCCGCGGCGCCCCCCCACCGCGCGCACCCCTCCGCGCCCCCCGCCGCGGCACCCTCTCCCCGTCCTGGGCGCCCCCGCCCCCACACCCCCAATGGCAAACCTGGGAGAGAACGCGCCCCGCGTAGTCCTCCTGCTCCTGCTCCTCCTCCGCCCGCCTCCCTCCCGCTCCCTCCGGCTGGCTGGCTGTCTGTCTGTCCCTCCGGCTGCCTCTCCCTCTCTCGCCCTCTGCCTTTCTCCGCTCCTCTCGGGGCTGGGTGGGAAAAGGAAATGAGGACAGAAAGCAGACGCTGGCTTTGGGTGGTGGTAGCTGGATTCCCTCTCCCTCCCTCCCTCGCCTCCCCTCCCTCCTCCTGCCTTCTGCTCGCTCCGCGGCGAGCGGGGCTGAGCGCAGCCTGGCGGGTGGCTCGCTCTGCCCGCCCGCCCGCCCGCCCGCCCGCCTGTCTGTCTGTCTGGTCTGCCTCCCTCGCTCCCTCCCTCCGTCTCTCGCCCTGCCTGCCTGCCTGCCTCTCTCCGTCTCCGCCGCCGCCGCCGCTGCCTCTGCGAGCTCGCCTTACCTTCGCCGCTCACCATCCGGAACCCCAGGGGGGGACGCGCGCGCGGCACGCTGGGACTTGTAGTCCCCGCCCCGGCCGCTCCGTGCGCCCAGCGGGCGGGGCCGCGCGGGCCGCTCCGACGGCGCGGCTGGGAGCCCGCGGGACGCCTGCACCCGGGTCCCTCCGGCGGGGGCGTGATCGCGTTTCCGAGGGGCGCGGGTTTTCCCCGCAAGGACTGGGAACATTGACCGAGCTCCTTGTCCCCCCCGCGGGGTGCTCCGGCTTTGGGGGAGGTGGCGGGTGGGAGGGAAGGGGCGGGGTCTGAAAATGGAATGAGAGCCGAATAGGGAATCCAGGGGATTAGCCAAAAGACCTGAGACTTTCTGGGGTGTCCCGGTTCAATGGGGAAGGAAGGGGAGAGGGAGGAGGACAGGCTCCCTGAATGTGGGGACGTTCTCCTGGTCTGAAACGGTGTTTTACTGAATAAAGCGCCGGAGCTCACGTGGGAGGGCTGCTCCAGGAAAAAAAAAACTCAGCCCCACGGGCGTCTCCTCCTCACTCTGCGCCCTGGCTCAAGCTGAGCTCTGGTCTAGCGTCCCCCCTCCCACAACCCCTGTTTTCCTAGAAGTCCAAGGGCGGCAAGGACACAAAAATCCTGGATAATACACGTTCGCACACACACACTCACACACACACACACACACACACACACACGCGCGCGCGCACACGCACACCCTTCCTAAATTCGACTGAGCCTTTTCATTGTTTCGGGAAGTAAGATTCAAATTCAACAGTTCAAAGCCCCTGCTGCGGCCAGGGGGCTGGGCTCAGCACTTTCACCTACCTCCTCTTCAGGTCACATCTGTTATCCAGCTCCCGGCTCCTCGCGCCGGCCCCCTGCCTGGCCCAGCCCCACAGATGGGAGGAATGTGCACTGCCAGGGCCTGGTTACCAGGGGGAGGTGGCTGGACAGCCCAAGCAGGAGAACTGCTGCTGCCGCCATTTACTGGACACCACGGGGCTCTCGAATCTGGCAGAGACCTGGCGAAACGGTCGTCAGCATTTCCACAGATGCTGACGGCCGTTTCGCCAGGTCTCTGCCAGATTCGAGAGCCCAGGCCTTCCCATTAACCTCTGAGCCATGCAGGGAGCGGTGACTCCCCAGGCCTCCGTCTGATCTTCTCTCCCAGTGTCTGTGTGTGGCTCACAGAGGACACGAGATGAATAATGGATGGCCACCATCCTGTCCTCGCTGTCTACCCACACCGGCTCTGACGGGCCCTGAGCTGGACCCACTTCGTCTGTGTCTGGCACTGCTTGCCCACGTAGGTTAGCTTTGTCTGTCTTGCTCCGGGCCTGGAGTTCCTTCAGCACCGCCTTTGTTCTTAGCCCACCTGCCTCTGACTCCGCCTTTGGCCCTCTGGGAGGATGCAGGCTGATGGCCGCTACGTGGCAAAGGCAGGTGGTGACGTTTTGCCAAACCCAGCTTCCTGTTACCATCTTCCCTATACCTCCACCTCTTCCAAGCCCCTCTTCTAGGACAGTGTGGGATCTGCAGAGGGCAAAAGAAGGGATCTGAGGGGCACTCCTTAGTGGCCCTTTTGGTGAGAGGAGCAGCAGCGGTGGGGGGAGAAGTCTAGGACTCTAACCGGGACACCTATTGATCTGGTACGGCCGGCTGGAGAGGCCCCGTTTGGAGCAGTGTCTCCTTGCAGGCATCTGCTCTAGCTGGTCCCCCTCTGGAGAGACTTACCGCTGGGGAGGGTAGGAGAAGCCCAGATTCTCCTTCCTTTTAGCTTCTCTCACATCCTTGCCTGTTAGGCTCTGGCCCACCCCGTCTGAACCAAGTTTTGGGAAGGAACTGGGTAGGGTAATCCAGGATGGCTTCTGGGAAATAGGGAGCCCCGGGGGCTTGGGATGAAGAAGAGCTTAGGCTCCATGGCTCCACGGAAGGAATGGAAGTTAGGTAGGATTTTGCAAGTATCCCCCCTCCCAACCCAGGCTGCCTCAGTTGTCCGCTCCCCGAAGACAGAGTGTGTGTTTAAGTGCCAAAGCGTTGGGCATCGTTGAAAATAAAGCATTTCAGGCTTTTACAGTTACTTGGGGGCTGGCCTTTCTCTAGGAGCTGCTCCAAGTTGTGTTGGGGGGCTCTCCCCAGACAAACCAAGCTGAGTCTTACTGTGGGCTGCTGCTGCCACCTAGCGTCTAATCTTCATATCTGCTTTGGCAGCCATCGTCTGAAAGGGTTAGGGCGAGCTACCCAGTTCCTGACAGGGTGGGTGCCACCAAAGGCTGGGCCGAGGAGCGGTTAGCTCCCTAAGAAAGCAGACTTGAAGGAGGGGGACCCAGGTTCTGGAAGAGCCTCCATGATCCCTTTCTGGGCTCAGCTCATTCCCGTCACTTTTGTTTCCAGCAGCAGCAGCTAGATCCTAGGAAACAGACGTGAGACTTCTAGTGATAAAAAAAAAAAAGTGGTGGGGTCTCAGGGTTTGGAGGCCGTGTGGGCGAGGAGCCAGCTACACCTGGTTCTGACTCTGCGTTGACTTGTGAGTCCTTAACCTCTTAGAGTTTCGGTTTCCATGTGTACACAAGAGGAGAGCAATCCCTCCCCTGTGTTCCAGGCAGTGCCTGCAAAAGACTTACTGAGCACATGGGTGCAAAAGCCCTTTGGGCCGAAACCGGTTTGGCTCAGTGGATAGAGCGTCAGCCTAAGGACTGAAAGGTCCCAGGTTCGATTCCGGTCAAGGGCATGTACCTTGGTTGCAGGCACATCCCCAGTGGGGGATGTGCAGGAGGCAGCTGATCAATGATTCTCTCTCATCGATGTTTCTAGCTCTCTATCCCTCTTTCTTCCTCTCTGTAAAAAAAAAAAAAAAAAAAAATCAATAAAATATATTTTTTTAAAACACACACAAACAAACAAACAAAAGCCCTTTGCGAGCTGACAAGGGCATGTTGTGGGGCTATTGAGTCATATAAAACGATGACAGTGGTAGAGACGTTGCAGCAGGCTGGGGCCAGGCCCCCGGGGCTCATGGGAAGGGCATTTGGAGTGAGGCTTGGGTAGAGATGGGCACTGCCCTCCGTGACAACAGAAGTTCTGGGGCTGGCCCACCCCTTGGAGCTCTCTCAGGAAAGGCGTGGATTGCTAAGAGGGATTCATTCCAGCCTACAGAAGGGGAAACTGAGGCTGAGAGAGGCTGAAGACCTATCCTGAGACACTGAACTACATACAGATCCAGGAACAAGAGGCCTGTTGGACTGGAGCCATTATGGCCTTGGTTTTCCCCTCCTCTGGCTGAGAACAGCTCAGGGCTGGGGCCCAAGAGACCATGGAAGCAGAAAGCTCTCCCTTATGTGGTACAATGGGAGCCGGGCCTGCAGGCCCCCATTATCCCTCCTCCTGTGCCTGCCGCTCCACTCCCCCCTCCCTACAAGTCCTCCCACATTCCTCCAGGCAACAGGAAACCCCAGCTGCAGCCCAGACTTCAAACAGCTCCTCCCTCTGGGCAGGGGGTGTGGGAGGAGAGGCCAGGGGCCAGAGGGCAAGGGTCAGCTTTGTTCCTGCCTGGAGGTGGTGAGGGACCCTGGGGGAAACAGGGGGGTAGGACAGGGTGTGTGTGTGTGTGTGTGTGTGTGTGTGTGTGTAGAGAGAGAGAGAGAATCCCGTGTCCATCAGGGTGTGCGTGGTTCTCACACGCTCCTTGTTTCCTTTCCACTATGAACCTGAGCTATGTGTCTGAGTGCATGTCAGCGGATTTGTTTATCTGTGGCTGCTCAGCCTGGGATCCCAGTGACATGTCTGTAGGTGTCAGGATGTGCCTGGTTCACAGGCCGGCTCAAAGTTATGTGTCCTGAGTGTGACCTGGTACTGTACTTTGTATCCAAGGGAGGTGTCCTTCTCCCACTTCTTCCCCTCCCATTCTTCCGTCATGTCGGTCACCGAAGGTTTCCCTCTGGAAAGGAAATGTGATATGTTACTCCCCTGCCCAAATCCCTTCGGAGCTTCCCATGGCCCCGAACCTAGAAGCCTAGCCTGGATGCACGGCAGACAAGACCCATGCCTACCTCACCATCTCCATCTTTAGCCACTGACCCCCTCAAAATTTTCACTCCAGTCACACCTACCTAATTGTAACATCCTGTGTGGTCCCAGTGAAGTCTGAAATGCCCTTCTTTTGTTTCTTTTAAAAAAATATTTTTTTATTGGTTACAGAGAGAAAGGGAGTGGGAGAGAGAGATAGAAACATCAAGGATGAGAGAGAATCATGGATAGGCTGCCTCCTGCACGCCCCACACTGGGGATCAAGCCTGCAACCTGGGCATATGCCCTGACCCCTGGCCCCTGACTGGGAATCGAACTGAACCGTGACTTCCTGGTTCACTGGTTGATGCCCAGCCACTGAACTATGCCAGCTGGGCTTTTGTTTCTTTCTTTTTTTTTTTTCTTTTTTTTTAAAAATATATTTTATTGTTTTTGTACAGAGAGGAAGGGAGAGAGATAGAGAGCTAGAAACATCGATGAGAGAGAGTCATCGATCAGCTGCCTCTTGCACACCTCCTACTGGGGATATGCCCGCAACCAAGGTACATGCCCTTGACCGGAATCGAACCCGGGGCCCTTCAGTCCCCAAGCCGACACTATATCCATTGAGCCAAACCGGTTTTGGCCTTTTGTTTCTTTATCAAGCAAACCTTCACTCCTTTTGCAAGTCTCTGGTGAACAACATCTCCATCGAGAAGCCTTCCCGACTTCCCCATCACCAACTGAGTTATACCCTTCCCTGTTCTCCCTGTTCTCTGCCTGTGTCTGTCCCTTCGCCCTCCTCACCGTCCTGTGAGCTCTGAGAGCAGGCACTGCGCAGTATCTCCCAGAAGATGGGCCTGGAAGGTTCTGACGGTCCCATCCCAGAGGGAAGTTTCTGCAGTGTTAAATATAGTACTCAGAGTGACCACTAGAGGGCCTATGGACACCTCTGCAAGACCATGCTGTGTGTGTGTGAGTGTGTGTGTGTGTGTGTGTGTGTGAGAGAGAGAGAGAGAGAGAGAGAGAGAGAGAGAGAGACAGAGAGACAGAGAGACAGAGAGAGAGAGACAGAGAGAGAGACAGAGACAGAGAGACAGAGAGACAGAGAGAGAGACAGAGATAGAGTCAGAGAGAGAGAGAGACAGAGACAGAGAGACAGAGACAGAGACAGAGAGAGAGAGAGAGTCAGAGACAGAGAGAGACAGAGAGAGACAGAGACAGAGAGAGACAGAGACAGAGAGAGATGGGTGGAAGGGAGGCTTTGACACTGTACCTGGGAGAGCACTGAAGTAGATAGGGGGTTCACCCAACTCAGTACTAGAACAGTGGGATCCAAGCTAGACCCACTCCCCAGTAGGTCTTAGGCCCCATAGATCTCTCTGACTCTTCTACTCTTCTCCATAACTCAGGGGCCATACCCCTTGGCTTTCCAACTCTCCTGCTTTTTTTTTTGCTTTTGCTTTTTTTTCTTTTTGAAACCTCACTTGAGGATATGTTTTTGTTGACTTTTACAGAGAGGAAGGGAGAGGAAGAAAAACAGATGTGAGAGAGAAAAAAATCCATCGGTTGCCTCCTGCATGCACCTCAACTGGGGATGAAACCCACAACCTAGGTATGTGCCCTGACCAGGAGTCTCGAACCTTCAACCTTTTGGTGTACGGAAGGATGTTCCCACCAATGACCCCTGGCCAGGGTTCCACCCTCCCGCCTCTTGCCTCTGACCTTCTGACCTTCCCCCATGCTCCGCCTGCTGCCTCCGCTCCCTCACACGGAATTAGTCGCGCTCGCCTGGCTTGTTCTACCATAGCTCTGGGCCTTTGCATGTGCTCTCCCCTCGGTGGGAGGCGATCTCACCCTCTGGCTGCTTCAGCAGGCACTTTCCTTTACATCCTCCAAACGGTCTCCCTTGGCCTCCAGGCTGACCTTGACCCTGAGTGTGGTAACTGTTTACCGTTCTGCCGCCTGGGCAGGACCAGCCTACAGGAGAGATCAGTGTGTGTGTGTGCAAAAATCAATACATGACTTGGTTCTTTTACAAAAACAACCATCAGCATATATGAGCCACCCCAGACCTCTATCTGCAGCATGCCCTCCCAGGGCCTGACGCTGGGTTAGTATACTCACCCATGCTGCTCCATCAAACGAAGGAATGGGACCCAGTGGGATGCAGGGTTCAAATCCTGACCCTGCCATCCGGCTGTGTGACCTTGGGCAGGTGTCGGAGCCTCTCGGCGTCTTTGTTTCCTCTTTTATAAAGTGGGAATGATCACGCTCCTGCTCTGCCTCGGGAGGATCGCATTAGATGATGCATGTGAAACACCAGCATTCGTCAATTCTGCGCCCTTCTCCCCCGCCATGAGCTTGGAAATAAAACTGCCCTCTGAGTCTTAAGCCAGTAAAATCCACGCTTCAGGAGGAGAAGAGCCAGGTGGGGGAGTGAATGAGGCGAGAGATGGTTTCGTAAACGACTGAAGGGTTTTGCGAACCGTGGGAACTGCAATCAAGGTGACCCGCCCGCCTGTAATCTCGGGAGGCAGGGCGAGGGTGTGATTGAAATGGAGAAAACAGAGGCCTAATCAATTGCATTGTGCTCTATCTGGAGGGGACAGAAGGCTGCACAGAAAGGGGGTGCCAGGGAGGGTTTGTTCACTGCACCGGAGGGAGGGGCAGGGAACCAAGAGATACACGATTCCAGGCTCGGGGGCCTCTGGTCTCTGCTGAGCAGCGAGGGCCTGGGGAGCTCCCCGGGGCTCACTGCCCTGCTGGGCCTTCATTTAAGCTCAGTGGGCCTCCTGGGACCAGGCAGAGTCCCATCCTCAGACAGAAATATTTTGGTCCCAGGAAAAGACTATAGAGACCCAGAACACTGATTCTGAAGTCAGAGGGTCTGGTTCAAGCCCCTGTAACCTACCACTTATGTCCTGTAACCACTGGCTTCACCGTGCCTCCGTTTCCCGATTAAGGAAACGAAGGTGCGACAGCCTTCCGCTCACAGGGCTCTGTGAGGCTTACATGGCGGCATGCACTGAATGCACTGAGCAGGCTGCCTAGCATATAGTGAGCAATTAGCAAAAAGTATAACAAAGAGCCAATACCGGTTTGGCTCAGTGGATAGAGCGTCGCCCTGCGGACTGAAAGGTCCCAGGTTCTATTCCGGTCAAGGGCATGTATCTTAGTTGCGGGCACATCCCCAAAAAGGGGTGTGCAGGAGGCAGCTGACAGATGTTTCTAGCTCTCTATCCCTCTCTCTTCCTCTCTGTAAAAAATCAATTTTATATATATATATATATATATATTTTTTTTTAAGTATAACAAACAGAGCTAGCATGTATTGAGCATTGTATAGCCATTTCGCAGATAAGGAAACGGAGGTTTGGAGAGGTTAATAACTTACGAAAATCACACGGCTGGCGAGTGGTGGAGGCAAGACTCACCCCAGGCAGTATAGCTCTTGAGCTGTGCTCTTATCTGCTTACTCCAAGGCAGACGGAAACATGGGGACTCTGGCTTATACGTCAGGCTCTTGTGAGTTTGGTTGGTTGAAAAGGCCTCAGGAAGCCCAGGCACCTGAGAGTCTGGGTGTGCAGAGTCACGGCTCCCACTTCTGTGGTCCCCTCGCTCAGCCATCACGTGGCCTCTCTCCCTGTGATGGCGCCCATCCAGCTGCCCCTCGCCCAGGGCGGGACACAGGGAACGCTCCATCTGCGTTGGCCACTTGGTCCCCTTTTCTTTGGGCCACTCAACTTGGGTTTCCAGGAAACCTTTCTACCAACATCTAGAGGGAGACGGACCTTCCCAACATCCACCTGGGGCCGATACGATTTATTCCCCAAAGTCCAGAGGCAGCGAGGTCTGGTAGAAAGATCACGGGCCTTAGTGCAAGAGCAGGGTTCAAATCCCAGCTCTGACACATACAGCTGTGCAACCCATGACCTCCGTGTCCTCATCACAGAACCAGACCCGGGACTAGACGAAGTGGATGTACACACACCTGGCATTCAGCAGACACGTAATGAGTGAGTGATTGTGATTATATCTCTCCGGGACAAGGACTGGTCTTGCTCGCGTTGGTATTCCTGAAATCCTGCCTGGCAAAGGGCCGTCACACGCTGGATGCTCTGTAACTGTTTGCCAGTCACAGCGGTGATTCTAGGCCCCCAGCCTCTTGCCCCGTCCCCCCTCTTAGTCAGCCAGGGGGTCAGCACTTCCCTGACGGGAGAGGTGGGAGTCCTTACTTCCGGTCCCCTTATTTCCACATGGTGCACGTCAGCGGCCAGAGTGTCTCGAAGGGGAACTGGGGATGGGACAATTCCTCACTGCACATGTGCCTGGCGGGTCGCTTAGCACCTTCAATCCCTGCCCACTCCATGACAGGAGGCCCCAGTCATCACCACAAACAAAACTGCCCCCAAACCTCTCCCCAGCCCCCTAGGGTGCAGAGCTGCCCAGTGAGACCCAGTGAAACCACATCAGTAATGAAGTTGACATTTTGATCTCTCGCTGCCTGTCTTCTGTATCACTCTCTCAACGTGTCCTAGACTCAACGGGGACGAGCATCAGGACTGTTGGGTGTCCTAAAACACCCCTCGGTGCACCCTGTGCTGATCAGGACTACGGGTACTCCCTCTTCCCAGCAGCCAAAGCAGCCCCACTCACCTCCCACCGACCATCCTCCCTCCCAAAGGAAGGGGTCTTCTTAGCGCACAGATTCACATTGTCATTTTTCTTATTTACAAAATCCACACACACACATGACGCGGGGGGGGGGGGGGGGGCGCGTGTAAGCCCTCAGCAATCCTCTCCCTCAATCTGGGCCTTGGACCCAGTCCTGGACTACAGGGTACATCCAACCGGAAAGGGATCCGGCAAAGGGTTTCCCTCTCTTGGTAGCTTACAGACACGGGAGATTGATAGGACGGAGTTGAATTCTGGGGTCCTGGGCCAGGGTGGGATGGCAGGGCAGGAATGCAGGGATGGGAGGCAAGGGGAAGGATATAGTTTTATAAATAACTGGACAAGGTCTGCGCATTTCCTTTTGGGGGGGGGGGGGCGTAAGGAGACTAGAGGCATAGAGGGTCCTAAATTGGAGGGAGACAGAGTGCCTGGGCCACACGGGGTAAAGGATAATCTCTGAGCCTCGGTTTGTCTGTCTTTAAAATGGGTAGATTGTCCTCCATGGTGTCAGAGCAGCCTGTTTGCTCTGACAGGCTGGGACTCTAAGCCTGGGGGCTTTGGGACCGAATCCCTGGGGCTTGAGAAGGGCTGGCGGGCACCCCCAGAGGCGGCAGACGCCCACACCGGCTATGTCTGGTCCCCGGGCTGGTACTGGGGCTCTGTGGAGGTGAAGTAGTCCTCCAGGAAGGACTGCAGGTACTCGAAGGTAGGCCTCTCCTCTGGGTCCAGGCGCCAGGTCTGCAGCATGATCTCGTACAGGGACACCGGGCAGCCCGGGGGGCACGTCATGTGGTAGCCATGCTCCACCTGATCCAGCACTTCCCGGTTGTTCATGCCTAGAGGGGGGGCTCCATCAGCCAGGGGCCCCGTCTCCCCCAGAGCGGCAGCAGGAGGAGATCCTTCCCCGCGACCCCGTCCCCACCTCCCCGTCCCCAACGCCCGTCCCCACCGCCCCGTCCCACCGCCCGTCCCCCCGCCCGTCCCCCCGCCCGTCCCACCGCCCGTCCCACCGCCCGTCCCACCGCCCGTCCCACCGCCCCGTCCCCCCGCCCGTCCCACCGCCCGTCCCACCGCCCGTCCCACCGCCCGTCCCCACCGCCCGTCCCACCGCCCCATCCCACCGCCCGTCCCACCGCCCGTCCCACCGCCCGTCCCACCGCCCGTCCCACCGCCCCATCCCCACCGCCCGTCCCACCGCCCGTCCCACCGCCCGTCCCACCGCCCGTCCCCCCGCCCGTCCCACCGCCCGTCCCACCGCCCGTCCCACCGCCCCGTCCCCCCGCCCGTCCCACCGCCCCGTCCCCCCGCCCCATCCCACCGCCCGTCCCCCCGCCCGTCCCCACCGCCCGTCCCACCGCCCCATCCCCCCGCCCGTCCCACCGCCCGTCCCACCGCCCGTCCCACCGCCCGTCCCCACCGCCCGTCCCACCGCCCGTCCCACCGCCCGTCCCCACCGCCCGTCCCACCGCCCGTCCCACCGCCCGTCCCACCGCCCCGTCCCCCCGCCCGTCCCACCGCCCGTCCCACCGCCCGTCCCACCGCCCGTCCCCACCGCCCGTCCCACCGCCCGTCCCCACCGCCCGTCCCACCGCCCGTCCCACCGCCCGTCCCACCGCCCCATCCCCACCGCCCGTCCCACCGCCCGTCCCACCGCCCGTCCCCACCGCCCGTCCCACCGCCCGTCCCACCGCCCGTCCCACCGCCCGTCCCCACCGCCCGTCCCACCGCCCGTCCCACCGCCCGTCCCACCGCCCGTCCCACCGCCCGTCCCACCGCCCCATCCCCACCGCCCGTCCCCACCGCCCCGTCCCACCGCCCGTCCCACCGCCCGTCCCACCGCCCGTCCCACCGCCCGTCCCACCGCCCCATCCCCACCGCCCGTCCCCACCGCCCGTCCCACCGCCCGTCCCACCGCCCCGTCCCCCCGCCCGTCCCACCGCCCGTCCCCCCGCCCGTCCCACCGCCCGTCCCCCCGCCCGTCCCCCCACCCGTCCCACCGCCCCGTCCCCACCGCCCCGTCCCACCGCCCGTCCCCCCGCCCGTCCCCCCGCCCGTCCCCCCGCCCGTCCCACCGCCCGTCCCACCGCCCCGTCCCACCGCCCGTCCCACCGCCCCGTCCCCACCGCCCGTCCCACCGCCCGTCCCACCGCCCGTCCCACCGCCCGTCCCCAGGGACCTGGGTAAGGCACGCGGCCCTTGCTGATGAGCTCAGTGAGCAGGATTCCGAAGGACCACACGTCTGACTTGATGGTGAATCTGCCGTACAGGGCCGCCTCCGGGGCTGTCCACTTGATGGGAAACTTGGCGCCTGGAGAGGTTGGAGGAGAAGGGGCCATTAGTGAGGGGGACCCCTGGGAACAGCTGGATGGAAAGAATGGTGTCTCGCCCTAGCCGGTTTGGCTCAGCAGATAGAGTGTCAGACTGTGGACTGAAGGGTCCCGGGTTTGGTTCTGGTCAAGGGCACATGCCCAGGTTGTGGGCTCGATCCCCAGTAAGGGGCGTGCAGGAGGCAGCTCAGGGTAGATTCTGGTCAAGGGCATATGCCCAGGTTGCGGGCTCGATGCCCAGTAAGGGGCGTGCAGGAGGCAGCTCAGGGTAGATTCTGGTCAAGGGCACATGCCCAGGTTGTGGGCTCGATGCCCAGTAAGGGGCGTGCAGGAGGCAGCTCAGGGCACAAATAGGGACCCCGCCTGGAAGAGGATGCCCTTCCGTTGCAGGCTGCACTCACACGCACGCTCACGCAGGCAGAGGCGAAGCAGACACGCCCATTCCCCTCACATGCACAGCTTTGGGAAGAGAGGGAGCCAGAGGACCAGGAGAAGACCCACGAAGACATGGGGAGAAGGTGCAAACCACACAGACAGTGGCCTAAGCCTGGGAATGCATGTTTTCGCATCCGTGTTATAAGAAACGGTGTGAACAAATGGACATTGTTCGAGGACCTGCAGTACAGCCTTCCCTGTATGCCAGGTGCTGTCTTAAGTGACTTACATGCATGAACCCATTTAAGCCCCACAGAAACCCCTGGAGCTACACGCTATTGTCCATGTTGCACAGATAAGGCAAAGGGGACAGACCACACAGTTCACAGGCGGTTAGGACTCAAACCCAGGCGTTCTGGCTACAGAGCTCATGCTATGATGCTTAGTGTCTCTCACTTGAGAATTCTGGCAGTACTTGACACATAGTAGGTCCTTGATGAATCGTTGTTGACTTACTATTATCTGAATATTTTCGTTTTACAGATGAGAAAACACAGCCCCCAGAGCTTAGGTGGCTGGCCCAAGGCCACGTGGCTGGTAAGTGGAAGAGCTTGGATTTGAACGCAGTTACCTCTTACACTTCATTGGGCTGGGCAGGGGAAGGGTTCCGGAGTATGCGAGGCCCTGAGGGGGGTGAGGCAGGCACCTTGCTGGGGGTTGTACTCGTCATCCTCGATGAGCCGGGCCAGCCCGAAGTCAGCGATCTTGCACACCAGCCGCTCCCCGACGAGGATGTTCGCCGCCCGCAGGTCCCGGTGGATGTAGTTCATGCGCTCCATGTAGGCCATGCCCTCCGCCACCTGGGGGCCGAGGGGTGGAGAGATGGGAACACCACGGCCGTGTGACGGATCATCAGGAAAACCAACTTCGCAAGGCACTGGCTCGGGGGCAGCCGGCACTCTGCCTCAGTTGGCACAGCTGATGTGGTGGGTGGGGCTGCAAGTCCAGGGGAGGCTGTGTTTAAGGGCACAGGGCTTATGGGCACAGGATCTGTGGAAGGTTAGTAGGAGGGGGCTCTGGGAATGAAGGCTGCTGTCCCAGTTTACCTGGGCTGCCATGTCCACCAACTGGGGCAGCGTCAAATCATGGCCCTCTCGGTCCTTGAGGAACTCCAGCAAGCTACCTGGGGAGAGGAACGCAGAAAATCAGCAGCAAGACCCTACCGCCTGCTCCAGGCCAGCCTTTCTCCCTCGGCCCCACCCCTGTCCAGAACTCATCTCCTAACCTACAGCTCCATCCCCTCCTCCCAGCCCACTCGTGTAGACCGGCCCCCATTCAAGATCCCTCCAGGCCCCTCAACCCTTCACACATCTCACCGGATCCCCTCCACAGATAGCTTGACTCTGCCCACATCTCTCTTCTCTTCCTACGTCACCCCTAGACATACCACTCTCAGACTCCGTCCCAGACCCTACCTCATCGCGATCCCGCCTTCCCTGGCCCCAAACCCAACCACCAGCTGACCACCCCTCTCGCCAGAGGCCCCGGCCCCACTCCCAACCCCACCTGGTCCAGCCTGGCCCCGTCCCCACTCCCAGACCCCACCTGGTCTGGCCTGGCCCCGCCCCCAGCCCCCACCTGTCTATCTGGCCCCGCCCCCACTCCCAGACCCCACCTGGTCTGGCCTGGCCCTGCCCCCAGTCCCGCCCCCACTTGGTCCAGCCTGGCCCCGCCCACACTCCCAGCCCCCACCTATCTTACTGGCCCCACCCCCACCCCAGCAGTCACGTGGCTTCACTTCTCAGTGCTTGCTCTGGGACTCTCCACCTGGTCCATCCTCCCATCCCAGATCGCTACCCAAGTCCCCCTCCCAGACACTCACCTTAACTTCACCCCAAACCCCGCCCGGCCCCGCCCGGCCCCGCCCGGACCGCGCTCACCGTTGCACATGAACTCGGTCACGATGTAGATGGGCTCCTCGGACACCACGGCGTACAGCTGCACCAGCTTGTCGTGCCGCAGCAGCTTCATGACCTGCGCCTCCTCCAGGAAGGCCTTGGGGGACATGGTGCCCGGCTTCAGCGTCTTCACCGCCACCTTCGTGCTGCCGTTCCACGTGCCTGCGGGCACCGGGGCTCGTCAGGACCGTCAGGCCGGCTCCCCGCCCGCCCTCGCCCGGCCCCGGACCCCCGGGGACCCCGGACCCCGTACCCAGCCACACGTCCCCGAAGCAGCCGGTGCCCAGCCGGCGCTCCAGCGAGATGGAGCTGCGGCTGATCTCCCAGGCGTCCTTGGCCAGGCCCAGCGTCTGCGGCCGCATGGTCGTGCAGGCCGCGGTGAGCAGGTGGCACAGCCCGTCGTTCACCTCTGGGGAGCGGGGGTCGGAGGTCACCGAAGGGCTAGAACGGCCCTCAGTCCTCAGCCCAGCTCAGTCCCCCAGACCAGTTAGAAGGAGCTAGGCCACAGGTGAGGTCCCAGGCCAGGGCAGAAGGCAACGCGGCCCACTGAGCCGGTGGACATGTTGGTGCCCAGAGAAGGAGGCGGCACCAAGAGGGTGAGGTGACCCCTGCAAGGATCAGGGTACCCCTGGCAGGTGGCCTCCAGCTGGGCTCCGAGAGGAAGGTGGGATTCTGCCGGTGGAAATGGAGTGGACAATTCCACGCAAAGATGTGGACGTGGCCCTCGTCCCCTCCCTAATCAACCAAAGCAGAAACCTGAGCATCATGCCCCCTTCCCCTTCGCCCTGCAGGCATCCTCCAAGTCAGTGCTATTCTGCCTCCTCCCCGGCTCAGACCCTGGGCACTCCCTCGCTCTGGTATGAGCGGCCTCAGCCTGTTTCCTCTGGAATCCCACAGAGCAGCCTGCTGGGTGAGAGCCTGGATTGGGTTCTAGTCCTGGCCTGCCACGCCCGCTCTGGAGACCCTCCTCTGGGCCTCGGCCTCGTGGCTTGGGGCAGGGTCTGCAGCCCGGGCAGCCCCATGGGCCCGCCTCACCCATGTAGTGCTGCACCAGCTCCTGCACCGACTCAAACTGGGCCCTCGCCGTGATGTAGTAGCCACCGGTGTCCAGCTTGCGGATCTTGTAATGCTTCACATGATCGCCTCTGGCCTGGTCCCAGTCCCGGATGGACAGAGAGAAGGCACCTGTTGGGAAGGATCACCTTCTGGCCTGCCCCAGTCTGGAAGCAGGAAGAGGCCCACAAGCCTGGGGACGCTGGAGTTGGAAGGCCATACACCCCTTGAACCCAGTCCCAGTCTTGGCCCCGACCCAAGCCCCCCCTCCTCCTAGCCCCACCCACCCTCCTACCCCACCCCCTTGCTTTTAGCCCCACCAACGCTCCTAGCCCCACCCTGGTGGCTAGGCTGTCCTGATCAGGGCCAGCCATTTCACAGCCCCCACCTTTGGTTGTCTCACTCTCCCGAATGAGAAAGGCTCCCCGGGGGTTGCCAGCGGAGAGCAGCTGCCTCTCAGAATCCTTCCTTCCCATCTTTCCAAAGTACCACCTGTAGGGAAGGGCCGGCAAGAGTCAGCTACACACCTAGTTCAACCCTCAGTCAGCCTCCTGGGAAAAGCCACCTCACAAGCCAAGCTGCAGTGTCCTCATCCCATCCCTGAGAGGGGCTCACCCACCTGCTTCACCACCTGGGCAAGGGGGTCACAGAAAAGCCCAGCCATTAGTGGGCACCTACTGTGTGCCAAGCCTTCCAAGGTGCCCACTAACGGCTGGGCTTCTCCTCTCCACTCTCTGGGCTTCTCTAGAATTAAAATTGCTAGAACCCCAGTCACCAGCGGCCTCATCAGGGTGCCACCAGCCCATTAGCCCATCTCATTACCGCTCCTCTAGAAGTTCATTTTACAGGTGAGGAACTTGAGGCTGGGAGAGGCGCCGTGACCTCCCGTGAGGCCTGCAATGAGCTGTATGTGAAACCTTTTGCAGCCCACCCTCGTTCTTTTCACACCACCCCGGCAACCTCTCAGCTCCCTCTCTCCACACCCACCCCACACCCACCCACACCCACCGGAAATCCCCTTCCTCCTCTGGCTTCCAGAACGACACTCTTTCCTGCTTCCCTTCCCCTCTTTCTGACTGCTCCTGCCTGGGTCTTCGGCCACTTTTCCTCCACTCGCTTACATTTGAATATTGTTCTAAGTCTCAACTTCAACGTTAGACCTCGAGCATGGCTGCTCTCTCTTGGATATTCTTCGGGGACTGAATTGTAGCTTCAAACCAACTGTGAAGGTATACTGGGGAGATGAAATGACCACAGGTGCCATGGAAGAATAAGATGTTATTCGGTCACAAAATTGGCCCGTGACCATCTTGGGCTCAATTAAAAGGAGCATCGTTTTCAAATCAAGGCAGATGGCAGACTCTGGGAACTCTAAAATTGTCATCCCACACCTGGGTTCTGGGCACATTTTGGGGATCGGGGGAAGCCATTGGCCAAGGAAATGTCCAGGAGGGTAGGCAGGAAGGAGAAGGAAGAACTGTAGAAGGACTGTGTAGACCAGACACATTTCCAAGTTTTTTGAGAGCCCCGCCCCCACCCATACCCATGACATTAGCTATTCCTTAATAATTAATGTAAGAACAACAGCGCTTATTTTGTGTCAGGCTCTGCTTTCATACATACATGCATTCATTTAATTCTTATAACAAGGTCGTGAACGAAGTGCTATTATTAACTCCCATTAGACAGATGTGGAAACTGAGATACCTTGTGGCTAAGCAACCTGACCAAAGCCACAGGCTCTAAAAGCTGTGTTTCCAGAATAGGAACCCGAGCCGTCCGCTCTGGGGCCTGCACTCTTAACCACCACGCTGTCTTCGCAGCGACCCTGCACGGAGGGCCTCTGCCCCCGAGCTGTGGACGCAGGCATGAACCCCATGAACTGCTCATCTTCTGCGTCATCACCCCTCCTCTTCTCCACGCCTCCTACCACCTTCACAGACCAAGTCCTCACTCCGCTTGAGCTCTGGACCCTGTCCACGCCCCTCTGCTCAGAACCCCTCTTTCCCGCCAACCTCTACATATGCCTACATTTCTTCCTTCCCCAGAGGAAACTGTTCTAAGCCCTATCTTTGTTTTGTTATTCTTATTGAGCTCAGGAAGGGGGTGGCGGGGGGGGGGGGGGGAAGAAGAGAAGAGAGAGAGAGAGAGAGAGAGAGGGAGGAACATCAGTGATGAGAGAGAATCATTGATCGGCTACCTCCCACATGTCTCCACTGGGGAACAAGCCCACAACCCAGGCACATGCCCTGATGGGGAATCGAACCATGACCTCCTGGTTCGTAGACGGATGCCATGCGGGCCGGGCTAAGCCCTATCTTGCCATCAACATTCTGCTCCACTTCTCACCTTCTCTTCTCTTGAAAAGGCACTTCACACTTGGGGCTCCACTTCCTCACTTCCTACTCCCAGCTCTGCAGTCTGGCCTCTGCCCCACTTCACACAGAGATGTCTCACAAAGGTCACCCCCATTGCCAAACCCAGTGGAAGCCTCTGGTACTCATTTCTCTTGTTTCCCGAAACCTCTCCTCCACGCTCTGGCTGCTCTGACGTGGCCTGGCCTGGTTTTCCAGCGGCTCCTTCCCCGTCCCTCTTCCTTCAGCTTTAATTATCATCTTCACTCTGAAGATTCCCAAAGTTCCACCCCAGCCCCAGGAGTGCCAAGAGCCACAGCAAACAAAGGAAGAGCCTAGTGCCAACTAGAAGATGCCCCTTGCTCTGGGCCAAGTTGGGGCTTGGCTTGGCATGGGCTCGACACCTCTCATGCAAAGTACAACCAATCCACATTGGCGGTCTCCTCCACTGGGTGTTCCCAGCCTTGAAACTTAACCCAAGTCCACCCTAGACACCGGCCCGCTCCTACGTTCCCCTTTCAGCAAATGGCACCATCGCCCACCCAATGTCTCAAGAAGCCTGGGCCACCCTTGACTCCTCTCACTCTCCACGTCCCAGTGGCAAATCAGCCCCCAAGTCCTGCTGCCTCTCCCTCTGCTGTCTCTCTAATCTGTCCTTTTCATATGTGCGTGCAGATTTAAGTATGAGCCTCAGTTTCCTCACTTGTGAAATGGAGATGATAGTAATGTTAACAGTGTGAGAAGCAATCAGGTAGGCACCTATAACAGTATCTCAAGTATATAAAGGTATTCTGTGAATGACTCCCTGCCTCCTTAATAGAATTAATTCTAAGCATTTGTTTAGCAGTTTGCAATTTTTTTTTAAAGCCCATGCACTGTTGTCATCACTGAGAGCCAAGACTTAGAAATGCTCAGCAAACGCAGCCAGACGATCTGGGTTCAAAGACCAGCTCCACCTACGTACCAGCTATGTGAACTTAGGGCAGGATATGTTGTTGTTGTTGTTGTTAATCCTCACCTGAGGATGTTTTTCCATTGGTTTTTAGGGAGAGTGGAAGAGAGAGGGAAAGAGAGAGAGAGAGAAATATTGATGGGAGAGAAACACATCGATTGGGTGCCCCCTGCACGTGCCCTCACCAGGGCCTAAGAGGAGCCTGCAACTGAGATACGTGCCCCTGACTGGAATCGAACTTGGGACCCTTTGGTCCCCAGGCCGATGCTCTTTTCACTGAGCCAAACAGGCTAGGGCTTGGGCAGGATATTTAACTTCTCTGTGCCTTAGTTTCCTCGTTTGTAAAACAGAATAATATTAATTCCTAACTCCATTAATACACAGAAAACACTTTGAATAGTGCCCAGAACATAGTACATGCTACATAAGTATCATCTGTTATTATCATAATTATTATCTTTTATTCTCACAGTGACCTTACAGAATTATAGATAAGGAGATCGTGTGTAGCTGTGGCTTGCCCAAGAGATGACCTAGAGTTTGACCTCCAGAATACTATTCTGATCTCCTCTCAACCCCTACTCACTCTTCAGCCTGGATGGAGTCCACGGGGGCCACATAGTTGCTGGGGATGTAGCCGGTTTGTCCAGAGCTGAGGGACCGAGCCTCCCACCAGTCGCCTTCACTGCAGGCACAGAAAAGGGGGTGTCAGCGGCAACCTGGGGCCAGGCAGGGCCACAAAGGCTCAGGAGGAGACTGGACCTGCCAACCCCTGACCTTGGACTCCCCCCACCCCGGGCTTTTGTCTGTTCTGCCCCCAGCCACGACAGCTGTCCCAGGAGGCTGTTCCCTGAGGGAGGAAAGTGTTTGGGCACATCTGGGCCTTCTGACTCTCTCCTCCGGCTCCAGCGCCGGCTGGGGCTTGGGTAGGCCATGGGACAGCTAACTAGGTCACTTCCCCGCTGAGTCCACCCCCAGTGGCCACACATTTCCTTCTGGATAAAGTGCAGACTCCTCCACGGGGCGTTTGAAGCCTTGGAGATATGCTCCCACCCACCCCTCCAGCCCCTGCTCTCTGTTCAGCACCTCAGACTCTATGATCCCCCTGGGCCAGTGGTCGGCAAACTCACTAGCCCACAGAGCCAAATATCAACAGCACAGCGATTGAAATTTCTTTTGAGAGCCACATTTTTTAAAACTTAAACTTCTTCTAACGCCACTTCTTCAAAATAGACTCGCCCAGGCCGAGGTATTTTGTGGAAGAGCCACCCTCAAGGGGCCCAAGAGCCTCCTGTGGCTCAAGAGCCGCTGTTTGCTGACCACAGACCTACGCCAAACCACTTGGTAGTTTCCAGAAGTCATTGTTTATTCTCATTCTCTCTCTTCTTTTCTCACCTCTCCCTTGAAGGTCTATTCATTTCTCTAGTCTCAACTTAGAAATCTCCTCCTCCAGGATGCCTGCTCTGCCCACCACCACCCTGGAGACAGTGTTTGGTATTCTTTCTGTGCCCATGTTCCTCATGGTCCCCTCGCATAGCAGCAATCACCCAGGGCTGTTACTGCCATGCGTCTGTGTCTCCAGCGAAGCTGGAGATTTCTGAGGACAGGAGCAGGCAGAGTCCCTCTGTGGGTCCTGCTCCCAGCCCAGGCCGTGCCCTGCGCTGAGCGGCCCGGTCACTTACGTGTTGTTCAGGATGTGGAACTTCTCGCCCTTGGTGAAGGTGAGGTCATCTTCCGTCCGGGCCTCGTAGTCGTACAGAGCAATGAACAGGGTCACCCCGGGCCCTGGAGAGGCAGGGCTACTCAGAAGGGCAGGGCACAGGATGGGGGCACCAAGAAGCTGCACCCCTAGAGTCCTGATCCCCACCGTTGTGCCTGCTTCCCAGAGGCCTCTGGAGCCCCATGGATTCCCAGTTCAGGCTTCCCCTCTTGGGTTCAGCACACACACCTTCAAGCCCATCCCTCCCAACCTGGGAAGTCGCCAGGCGATCACCAATTCCTCCCCCTCCCCTCCAAGATTTCCCTTTTGCAGGGTGGCAGGGGTCCCTCTCTCAGACTGGGACAGAGCTATGTTTCCCCCTCAGACGGGGGTCCCTGAGGGTAGAGCTGCACGTGTTTCCTTAGCGTGCACGTCGAAAGCCGGGCTGCGTTTCCCGTGCCAGACTGGAGGCTCCCAAGGCCACGTCCACACCTGCTCGCCTCCGGCTCCTGAGCTCACCTGTGATGGCCCTGATGGTGCCCCCATCCAGGAAGGCGGGGCTGGTGGGCTGCTGGGAGAAGTTGTTGTAGTTGGGGATGTGGCCCAAGGAAGACATAGGCCGGGCCTGAGTAGGGTCCGGGCCATAGCGGTCCGAAGCCCCGCAGCTCCTGAAGTCCCCTTCCAGGCCAACGTCCCCCTTGGGCCCTGGCTCCACCTCCTTGCAAAACACACAGCCCATTCCAGGTGCCCTGCTAAAAAACGGGGCATGCCTCACTCAGGGGCCCCTGCAGTGAGGCCACCAATGCACCTACGCACGTGTGCGTGTGTTCACGTACACACACACGTGCACACCACCAGGTCCAGCCGCCTCGCCGAAGACTCTGTCACAAGCATGCAGCTTTCCCTCTCGGGTCTGGAGTAGGGGCTCCCCCGTCGTGAGGGATGGAGGTGGGCAGGGCTGCCCCTGGATCTAACGACCAGCTGCCTTCGTGTGTTTGCGGAGAGAATGTGTATTCTCAGTGGGGCTACTTTTCTGCTTCCAAATGTTGCTGTGCTTATTTATATATTTTCGCCTCCTATTGCTTCAGTATTTCGTGTTTCTGTGACTCCCTCAGAGCGCTTGCGTGTGTCCTCTGTGCCTCGAAGTATTTGTGAGTGTGTTTGCAGGTTTGCATCTGTGTACGCAGCCTTTTGTGAACGTCTGTGGATGTAAGTGCATGTACCTCTCCGTGTATGTATGGCTGTGTGTGCTCGTGTTTTGTGAGTGTGCACATATGTATGTGTTTCTTGCGTGAGTGTGTGCCTGTGTGTGTGTGTGTGTGTGTGTTCCTGTGCATGCAGGTCTGTGTGAGTAGGTGCCTCTGTGTCGTTACCGTGTGCACAGCCCTGTGTGGGAGTATATGTGCTTGTCTGTGTGTGCGGCTCTGTGGAAGTAGGTGTGTGCATGTGTGTGTGTCTCTGTGTGTGTGCATGTTAAGCATGGATATGTGCTTGTGAGTGAGTGTGTGTGTGTGTGAGGGCTGTGTGCCTGCACCTGGAGATTCCCTGCAGAGGGGATCAAGGCCATTTCCTGTCTCAGGTCCAGCCTCTGGCTTCTCAAGCTGCCTCATTCTGGCTCCCCCATCTGTTACCTAGCAACAGGGCCCTTGTAGGAGGAGGGGTCTGTGAGGAGTTGTGGGGCCCAGGAAGGCCAACCTGCCCGAGTTCCCAGCCCTCGAAGCGGATGAGTCTTGGGGAAAGGCTCCTGAGTATGCGGAGTCGTCAGTCCCCTCCCTCCGCACTCACCCCTCAGGCCCCTACTCCTCGTCAGTGGGGCTGCAGCATGGTCCTTGGGAGGGGCCAGAGACCTGAGGGAGACAGAAGGACGTGGAAGATGAAGGTTCTGCCAATGTTCCTGCCAGCCAGCTGCTCGCTCCTGCCTCTGCAGGAAGCCAGAAGGCCTGGCTCTGCCCCCGCATGACCTCCGCCTTCATTTTCCTTCCCGCTGCCCCTGGCACACCCACACATTCACCCTCACACAGACACACCACCCACACTGACTCTCACACTCAGATCCACTGATACACCAACATACCACCTCACAGTCACACACACACACACACACACACCAGCAACACTCACACACACACACACCAGCAACACACACACACACACACACACACACACACACACCAGCAACACACACACACACACCAGCAACACTCACACACACACACACACACTCAGAGCATGCACTTGCAACACACCAACTCAAGCTAACTCTTACACACACACACACACACACACACACACACACACGCTGCCTCTCAAGTAAACAGACTCAGATACTTGGACACTCATATTGTAGTGTTAGATCCATTCCTCTAATTGGATTTATATCAAGTCAGCTCAGCTCCTTCTCTGCTGCCTCACTGTCTCCTAAAAACCGTCTCCTTCCCTGGAAGCTGCCTCTCCTCACAGCCCAGGCGGGTGCCCCCGCAGCGGCTACAGGCCACAGTGGTGGCAGAGCAAAGGTGGACACCTACCTCAGAGCCGGCTCCCAGCCCCCTCCCCCACCGAGGAAGTACCGCGTCAGAAGCCAGGCCACGGTCCCCCGGGGAGCCCACCAGCTGCCCAGCCTTTCCTGGTAACTGTCCCCCAGCAAGAGGCTAGCAGGCCATTGAGCAAGGCTCCCCACGCCCCACAGAAACTCGGGCATTGCGACACCCAGAGAGGAACTGCTGGGGGGAGCACTCAGTTTCCTAAGATGCGAGAGGAATGGAGAGTTTCGGGGTGGGGCCAACAGTAAACACTGATCTCCCCGGGGGGCCCGAGGGGCCCTGCTTGGCTTTTCTCAACCCCCAAACCCAGTTCCTCTTATGGGTCCTGCCCCTCCTACCACGCAACACTCACCTCTTCCAGGAAGCCCTCCTGGATCCGCCAGGTCCAGCTGCCCAGGCAATGACTGTCACATCAGTGCCCTGGTCCCCACCCCGGTCCTACCACCCCCTCACCCTTCACTGTAACTGTCCTCCTGTGGAAGGGGAGGTGGAGGGGCTGACACCCACATGGGGAACTGTGAGGCGGGCTGTGGTGAGAAACCTAAAATAGCCCCTGCTCACCAGGCCATTGCAGAGGTCTGCACCCCAGGACCCTCCCCCTGGGGAGAAACCGTGGTGTCTGAAAGGCTCAGGACTCTGCAGGGCTGGGTGGGGCCAGGGAGGGAATGGAGCCGGAGGGCATCCAGGGATTGCAGGCGCCGAGGGGACAGATGGGGGACGATGAAAACAGAGGTCACAGGATGACCTTTTCACCGGAAGACACGTGTTATCTCAGACAGCACCCAGGGCCGATACCCAGAGTCACACACCTCTCCCGACACATTTTCACACACACACACACACACACACTACCTCAGCTGCACACGGCACCTCCTGCAGAGACTCAGCTCCTCTGTGCAGATTCACACACACACACACACTCACGGACACATACATACCCACACCCCCATATACACATACCTCCAACCCTCACCCATCTACACCTACACACACACACACACACACACACACACACACACAGCCTCTCCACAAGCATTGCATGTGTAGAATTCACAGCTCTATGTGCCAGCCACTGCATTCAACAGTTTACATATATTGCCTCATGTTATTCTTTCAACAACCTCATGAGGTGAGTATTATAACTGATAAGGCAACTGAGGCCCAGAGGCTCAGAAACTTGCCCAGGCTCACACCGTTGATTTATCCTGGCATTGGGCTCCAGAATCAGAGCCACATTTTCCTATTGCCTGGCCACAGACCTGGACAATGACAGCCATTCCTACAGGCATGCGCAGATGCATGGAGCCATCAGAGGGACACACAGCCCTTCCAGATGTCAGACCCACACAAACTCCCTTATGTGGAAAGAGACAAACACAGCTCTGGCCAACGGGTCATGGGTTCGATTCCCTGTCAAGGGCATGTACCTGGGTTGCAAGTTCTCCACCCCAACCATGTGGGAGGCAACCCATTGATGTGGCTCTCTCACACTGGTATTTCTCTCCTCTCCCACCCTCCCCACTCCTTTCTCTTTTCTACCCTTCCCCCTTCCTTCCAAAAATATATCAAAGACACAAACGTATACAACCTCTTGAGTCCCCACATAGTTACCACCATGATTTTAAATCAGCCTCAGGGGAGCCCACATTCTGCATGTCTGGAATGGGGCAGGGAGCAGGAACTGTCAGCACGAAGGAGGCAGAGGGCTCGTGGGCTGAGGAAGAGCCGTGGCGGATCCGACACCAGGGGCAAAGGCAGCATGGCCGTCTCTCAGGGCTTGGCCCTCTAACCCAAAGGGGACCAGGGCCCGGGGCTCAGCCTGACCCTCTGAGCACCAGTATGTGGAGGGGGTGGAGGATGTGGGGTGAGGGTGTGGGGCACCGGGTGTGGCGCCTGCATGGCCCAAGGCAGTGAGTGGGCCCCCGCTGAATGTGACCACACTCACATGGCTGTCTCAGAAGGAGGAGATGGGGAGAAAGAAAAAAAAGAAAAGAAAAGGTAGAGACAGAGATTGGGAGACACAGAAAGACCTAAATGCAGACAGAGACAAAGAGAAGCCCAGTGTGAGGTGCTGGTACACTGACTCTTAAAGGAAGGAAAATTAAAAAAGAAGGAAAAAAAAGCCCTGATTTTAGCATTTGCTGATTTCCATGGTGTAAATATTCCCACCATGGCTGATTGCAGGTCACTGAAGTGACTTCCTGAACGCGGGGCTGGAAAGAGATTCGCAGAATCAGCTCCCCAGAGCCAGTACTCGTGGGCTCCAGCACTTCGCTGCCAGAAGAAACAAAGAGAAACAGAGACAGGAATGAAAAGCAGTGAGACAGCGACAGAAAAGGGAAAGGGGCCTTTGGAAAGCAGCCTGGCTGACTCCCTGGAAGTCTGGGAGGCAGTGACGATCCGTTTGAAAATGCGCCTTTTCTGAACACCCACTCAGTGCCTGGTGTGGATCCAAGCAATCCCCATGCATGACCTCACTGAGTGACCCTAGGAAGTGGGTTTTATTATCCTCCCATTCCCCCCCGCCCCGTTTTTCAGCGAGGGACTCGATTCTGTTCGCAAATATGCCTCTTGAACATCTGCTTGACAGGAGTCGGTAACCAGAGGCCCATCTGGATCAGAATCAGGTTGTGGGTGTCAGAGCTGAGGTCTGACCTTCAGCACTTCCTCTGTGTGGCCCAACCCAACTCCGGAACCCGGAATGAAGGCCCTAAGCCCTCCGAACCTGGCTCTGCACCTGTGCCTCCTGCGCGGTCCTTGGGAAGCTTGAGGAAACGTGCCTCTGGCCGGCGCAGTGGCTCAGTGAGGCTGAGAACCACAGGCTTCCAAGCAGGAGTGCTCCCGGACCATTCATCAGGCCGCTCCCCGCCCCATCTCCTGTGCAGCCGGGAAGTGACTTGCTCGAGGTCAAGCAGCCAGACAGGGGATTCGAAGCCAGGGCCATGAATTCAGGCCCAGAGTTCTGTTCCTAGAACCGTGGCCGTGTTCTCCAAAGAATGAGCAGGACAACGTCATCCTTCCTTCCCAGCCCCTGGCCGGCTGAGCATGCCACCCCCTGCCATATCACAAGGCAGCTGGCCACCCAGCCCGGAGCCTGCATCCCCCCACCACCCCTACTCCTGAGCTACACAGTCTTTCTTTTTTCTAAAAATATATTTTATTGATTTTTTACAGAGAGGAAGAGAGAGGGATAGAGAGCTGGAAACATCGATGAGAGAGAATCATCGATCAGCTGCCTCTTGCACACCCCCCACTGGGGATGTTCCTGCAACCAAGGTACATGCCCTTGACAGGAATCAAACCCGGGACCCTTCAGTCCACAGGCCAACGCTGTATCCACTGAGCCAAACCGGTTTCAGCTGCACAATCTTTCTTGAGGGCCACGCTTCCCAAAGCCACGTCAGGGCTTTGATACAGACCCAGGATGTCCTGGTCCCCCTGCCACCTCACGCAGCCCCTGCCAGTGTCTGTAGGATCTGGAGACAAGTTTAGGGGCAAATTCTACCTGGCATGACAACAACCTTGAGACACTGGGCAAGTCAGTTCACCTTCCTGAGCAGCAGTTCCTTTGCCTAGAACCGTGGTCGGCAAACTGCCGCTTGAGAGCCACATGCGGCTCTTTGGCCCCTTGAGTTTTTAGCAAAGGCCAGCTTAGGACTCCCCTAATTAACTTAATAACAATGTACCTACCTATATAGTTTAAGTTTAAAAAATTTGGCTCTCAAAAGGAAGTTCAATCGTTGTACTGTTGATATTTGGCTCTGTTGACTAAAGAGTTTGCTGACCACTGGCCTAGAAAATAGGAATAGAAATCAATACCTCAGGCCCCACCGGTTTGGCTCAGTGGATAGAGCATCGGCCTGCGGACTGAAAGGTCCCGGGTTCGATTACGCTCAAGGGCATGTACCTTGGTTGCGGGCACATCCCCAAGTAGGAGGTGCGCAGGAGGCAACTGATTGATGTTTCTCTCTCTTTCATCGATGTTTCTAACTATCTCTCCCTCTCCCTTCCTCTCTGTAAAAAAAATCAATAATATATATATATATATATATATATATATATATATATATATATATATGAAAGAAATCGCTACCTCTGGAGGTTGTTTCTGAACATCAAGTGAGGTCAAGCCCCTGCAGCACCCCCAGGGCTGAGGGAGGAGGAGCAGAGCTGATGAGAGAGAGAGGTTCCCAGGGGGAGGGGGGCACTGAGCTGGCACAGCTGCGGGGGGGGGGGGGGGGGGGGGATTTCACCAAAAGGGAACTGGGCCTTTGGGCAGCAGCCGGAAACCACCATCCTGCAAGAGTTCCGGCTTCTCCTCAGGGCTCCGGGCTCCGGGCTCCGGGCTCTCAGCCCCACGGCACCCCACTTGTCTCCAGTCACCAAGACCCCACCCCCTGGCTTGCATCCCTCACTGGTACCCTCCACCCCGCCTGCTCCAGTGCCCTTCCTGAGCCCCATCTCCCCTCTCACTGAACCTCCAGCCATCTCACCCCAGCTCTCTCTGAGCCTTAACCATCCTCCACCCGTGAGCAGCCAGGGGCGGGGAAGACACACCGCAATCTGAGGCCACTGCCGGGTGTGGGGAGAACGGCCGGGGAGGATGGGGTGGCGAGGGGCGGGGAACCTAAACCTATCTCTGCTCCCCTGGCTTTACCCTCCGCGTGGTCCTGCGGCCTCAGCTGACCTTTTCCACTTCTTGTGGGTGAAAGTGGTTTCTCTCTGCTGCTGAAAACACACCCGCCAGCCTCTGGCGCGGGGTCTTCGGGGACCCAGGTTCCTGGGTGGCTCGGAGGACTGAGTCTACACTCCGCAGTGTGGCCAGGCGGGAAGCCCGCTCTCCAGCCAGCGGGAAAGGCCCTGGTTCTGAGCCCCCTCCAGCCCCTCAAGGTCGGCCACTTCCCTTTCCAGTCAGCCCCAGGTGGCTGCAGAGAGCACCGGATAGCCGCGCATATGCTTACATGCTGATGCTCATTCACTCAAAGCCGGGACCCTACACACTCACACACACACACACTCTCTCTCACACACACACACACACACACACACACTCTCTCTCTCTAACATACACACTCACACACACACACTCTCACACACACACACACACACACACTCTCTCTCTCACACACACACACACACACACACACTCTCTCTCTCTAACATACACACTCACACACACACACTCTCACACACACACACACACACACACACTATCTAACATACACACTCACACACACACACACACTCTCACACACACACACACTCACACACACACACACACACTCTCTAACATACACACTCACACACACACACTCACACACACACACACACACTCTCTCTCTAACATACACACACACACACTCAAACACACACAAACACGCTCACACACACATATGCTCACACTCACGCTCACACACACACATACACACATGCTCACACACACACACTTACACACACACACTCTCACACACACTCTCTCACACACACACGCTCACACACACACCCACTCTTACACACTCACACACACACTCTCAAACACACACACTCACACACACACATGCTCACACACACACACTCTCACACACTCTCACACACACACACACACTCTCACACACACGCTCACACACACGCAACACACACACACTCACACACACACTCACACACACGCTCACACACACACGCTCACACACACACACGCTCACACATTCACACACACACACACTCACACTCACACACACGCCATGCTCACACACACACACTCACAAACACACTCACACACTCACACACACACTCACACACACGCTCACACACTCACACACACACTCACACACACACTCAAACACACACAAACACACTCATACACATACACACATACACACGCTCACACCCTCATGCCCACCCTCACACACACACACACACACTCACAAACACACTCAAACACACACACACAAACACGCTCACACACACACTCACATGCTCACACCCTCATGCCCACCCTCACACACACACACACACACACATGCTCACATGCTCACACCCTCATGCCCACCCTCACACACACACACACACACACACACACTCACATGCTCACACCCTCATGCCCACCCTCACACACACACACACACTCACAAACACACTCAAACACACACACACAAACACGCTCACACACACACTCACATGCTCACACCCTCATGCCCACCCTCACACACACACACACACACACACACACACACACACACACACCGTGGGGATCGGGAGCCAGCCATGAAGCCCGTGAGGCCCCAGCCTTCTTCCCCCCTCCCCCGAACACATTCCAGAGGGGCAAGTTGGTTCAGCTTCCTGAGCTGCGGTTTCTCTGCCCAGAAAATAGGGCTAGACATCGGGATTCGGTAGGGATGAGGGGGGACTCCGACCTCAGCTCTGGCTACTTCCTTCACCCCATCAGGGACAAGACCCCCTGGACTCGGTCCCTCACGCTGGCCCTGTCAGTCACTGACCCCAAACCGCCATCCTGAGTCTGGGAGGCGGCACGGAGCCTGCTCTCCCAGCACAGCCACAGACGGAAGGAGCCAAGGACCGGGATGGGGGTTGGGGACAGATCCCACACATTCACTTACTGGTTGGATGCCAGCTCCGTGCTGGTCCCTGAGGCCCTGCCAGGCTTTGGGCGCCCTGCATGCTTTTGAGAAGGGGAGGGGAGGGCTGCCCAGGTCAGTGACCAGTGACTCTTAACCGCTCCGGGACACTCTTAACCGCTCCGCACCTGATCCTCCCGACTGGGAGGGGGCGGGAGGGAGGTGGGGGCTGGTGCGGGCAGAGGTGGATTCTGAAATATAGTGGCAACCATACTTTGGTAAAAACTGCTGTTTGAATTTTAACCCTGCTAAGTCTGGCTCTTGCATCTGATTAAAACACTGGGTACTTACCTCAGCTTCCAGGCGGAGACCTGGAGGCTGAGGCAGTTTTCCTGTGCCTGGGACCAGGAACTACAGGAGATTGATTCCCACTGACTCAGTAGCTTCAGGGGTAGAAACTGTAGATAACCTGAGTCTAACCGCTGAGCTCTGCTTCTGTACTATCTGCTTTCGCAAGATAGGGCCACATTCCAGTGTCCAGCAGGATGTGACTGGGAACCGACCCTGCGGGCTGTCCCCAGTCTTTAGAATTTAGTCTTTAGGATTTAGAATTTAGAACAAAGGAAAATTCCTGTGGATTGAACCTTTAAAAGGGACTGCCTACCCCTGAAGCGTGCAGTCGTGTGAGACCACCTGCGTGTGGTGCTCTCACGGCTGTCCTGGCCAGTTCAATAAATCCGTGCCTGCCTTTTTTAATTAATCATCATCCTCTGGTGGTCTTATTTAGAACCCAGATTTTGATCCCACAACAGTTTCCCCTTTAATTCAAATGAGGAACACGAGGCCCAGAGAAGCCTCATAACCAGCGTAAAGTCACCCAGCAATCAAGGCCCAGTCTGGTCACGTCCCAGAAACGGCGGATCACCCACCAGGGTCCCTGAACACCGTTCACCATCATCTCCCTCCTCTGTCCGCAGCCTCCCCGTCCTCCCCGGACTGCGGACCCCAACAGGGGCAGAGCCCTGGTTGCTGTGGCTCAGGTGGTTGGACCCTTTCCCGTGTATCACAAGGTGGCGGGTTCGATTCCGATCGTGGCACATACCGGGTTGCGGTTTCAATCGCCGGGCGGGTACCAGAGGCAACACATAGATCATAGATATCTCTCTCTCTCTCTCTCTCTCTCTCTCTCTCTCTCTCTCTCTCTCTCTCCCTCTATATCTCCCCCCTACCCTCCTCTGTCTCCGTCTCCGTCTCCTTTTTCTCTCTTTCAACTCAGTGAAAGGAAAACACGGGAGCGAAGCGGGAGCAGCGCGGCTGGAGGGCACCCTCGGGCGGGCTGGCCGGGCCCCCGCCCGCGTCGCCATGGAGACGGCCCCGCCCGCGCCCGCCATCAAAGGCAGGATTTCCGTCGGGGCGGCCCGAGGCCGGCAATTCCCGGATCCCGGAGGAGCGGACGGACCGCCACCTCGGCCAGGCCGCCGGGCGGGAGGGCCGGGAGCCGCCCCGAGGGCGGGGACTTCCCCAGGAAGCGCCACACCTCCGCGCCGGGAGCCCGACACCCAGGCCGCCCCCCGGGGGGGGGGGGGTCCCGGCTCCCGACGCCTCCGCTCCCCTCGGCCGCCGGCTTCGCCCCGACTCCTGCGAGGCCGGCGAGGGGACCGAGCGGCCCCCGGATGCACCGCGCCCTGCATCCTCAGAGACGGTCCCGATGCGCTCCCGCCAGCTCCTCCCCGGGGCCCCCCGGACCCCGGTCCCCGCCCCAAGCTCTCACTTTCCGGCCCCTCGGGTCCTCCCGGCGCGGCGCGGAGGCCCGCCGGTCCCTCCCCCGCGCGGCGCCTTCCACGTTCCACCAGCCGCCCCGACGGTTCCTTCCGTCCTCCCGCCGGAGCTTCGGGGACCCGCTCCCCCAGATTCCCGCCCCGCACCTGCTGTCAGGCTCACTCTTTTCCTCCCTCGGTCCTTTGGGGGGCGGCCCCTGGCCCTCAGCTCCTGGCTCTCAGCTGCCCCCCCTTCCTCCGGGGCCCCAGGGGGCGGCCCCGCAGCCCCCCAGCCGCACTGACGCGCCTACCTGGTCCCGGGAGACCTCCGGCGGAGCGGCCGGTGCGTGGGGCGCGCAGCCTGGGGTGTCGGGTGGGCGGGGGCGGGGAGCGGGCGCCGGCCGGACCGCCGCCCTCGGGCAGGAGGAAGCCGCTCGGACTTCTCCTATCGCAGCCGCGGCGGCCAGACGGCGGGGAGAGCTCCAGTCCCGCCCCGGCATCGAGCCCGCTGCCCGGCGGGGAGGGGCCCCCAGGTCCAGGCCCGCCCGCCCCCGCTCCCCGCCTCCCCCTGTCCCTGCACCCCAGCTCCCCTCCGCAGACCCCACCTTCCCCACAGCCTTCCCCACGGCCCCTCCGGAGGGGCCGGTTCCTCCTCCAGAAGCACCTGCTCTGTTAGGATCGCTGCATCGGAGGGGAAGAGGGGCTTTCCTGGGTCACCCCCACCCCCACCCCCTGCCAATACCTTTTGCAGCCGGGAGAGCTGAGGATCAGACCGGGACAGGCCTTACCCACATTCTCACCGCCAGCTGACTTCTGGCTACCGTCACAAGCATCATGGTCCCCAAGCCTTGCCATCCCTCCCTGACTGCCACCCATCCCCGGAACACGCAGCACCGTCTTAGGGTGTCACTGGTTCTGAGGATGTGGGGGGTGGAACACGTTTCCTCAAGGGCAAGGGCTGGGCCCGGCTCTCGTCAATGCCCCGGTGCCCGGCAGGGTCGGCACGGTCACAGGCTCTTGAGCATGGAAATGCGTGAGTTATCCAGGAACAGAGGAATCACAGGTGAACAGATAAAAGCCCAATGGACAGATAAATAAGCAGAGGTGAGAATGAAAACAGGAACTGGCCCGGGCAGGCAGGGTAACTTGGTTAGCGCGTCGTCCCAATACGCCGAGGTTTGGGGGTTGATCTGTGGTCAGGGCACATACCAGAAGCAGCCAATGAAAGCATAAGTAAGTGGAACAGCAAATTGATATTTTCTCTCTCTCCTTTCATTCTAAAATCAATAAAAAATAAGAAAGAATCAAAGAATAAATGAAGTTCGAGAATCAATGACTAAATAAGCAAATGGACAGAGGAACAACACTGCTTTTGCTTTAAAAATACAAACTGGGCTCAGCTGGCGTGGCCCAGTGGTTGAACATCAACCTATGAACCGGGACATCATGGTTCGATTCCCAGTCAGGGCACATGCCCCGGTTGCAGGCTCGATCTCCAATGTGGGGTATGCAGGAGGCAGCCAATCAATGATTCCTTCTCATCACTGATGTTTCTATCTCTCTCTCTCCTTCTTCCTTCCTGTCTTTCTAAAAAAAAAAAGAAAAGAAAAGAAAAAAAAATCAATTAAAACCTACATTTTTTTAATGTAGTGCAGTTAGTTGGGACCTAGTCCCAATGCACCAAGGTTGGGTATTCGTTCATTCCTGGGTCATGAGTGAGTCAATAGGTGGAACAACAAGAAATCAATGTTTCTCTCTCTCCCTCTTTCTTCCTCTCTCTAAAATTAATTAATTAATTAATTAATTAATTAATTAATTAGAACCCAATTGCTTAAAACTCTCTAATGACTTACCTCCCACTTTGCATAATAAAAATAAAATGAAATAATAAAAAAGAATAATAAAGTCCAAACACCTTGCCATGTCTTGTGTCCCTGCCCACCTCTCCAGTGCCACGGGGCCATCTTCCCTTTCAGCCACTGGAATCCTTTTCAGTGCCTAGAATACATTGAATGCTGGCCTCAAGGCCTTCTGTTCTGTTCCCTCATCCTAAGATACTGTTCCTTGCTCTTCACAGTCCTGGCTCCTTTCTATCCTTTGCCACCTCCTCTGAGAAGCCTTCCCTGACCATCCCAGCTAAGGAAGTCTGCCCATTCTTACTCTTGGCACTCAGTTTGTCTCCGTCACGGCAGTTGTCATAATCTAGAATTGTGTATTTTTCAGTTCACTGTTTATAGTCTCTGGATCTCTCCACCAGACCAGGGCTCTGACCTCAAGAAAGCTGGCATCACTCCGGACAGACATCCTGACTCTTATCTCTCCATTTAGAATAACCTGGTCGTTAGGAAGATGGAATCAGCCTCTTTCTAGCTCCACGACCCTGGACAACTGATTTTACCTTTCTGTGCCTCAGTTTCCTCACCTGTTAAAGTAGGGATGATAGTTGACCTCACTTCACAGGAGTCTTGGGAGAAATCAATGAGCTGCTAGACTAGTGCTTGGCACCTAGTGAGTGCCGTATAAGTGTTTGCTACCCTTCAGTCATTCAGCGAAACCTCAAGCCTTCCCTGTCAGGACTCCGTGCCAGGTTGGGTACTGGGGACTCAGACAGGAATCAGGTCCAGTCGTTGTCCTCGATGTGGCACTCACTCCCTTTCTGGTACAGGTGCTGGTGGGCACAGAGCAAAGAGGCCACAGGACAGGCCTCCACTACCTTTCCACCTCCATGCTTACATGCTCGTTTAAATCAACTTTAAGAACTGATACCAAAACCAAAAATCAAAGCCCGGCAAGCTGGCTGAAACCCCCCATCCATTTCCCATCTAGCCATTACTCTCCTGCTCTCACTTCTGTTTTTTGTTTTTCACATAAACACTACAGGCCTGGTGCACAGATTTGTGCACTGGTGGGGTCCCTCGGCCTGGCCTTCAGGGATTGGGCTGAAACTGGCAGTCCAACATCCCCTGAGGGGTCCTGGATTGCAAGAGGGTGCAGGCCAGGCTGAGGTACCCCACCAGTGCACGAATCCATGCACCGGGCCTCTAGGATGCATATAAGATCTTTGGTTGCCCTATCCGGTTTGGCTCAATGTATAGAGCATCAGCCTGTGGACTGAAGGGTCCCGGGTGCGATTTTGGTCAAGGGCACATGCCCAGGTTGCGGGCTCTATCCCCAGTAGAGGGTGTGGAGGAGGCAACCAATCAATGATTCTCTCTCATCATTAATGTTTCAATCTCTCCCTTCCTCTCTCTGAAATCAATTAAAAATATTTTACAAAAACGAAGATCTTTGGTTAATCTCTTTCTGGTCTCCCCCCTCCCCTCTTTCCTCTGAGATTCATCAGTCTGTTCCATGTTCCCATGCCTGTGTATTGAGCATTTGCCCCCTGGTGGTCAGTGCATATCATAGTTAACTGTCGAATGGTTGAACTACCAGACACTTAGCATATTAGCAATATGTATATATATATATACTCACACACACACACAAACTAGAGGCACAGTGCACAAATTTGTACACCAGTAAGGTCTCTTGGCCTGGCCTGAGGAATCAGGCTGAAACTGGCTTTCTGACATCTCCAGAAGGATCCCAGATTACGTGAGGGTGCAGGCCAGGCTGAGGGACCCCACCAGTGCACAATTGGGGCTGGGGAGGGATGTGGGAGGTTGGCCAGCTGGGGCAGGACCATAGGAGGGCTTCAGGGCATGTGCAATCCATCTTACTCAGTCCCAATAGGCTGGACACCAGCAGCAAGCTAACCTGCTGGTCGGAGCATCTGCCCCCTGGTGGCCAGTGCACATCATAGCAACTGGTTGACTGGTCAGCTGTCTGCCCCCTGATGGTCAGTGCACATTATAGAGAGTGGTTGAGCGGCCTTAGCATATCATTAGCATATTACGCTTTGATTGGTTGAACCGACGACTGAACGACAGGACACTTCGCATATTAGGCTTTTATTACATAGGATTTTTTAAAATGTTTTTTAATAGGGAATGGAAGGGAGAAGGAGAGACACAGAGAGAGAAACATTGATGTGAGAGAGACTCATTGATTTGGTTGCCTCCTGCATGTGCCCCAATGAAAGCTGGGAATTGAGCCTTCAACCGAGGTACATGCCTTTGACCAGGGTCAAATCCCGGATCCTTCAGTGATACTTTATCCAGGTGATACTTTATCCACTAAGTCAAACCCGCTAGGGCTCACTTCTGTTTTTAATCAGCCTAGTTTCTGTTGTCCCTCTGCACAGTCCTCCTTTGAAAAGACCCTGCACTGCTTGCCTCCCTCTGCTCTGGCCTGCCCACCTGGAGAGCCCCAGGTCTGCAGCAATCCACTCAGCCACTTCCTCTGGGCGAGGAGGGAGGAAAACTACCTGCATGCAGACATGCCCACAACCCCCCACCTCAGGACACCAGCCAGCCCCTGGCCCGCGTGGCTCAGTTGGTTGAAGTGTCATTCTGTACACCAAAGGCTGCAGTTCAATTCCCAGTGAGGCACACACCTAGGCCTCAGGTATGATCCTCAGTGGAGTGATAAGGGAGGCAACAGATCAACAGTTCTCTCTCTTTCTCTCTCTCTCTCTCTCTCTCTCTCTCTCTCTCTCTCTCTCTCTCCTCTTGCCCTTCCCCTTGCCCTTCCCCTCTCTCTAAAATCAATAAAACATATCCTCTGGTGAGGGTTGTTTTTGTTTTTTGTTTTTGGTTGTTTTTTTTAATATATTTTATTGGTTTTCCACAGAGAGGAAGGGAGAGAGATAGAGAGCTAGAAACATCGATAAGAGAGAAACATAGACCAGCTGCCTCCTGCACACCCCCTACTGGAGATGTGCCTGCAACCAATGTACATGCCCTTGACCAGAATCGAACCTGGGACCTCTCAGTCCGCAGACCAACACTCTATCCACTGAGCCAAACTGGTTTCGGCCTGGTGAGGGTTTTTTTTTAAAGTACACTAGCCAAGCTCAACAATCCTCCAGGGCAGTTTCTTTCTAATGTTTTTTATTGATTTTTAGAGAGAGAAGAGAGGAATAGACAGAAACATCGATGAGAGAGGAACATCCTCAATCGTGCATACCCCCGCCCCCTCAGGGATCAAGCCCACAACTGGCCAGGTTTTTTGTTGCTGTTTTTCAGGGCAGTTTTTCAGTAAGCTGGCCCTCTGTCTGCCCAGATAACCAATTCACACCCTTCCTTCGTCCCCTAAATTCCCACCTCTCCTCCTCCTCCTCCACCTGCACTCCGAATCCTCTCACCTTCTGTGACTTCACACCTGTAACTCCCTCCTCTCCTGCACCATCCTTCCCCTGGAATCATTCCCTCAGCATACGAACAGGCTCTAGGTATTCTCATTTACAGAGAAAAAACAAAACCCTTCCCTTAGAGAATGAAGCATTTTTCCTTTCTTTTTGGGAGGAACTGTGGTTAGGTTCATCTCTAATGGATGAGGGAAAGGTTTTGGTTTTTTGGTTTTCTTGTAGAAAATGCCAGCTAACCCACCAGAAGGAATGTGAGAACTAGAAAAACTCCATTTTGCAGCACCAGCTAGATCACTGACTTAGGCAAAATTCATCCATGTACCATAGATGGGGCGAGGCAGACAACAAGCATTTATTCCTCACAGGAGTAAGTTCTGGAAGCTAGAAGCCCTGGGTCCAGTTCTGGCGGGGCTGGCTTCTGGCCCCTGGCTTGAGAAGACAGCTTCTCGACGGCAGAGAGAGAGCCAGCTCTGCTGTCTCTTCTCTTGAGGACACCTGTCTGATTGGGTTAGGCCCCGCCTGCACACCTTATTTAACCTTCATGATTTCCAGAAGGCCCCATCTCCACATACTGTCATAGTGGGAGTTAGGGCTTCAACATAAATTTTGGGAGCAGCATGATTCAGTGCATCGCAGATGTTTCTATCTCTCTCTCCCTCTCCCCTCCCTTGACAGTGGTCGGCAAACTCATTCGTCCACAGAGCCAAATATCAACAGGACAACGATTGAAATTTCTTTTGAGAGCCACATTTTTTAAATTTAAACTTCTTCTAATGCCACTTCTTCAAAACAGACTCGCCCAGGCCGTGGTATTTTGTGGAAGAGCCACACTCAAGGGGCCAAAGAGCCGCTTGTGGCTCGCAGTTTGCTGAACACAGCACTGGGCGAAATGGTTTTTGTTTGTTTTAAAATATATTTTTATTGATTTCAGAGAGGAAGGGAGAGGGAGAGAGAAATAGAAACATCCATGATGAGAGAGAATTATAGATCGGCTGCCTCCTGCACACCCCCCAATGGAGATGGAGTCTGCAACCCAGGCATGTGCCCTTGACCAGAATCAAACCTGGGATCCTTTAGTCCACAGGCCAACGCTCTACCCACTGAGCCACGCCAGCCAGGGCGAGGTGAAAGGTTTTAAAGACCAGAGCTGCACCCGGGGCTGGAGCACTGCCCCGCTGATCTGGTATTCGCAAAGAGGCTCTCTCCTTTCCAACTGGGAGATGTGCTGTAACTGCTCTCAGCAAATTATGGGTCAGCTGTGGCCCTCTGCCGGTTTCTGTGCAGCCCGTGAGCCAAAGTGGTTTTTACATTTTTAAATGGTTCAAAGGATCAACGGGAGAATAATATTGAGAGACAGCCATGGCTGATTTGGCTCAGTGAATAGAGTGTCAGCCGGTGGACTGAAGGTCAATTCCAGTCAAGGGCACGTACCTCGGTTGCAGGCTCTGGCCCAGTCGGGGTGCGTGTGGGCAGGGGAGGGGACCAATTGATGTGTCTCTCCCACATCAATGTTTCTCTCTCTGTCTCTCTCCCTCCCTTTCACTCTCTCTCAAAAAAAAAAAAAAATCAATGGAAAATGATCGTTGGATGAGGATTAACTATATATATATATATATATATATATATATATATATATATATTATATATATATACACACACACACACACACACACACATATTACTAGGTGCCTGGTGCACAAAATTTGTGCACTGAGGAGGCGTCCCTCAGCCCCCTCTCACATACTGGGAGCCCTCAAGAGATGTCCTATTGATGGCATATATGCCTGCTCCCCATGGGGAGCGGTCCTAAGCCACAGTCTGGCCTCCCTTTGCTTGAGGCGACCAGGCTGATCAGGGGAAGGCGCCAGCCCCATCACCCGCTGCTGCAGCCACTGCCAGTCACCCCAGGCGTTTTCATCCACACGGACTCCAGTCCCTTCACCATGAAAAATTGACAACATTCTTTAAGCATTTTCAAGATGTATCTTTCATAGGATATGACATTTCTTTCTTTATCTTTCTTTTTATCCTCACCTGAGGATATGTTTCCATTGATATTTTCCCCTTCCCTCCAATCCCAGGCTCAGCCCCTTCCCAAGCCTAAAGCCTCTGCCTGATGGCGGGCTGGGAGTGACCTGGGTGCCGAGGTGATTCCAGGACCCACTTATGTACGCAAATTAACTGCCATCTTTGTTCTATTAATTTGCATACTCATTCTAATTGGTTGTGGGCATAGTGAAGGTTCGGCCAATTTACTTGTTTCTCTATTATTAGGTAAGATGTATATATTGAGTGACATATGAAAATTATGTGTATCCAAATTTCAGTGTCTATAAATAAAGTATTGAAACATGCTCATTTACATATTGCCTATGGCTGCTGCTGTCATGCTACAATGACAGAGCCAAGTAGTTGCAACACAGACAGTATGTTCTGCAAAGCTAAAAATACTTACTTCTGGCAGTTTACAGAAGTGTGCCAACCCCTGCTCTCAACCTAACTTCCAGGGACAAGAGAGCCCGGGCTTAGAGGAGTGAGGTGAGGGACACTGTGAGGGAACCTTCAGACTCACCTGTTCCTGTGGAGCATTCTAGAACACAATGGGCCAGGTCACTTTACAAAGTTGTCATTTAAAAAAAAAAAAAAGGCATAATGGGAACGACTCTGCTCTATTTTTAAAAAATATATATTTTATTAATTTTTTGCAGGGAGGAAGAGAGAGGGATAGGGAGTTAAAAACATCGGTGAGAGAGAATCATTGATCAGCTGCCTCCTGCACACTCCCTACTGGGTATGTGCCCACAACCAAGGTACATGCCCTTGACCGGAATCGAACCTGAGACCTTTCAGTCCACAGGCCAATGCTCTATCCACTGAGCCAAACTGGTTTCGGTGACTCTGCTCTATTGAAAGACAACCAAGGGACATCACCGCCAAATGCAACCTGTAAACCTTGGTTAGACATTTTTGAGAGGAAAACCCAGCCATCATTAGTCAGTGTGTGTTTTTTCCTCTCCCTCCTAAACTTTCAACTCCTGTAGGCAGGGATTTTGTTGCTTAACCTACCAGCACTTTGCAAGCACCTGGCACCTAGTAGGAGCTTGATAGGTGCTGTCTGAAACAGGAATGAGAGAAGGAATAAACGTTGCTGGGGGAGAGGGTTGACTAACCGGAGGCGGCTCTGAAGGATAAATAGGAGATTGACCACAGGTGAGATCTGTGACAGAGATCCCCTCCCCCACCCCCTCCGCCTCGGTGGCTCTGGGGCCAGGGATGACACGCCTTCTGGGATCCCAGACAGCAGCACGACCAGCAGGAGGAGGCTCAGGCCGCGGAATTCCAGCTCAGGAGCAGGAAGAACTGCAGCCATCAGAGCCAATGAGCAGCAGAGTGGCTGGTCTCTGCAGGTGAGCAAGCAGAGAGCCAACAAGGACTGACCTCATGCGTGGGCCTCTGTGGTGATGCACATCACAAGCCCCACACCAACCCTTTCCCAGAGGCTCCCCTCCCTTCTGCCCACCCCCTTTTAAAAATATATTTTATTGATATTTTTATTTTTATTTTTTTACAGAGAGGAAGGGAGAGGGATAGAAATCTAGAAACATGGATGAAAGAGAAACATCGATCAGCTGCCTCCTGCACACCCCCCACGGGGGATGTGCCCACAACCAAGGTACATGCCCTTGACCGGAATCGAACCTGGGACCCTTCAGTCTACAGGCCGAAACTCTATCCACTGAGACAAACTGGTTAGGCCCACCTCACTCCACCCCTCCCCCTCTTTTTTTTCTCCTAGGCTCAGTCTTTTAGGCCAGTAGTATTTCCTCTGAACCTTGAGCATTTCTTGTCTGCACCACCAGGGGGTCTTTGTCAACCTCTTCCTATTATGGGCAGGCAAGACTTCACCTGCGTGAGAGGCAGGGCCTCTGATGGCGTGACCTTGAGCAGGTGTCTGCCCATCTCTGGGCCTCTGATCCCTGATCTGTGTAAGGACAGAGTAGGACAAGATGCCCTAGGAGGCCTGTTCAACCTCCAGTTCTGCTTGGCGTCCAGTTCTCTTGCCCTCAATCAGACTGGGGACTCCTGGAGGTCAGGTTGGTGCGGGCTGAGCTCCCCCTAACCCACCCCTCCCCCCACCGCCAGGGCCCCTAATGACACACCTGGCTCATTTACCCTCAGCCCAGGAGCCAGGGGGCGGGAGGTGAAGGTGGAAGAGGATTGTAGTGATGCTCTGACATCTTTCTTGTCAAAGGCCGTGTGATCTAAATTTAAGCCCCACAGGTTGCTAACTTCGTTATCTTAGGCAAGCGACTTAACAACTCTAGGCTTTAGTTTCCACATCAGTAAAACCAGAACTACTGTTTTGTCTTTGTCTCCCAGAATGAGGAGGAAAGGAAACATACCTTGTACATAGCAGGTGCACAAAAAATGGTCAGGAGCCAGGGAGGGAGGTCTGATTGGGAGTTTTATTTAAAATTTTTCTTATTATTATTTGTTGTTGTTCTTGATCCTCACCTGAGGATATGTTTCCATTGACTTTGGGGGGGAGTGGAAGAGAGAGGGAAAACATAGAGAGAAACACTGATGCTAGAGAAACACATCGATTGGTTGCCTCCTGCACAGACCGTGGTCAGGGCTCAGGCCTTGGAGAAGCCTGCAACGAAGATACGTGCCCTTGACCGGAATCAAACCGGGGACCCTGTGGTTCTAGGCCGATGCTCTATCCACTGAGTCAAACTGGCTAGGGCTGATCAGGAGTTTCAGACTCTTTCCCATCCTTGCTCCATACCCTAGTTCCTTCATACTCATGAGCTGATGGATGCATGGAGAAATAATAAAATACAGTAGGTCTACATCTAAAGCAGACCTGGCACTCAATAAATATTTGTCAAGTGAAAGATTCATTCTACAATCACTCTCTTCTTTGAGCCTTGGAGAAAACTGGTAAGGGGCAAGGTAAGGGCTATTCCTCTGTTTCAAAGGCAAAGACAATGCAGCTCAGAGAGGGAAAGCGACTTGCCTAAAGTAACACAGCAGAGCTGGGCTTGGGACCTAGTTCCTTCTGCTGGCAGAGCCCATCATTAGGATCCCCTCCCAGCCAAGCGCGGTTTGGCTCAGTGGATAGAGCGTCGGCCTGTGGACTGAAGGATCTCGGGTTTGATTCCGGTCAAGGGCATGTACCTCGGTTGCTGGCACATCCCCAGTGTGGGGTGTGCAGGAGGCAGCTGATCGATGTTTCTGACTCTCTGTCCCTCTCTCTTCCTCTCTGTAAAAAATCAATAAAATATATATTAAAAAAAAAAAAAAAAAGGAAGCCACTGGGCGTGCAGGTACTTGCTGGGCTCGGCCTGCCCTCACCCTCGCGTGAGGGGGACCCAGCGGGTGGCCCTTGGATGAGCACAAAGTAGGTCAGGTCGGCCCCTCTCAAGCCATTCCCAGTGCCCAGCTCTGTTCCCTGATGACTCAGAGGCCCTGGTGGGTCACCATGTTCCTTGGACAGAGGCAGCTTGGCCTTGGCCTTGGCCTTGGCCTGGCTACCGTTTCTCAGCAGACCATGGCACCGAGGACAGGCGTCTCAGAGCAGGCCAGTGGGGAAGCTGCCCGAGTGCTGGGGCTGACTGGGCCCTGGGACCGCCTCTGGGTGGCTGACAATCAACCTGGCAGGTCAGGGGTGTGCCGTCCCTCAAGGCTTGGGTGCTCCCACCCCTGGGCGCTCCTACCATGCTTCTGCTTCGGAGGCTCTTATCCTGAGGTCAGGGAGGAGGTTTCTAGTGGGCACTCTGCCAGGCTGGGAGAACCCTGAGAAAGCCAGCGGGGCCCTCTCACAGCCTCCCTTTGCCAGGGGTGTGGATGCTTCCCTACACGAATGTCTAGGACAGTGTTTTTCAACCTTTTTTGGGCAAAGGCACACTTGTTTCATGAAAAAAATCACGAGGCACACCACCATTAGAAAATGTTAAAAAATTTAACTCTGTGCCTATATTGACTATATATAAAGTAATTCTCTTGAATAGGAATCAAATAAACACAAAGAAAGTATTTTATAATTACTTTATTATGAAATATTAAGTAAACAAAATAGTGAAAAATTATAAAATTCTTGTCTTGTCTGCACCTACGGCACACCAGGCAACATCTCGCGGCACACTAGTGTGCCGAGGAACAGCGGTTGAAAAACGCTGGTCTAGGAGCCGTTGGAAGCCCGGGGGGGACATGGGAACCAGCGGGAGAAGAACTGAGAGCGACCACAGTACGCTCTGGACAAGCCTAGGAGTCCATCTTCCCTCCGGCAGGACAGGGCATTGCAGAGGCGCTGGGGCATCCATGTGGGGCTGCAGGGTTTTCCCTGGGGGTGGAGGACTGCCGTGGGAGTGAGGGCTGGAGTATTAACGCGGGGTGCAGAGTATGGTGGGTGTTGGCACATCTCAAGGCCTGGAGTGGTAACTTCGGAGCACACATTCTGAAGTTGAGCCGGAGTTGAATAGTGGAGTGGAATTTCACAGCGGGGGCTGGAGTCCTTCCGAGAGGATTGGAGTAGGGTGCAGCGGGGGCTACGGAATGTGCCAAGGGCCTGGTTATCTCTTTTCTTTTTTTAAAATATATTTTTTATTGATTTTTTTTACAGAGAGGAAGGGAGAGGGATAGAGAGTTAGAAATATCGATGAGAGAGATGAGAGAGAATCATCCATCAGCTGCCTCTTGCACAACCCCTACTGGGAATGTGCCCGCAACCAAGGTACATGCCCTTGACTGGAATCGAACCTGGGACCTTTTAGTCCACAGGCCAACACTCTATCCACTGAGCCAAACCAGTTTCGGCGGGCCTGGTTATTTCATTATCGAGGAGGATCTAGAGAACTTCAGAGGGAGGCTGGAATGTTATGGAGGTTAAAGTCTTTTGGGGGGCCGAGACTGGTTTGGCTCAGTGGATAGAGCATCGGCCTGCGGACTGAAGGATCCCAGGTTCAATTCCGGTCAAGGGCAAGTACCTTGGTTATGGGCACAACCCCAGTGGGGGTGTGTAGGAGGCAGCTGATCGATGATTCTCTCTCATCGATGTTCCTAACTCTCTATCCCTCTCTCTTCCTCTCTGTAAAAAAAAATCAATAACAATAATGATAAAAAGTCTTCTGGGGGGACCTGGACTATGTCAGAGGGAACAGGGTTATTTTGGAGGGGGCTGGAGTCTTTTTCAGGGAGGGCTACGACATTCCAGAGGCGGTGAGAACGGTGCTGGGTTGGTGTGTGGCCTGGAGGCTGCCCAGAGAGCCCCCTTTCACCCCGAGCCTTCAGTCCAAGGATTCTGGGATGGGGGTGGGGGGTGTCGGGGAACCCAGTCTCATGCTCTCTCCTGCCCCCGGGCAGGCCATCCCCCTCCAGGAGAGCCGTAAGCAGCCCTTGTGCACGGGCTCCGAGGTGGTGCGGTGACCGTGGCCTTGGGGTCCAGTGACGCCTGCTGCCACCCAGGAGAAGCCGGCCCTGGTGACACATCCTGCCTGCGATCTGGGGCTTCCAGATAAGGGGCAGGTCACCTCTGCCGTCCCCCTGCATCCGGGCAGGACCCCCTTCCTTTCCCAGCAGCCCTCTCCCCGGAATGGAGGCCCCGCCGCAGCAGGGAGCACTGCTGGCACAGAGCCCTGTGCTCCCAGGGTCTCTCTGCGGCCCAGCTGCAGTCCTCCTGCCTTGGTGGGGGCCTGCTCTTTGCTGAGTGTGGGAGCCCTGTTGGGGAGGGAGAGCCTACTCCGCCTCAGGGGGTCCTGGGAACCTGCAGCCTGTGTGATCTGAGGCCCTCGGGGGCCAGGAGGGCCCAGTGCTGGAGAGGGGGGGAGGGTGGCAGTAGGTGGTGGGCGGAAGAGCATGTGCCAACTCTGGGTGGCCCCAGGCCCCAGGGCACAATTCCTGTTTGTTCCGCCATGCACAGTTTTAGCCGCCTAAGGGGCTGTCACTTCAACACGTACCAGCTGCGTGCACCACGCCAGCTTCCCCCGTTGCTGCCCGCAAGACACGTTCCACCGTCCAAAAGGCGTGTGACCCCAGCCGCTGGCTCTACATGGGACAGAGCCCCAGCCCCCTCCCTGCCAGAGCGCCAGCACGGCTGCCTCTGGTGCCCACACCCACCAGCACAGCCTGTGCAAGGAGGTGGCACTGGGCTGTGGTTCCTCACTCAGTGTCCGGCCCGGGGCCAGGACCTGCCCTCTCTGATTGGACTGTGTCCCCGTCGGGCTGGAGACTGTCCCCTCCCCGTCCTCCCGCAGCAGACCGAGGCTTCCTGGGAACGGAGAGAGAGCCTGGGTGGGGCAGCTGTCCCCCAGGCCTTCTTGGTGTGAGTGGAGGGGACACAAATATTGTCTCTGAGACAGCGAGGCCAGCCTGCCCTGGCACACGCCCAGGCCTGGAGGCCCTGCAGGAGGAGGGAATGAAGGAAGGGAGGAGAGAGCATCTTTTATTGAGCATTTACTGTGAACCCTATTGTAGACATTCTACATGTATTATCTCCCTGAGAAGTAGTCATTCTTCTTGTGATAGGGGTAGGGAAACCGGCCAGAGAGCTCCAGACTTGCCCAAGTTCACACAGCTAGCGAATGAGTGAAAAAGCTGGGGTTTGGCCAAACTGACACCACCACCTTCTCTGGGCAACTCTCGACTCCTCCCTCTACCGTCTGGGTGACGTTGGACAAGTACTAGGCCTCAGGCTCTTCATCTGTAAAATGAGTACATTAATAAAATCGATGCTATATGATGAACAGAGATGATGTGTGTGAAGGGCCTGTCGTGTGCTATTACTGAACACAGTCAATGTGAGGTGATCCGAACCTTTGGAACGTATGGAGGAGACACAGCCCTGCCCCGCGTCTGCCCTCAGAATCCCCCGAGTCTGAAGGAGAAACTCAGTAAAGTGGCAGAAATCACCTCACTTATAACTTCACCAGCGCCAGGGGAAGGGCGAGAGCATTAAGGAATGGACCCCGAGCTAGCGAATGGGACAGGTTAATTATGAAAGACTCTCCAGGTCGATCTTATTGTCCCTGTTTTACAGGGAGGGAAATTGAGGCTTGGGAGCCTGAGTTACCTGTCCAAGAACGCAGTGACTCAATTATGGTGAGTCTATCCAGTAGACTGTCTATCCAGTCCCCTCCGGCCCAGGATTGAAGCGGATATGATATTCCAGGGGTCCCTGTACCACCCCCCCACCCTCAGATGTGCTTGCACACAAGACAGCCTGAGGCAGCACATCTGGCGACCCCCGTAGCAGACTTCTTGGGACCCGGCAAAGGCCAGGTGCTGGGTCTTGGTCTTCAGCCTCCTCTAGCACCAGAGCCACAGCGGGAGAGGAGCTACAGTGGTGAGAATAACTTCAGCTCCAGCTCCAGGCCCCCCGGCTGTGGGTGAAATTCCCCCACAGCCTCCGGTGGGCCGGGCTGGGCACTGCCCCTCCACCGGGCTCAGCACCTCAAATTTGCCATCTGTTCTCTTCCTGCATCCTCACAACCTCCCTGTCCCTCCTGGGATGATCCCCTCTGTTCAGGGGAGGAACCTGAGGTTTGGAGTGGGGAGGGCGTGGCCTCGGTCATGCTGGAAAGACCTGGCAGAGGTGAGATTGGAAAGCAGGGCCTGCTGCCTCACCCCCAAGTCCTTGCACCTATCTATCCTGCCTTGCTTTTAGGCCTCAGTCCCCATCCTGGCCTTTGTCTTCTCCCGCAGGACTAGAGCGGAGTGCCTTCTCCAAGGCCACCCAGCAGAGCAGCAGGCAGGTGGGATCCCAGCTCCACTTTGTCCCCAAATACCCAGTTGCTTGGACTTTATTTTATAAACATCTGCTTTATATCTGCCTTTTCCACTGCACCCCTGAGAGCCTGGCCCGGAGCTGGCATCCCCAGTGATGATTAAATTGGAACATGTTTATTGAGCATTTGCAATCAGCCAAGTATTATGCTAAGGGCTTTATATACAACTAGAGGCCCTGGCACACAAATTCATGCATGGGTGGGGTCTGGCTGGCCCTGCCTCCTGGTCAAACTCCCAGGTGAACTACTGATCGAACTCCTGGTTGAGGGGACAATTTGCATATTACCCTTTATATATATATAGAATAAACTCATTTAATCTTCACAATGACCATATAAGTAGGGTACTTATAGACTTATAGCCCCATTTTATAGACAGGGAAAGCAAGATTAGAGAATGTAAGAGCACTTAGTAATGCTGGCACACAGTAGGCTCCTAACTTTTACCCTGAAAGGCTGAGTGAATGGATGGATGACTTAAAAAGGGAGAGGTGGGCCCTAGCTGGTTTGGCTCAGGGGATAGAGTGTTGGCCTGTGGATTGAAGGGTCCCGGGTTCGATTCCGGTCAAGGGCACATGCCCGGGTTGTGGGCTTGATCTCCTAAGAAATGGGGAGTGTGCAAGAGGCAGCTGATCAATTATTCTCTCTCATCATTGATTTTCTCTCATTGAAATTCTATCTCTCTCTCCCTCTCCCTTCCTCTCTGAAATCAATAAAAATATATTTAACCAGTTAACTGCCATGATATTTTGAATTTAATTAAAAAGGTTCCGCTGCTTGCGTCTATAGAGGTTTATGGCGTACAAATGGTTAAAAAAGGAAAAGAAGGGGGAGGTGCGATCCAGGTGGTCAAGGTCACAGGCGTTCACCTTTTCCCTCATTCAAGTTCATTAACTCCCACAACAGCTCCCACCGCACCTTGGGCCTGACCCCAACAGCCTGATGCACCAGGTGCTGGTGCCCTGGCGGCCTGCTGAGACCCTCTGAGCTGACCCCGCTGAGACCCTCTGAGCTGACCCCGCTGGGACCCTCTGAGCTGACCCCGCTGAGACCCTCCAGGCTAACCCCACTGGGACCCTCTGAGACCCTCCGAGCTGACCCCGCTGGGACCCTCTGAGCTGACCCCGCTGAGACCCTCCGAGCTGACCCTGCTGGGACCCTCCGAGCTGAGACCCTCTGAGCTGACCCCACTGAGACCCTCTGAGACCCTCTGAGCTGACCCCACTGAGACCCTCTGAGCTGACCCCGCTGAGACCCTCTGAGCTGACCCCGCTGGGACCCTCTGAGACCCTCCGAGCTGACCCCGCTGGGACCCTCTGAGCTGACCCTGCTGAGACCCTCCAAGCTGACCCCGCTGAGACCCTCCAAGCTGACCCCGCTGAGACCCCCTGAGCTGACCCCGCTGAGACCCTCTGAGCTGACCCCGCTGGGACCCTCTGAGCTGACCCCGCTGAGACCCTCAGAGCTGACCGGAGGAGAAAGCTGGCCAGCGCCGCTCTGCCTGAGCCTGGACGGAGACTCCACGGTGAGGGCCCACCCCCACGTCCCTGACAAGCCACAGACGCCATGGGAAGAACTGGCGACCACCCTGTCCGCAGCCCTGAGGCACCGAAAGGAAACATTCTCTGTTGTCGCAAGAAGGCTTCAGCTGGACTGAGGAAGGGACTTCCTGGCAGAGAGGGGGAACGAGCCCGGAGTTCCTTGCTGGGCCAGGAAATGACACAGTGTCCCTGCGGGCAGCCCGCAGGCTGAGCCCTGGGAAAGGAGTGAGCCAGAGCGAGGCCGAGCCGCGGTTCCCAGAGCGCCTGCACAGGGAGCCATTGTCCGACGGAAGAGGCAAGTCCCTTCCCAGGTCAACAGCTGAGTATGAAGGTCACTTGGAGATGAGAGAGTACAATTGGATGAGAAACGAGGTCCTGAGAGAAGGCACCGTATGGTCACGTGGGAGGTGTTCCTGGTGGGGGTGGGTACGAAGAGAGTGAAGATGACCAAGGGAAGGGAAGGGGAGGGGAGGGAAAGGAAGAGGAGGGGAGGGGAGGGGAGGGGAGGGGAGGGGAGGGGAGGGGAGGGGAAGGGCCAGGCACCATGCTAAACACCTTGCATGTTTTATCTCGTTTCATCCATTCATTCAACAGCCATTTATTGGATGTGCCAAGCTCTGTGTTAGGACTGCAGATACAGCTGTGAACAAGACAGACACGGTCCCTCCCCCGTGGAACCAGAAGTGGGAGGAGACACAGATGTGCCAGGGGATGCCTGCTTTGAAGAGAAGTAAAGCAGGGAGGGGGACAGAGCCTGTGGCAATCGGGATGGAGTTGCTTTGTTTTAGGTGAGTGGTGCCTCTGCAGCAGGGATAGTCTGAGGGACCCAAATGAGGTGAGGGAGGAGCCAGTGCCAAGGCCACCGTCAAGGCCGCAGGAGGGTGAATGAGGGGAAAGGAGCCGAGAGCTGTGAGGAGAGGTGCTCGCCTCCTGGTGGGTGTTTGCCAGCACGGGAAGGACATTTTGTTTTGTTATAAATGTGATGGGGAACCACTGGAGGGTTTTGAGCAGGAACAGCAATATGATTTGTGTTTTTTAAATAATTTATAAATAGATACTATATTTATATGGTTCAGAAAGAAAGAATATATGGCCCTGCAGAGTCTTGCTCCCATCTGTCCCTCACCTCCTCCTCCCGTCTCTTCTACCAACCACACGTACCAGTTTCTTGGTTGTCTTTCTAAGACTCCTTTATGCAAACACAGGCATCTATTTAGTTAATATTGACATAGCACTTACTATGTCTCAGGCCTTATTCTAAACTTCTGAGTTACTTACAAGATTAACTCCTTTCATCCTTATACCCTCAGCTCCACGAGGTACGTCCTATGATCCCTGTTTTAGGGGTGAGGAACCTGGGGCACAGAGAAGCTGAATCACTTGCCCAAGATCGCACAGCTCCCCGGGGCTGTATTGGCTTCCCAGAGCTGCCGTAGCAAACGGCCACAGCCTGGGTGGTTTCCAGCAGGAGGAATGTACGCTCACCGTTCTGGAGAAGTCCAAAATGGAGGCGTCGTTCCTCTAAGAGGTTCTTGGGAGAGGCTGGTCGGTGCCTCTGTCCTAGAACCACGTGGTGGCCAGCAATGCTTGGCATCCCCGGGCTTGTGGGTGCCCCACTCCACCCTCTGCCTCTGTCCTCCGATGGCGTTCTCCCTGTGTGTCTGACTCTGTGACCAATGTCCCTCTTCCTGTAAGGACACTAGTCGTGTTGGGTGTAGGGCCCACCTCAGGTATGAGCTCATCTAAACTGACTCCATCTCCAGAGGCCCTATTTCCAAATGAGGTCACATCCACAGGCCCAGCTAGACATGAATTCTGATGGGACGCTGTCCAACCCAGGAGAGTACCAGAATGTGCGCTAACATTTGAACTCAGGCAACCTGGGCCTGAGTTTGTGCTCTTCTTATTGTTGTTAATCCTCACCCAAGGATACTTCTTCCCATTGATTTTAGAGAGAGTGGAAGGAAAGAGAGGGGGAGAGAAAGAGAAACATCAATGTGAGAGCGTCACATTGATGGATTGGTTGCCTCCCGAACACGCCCTGACGGGGCCTGGGATCGAACCTGTGACCCTTAGGTTTGTAGGCTGATGCTCTAACCACTGAGCACACCATCCAGGGCTGAGTTTGTGCTCTTTTTTTTTTTTTTTTCCAGCAGTAAATGATATTTTTTTATTTTATTTTATTTTTCATTAAACTGGTTTCATTTGCAACAATGAATGGCTTGCTAACATGTAGAAAAACATCTATGCTAAAATCCATACACTTGCCAATGTAAAAAAATGGCCATTCTGCTTTGTAGTTTTCTTATCTTTGGCAAAATCTATTCCAACTAGTTTATTGGGGTTTTTTTTAATATATATTTTATTGATTTTTTAGAGAGGAAGGGACAGGAATAGAGAGTTAGAAACATCGATGAGACAGAGACATCGATCAGCTGCCTCTTGCACACCCCCTACTGGGGATGTGCCCGCAACCAAGGTACATGCCCTTGACCGGAATCGAACCTGGGACCTTTCAATCTGCAGGCCAACGCTCTATCCACTGAGCCAAACCAGTCTCGGCCAACTAGTTTTTTTGTTTGTTTGTTTGTTTTTTAATATATTTTATTGATATTTTACAGAGAGGAAGAGAGAGGGATAGAGAGTTAGAAACATCAATGAGAGAGAATCATCGATCAGCTGCCTCTTGCACACCCCCTACTGGGGATGTGCCCGCAACCTCGGTACATGCCCTTGACCGGAATCGAACCCAGGACCTTTCAATCCGCAGGCCGATGCTCTATCCACTGAGCCAAACCAGTTTCGGCCAATTAGTTTTTTATAAGGCATAAGAGAACTCATTCTATGGACCTCCTAAGCATTCAGGAGTAAAATCCATTCTTTTTTTTTTCCCCTTATTTTTTTTTATTAAATTACTGTCTGTGTACATATCTTACCTTTGCCCCCCCCCATACATGAGTTTGTGCTCGTAATCACTGGTTATGTTGCCATCAGTAAGATTATGAATATATGAGTATATTATGAATATGTGTATCATTCCCCCTTTTTGACAAAAGATGTAATATCATACGCTGCTGCACCTTGCTTTTTAAACTTAATATTTACAGAACTTTTCCAACCAGGACACACAGACCTCCCTCATTCTTTTTCACGGTTGCATAATATTCCATTTAATGGCCAGACTGTGCTCTATCTAACCTAACCCCTTACTAATGGACAGTTGAGTTGTTTCCAAACTTCTGCTATTGCAAACATCGCTGCAGAGAACAGATTTATATAAACCTCATTCCTCACTTGTGCAAGAATATATGAAGGATAGGGTGGGAGTGGCCAGGGAGAGGTCATGGGGGGAAAGGAGACATATGTAATACTTTAAACAATAAAGAATTTAAATTTTTTTTAAAAAAAGGATATATGAAGGATAAGTTCTCAGAAGAAGAATATCTGGATGCTTTTATAATTTTGATAGATTTTGGCCAAATGCTCTTTTGGGGACTTCATATCAATTTATATTCACAAGCATGAGAGTATTCTGAGAGAATACTGTATCCTTACAGAAATGCCCACAGAGCCTGGCTAGCATGGCTCAGAGGTTGAGCATCAACCTATGAACCAAGAGGTCATGGTTCGATTCCCAGTCGGGGCACATGCCAGGGTTGTGGGCTCCATCCCCAGTGTGGGGTGTGAGGAGGCAGCCGGTCAATGATTCTCTCTCATCATGGATGTTTCTATCTCTCTCTCCCTCTCCCTCTCTGAAATAAATAAACATTAAAAAGAAATGCCCACAGAGTGTATTATTAAACTTTTGGATTTTTTGCCAGACTGGTAAGAAATAGTATCCCAGAGTGGCTTTCCTGATTTTCATTTCTTTCCAGTGGCCTGGAGCTCCTTTTCAGGATGCTTAGCAGACATTTGTACTTCCTCTTACTCTTCTGGAGACGGTCAGTTCAGATCCTATGCCTATTTCCATTAGATTGTTGTTCCTTGTAATGAATTTCCAAGTCTTTGTAATAATTTTTATAGGTGACCCTTTATCTGTGATCTGAGTTGCCAATATTTCCCTCTAGTCTGTCACTTGTCTTATGACTTGGATTTAGAGTGTTTACCCATGCTAAAGTTTTTGATTTGTATAAATCGACTTTATCAATCTTTTAAACCGGCCCTTCGGCTTTTGTGACATGGTTAGACTTCTCCCACGAGGAATGATAGATCCTCCCTTTTTTCCTATTGCTTATTGCTTTTATGATTTTATTTTGATTTTTTTAAACATGTGTCTTTGATCCTTTGGAGTTTGTCTTGGGACTCAATGTGAAGTACAGGTCTCATCCCCCCACCCCGGTTGCCTAGCTGTCCTAACACTGTATTAGAGTCTATTCTCCACTTTATCAAATCTATCAAATACTAAATCTCTGTACACTGGGTCTATTTCCCGAATTCTATTCCAGTCCGTTGGTCTCTTTGTCTCTTTCTGGACCCAAATCAAGTTGTTCTAATTATTGAGGCTTTACGTATGATTATCTATAGTGGTGCCGAAGCCGGTTTGGCTCAGTGGTAGAGCGTCGGTCTGCAGACTGAAAGGTCCCAGGTTTGATTCCGGTCAAGGGCATGTACCTTGGTTTCGGGCACATCCCCGGTAGGGGGTGTGCAAGAGGCAGCTGGTCAATGTTTCTCTCTCATCGACGTTTCTAGCTCTCTATCTCTCTCCCTTTCTCTCTGTTAAAAATCAATAAAATATATCGTGGTGAGGTTATTAGTATTGCCTTTTCTTTTTTTCAGTTTCCTTGTAGTCTCTCTCTCTCTCTCTCTCTCTCTCTCTCTCTCTCTCTCTCTCTCTCTCTCTCTCTCTCTCAAGAGCTCTCATGGGATTTACACTCCTGTAGGGGGACAGACAAACAAATAATTACACCACTTGGTAGTGTCAAGAAAAAAATAAAAATAGGGCAGAGAAAAGGCCAGAAGGCAGGAATGGAGTATTAGGCTGGGCAGCCAGGGAAGGCCTCTGAATCAGGAAGGGAGGGAGGCCACATGGATACTGGGAGGAAGACACTCCTAGCAGCACAAGGGCACACGCAGAGGCCTGAGGCAGGAGCATGCTTGGCATGCTGAAAGCCAGCGAGGCAGCGGGCGGAGCTGGAGTGGCATGTTCGGAGGGGAGAGCGGGAGGCGGTGAGTGGATCGAGCCGGCCTCACAGGTCACGGCAAGGACACGGGCTTTTCCTTGGAGACGGGGAGCCGTGGGAGGGGTGAGCAGAGGGAGGCATGTTCCGGGCTCTGTTTGAACACGATGGCTCAGGCTGAGCGTGGAGAGCAGGCTGCGCGGGCGAGGGCCGTGGCAGGGGGGCTCAGGATGTGGGATGGTGAATGAACTGGAACTTGGTTTCCTGGTCCGTCTCCCTGCTCACCGTGACTTTGCAAGGACAGGACTGAGCTTGCCTGGCGATCTGTGCACAGAGGAGGCATGGGTAAACATCAGTGGGAGGAAAGGCGGGGAGGACGTAGAGGAAGAGGCAGAGTGCCCCGGGGAATGGCTCTGCAAAGGCCACAGAGAGCAGAAGGAACAGACGTGATGAGAGAGATGGAGGTGGAGAGGGGCTGAAGCTGGGGAAACCAGGTCCCCCAACCCAGGGCCCACCCTACCCAGGATCGGTGACCCCATCAGGGACGAGGCTCTGTGCAGTGTACGCTGGAGCTCCGCCCCCCCAGGGCCCCGGAGGGCACCTCATTCCTCAGGTGAGAGAGAGGGTTCACATGTGAGGCGGCCGGAGGGAGCAGCTTGCCTGAAAGCTGGCACACGGGCCGGGAGGGGTCTGTGGCCCCGTCACAGGTGATAAATGGAAGTCCCCAGAAGGGAAGGAACCGAGCCAAGGTCGCACAGCAAACGAGCGGCCGAGCTCTCAGGAGCCTGGCGCCTGTAAGTCAGCTCCTTGACCTAATTTTGGTCTGGGTCCCTCTGCAGTTTGGGGAATGACCAACAGCAAAAAGAAGGGCTGGCTCCTGGCATTCAGCCAGCCCTTAGCTGCTGCCCAGGTCCAGCTGCTGAGGCCCCCGGGGGGTGGGACCAGATCTGAGGAGCCACAGGACCCTTAGGACCTTCGGCAGAATGGGCCTGGAGCAGGGCAGGTGGACAAGAAGCACCAAGCAGAGGGGCAGAGGAAAGAGTTCTTTTTTGTGTGGGGGTTTTTTTTGTGTGTTTTTTTTAATCTATTTTTATTTATTTCAGAGAGGAGGGAAGAAGGAGAGAGAAATAGAAACATAAATGATGAGAGAGAATCATTGATCGGCTGCCTCTTGCATGCCCCCTATTGGAGCCTGCAACCCAGGCATATGCCCTTGATCTGAATCAAACCCAGGACCCTTCAGTGCACAGGCCGACGCTATATCTACTGAGCCAAACCGGCCGGGTCAAGAGGTAGGGTTTTGGAGTTCAGCCTAGCTTTGCCACTAACCCACTGTGTGACCTCAGGCAAATAGCATCCATCCAGAAACCTCAGTTTGTGCATCTGTAAAATGGGAATAGCGTCTCCCACCTTACGGGGCTGGCCTGGGGTTGAATGAGGCAGTAAGAATCCAGTGCTTCCTCCCTGGCCTCCCCCAGCCCAGACTAAGTTGCTGGTGTCTTGGTCCCCAGAGGCGATTGGCTGCTCCGAGGTGAAGATGTAATGACTATGATGGTGTCTCCAGTGCCAGCCTACAGGTGGCGCCAGGCCGTGAGAGATCTGGCCAGTGCTGCCGCGAGAGCTCGGTCAGGGCCAGGTGAGTCTGCTGAGCCCTCAGGACAGGTGAATGGACTGGCTCGGCGCCAAGACCTCCAAGTGCTCTCACTCTGGGCCTCAGTTCCAGGGAGCCTCCTGAGCGTTGGTTGGGGAGATCCTTCTTAAGGGCAGATGGAATAGGCTCTTCCAAAAGCAGTAAGTTCCCTGCCGCTGAGGTAGGTTAGTGAGCAAGGATTCAATCACTCACTTATTCGATAAACTCCTATTGAGAACATATCTTTTTTAAAAATATATATATTTTATTCATTTTTTACAGAGAGGAAGGGAGAGGAATAGAGAGCTAGAAACGTCGATGAGAGAGAAACATGGACCAGCTGCCTCCTGCACACCCCCCACTGGGGATGTGCCCGCAGCCAATGTATCAATACATGCTCTTGACCGGAATCGAACCTGGGACCCTTCAGTCCGCAGACCGACGCTCTATCCACTGAGCCAAACCGGTTTCGGCTTGAGAACGTATCTTGGGCCAGGCCCTGTGCCCATCACTGGGGGATACAGTGGTAAAGGCATCCTTACTCTCCCATAAACATGCATTCTGATAGAGGTGAGAGGCATTAAATAGTGGTGAGAACCTGTGCACTTGATATAGGAAGGGTGGGAGGAAGTGATTTCCAAACTGAGATTGGAAGGAGCAGTAGAGTTCAGTGGGGAAGAGAAGAGTGTGTGGGTCTGAGAGGACAGCAGGCACAAAAGCCCAGGGCACGACAGAGCCCTGCATTTTCACGTAGTTGAAAGGTCAGCGTGGGTGGAGGGGAGGAAGCAAGAAGGGCAGTGGCTGAGCTGGGCAGGCGAAGGCGAGAGTCACAAGTCCTCACCTGAACAGGGACCCATCTTAAGGGTCAGGATCAGCTCTGTCCCATCATGGTCAGAGATGAGGAGTTGCCCTGGCCAGTTTGGCTCAGTGGTTAGAGCACTGGCCTATGGACCAAAGGGTCCTGGGTTCGATTCTGGTCAGGGGCACCTACCATGATTGCAAGCTCCTCCCCCACCTGGGCCCTCGTTGGGGTCTGTGCAGGAGACAACCAATGGATGTGTTTCTCTCACATCGATATTTCTGTCTTTCCCTCTCTCTCACTCTCTAAAAGATCAATGGAAAAAGAGCCTCAGTTGCCGGGACCGGTTTGGCTCAGTGGATAGAGCGTCGGCCTGCGGACTAAAAGGTCCCGGGTTTGATTCCGGGCAAGGGCATGTACCTTGGTTGTGGGCACGTTCCCAGTAGGGGGTGTGCAAAAGGCAGCTGATGGATGATTCTCTCTCATCGATGTTTCTAACTCTCTATCCCTCTCTCTTCATCTCTTTGAAAAATCAACAAAATATATTAAAAATAAAATAAAATAAAAATAGCCTCAGTGAAGATTAACCAAAAAATAAAATAAGAGAAGTTAGTCAGGTGAGTCTTGCTGAGTGGCCTGAAGACCATGGGGACACAGCGGGGTTTTATGCAGGAGAGGGACCCAGCCTGGGAGGAGCACCAAGGAACATAGCGGTTGCTGGGACAGCCTTCAGTGAGTCTTTGCAGGCCCCACGGCCCTCCGGAGCCTCCGGCCGCCCAGCCATCTCAGACACAGCCCGCCGGAACCCCGGCCGCCCAGCCATCTCAGACACAGCCCCCCGGAACCCCGGCCGCCCAGCCATCTCAGACACGGCCCCCCGGAACCCCGGCCGCCCAGCCATCTCAGACACGGCCCCCCGGAACCCCGGCCGCCCAGCCATCTCAGACACAGCCCGCCGGAACCCCGGCCGCCCAGCCATCTCAGACGGCCTCATCGGAACCATCCCAGGGAGGTGAGGAAGCGCCTTTGTGGGAGGAACCTCGGCGAAGGGAACCAGGAGGGCGGGTCTGCTCTCAGCTCCTCACTGACCAGGCACTCAGGACTCAGTTCCCAGGCCGGGGCTGGCAGGACGGGGAAGTGAAACTGCTCCAGGCCACACCGCAAACCGGGGCGCGGAGGAGAGACACCGCTGCCTCCGAGCACCAGTGTGTGCCGTCCGGCGCCGGGCCAGCCTCTCTGCCTGATTTCTTCCTCCGGAACCGGCCCTGCACCTGCCACCCATGGCTCCGGCTGGACCGCAGGCACCCTTCCTGCTGCGGATGCGGAGACCGAGGTCCAGGGGCCTGACCCCCGTTCAGGGTCACCGGCGCCGGGACCGGGCACCGGACCTGCGCACGCCCGGCCCGAAACCCTCCGAAACCCTCCGGGGCCTGAGCTCGGGGTGTGGGGAGGGACCTGAGTTCGGGGTGCGGGGAGGGACCTGAGTTCGGGGTGCGGGGAGGGGCCTGAGTTCGGGGTGCGGGGAGGGGCCTGAGTTCGGGGTGCGGGGAGGGGCCTGAGTTCGGGGTGCGGGGAGGGGCCTGAGTTCGGGGTGCGGGGAGGGGGTTGAGTTCGGGTTGTGGAGGGGGCCTGAGTTCGGGGTGTGTGTGGGGGGGTTTGAGTTCGGGTTGTGGGGGGGGCCTGAATTCGGGGTGCGGGGAGGGGGTTGAGTTCGGGTTGTGGAGGGGGCCTGAGTTCGGGGTGTGTGGGGGGGGTTTTGAGTTCGGGTTGTGGGGGGGGCCTGAGTTCGGGGTGTGGAGAGGGGGCCTGAGCTCGGGGTGGGGGGCGGAGGTGGAGCGTGTCCGGGAGAGCGAGGGGCTGGGTGGGGCTGTCTGTGTTCGGGGGACTTTCCTCGCTGAGGTCAGAGGCCCCACACAGCCGCGCTCCAGGGAGCGCCCGGGCGGGGGCGCCTTTCCTCCGCCGCGGGCGCTCCTCCGGGGTCCCCCCTCCCACAGAGCGGGGAGCCGCGCCCCGCTCCGCGCCGGCCCCGTGCACGTGCCCCGGAGCCCCGTCCCGGGCGGCGTGGGGCCCCCCCGCGGTCCCCTTCCGTCCCACGGTGTCTAACGGGACCGCGGGGAACCGGTGCAGCCGCGCCCGCCAATCACAAAGCAGAAGCCGGCTCAGGACACGCCCCTCCGTGACGTCATTGCAGCCGGCCCCGGAAGCCCCGCCCAGTGGCCTTGTAGGGGAAAAGCCACAGGGTGAAAAGGGGGGGGGGGGGGACCAGAGGGTGGAGAGGGAACCAGGGGGTGGAGGGGGAGCTCTGGGAGGGTGGAAATGTCCTGACACATATCATTACTGACCCGAGAAATGCATGCATGGTGAGTGGATTCCTCAGTTTAAATGTCTGTAATGACAGTCACTCCTCATCCACCCACTGCTCATCTATCCGTCCACGCACTTGTCCGAAGTTATTAGGCGCCTTCTGGGTGCGAGGAGCTGTGCGGGGTGCGGCGATAAATCGATAAATCGCCGTGAACACTGAGTGAGTGCAGTGAGGAAGTCTCACAGTAGCAAATGTGGCATCAATCATGCTTCTATTATAATTGTGATCAATTCTGGGAACCTAAGGAACAGGCCGCTGGAATAACCGAGTGTCTAATTAATTTATGTATGTATATACGTATTTACTTATTTTTAATTGATGAGAGAGAGAGAGAGAGAGAGAGAGAGGGAAACGTCGATTGGTTGCTCCATTTATTGGTTCATTCTTGTGTGTGCCCTGATGGGGATGGAACCCTCAATCTTGGGGTATCAAGACGACACTCTAACCAACTGCACTACCAGTCCAGGACACAGGGTGTTTAATTTGGATTGGGGCTCAGATCTCTGGGGAAGTTACAGTCTAGCTGACTCCTAAAACAACAGGAGTGCCCGCGGCAGAGGAGAGCTTGTGGAAAGGCCCTGAGATCTGCGGCACCTGGAGGGCCCTGGGAAGGAAAAGGAGGCCAGCCGGTATGGCTGGGGAGGAGCCGGGGGAGGGGAAGCGAGGTGAAATAAGACTCTGGAGGTTGGAGCGGATTATTCAAGACCTTGAAGGCCTGAGTAAGCAAGGAAATTTTTATTCTAAGTGTAATGGGCAGCCACTGGGGGAGTGCTTTAAGCAGGATGGGAGGGTCAGTTGATCCGCCTTGGCTTTCAGTGGAGAATTGATGAGCGTGGACACAGGGGGCAGAAGTAGACATAGGAAGACCGTCAGGAGGATCTTGTAGGTGCCCTCCAGCCTGAGGGTCGTAAACTAGATGAAGAAACTAGATGAGAAGAGGGGGCTCTGTGGGCAGACAGTCATGCACAGACTGAAAATAATGATAATTAGAAAATGGAATCTACTGGCTGGCTGGTGACTGGATTGAATGTGGGAGCTGGGTGAGGCAGAGGGAGATTAAATCTTTTCTTTATCAAACAATTACTTCGAGCCCCTCTGGCCAGACACTGCTCCAGAGAGACTCTCTGGGTTCAAATCCTGGCCGCCAACTGCTAGCTGTTTGACTTAGGGAAATTATTTCGCCTCTCTCTGCCTGGATCTCTTCATCTGTAAACTGAGGATCCTAAGAAGCCCTGGCTAGGTAGCTCAGCTGGTTGGAGCATCATCCTGATACACCAAGGTTGCCGGTTTGATCCCTAGTCAGGGGCACATGCAAACGAGTGTAACAACAAATCAATCTCTCTAAGAATCAATCATTAGAATTAAAAAAAGAAAAAAAAAAGAAAAAAGAATATCCAGACCCTAGCCAGTGTAGCTCAGCCTGTGGACTGAAGAGTTCCAGGTTTGATTCTTGTCAAGGGCTCATGCCCAGGTTATGGGCTGGGGGGGGGGGGGGGGGGGCATGCAGGAGGCAGCCGATCAATGATTCTCTCTCATCATTGATGTTTCTATCTCTCTCTCCCTCTTCCTTCCTCTCTGAAATCAAATTTAAAATATTTTTTAAAAGAACACCCAAGAAGATTGTTATAAGGATTAAAATACTTAATGTATGTAAAACCTTAGATCTGGGCGCTTAGAGCTGAGTTCTGAGGCTGAGGACTGGGACTTGGACTTGGGACTGGGTGCTTGGGGCTGATTCTTAGAGTAACCAAGCTCCATTTCTTCACTGGCCGTTCACGGAAAATTAAAACTGGGTGAGACACTAGAGCAGTGGTTCCCACACTTGTCTGCACAGTAGAATCGCCTGGAGAGTTTTGTGTGTTTTTTTGTAATTCCAAAGCCCAGGCTGCACCCAAGACCAATTAAATCACAGTCTCTGCGAAGAGGCACAGGTTTTGAAGCCTCAGTGTGTTTTGAAGCCTCCAGGTGAGTTCAAGGTGCAGATAAGTCTGGGAACTCCTGAGGCAGAGAGCAGCAAGGAGGTAGTCAGGGAGGGCTTCTCTGAGGAGGTGACACGTGAGTGAAAACCGACAGGTGAGGTAGGAGCTGTTACTGGAGGGTCCTGAGGGGAAGCCTTGGAGGAATGTCTGGCCTAGGCATCTGCATGCCGGACGGAGCCTTTGCCTAACGTGAGGAAGACTGAGGGAGTGATGGGCTGGAGCTGATGGGTTCCAAGAGAATGGGAGAGTCATCGTGGCTGAGTGAAGACTCTCTTCCTCTTCCCAGACATGTACCTGGAGCCACTGAGGCACACTTTCGATGTTTCTCTCTCATCGATGTTTCTGACTCTCTATCTCCCAGTAAGTCATGGGCGCTCTGTCCTTCTCCTGGTGAAGGAGGCGGCAAGGGCTGTCCCCCGGCCAGGCAGGCTGGGCAGAGGCCCCCACAACGTCATGCATGAAGGCTAACGGGGGGTGAGCCCCAAATCAAGCGCTGTGCTCTCTGCCTGGAGCTGGCTGCCGGAGGTCTCCCTGGCTTGACCCGCCCTGTGCCTGTCGGGAGAGCTGGTTCTCCAGCAGGTGGGGGTGTGAGTGAAGAGGGTGGGACTCCCCTGGACAAGCAGGTATCTGCGAATAGAACAAAAGCGCTAAAATTGTACCAATTTGGATTTTGTGATTATTCCTCATGCTTGGGCTGGCATTTTCCCTAGTGCTGGTTACAGGGAAAGAGAATTCAGTAAATATATCCTGGAAGATCATTTGGAACAAACTCTCTTCCATGGCTGCTCTCCCATGCAATGAAAGCGCCCCTGGGCCCCTGCCAACCTCTGTCTGGGCACTGGACACCCCACCAGGAGCTGGTGCTCGGAGCTGGGAACTTGGGGCTGGCTTCTGAGGATGGATGGGTACTTGGACTTGGGTACTTGGGGCTAGGTACTGGGGCTTGCTTGCTTCTTGGAGTAACCAAGGCTCCATTTCTTTCTCTCTCTCTCTCTCTCTCGCTCTCTTTTTTTTAATTGATTTTGAAAGAACAAGAGAGACCTCGATTTATTGTTCCACTTATTTATGCATTCCTTGGTTGATTCTTGTATGTACCCTGCCCAGGGATCGAACCCACAACCTGGGCATATCAGGACGATGCTCCTACCAACTGAGCTACCTGGCCAGGGCATGGGCTCCATTTCTTTTTTCTTATATATTTTATTAATTTTTCAGAAAGGAAGGGAGAGGGAATAGAGAGCTAGAAACATGGATGAGAGAAAAATTTCCATCACCTGCCTCCTGCACATACTAGAGATGTGCCCGCAACCAAGGTACATGCCCTTGACCGGAATCGAACCTGGGACTCTTCAGTCCGCAGGCTGACTCTCTATCCACTGAGCCAAACCGGTTAGGAGCCTGCCTACCCTGACTCTCCTCTCTGTGGCTTCACAGCTCCTGAGAAGGGTGTGCCCTTGCCTGTCAGCTCCATGGAGGCTCCAGAGAGAAGGGAGCTAGAAGGGGCTCTGGCTACCATTGTGGGACCTTCCCGGGATTCCCTTCCTCTCCTCCCACCCCGTGTCCCCCCTCCCCCTGCACACCCTCAGCCAGAAAGCCCCTGCTTCCTAATCCCCGCCCCTCCCCCAAGCCATCTGCTGAAAGGAAGTGGCTCTTCAGTTCTTCACAGGAAGCCACAGGCCTCCTCTGCTTCAGCTCCCTCCAGCTACCGCTGACCAAGCCCTCTGCAGGCCCAGGTCCTCTTCAAGGCTGGGTCCGGGGGTGCCGGGCTCCCAGCATGACCCTCCGCGGCGCAGCCCAGTGCCCTATGCGTGTGAAGTGCTTTCCTCATTTCCCTACAATCCCTGCGGTCAGGGCTGGCCGCACAGGCGGTGGCCCCGCAGGTGAGACCTGATCGCAGAGGGTCCGGAATGCCGAGCTCAGGAGTTTGGAGATTCCGGAGAGCAGAGGGCACACCCTGCAGAGCTGCCCAGGATTGACCGCTCTTGGGAGCTTCGCGGCTCCTGCGCAGACAGGGGCAGGGTTGGACTCGTTCCAGCCTCTCGCATCCATGATAGGGCCTGACCCAGGGAAGGCTGCCGGTAATTGTGGAGCAGCGCGGGGATGGTGCAGGCTGCTGAGGATTCCAGGGTGGGACTGCACTGCCACCTGGTGGCCACACCAGCACATAGCGCCATGGAACTGTGGGAGGCCTGCCAGGATGGGAGTGAGCTGACTTTCAAGGACCTTAGGGGCCAGGGAGGACCTTAAAGGATTAAAGAAGCCCAGCCTGCGTGGCTCAGTGGTTGAGCGTTGACCTGTGAACCCCAAACACAGTTCGGTTCCTGCCAGGGGGCCGCGAGGTCGATCCCCGGTGTGGGTCCTTGCAGGAGGCAGTTGATCAATGAGTCTTTCTCATTGTTGATGTTTCTCTCTTCCCTTCTCCCTTCCTCTCTGAAATCAATGGGGAAAGAAAGTTATTTATTTTTTTAAGAATAAAATACTGGCCCTTACCGGTTTGGCTCAGTGGATAGAGAATCCACCTGCGGACTCAAGGGTCCTTAGGTTTGATTCTGGTCAAGGGCATGTACCTTGGTTGCGTGCACATCCCCAGTGGAGGGTGTGCAGGAGGCAGCTTATCGATGTTTCTCTCTCATCGATGTTTCTGACTCTCCCTCTCCCTTTTCTGTAAAAAAAAAATCAATAAAAAAATATATATTTAGCCGAGACCGGTTTGGCTCAATGGATAGAGCGTCGGCTTGGGGACTGAAGGGTCCCGGGTTCGATTCCGGTCAAGGGCATGTACCTTAGTTGCGGGCATATCCCCAGTAGGCAGTGTGCAAGAGGCAGCTGATCGATGACTCTCTCTCATCGATGTTTCTAACTCTCTATCTCTCTCCCTTCCTCTCTGTACAAAATCAATAAAATATATTTTAAAAAATAAAATAAAATAAAAAAATAAAATAGTTATTAATATATATATATATATATATATATATATATATTTTAAAAAGAATAAAACACTAGATAAAGGGGAGTTATTAAAGAGCATGGCAGCTCTAGCCCTGGCCGGTGTGGCTCTGTTGGTGGAACGTAGGGTGTCAGGTTGGGATCCCCTGGTGGGGGCACTTGTGGAAGGCCAGGCAGCCAGTACTGTTCTCTCTCACATGGATCTCTCTCATCTCACCCTTCTTCCTCCCTCCTCCCTTCCCCTCTCTGGAGTTTGTCCTCGGGTGAGGATTTAAAAAAATAAATAGCCGAAGCCGGTTTGGCTCAGGGGTAGAGCATCGGTCTGCGGACTGAAAGGTCCCAGGTTCGATTCCAGTCAGGGGCATGTACGTTGGTTGCGGGCACATCCCCACTAGGGGGTGTGCAAGAGGCAGCTGGTCGATGTTTCTCTCTCATCGACGTTTCTAGCTCTCTATCCCTCTCTCTTCCTCTCTGTGAAAAATCAATAAAATATATTTTAAAAAATTAAAAAAATTAAAAAATAATAATAATAATAATAAATAAAAAGCCGGTGGGCGTGGCTCGATGTTTGAGCATAGTCCTGTGAACCAGGATGTCGCAGTTGGCTCAGTGGTCGGATCTGTTCATGCCGGGGTCAGGGCATATGGCCGCCCTGTGGGCTCCATCCCCAGGGGGCACACGTAGGAGGCAGCCTGCCAATATTTCTATCTCTTTATCCTTCTCCCTTCCTCTCTCTAAAATCAATCTATACTAATAAGAGGGTAATATGCTAATTAGACTGGGTCTTCCGGACATCTTTTGAACGTCCGACTTCCTTCCAGACAAAGCCACCGTGGCAGGGGCCAAGGCAGAGGCGGTTAGGGGTGATCAGTTCGGCAGGGGAGCAAGCAGTTAGGGGGTGATCAGGCTGGCAGGGGAGAGCAGTTAGGGGGCGATAAGGCTGGCAGGCGATGGCAGTTAGGGAGCGGTCAGGCCAGCAGGGGAGGGCAGTTGGGGCCAGTCAGGCCAGCAGGCAGAGGCAGTTAGGGGTGATCAGGCAGGCAGGCAGGGAAGCAGTTAGGAGCCAGCAATCCCAGATTGTAAGAGGAATGTCTGAGCCAGTTTAGGGATCGGGCCTAAACTGGCAGGTGGACATCCCCTAAGGGGTCCCAGATTGGAGAGGGCGCAGGCCTGGCTGAGGGACACCCCTATCCGCCCATGCATGAATTTCATGCACCAGGCCTCTAGTAAAAAAAAATATTTTTAAAAAGAGCATGACAGATCTAACTTGAGCATTCAAGAAAGGCATTCTAGGTCATGGCATACATAAAGCGGCACACCAAAAATATATTATATTTTTTGCTGAAATATATATATTTTGTGCCGATCTGACAAAAAATTAGGTATAATTTTGAATCAATCACACCAGACGGTTATTGGCATGTTGGCTGTTGGCCTTTGTTTTTGTTTTTTTAATTTGACAATCTGAGGGATAAAAGGTCAGTACCCCTGACTTAGTAGTCAGGTTTTGCATGTCTTAAAAATTCTTGCAAGACCCCAGTGTGCCGTGGCACACAGTTTGAGAATTGCTGGCCGAGGACATAGGGGTCCAGCGAGAAGAGATGAGGACAGAGGACCTCTCATTGCTTTCTATCAAGTCAGACACGCAGAGGGATCTATTTTCAGACTTGTCTTCGGGCGTGGTCCCAGCGCGAGGAACAGCCCTGCTAGTTTCCAGTCACCCTCACTTGTGACCAAACATGGCATCACTCAGCACCATCACCCACCTTAGTACCAAAGCTGGCAAGCAGATTGCTTTTGTCAGCTTCAAAAATAAAATCTGCTCTCCGGGGGCTGGGGCCTGACAAGGTCAGAGGGATTCAGAAGGATGTGCTTCGGGCTCAGCAGTTTTCGAGGAGGAAGTGTCCTGGAGAACATAATATCCAACCCCACTGGTTTGGAAAAACAAGGAGGAGGCTGGGACTCAGGGAGGGTAAGGACCTGCCGGAGGCACCCGCCCTGGAGCTGGGCCCAGACGCGCTGTGTGTCTTTCCGAAGGCCATTGCCAAGGAGGAGTCTAAAGTGCATTGGCATCTCCTGACCTGATGCATTAGTGAATTCTGGTCGTGTCCGTCCTTCTGCCTCCTACTTTGTAGACATGGTGGTTGTGGCTGTGAAGGCTGACAAGGGCCTGGCAGGTGGAGGGAGATGGGGAAGAGGAGGTGGTGACAGAGAGAGAGAAGGGGGGTCATTGATGCTTTTGAGGACTCAGTGTGTGCACTGTGGGCTCCACGTAGGTAGGAACTGGGTCTCTACCACTGCAGTGTCCTCGCATTTGGCACAGCGCCTGGCACAGACCGAGTGCCCAGGAAATGTCTGAAGAATGAAGGCAAGGAGTCACCCTGCACGGGCCCAAAGAGACCCTGTAGCAGGTGGAATCCACCCATAACGGTGGGTCATTTCAATGTCATTCAGCCTGAGACCTGCTGAGGCCTCAGATCTAAAATCGGGGGCAGACCTAACCGGGGTGGCTCAGTGGATAGAGCGTCAGCCTGTGGACTCAAGGGTCCCAGGTTCATTCCAGTCAAGGGCATGTACCTTGGTTGCGGGCACATCCCCAGTAGGGGCGTGCAGGAAGTAGCTGATCAATGTTTCTCTCTCATCGATGTGGCTCTATATCTCTCTCCCTTCCTCTCTGTAAAAAATCAATATATATATATATATATATATATATATATATATATATATAAAACCTTCTTTTAAATTAAATTATTATCTGTGTACATATTTACCATTGCCCCCCCTTCCCATACATGCCCTCCCTCCCCAGAGTTTTGTGTCCATTGGTTGTACTTATATGCATGTATACAAGTCCTTCGGTTGATCTCTTATCTCCCCCAGATCTCCCTCCCCTCTCCGCTGTAATTTGACAGTCTGCTTGTTGCTTTACTGTCTCTATATCTATCTTTTGGTTCATCAGTTTATAATGTTCTTTATTATCCATAAATGAGTGAGGTCATGTGATGTTTCTCTTTCATTGACTGGCTTATTTCACTCAGCATGATGTTCTCCAATTCCATCCAGGTTGCTGCAAATGATGAGAATTCCTTCTTTTTTATGGCAGCATAGTATTCCATTGTGTAGGTGTACCATAGTTTTTTTATCCAATCATCTGCTGATGGGCACCTAGGCTGTTTCCAAATCCTAGCTTAAAATATATATTTAAAATAAATTAAATAAATAAATAAATAAAATATATTTTATTTTATTTTTAATTTTAATTTTTCATTTTTCATTTTTATTAAGGTATTATATGTGTACCTATCTTACCAATTCCATCCCCCAATAAAATATTTTTTTAAATAAATAAAATAAAATCGGGGGCAGAGTTGTCCATCTTTCTTTAGCCTTGATGCTATTCAAGGGAATAAGATGCCAAGGGAAGAAGCAGAGGATACTCATCCTTGGGAGAAAGACAGAACAGAGTCTGTGAGCCCCAGAGAATAAATCCTGACTCCAAAGTTAAATGATTAATTCCTAGCAGGCATTTGGCTATGTCCCCTCTGCTTTATGCACGTCCTAATCGTAATCATCACGGACATTCACCGAGTGCTCACTCTGGGCCAGGCACCATGCTAGACTCTCTTTGTTCACTCGTTCGTTTAATTTCATCACAGAAACCCCACGAGGTAGGTGTTGTTAGAGTTTACAGAGGAGGAAACTGAGTCACGGGGAGGAGGAGACACTTGCGCGAGGGCACAGAGGGCAGGAACTGAGCCGCGGTCCGCAGGACTCCGGGGGACGCTCCTGACTGCTGGGCTCCACTGCCTCCTCCTCCATCTGCGCTGGAGAAGACCGAGTGAGGGGCCAGGGGCCTGTGTTTACTCGGACCATCGTGGTGAAGGGGCGCAGAGCGCCTCTCCTAGGCCTGCCTGGTGGGGACCGTGGGTATTATCGAGGGAACCCCGAGGAAAGAACAAGAATTCCAGTCACTCCTTCCCATGAAGACTGGGGAAGGGAGAGGGACAGGTAGATGGAAGTGGAGGTTTAATTCTGCCCACATATATTGAGCACCAACTGTATGCCAGGTCTACTCTGGGCACGAGGGGAAAAAGATAAGTTAGCTACCGTGCCCGCCCTGCAGGGGCTGTCCCTGGGCTGTCATCTCTGCAGACAAACTCGGGTACAACAGGCCTCAGCGCCGTGTGATGCTTGAGGCGGTACCGCCCTCCGTGGGCGGAAGTCCGCTCTGTCGCTCCCCTGCCTCCCGGGGACGGCTGCAGCCACGGCAGGACTCTGCTCAGGCTTGCGTGGCGGCAGGTCCGGGACTCAGCCCAGCTTCTGCTTTTGGAGACAAGCCATGGAGACAGTATTTGAGGTGCAAGAGGGTGCCTGCCCCACCTCGGCAGCTCCTCCACAGACAGTGCTTCTCCAGCTGTGAAAACCATCTGCCGGGGAGCCATCGGACCTGGGGGCTGGAGGAAGCAGGATGGGCCTCCTCCCCACCCGTCCATACATTTTAGTGGAAGAACCTCTGGGTTATAAATGAGGACGGCTGGCTCGGCCCTTCTGTGAGTCGCCAGGTGTTGATTCCCCTGTGGCTACTTCCCAGGGGCGCAGAGCTCCCCGGAGGGTGGGCTGGGGTTGAGGCTGGTGTCCACTCCAAGGCCAGAACCACAGCATTGTTCTCCTTCCGTTAGCGACGGACCCAGCCCTGCCGTGACTGACGCTGGATTTCTAGGTCTCTTTGCCCTCCCCCTGCCTGGGTCCTTGCACGCTGCCTCGTCTGGACAGGCCGCCCAAACTTCAAATCTCCGCGAGGCCTTGGGGTGGCCTTCCCTGACCATCAGAGGCAGGTGCTCCAGATGCCAGCTGCTCTGAGCCCTCCAAAAGCTGCCGCTCACTCACTTCCTCCAATGCAAACGTCTGGCCCTCTGCTCTCCACCAGAGGCAGACCACTCTGGTGCTTCTCCAGAGAGCAGAGATCTGGTTTCTCCGTTTCTGGAAGCTTCTCTCACTGAGACTAAGCTGAGCTCTTGCCTCCGGGGCCCCCTGTGACCCCAGCCTGAGCACTCAGTGTGACTGGGCGGCGGGAGGCTCTCTGGGGAGGAGCCTCGGCGCGGGGGTGTCCGAGCTGGGCTCTGAGCTTCAGAAGGACGTTCTATCTAGCAGAAAGGACAGCACACGCCGAGGCCCAGGGACAGAACCAGCTGGCTGTGTTTCAGGGCCGCGGCTGGCTTTCGGGAGAAGTGAGGACGAGGTGTGTGTGTGTGTGTGTGTGTGTGTGTGTGTGTGTGGCAGGCCAGACCCAGATCTTGTTGGGGCTTCTCACGGGAAGAATGACTCACAAGACGAAGTGTTTTCTGAGAGGAGTTTATTCTCTTTTTCGCCTCGGTCACGGACGAGTGTCACAGAGGAAGCTCTGGACTTCAGCTGGAAGCAGCAGGGCGGGGGGCGGGTGTTCCGGAAGCTGTTCGCTCCTCTTCCTCCTTTGCCCCCTTGCTGTCCATCTGCCGGTGGACAGCGTAGCCTAGAAAGGCACCGACCTTGGCCATGAGGGCGCTGCCGCCGGTAGCCCCTGGAGAGCAAGCACAGCCAGGTCACTCGCAGCCCAGGCACCAGGCCTGCGGGACCACAGTCTGGACACCAGTGGGCAAGGCCAACCTCCTCATCCTCAGATGGAGACCCGGTGGCCCTGGGAGGGGAGGGGCTTCTGCAAAGTGGGTACCATTTCCCCCTCCTCCCAACGCCCCGCCCCAATCAGAGCTGTTTCAGAGACGCAACCGTCAAAATGACAACTCATTCTCTTCACGCCCTCGGTGTTGTTAACGGATGGCAGCCGCCTTGGCGGAGACCTCTCTGTGGGTGCTGGAGGGTCCGTAAGTAAGAGAGGACAACCATCCTACGGCACCGGCCTGCTGCTCTCCTGCCCAAGCCCCTGGGGTACGGCCTGGCCTGTGCTCCCTCTGCCTCCTGAGAGGGCCGCTCCTCTGGGCTCTGTCATCCAGAACTGAGAGAAGATGGAGGCTCAGAAAGGCAGGGTTTGTCAGGAGTGCTTTTTCTCTAGGAGTTTGACAGGGGTGAGGGGGAAGAAGAGAGAGAGAGAGAGAGAGAGAGAGAGAGAGAGAGAGAGAGAGAAGAATAAGAAAAAGATGGAGAGAGGGAGAAGGGGAGAGAGAGAACAAGAAAAGATGAACAAGAGAGGGAGAGGGAGGGAGAGAGAATAAGAAAAAGAAAAGGGTGAGGGAGGGGGAGAAGAGAGAGAGAGAGATGCACAGAGATGGACATGAATGCAAAATTTTTAGGATCATTCAGAGCTCTGCATCAATCCCCCTCCCCGTGTTCGAGAAACTCAAGTCAAGACCAGAACTGGCATGAGATGGAAGTGCGCTGTTCCACTCTGGGTGTTTGAGAATGAGCAGATTCATAAGATGTCAAACTGAGGGAGATTATCCTGGTTAGCAGATGAGGAAAGCTGAGGCTTGTTGTGAAAGCAAGCCATCAGCCTGTCTGGGTTGGAATCCTGGCTCCTGCACAAGCCGGGGGGGGGGGGGGGGGGGGGGGGGGGGGGGGGGGGTGGTGGTCAGTGACTGAATGCACCCCCGGTACGATGGGGTTCGCAGGAACACGCACTTCAGAGAGGACTCAGAATAGTACATAGAGAGACAACCCGTGGCCCCGGTGTCTGCTCCCGGGCCTGGCCCCCGACTCACCCAAGCTCTGCATCGTGGCCACCAGCCCTCCGGCGGGCACGCCGCCCCCGTGCGCGATGGCCGACCAGCTCATCAGCTTGGCGGCCACCGAGCCGGCAGCGATGCCGGCGCCCGTGAAGCCCAGCGCGGGCAGCCCCAGGGCCAGGGCTCCTGGAGGGAGAGGAGGCGGTGAGGGGGCGCCGGGGGCTGGGGCCGGCCCACCTGGCCAAGCTCCCGCCTGCCAGACCCACCTCCTCCGATGGCCATGTAGGTCAGCGCGCCCCACACTCCGGAGCCCGAGTCGCTGTCCTCCGAGTCGCTGTCCTCTGAGTCGCTGTCCTCCGAGTCTCTCCTTTGGCCTGTGGGGGGAGTGGACAAAAGGCAGGGCAGCGTCCCCTACCCTGTGTCTGATGCCCAGGAGCACCCCCAGAGCTGGGGACCACCGTCCTCCTATTTCGGAAAACCTCACTAAAGGGGAGAGACTCTTCCTAAGGCGTCGTGCCTGGCGCATCACTGGCGCTGAATAAATGTTGGAATGGAGGGATGCACAGATCAGGGATTCGAACCTGGGGCTCTGGCTACGACAAGCCTGCGCTGTCCATTGTAATAGCTCCTCTCCTTCCCAGGCACGCCTGAACCTCTAAACCAGTGTTTCCCAGAGTGTGGTACGCGCACCCCCAGGGGTACGGGAAGAGGTTGGTGGGGGTACGCGTTGCACCGGAGTTGGGTGGGGATATGCACTGCACCATGCTTAGCTGCGCCTAAGCCTACGTTCTCATGAGCACGAGGCGTACTCAGCGTTATGAAAATTATAGAAGGGGTACACGTATGTCAAAAGTTTGGGAAACACTGCAAAGAGTCTAAACCAAGGATCCTGAAACTTTCCGCTGCTTTCTTCCAAGATCCTCCCCTCGCCCGCCGGGGCCTCACCTGCCTCCGCCACCCCGCAGTCCGATAGCAGCAGATAGCACAGCAGGAGCGATACCACCTTCTGCCGCATGGTGGCGGTGTGCGCAGGCTTTGTCGCCCCGGGCCTGCGGAGGGGGAGAGGGAAGAGATGACCCAGAGCCGCTTGTGAGCCAAACCCTCTCTAGCCATCTTCCTTTCCGATTGGAGGAAGAGCCCATAAAAAGCAGCGCATTGATCTGGACTGGGCCCGGGGACCCTCGGAGCTGGGGGATCTCCGTTTCTTCGTGGCAACGACGGCAGTGACGCACCTGCCTCACCCCGGGGTCCTGAGAACCAGTGAGGGAATCTGAAAGAGGAGGCAGAGGCCGGAGACCAGGACACAGGCTTTATCAGAGGATAAGACCCGGCCGGGCTGCCTCCCAAAGGGAGAGAGAGCACATGGCAGGGGTAAAGGCGCCTTTTGAGGGGAGGAAAGGGAAAGGGTTTAGGGTTTAGGGTACCACACTGATTGGTGGTTTCCTATAAGGCACATGATTAAGGACCTAGGGACTTAGGAATCGGGGGGCTTAGGGTATTGGGCAGGTGCTGATTGGGGGTTCCATGAACAGTCCATGTAAGGTGCCCGGTCAGGTGCTCAGGAATGTCTGGGCTGCAGGTGGCGTTTACATCATTCTCCGTCCATCAGTTGGGGGAAGGGAGGGTCTATCAGAATCCTCTTCTGGTGAGGTGCCTGGCACATGGCGCATGCTCAGTGATGTCAGCAATGTCATCACTGTGTTTTCTGTTCTTGACTTTGTCTACACTGCCTGCGTGACCTCAGGCACCTTCTCTGGGTCTCCATTTACTTATCCCTAAGGTGGGTTGTTAATAGAGCCTGTTTTAGGGGGTGGCTGTGAGTTTTGAAACTATCCATCGCTATTCCCTAGCACTTAGAACATTACCTGTCACACAGACTTTTCTTGGGGGGGGGGGGGGGAATGGTTGTTGATCAATTTATTCTTCCAATGCATTGAACAGTCATAGGCAGCAAACACTGTCCTCTCACCAGCTCCATTTTTCAGGAAGAAAGCAGAGGGTTAAGGACACAGCCCAAGGCCACACCGTAAACTACGCAATCTAGACACACACCCATGACTGTCGGAATTCAAAACCTATGTTCATTATTCCACAACATGGGGACATATACGTGCCCCCAAATTCACCTCCCCTGTGATTTTTGTGAGTTCAATGCAATTTTCTTGAAATAAAAGCAAATAATCATCACCCAGCTGGTGTGGTTCAGTGGTTGAGCATTAGCTCATGAACCAGGAGGTCTTGACTGGATTCCTGGTCAAAGCACATGGTTGGGTTTCGGGCTCGATATCAATGATTCTCTCTCATCATTGATGTTTCTCTCTCTCCCTCCTTTTCCCTTCCTCTCTCTGAAATCAATAAAAAAACATATTTAAACAAATAAACAAACAATCCTTCCCCCAACCCTCTTGTATTGGGCACTTACTCAGCACTTTATGGCACAAGGTCATTTATACCCATAACCACCACACGAAGTAGACACGTTGCTCTCAACCATGTGCTATAGATAAGGAAACTGAAACTCAGAGAATTTACTATTCCCATGCCTGCACAGCAGGGAGTGGGAGAATCCCAAAATGACTGATGTCCATGTCAGGTGCAGGCAGGGGCAAGTCCAGAGCCCATGCAAGCATCTGCAAGGTAGATGGTGACAGAGATAGCTGGCGCCTTCCTAGACCCCTGGCCCGAGGCAGGAATTCCACCCCTCTCTTGCCCTCTCCCCTCCCCTCACTAAACAGCTGTATAACACAAGTACCTGTGCCCCCTTTGGCTGGCCCACCCTGGGACCAGCCAATTCCGCCCGGGGGAGAGTGCAAAATTAAAGCCTCCCCCCTTTTAATCGCCTGAACTCTGTGTTTTGTTTCCTGCATCGCAAACCTCTCAGTCCAAACCCAAATTTTTAACCATTCCAGATCACCCTTATCATGCAAGATAAACTCACCCTCACAGTAGATTCTACAACAAAGGGGTTTCTGAAATCACCCAGTCCTGTGGCAGGTAGGGTGGCTGGATTATCCTTTTGCAGATGAGGAACTAAAGTTCAAAAAGGTGAAGTGACAGAGTTAAGGCCACCAATTGCTGAAAGGGCGTCTGTTAAGGTCAGTTTCATGCCTCTTGGAGTTTTGTACCTAAAAGCCCCCCAACCCCCTCAGACCACCCCTCAGGGACTCAGCCTCCCTGAGGAATGGGCAGTCTGGCAACAGGTGCCCGCTTGACACCCGTGCCTCAGTTTCTGGGTTTACCTTGGAGGAGAGAGGAGGAGGAATCTTCCTGCCAGAGCCTGCGGATAGATGGGAGCAGCAGGGGGTACCAGCTACAGCTCCTCCAGGCTGCAGGCTGGCTTTTTATCATCACATTCCAGTTACATCCCCCCCTCTTGCCCCCTTCCCTGAGAGCCAATCCCGGCCCGAGTTTCCATTTCCTACCCTCTGCAAACAGTTTCCTTTTCTTCTCCACCTCTTGCCAGTAACACCCTCTGCTGGAAGCAGTGATTCTAGCTGGAGGCTCTGAGCAGCTAAGAGTATTCAAAGCAGGTCATGCTACAGGGCTATCCAGGGCCCTGCCGGACTAGTGAAGCCCAGCCACTAGTTCCTCTTGGGGCCCAGAGGCCCTTCACAATTCAATTCAATCTACAATAATAAAAGTGTAATATGCTAATTAGACCAGATAAACTCTGGTCTAAAGGAAGCCTGGGTCCCAGGTGCCAGAGGGAAGCCAGTGACAGCATGGGGGAAGGGAGCCTACTCTTGCATGAATTCCGTGCATTGGGCCTTAGTTAATAATAATGTCATTTATTGAGAACCTGCTGCATGCCAGGACCTGTGCAGAGTGCTCTCGGTACATGATCTTTCCAATCCCACAATAGTTTCGTCAAGTACCATATATTGTCTTTTGAACATTATTTTAAGTCCTTATTTCTGAGTTTATTTTATCCTAGAACTAGTTCAGATTTTCACGTGATTAAAGATTTTTCATGGCTACCAGGACAGGACTTGGGCTGCAGAATCCCTGCAGACATCTCCTTCCACAGCCCCCACCAAGTCTTGGTTTAACCCACATAGTTAGCATCTCTAGCTGCGAGCTCTTCTAGGTGGCCGCTTTCTTGGCTTGGCTTGCAGCTTTGAAAGAGGCATCATGAGAATCATTCACCTTCTGATAACTTAAGAAGGAGATTTGGAGCCAGGATGCATTTCAGGAGCACTTGAACGCTGAAAGTTCTTTCTTTCTTGTGGAGTTCTGACATTCCCTTCAGCCTGGCCAGATGAGTCGGAAGGAGGACTCTGTTGAGGCATTCCCGCAGGCATTTCCTCTTCAAGGGGTTATGTGTCCTTCTGCACGGATGCAGGTCTTCTTTGTGGAACCGGCTACAGATATCAGTGGTTCTTCTTTTGCTTTCGTGATTTTCCTGTAATGATAAGCCAGTGAGCCAGGTCCTCTATGGGGCCACTTGGCTGAACCTTCGCCACCTCTACCAAGTGCTGAGCAAGGTAATTTCCAAACACCTTTTCGGTATCAGTTTCCATCTTGTGGGGAAGTTCCAGTCCCGAGTCTGTCGTTTATTAGTTGTGTGGTCTTCAGCAAGTCACCAGTCTCTGTGTGCCTCGTGTTCTCATCTTCCCTCATGCCCCCTCCTCCTGGCTCCTCTGCAGCATAACTGTTTACAACCCTCGTTTAGCAAAGGAGATTAAAGCTTGTGGAAATGAAGTCATTCTATACCATTGTTCTCTCAAGCTGGCTAATCTGGAATGTTGAGTAACCTAGAATGGTTAAAAATGTGGGCTTCCCTGGTTTTACCATATACCCAGCAGCTGCCAGCTTGAGAGAACGATGGTATAGAATGACTTCGTTTCCACAAGCTTTAATCTCCTTTGCCATAAAACGGGTGCTCTGGCCATAGGTAATGGATTGAATGTTCTTTAAGCCTTTGAGCCTTTGCATGGTGATGCCTGCAGGAGCACTATGGGTGAGAAATGTAAGTTCTAATGAGGATGAGTCATTGCCTTCTCCAATGTGGAAGAGAGCTGATACAAATGACCTGCCATGAGCCCAGAAGGTCCTGATTCAATTCCTGGTCAGAGCACATGCCGGATTGGGTTACGGGCTCAATCCCCCGTAGGAGGCAGCTGATGAATGATGCTCTCTCCTCATTGATATTTTTCTCTCCCCCCCCCCTTCTTCCCTTCCTCTCTAAAATAAAAATATATTTTAAAAATAAGTAGCTTAAACTGGTTTGGCTCAGTGGATAGAGTGTCGGCCTGCAGACTGAAAGGTCCCAGGTTCGATTGCTGTCAAGGGCATGTACCTTGGTTGCGTGCACATCCCCAGTAGGGGGTGTGCAGGAGGCAGCTGATGGATGTTTCCCTTTCATCGATGTTTCTGACACTCTATTCCTCTCCCTTCCTCTCTGTAAAAAATCAATAAAATATATTTTAAAAAATTAAAATTAAAATAAATTAAAATAAATAAATAGGTAAGTAAATAACCTGTCATGAGTATAGTTGCTCTCCCTGACCAATGTTGCTAAACTGCTGCCTGCTGCTAGCTGGTTAGCTATTTGTTGGCAATTATTAGATCAGCCTTGGTGAGAGAGAGCCCAAGTTGTTGGATCCTTGCCACCATAGCCACGCTTTAAAAAAAGAAGAAAAGATTTTATTGGGATGACATTGGTTAATTAAATTACATAGGTTTCAGGTGTACAAGTCTATAATACATCATCTTTGTATTTTGTGTTCACCGCCTCATTTATCCCACCTTTACCCTCCTACCTCTCCCTGCCCTGCTTTCCCTCTGGTCATCACCATACTGTTGTCTGTGTGTATGACTTTTGTTTTGCTTTATCCCTTCACCTTTTTCACTCAGCCCCCCAAATCAGCTCCCCCGGACAGCTATCAGTCTGTTATCTGTATCTATTATATGAATCTGTTTCTGTTTTGTTAATTTATTTTGTTCATTAGATTCCACATGTAAGTGAAATCATATTGTATTTGTCTTTTTCTGACTGGCTTATTTCACTTAGCATAATACTCTTCAGGTCGATCCATGCTGTTGCAAAGGCTAAGATTCCCTTCTTTTTTTACGGCCAGGTAGTATTTCAAAAAGTGTATCACAATTTTAAAAAATATATATTTTATTGATTTTTTTACAGAGAGGAAGAGAGAGGGGCAGAGAGCTAGAAACATTGATGAGAGAGAATCATCAACCAGCTGCCCCCTGCACACACCCCACCAGGGATGTGCCCGCAACCAAGGCACAGGCCCTTGACTGGAATCGAACCTGGGACCCTTCAGTCCGAAGGCCGATACTCTATCCACTGAGCCAAACAAGTTTCGGCCACAATTTTTTTTATCTACTCATCTACTGATGCGCATTTGGGCTGCTTCCGAATCTTTGCTATTGTATATACTGCTGCAGTAAACATCAGGGAACATACATTCTTTCTGATTGGTGATTCGGGTTTCTTCAGATATATTTCCAGAAGTCCAATCTCTGGGTCATAAGACCCAGAGATTTTTTTTTTTTTTTTAGCTTTATTGTTCAAAGTATTACAAATGTCCCCCCCACCCCTCACCCCTCCACACCACTCCAAGCTCTATCCCAGGCCTTCTCTGCACTATGGCACTATGGTTTGTCCATGGGCTATGCATATATGCATATACTAGTAAGTTCTTCGTTTAGTTTCATAGCCACTGTTTTATGGGTCTTTTGCAAAACGATAGAGTGGCTAAGTTTAAAGGCTGCCTGACATCCACAGGATGAGACATCTGACCGTCTGGCTGAGAGGCTCCTCCTGCAGTGGATGCTCTTTGGTGAGCATAAACGTTAACACGAAGACCTGCATGCTTTGTGGCCACTCCCATAGCTCCATCCACATGCCCCTTCCGCAGACCTGCTTGTCTCCAAATTCCAATCTTGCTCTTTCCATGCCCTTGACTTACTAACCAAGTTGCCATTTATCAGGAATTAATGTATATCTGAATCTCAGTCCATATCTTCCTCTATACAAAGCGTCTGACGAAGTATACTGCTCCTAGTTCTGCCCCCTGGGAGGATTCACCACTGTCCTTCAGGCCACTTCCGTCTGGGGCCATCACAGAGCAGTCCACTTCCAGATGGTGCCAAAATATCTCACTGACCTATCCATGAAATGGGTTCAACTCCTTTCCTTCCTTGCCCGTTGTTTTCAGGGAACCGTCCAGGAGGTTAAAGGAGAGGGGTCAGATCAACAGATTTAAATCTAGGTGCCACGGGAGTCTGAGCTGCCTGTTCATTTGACATACTCATGCCTCTGGACTCTTTGAGCCCAGCCCTGAATGTACCACTTCCATCATATTGGATTGCTGCTGTGCCTGTCTGATAACATCTAGCTTAAGACATATAGTCACCTGGCATCCAGTGGTCAGATGCTCAGTCACTACTGGGTCCAGTAACACATTGGACCTTTTTGTTCAAATGGACCGTGGTGAGTATGGCCTTGCTTCAGAATCCTAGGGATCTTCACTGCAACCCTTCAGAGCGTTCAGAGACTCCCTACAGAGTGCTTATCCAGGCGGAGTCCTCCAGCAACCTGGTATCTGCAGGATAATATCATCAGAAGCGTCAGCATAGCCTGTTTTAAGGTTTGAACCTGCTATGCAGCCCTTTCAGGCTCTGGGCACTATTCACAAGGCAGCCTTCCAGGTCACCCATAGAGGACCGGAGAAGTAGTTCTGAGTGTGTATATTCTGCCTCCAAAATCCAAAGAGGCCCCCCAAACACTGTGCCTCTTTTAAGTGGCGAGATGTGTGAAGAGGGACAGTGTGTCCTGCTGTGCTCCAAACCACTGAACTAAAAGGTTCCCAATATGGCAGGACAGGAATCTTCGTGTAATTTATCTCCTACTCTCTGGCACACATGGTGCTTTTACACTTCCTATTCATGTACAAGAGTGTGATGGCAAAACACAACAAAACAAAAAGCTTTTGGTGCCTTGGCCACACCCCAAAGGGTTGCAGGTTCAATTCCCAGTCAAGGGCATGTAAGTGGGTTGCAGTTTCACAGGGTCATTTAGGGAACATGTGGGAGGAGACCAATCGATGTTTCTTTCTCCTCTCTCTCTCTCTCTCTCTCTCTCTCTCTCTCTCTCTCTCTCTCCTCTCTCTCTCTCACTCTCTCTCCTCTCTCTCTCCCCTTCTCTCCCCTCTCTCTCTCTCTCTCTCTCTCTCTCTCTCTCTCTCTCTCTCTCTCTCTCTTTCTGTCTCTCTCTCTCTCTCCTCCTTTCCTTTTGCTCTCTCTGAAAACCAATGGGGGACAATATCGAGTGAGGATTAACAAAAATAAGTTCTTGGTTTTGTCTCTGAAACCTATCCTAGTCTTTCCTTTTGCTGGAAATACCACCGTCCAATCCATCCCTAAATCCTCTTGGTTCCATCTCTAAAATATATCTTGAATCTGTTCACCTCTCTCCACTGCAACCCTTTAAAAAAATAAAAATTATATATATATATATATATATATATATATATATATATATATATCTTTATTGATTTCAGAGAAGAAGGGAGGAGAGAAACATCAATGATGAGAATCATTGATTGGCTACCTCCTGCACGCCCCCTACTAGGGATCGAGCCCACAACCCAACCATGTGCCCTTGGCCAGAATCGAACCTGGGACCCTTCAGTCAGCAGGCTGACGCTCTATCCACTGAGCCAAACTGGCTAGGACTCCACTGCAACCTTTTAATCATCTCACCTGGACAACTGCAATAGCTTCCTGAGTGGTCTGTGCATTTATGCCAGTTCACTATAGTCTATTTTCTTCATAGAAGCCAGACAAATCTTAAAATACATATATATATATATGGCAAAGGTGGAAATTTATTGAAGAACAAATACAGACTCCTATGTGGGGAAGGAGAAAGAATCTCACAATACAGACTTCCTACGTGGGGAGGGGGAGAGTCCCCCAGACAAATCTTTTAAAACTACAAATCTGTCACTTACCTGCTTAAAGCACTGGCTTCTTTCCCGTTATGCTCCATACATTGCACTTTCTGGGGAGGGAGGAATCAGGTTCTAAAGGCTCTGTACCTCTGACCACTGCTAACCTCCCCACTCATCCTCTGTCCCCTAGCTATACTGGCTTCTCTTTCTTTCTTGAACATTCCAAGCTCTATTATGCCTCAAGGTATTTACCTTTCCCTCTATTTAGAACATTCTTGGCTAAGTCATTTGGCTAAGTCCCTCTGGACCTTTCGGTTTGGGTACCTCCTCAGAAAAATTTCCCCTGCCCCATTCCAACCTTGTCCTCTGTCCCTGTGGCATGTCTTTTCACTCGCAGTCCTTGCTATTTGGCTGTCTTTGACACTAGGCTGTTGGCTTCCCCAGGGTCATATCTGTTTCACACACCAGTGTATCCCTGGTGCCTAAGCTTGAGTCTATCACCAAGTAAATTACTCACTACAGTTTTGTTGAAAGAATGGATTAATTAGCAAATTAATTCATCATCAACACTCAGAGCCTGGAGAATGTGGAGGGGTGGAGCTTGTGAGAGGATACAGAGGATGATGTTCCAGATATGGTCCTTCTATTCCATGATGCCATAATCTGATTTATGAAAAACAAGTAAGTAATGCACTGGCGATCAGAACTGGAACAGAGAGAGGCCCGTACCCCAGTGTAGGGTATGTAATCAGAAGAAAGCCTGTGTTTACATGATCCAGGGCACCAGCATCTCCCTAAAAGGACGTGTCTTCTTTTAATAATGAATGTTTACCTAGATACCAAGTTCCATGTACTGTTTCTTGGTTGTTGTTTTTTTAAAATATATTTTATTGATTTTTTACAGAGAGGAAGGGAAGGGGATAGAGAGCTAGAAACATCGATGAGAGAGAGACATCGATCAGCTGCCTCTTGCACACCCCCTATTGGGGATGTACCCACAACCAAGGAACGTGCCCTTGACTGGAATCAAATCTGGGACCCTTCAGTCCTCAGGGCGATGCTCTATCCACTGAGCCAAACCGGTTTCGGCTGTTTCTTGGTTGTTTTTAACGTGCTCACAGTTATAGAGCTGGGATTCAAAGCCAGTCTGGCTCCCGAAACAATAACCTTTTTCTTTTCCACTAATTTGAACTGAAATTCAAATAACATGAAGTTAACCATTTTGAAGTAAACAATTCAGTGGCACTTGGTACATCCACAATGTCGTACAACCACCACCTCTATCTAGTTCCAAAACATTTCCATCACTCCAAAATAGAACCCCTTAACCATTCAGCAGTTTACCCATCAGCCTCCATGTACTATGTTTGATCCTCAGAGACCCAACGTACAATGGCGGAAAGTGAAGCTCTGAGAAGTTTAGTGATAGATCCAAAGTCACATAGCTAGTCAGTGTGGAGTAGTGATTTTGAACCTTAATTTTCTGACTCTAGAGCCTAAACCTTTGATTAATACACGTTTGGGCAAACTCACAAAAAGGGTGTAAGGTCTCAGCTGAGAGGTTTACGATGCAGAAGCAAGACACGAATCCAGGCGATTAAAAGGGAGAAGGTTTTTGTTTTGTTTTTTTTAATATATTTTATTGATTTTTTACAGAGGAGGAGAGAGGGATAGAGAGCTAGAAACGTCGATGAGAAACATCGACCAGCTGCCTCTTGCACACCCCTTCCTGGGGATGTGCCCACAACCAATGTACATGCCCTTGACCGGAATCGAACCTGGGACCTTTCAGCCCGCAGACCGACGCTCTACCACTGAGCCAAACCGGTTTCGGCTGGACTGGGGTTTTTAAAGAGTGAATTTTGTTGGGGCAGCGACCTACTGTAGAAGCTGTGAAGGGCACACTCAATTGTAAGAAACTGAGTTGACCAATGGACACAAAACTCTGGGGAGGGAGGGCATGTATGCGAGAGGGCAATGGTATATGTACAAAGATAATAATTTAATAAAAAAAATTTTAAAAAGAAAAAAAGAAACTGAGTTGAACTATCATAATACGGCTCAGGACGGCAGCAAAGCAAGTATATAGTAATGTGGGACCAAGAGCAACTCGAGGGCGGGGCCTCGGAACGGTCAGCCTTCCAAGCAGCTTTGCGGAAGCCTCGAGAACAATCAGTTGGCGAGTTCCTGGGGCAGCCCCTAAAAGGGCCAGCAGAATAGCCAGCAGGGTGTGGCTTGCCTTCGGCAGGCGGCCAGGCCCAGCCAAGAAACCCCAGGTGGCTGTTTTCGAGAGAAGCTGGGGTGCAACTGGAGAACCCAGAGTAGGAAGCAGGCCTCAGGCCAATTGCATCCACTCTGCGGGGTCCTCCAGGGCCAGAGGTCCCTCAGGGAGGCCTCGCTTTATATCTGTCTTCCCCCTCCTGGAGGGGCTGTCATCACCCAAGCATAAGGTGACCAGACGTCCTGATTTTTAACAATTTGTCCCGCGTCCCGCGGCGTTTTAAAGAAGTCCAAAAGATTTAAAAGAATTTTTCCAAAAACCGGGACTTTTTAAAACGCAGCGGGACGCGGGACAAATTGTTCAAAAGCGGGACGTCTGGTCACCTTACTCTAACAACCCTCTTCCTCAACAGAGGGGTGCCCTCTCTGGGATTTCCCCCTTTCCCTCTGGAGGTCAATGACCCTAGAGTTCTTCCTATTTTAGGGGTCCCAGACAGAGCACCCCTCTAAGTTGCCTCTCATGGTTTCTCCTTACCCCTCGAGTGAGAGTGCTACGGCCCCTCCTGCCCTGAGGATGGAGAGAGAGGTTCTCTCACAAGCCCCCGCCTTCTCCAGGCTCCAGCGGCGAAGTTCTACTGCAACAATGTGCCGCGTTCGGCCGACAATGCCCTCAGGCTCCCGGCGGGCAGTTCCAGGGAAAACAAAACAAACAGCGCAACTCCGAGGAGGTATCGCGAGAGGCAAGCGCTGAGGCGCCGCGGCCCCGCCCCGGAGAGGAGGGCGAGGGCGGGAACAGAGCGTGAAGGGGGCGGAGCCTGGGCGCTTCCGAGGTCGAGGCGGTGGACGGTCCCTCCCAGCCGCGTCCCCGCGTGACTGAGCTTTTACATAATCAAGGCCGCGCGCGTCATAAGTGGCGTACTACAGCGTAGAACCAATCAGAGACGTCGGGGGCTGCATGTCCCGCCCCTTTGGGCTTGATGGATGTCGGAATGACCAGTAAACAGGTGCCCCCCGTCGCCTCGCCCGCCCAGATCCGGCCGCACCCGCCCGCCCGCCGCCGCCGCCGCCGCAGCCCTCAGTCCGCCGCCGCCGCCGTAGCCGCCGTCGCCGCCGCCTCCGTTGCCTCCGCCGCCTCCGCCGGGTTGTGCCTCCGACTGTCAGCTAAAGCGGCGGACGGAGCCCGCCGGGCGGCGACCACGGCCCGGGCCGGACATGGCGGCGCTCTACGCCTGCACCAAGTGCCACCAGCGCTTTCCCTTCGAGGCGCTGTCTCAGGGGCAGCAGCTGTGCAAGGTGCTCGGGCCGGGGCCGGGACGCTGGAGGCGCGGGCCGGAGCTCCGGGGCTGCGGGGACGCCCGGCCCGGCGGCGGGGGCCCCGCTCAGGGCGTGGCAGGCTCGCCCCGCTGCGGAGCCGCACCCTTCCCGCGGGGGCTGGCGGGGCTGGCGGGGGAGCCCCAGACCCGGTCCAGGCCCCCCTGGCGGCGTGGCCGCTGCTTAGCAACGACGGGGTGTCCTCGGACCCCGGGAGGGCGGGGGAATGGACAGCGGGTCCCCTGCTTGGCCCCGGCCAGCCCCCCGGAGCTCCTTCGTGGGCCGGCTGGCTTCGCCGCCGCCGCCGCCCCTGGGGTGTGCCGCCGGGTTGCCGGCCGAGGGGACCCCCAGCCCCGCCCGGGACCTAACTCCAGAGCCGGGTGCTGCCGGGGAGGAGTGTCCGGAACGCGGGCGCCTCCGGGCTCTTCTCAGCCGGCCTCGGAGTCAGGGACGGAGAGGGTTTTAGAAAAGGCCCCCCACAGTCAAGCGCACGAAGCAAAAGGATGATTTTCCCAACTCCAGTTGCTGACCTGCCTGGGTCCTCATCCTAATCAGCTGTTGGTCAGTTTTTACCCTGGAAGGCTTAAGGTCTCTTTTTCGTTTAAGTTGCTTCCTCCTGCTTTGCCTATTTAAGGGGAGAGAAATGACATTATACAGGAGTCTTACATACGTAAGTAATGATGATTTTAACCCAGCACGTTCATCTCACAAGTGAACCTGCTCAAAAATCACACAGTGGCAGTGGCAGAGCTTGACTAGAGTCCAGGGCTTCTGACTCCAGTCTTGGGCTTATTCATACAGACCTTTGTTTTACAGTTTAAGACGACTGAGTAGTTCCGTATCTGACTTATCTGATAAGTCTGACTTATCTCCCGTGTCAGTGCATTACCGAGGAAAAAAATAAGGCCCAGGACGTTTAAGTGACTCACTGAAGCACAGTGGCTGTGCAGGGGTACTGAAGGCTGTTTCCGTTTCTGACCGCCTGTTAAAATTATATCCTCATTTCATTTCAGGAATGTCGGATTGCACACCCTGTTGTGAAGTGCACCTACTGTAGGACTGAGTACCAGCAGGAGAGGTACAGTTTTTCTTGAGCATGAAAAACGTTAATGAGCTTTTTTCCTCTTAAAACTTGTAATCAATTTTACTTTACACAGATTCTGCAGGTGTTTTTGTGTGTGTCTGTGTGTGTGTGTTTTAAGAGAAGGATTTTTTTTAATACGTTTTATTGGATTTTTATTTATTTATTTATTTATTTATTTATTACAGAGAGGAAGGGTAAGGGATAGAGAGTTGGAAACATCAATGAGAGAGAAACATCGATCCGCTGCCTCCCATACTCTCCCTACTGGGATGTGCCCACAACCAAGGTACATGCCCTTGACTGGAATTGAACGTGGGACCCTTGAGTCCGCAGGCCCGCACTCTACCCACTGAGCCAAACCAGTTAGGGCTGGGCATGTGTCCTTTGTGGGAATCAAATCTGGGACCCATCAGTCCACTGGCCCACTCTTGCCACTGAGTCAACCGGCTAGCGCGGCAGTTTTTTATTATAACACATTGATGGGTATTAAATACACATGTTCCCAGATATGTCTAATTTTGATGGTTTAAAATTTTTTTTTAAAACATTTTTGTTGACTTTTAGAAAAAGAGGAAGATAAAGGAAGAGAGAAACACAATGTGTTTCCCTCCTGCACCCTCTCCCTGGGCCTGGGCCCTGACTGGGAATCCAACCGGCAACCTTTCAGTAAACCAGAGGACATCCAACCAACTGAGCCACCTAGTTATGCCTAATTTTGATGGCTTAAATATTTTAAGTTAACTTTTCTTCAGATCCTTGGTCATTTTATATTGTGGTTATAATCTTTATGACACCCAGAATCCACAGGAGTTAAACATGAGCCTTATGTTCCAGTATGTCTATATTCAGAGTTTGAAGAAGTTATGAGCCAAAAGAAGAAGCTTTTGGAAATGTGGCAATCCTGGAAAAGGATTAGCTCTAGTCACATTTGAAACTTGTTTTAAAAAGTGTGAAAAACACTGAGGTACTTAGGTATGAATAAACACATCTTTGGGGGGGGGAGGGTGCTTTTCTATAGCAGTAAAGCGATTTGTGGTGTATTAGTATAGTAAGTCCAACCTTTGTGGAACTGCAGCTGTAAGCGACGGTGCCTTAAGCAGGGTTGGTCCTATTTGCTAGCTCACACATGGAAACATACATAATATACTCTAGAAGCTTTTATTTTTAGCTTTTATATTTAGGTTTAGGATTCATCTTTAATTTTTTTTTTAAATATATATTTTAGTGACTTTTTCTACAGAGAGGAAGGGAGAGGGATAGAGAGCTAGAAACATCAATGAGAGAGAAACACTGATCAGCTGCCTCCTGCACACCTCCTACTGGGGATGTGCCCGCAACCAAGGTACATGCCCTTGACTGGAATAGAACCCGGGACCTTTCAGTCCGCAAGCCAACGCTCTATCCACTGAGCCAAACCAGTCAGAGTATCATCTTTAATTTTTATGTGTGGGGTAAAATAAGTTTGACCCTTAATTCATACATACATAAACATTAATTCAAGATGGATCATGGAAATAGTTTTACTTTGCATGTTTTCTAAGATGTTAGGAACACTTGTATATATTGATAATATATCCCACCTCTTCAATAATAAATATAAGTATATACCAAAATATCAGCATCACAGAATCACTGATGCTAATCCTCTTTTTAGAGGTCTCTCTATGTACTTCACTCCTTTTACTGTCTTCTTAAAATCGCAGAAAGTTGCCCTGGAAAATATTTTCTTTGAATGTCTCGTTTTAATTTAAATGTTTTCTATTTTGAGGTTTTTCTTTTGTCTAATTTTCATAGGAATTATATGGTAAAATAATCATAACATAGAGAATAGGCGGATTCACTATGTTATAATTTTGTGTGATTTTATTTTTATCTCCAGAATATTGTTTAAACTGTTCTTGCACATCAATCACTTGTTTGTACATCCCTTTTTGAAGAGCTAGACTTTATTTGAAGATGATTTCTACCCTCCCCTTCCCCACCCCCATCCCCCCAAAAAAGGTGGTTTATCAGTTCAGGCATATAGGTAATGTCATGTATGAACTCTGGCAAAGGACATTTTTATTTTTGTCAGTTTTGGCTCTTAGACAAATGGAAAATATTGACAAAATATCTGATCATAGTATCTATATCGCCACATCTGGGATTTTCATATTTTTTTTACTTACAGGGGAGAGCATAAATAAAGAAAGGTCAACATGGATACAATTTCTGAGTTTCTATTTCAAACATATATATTTAATCTTAACCTCAAATTTTTAACTATTCCTCTGAACTAAGGAGAATTAATTTCTTTTCTGCGAGTCCAATTCAGTCTAATATAACATTCCTTTTAAAAAGTGTATTTTATAATTTTATTTTTTATAAACTTGAGAGAAAGAAACATCAATGTGATCAGCTGCGTACCACACGCCCCACAACAAGGGATCGAACCTGAAACCTGGATATGTGCGCTGACTGGTAATCAAGCCCGCCACCTTTTTGGTGTATGGGATGACACTCCAACCAACTGAGCCACACCAGCCAGGGCTCTTTGGTTGATTCTTTTTTTTTTTTTTAGTATGTTTTTATTGATTTCAGAGAGAGGAAGGGAGAGGGCTAGAGAGATAAAAACATCAATGATGAGAAAGAATCATTGATTGGCTGCATCCTGCATGCCCCCCACTGAGGATTGGACCCACAACCCGGGCATGTACCCTAGCTGGGAATCGAACCATGAGCTCCAGGTTCCTGGGTCTATGGTCAACTACTGAGCCACAGCAGCCTGGCCTTTGGTTGATTCTCATATGTGTCCTGACTGGGGTCAAACCCACAACCTTGGTATATCAGGTTGATACTCTTAACCAGCTTACCCAGCCAGGGCTTTACCATAATATTCTATTGAGGTCCCTCTCCATATCTGATAATTTTACTTAGAGATGTCATAATCACAAATAACTCACTATTTTAAACCAAAGAATCATTTTATCTGAGTTAATAAAAAACTACAAAATAATTAAAAGAGCTCTTGGCCAGATACTCAGTCTTCACATAAACAGATGTTCAGACTGTATTTCACCTTGGCACAAAGCAATGAGCAAATTACTTGGGCTTAAGGAGGAACCAATGTTCAGATGTCTTAACTAAAACAACTTTTTTCTTATAAAAGCCTTGTGTCTCTTTCTTCCTTTACAGTAAAACCAGTACAATATGCAAGAAATGTGCTCAGAATGTGCAGTTGTATGGAACGGTAAGTAGTTTTCTGTGTACCTAACAGTAAGTGCTCAGGTCTCTTAGAACCTTACATTCTGTGGACTATTAATGTAATTACTATATTTTTATTAAAGAACTAATTATGTGTAAATACTTTCTCATAAAAATTTATCTAGTGTTTGAATTTTCAAACTCAGCTAATACTTAGTTTTGAGGAGTTCTGTACTTACAGTCACTGTTTCAGGCTTGTGATTCTAGTTTTCCTGAGAGGCTACAGTAACCAATATGGAAAGAGAAGGAGAAAGATGGATTCTATGCCTTGACCTCTTTGGTAGCAGTCAACTATTCTTTTTTTACCCCCATTGACTTTCAGAAAGAGTGGAAGAGAAGTGGGGAGGGTGGGGAGAGAGAGAAAGAGAAAAACATTGATGTGAGAGAGACACATAGATTGGTTGTCTCCTGCATGTGCCTGGACTAATGCCAGGAATCAAATCTGCAACCCAGGTACCTGTCCTTGACTGGAATCAAACCCAAGTCCTTCAGTGCACAGGCCAACGCTCTAACCACTGAACCAAGTCAGCCATTGATGAGTGATTTTTTTTTTTCCCCTCAGGGTGAGGGGTTCAGGATACTGTGGTTTTGCAGGCGTTTCTTCCAACATGTTTATACAATTACTAGAGGCCCGATGCACGAAATTCATACAAGGGCCTTGGCCCCGGCCCGCCACCACCACAGCTTGGACCTCTGTCGCTTCTGCCTCGGCCCCCGCCTACTGCAGCTTTGTCCAGAAGGAAGGACATCCAGTCTAATTAACATGTTAGGCTTTTATTATCTATCTATACTAATAAAAGGGTAATATGCTCATTAGACCGGGAGACCTTCTGGACATCCTTCCGGACAAAGCCATGGTGGCGGGACTAAGGCAGAGTGGTTAGGGCGATCAGGCCAGGAGGGGAGGGCAGTTGGGGGTGATCAGGTCGGCAGGGGTGGGCAGTTGGGGACAAGCAGGCTGGCAAGAGAGGCAGTTGTGGGCAATCAGGCCGGCAAGCGGGGGTAGTTGGGGGCAAGCAGGCTGGCAGGCAGCGTGGTTAGGGGTGATCAGCCAGGCAGGCAGGTGAGCAGTTAGGAGCCAGCGGGGATTGGGCCTAAACTGGCAGTCAGACATCCCCCGAGGAGTCCCATATTGGAGAGGGTACAACAGGCCACTAGTTATAGATAATGGAAAAGAGGCCTTTACCAGAAAATTGGAAGTACTTGCTGGTTTCTTCAAAGAGCTGTTTCTGTCCCAGCATATACACTAATGCATTTTTGTTATTTGTTCATTTATTTATTTTAAAATTAATAGTCCTTCACATAAAAACACTTTACATAGTGCTAGGAATTGAACTTCACTTGACCCATCAATATAAAAGGAAACTTGGGAAGTTTTACCATGACTATGTAATACGAATAATGGCTTTAAAAAAAGTCATTGGTGTTTTATATTATACTTACTTGACCCTTTTTCTCCCTCTTTTAGCCCAAACCATGTCAGTATTGCAATATAATCGCAGCATTTATTGGTAACAAATGCCAGCGCTGCACAAATTCAGAGAAGAAGTATGGACCACCATATTCTTGTGAACAGTGCAAGCAGCAGTGTGCATTTGACAGGAAAGATGACAGAAAGAAGGTAAATCTCTGTTTTTCTTGATTTTTTTCCCCCTTTCAGAGACATGAAGGTGGCCAATTGTGTTAAAAAGACCTATAACAGAAATGAATTATAGAATTATGCACCTGAAACATATATAATTTTATTAACCAATGTCACCCCAATAAATTCATTTAAAAAAGAGAGATAACAGAGAAAGATTTCTTACTTCCACTCCTAGTACTGTTATTGACCTCAAATAAGATACTCAGCCTTTGTTTACTCCATTATCAAATGTGAACCCTTACATCTAATATCTTATGAGTTAGTATTTCATGAGAACCTGAATTATAGTGATCAATATCCCACAGAAGTGAACTGGTGATTGGCAGAATTCTATAGAACTCTGTAAAGGAGAGATTGTGACTCAAGATGAGTCATGCTATCAGTTTTATTGACTGGCTATTTATTTATTTTTACTGCTCACCCGAAGATTTGTTTGTTTTTATTATTGGTTTGAGAGAGAGAAATATATATGTAAGAAAAATACTGATCAGTTGCCTCTCTTACGTGCCCACCTGGGGATCATACCTGCAACTTGGGTATGTGCCCTGACCAGGAATCGAACCTGCCACCTTTTGGTGTATGTGATGACACTCCAACCAACTGAGCCACACTGGCCAGGCTACTACTGTCTGGCTCAACTGACTTAGCCTAAGTTCACACAGCTCCTCAATGGCAGAGCTGGACTTAGCTCAGAGGTTCTAGCTTCCTATATTCATGTTCTCTAGTATCCCTGTACTTTGTTTCATCTTCTTTATCTCTGTCTCCTTGTCTTTCAGGTAGATGGGAAATTGCTGTGCTGGCTGTGCACACTTTCATACAAACGGGTCCTTCAGAAGACCAAAGAGCAGAGGAAGCATCTAAGCAGCTCTTCCCGTGCCAGCCACCAGGAGAAGGAGCAGTACAGTCGCTTGAGTAGTGGCAGCCATTATAACAGGTAGCCCCCTTACCTGTAAGAGATGCCTCGAGGTGCTGATAGTTCAGGTGTAATGCTCACACAATTAGCCATAGAAGATACCATTATGTGTATATTTTTCTTTTTCTTTTTTCTCTCTCTCTAATCACTAGCCTATGGAGGAATCTACTTCGTCATATTTTATAATTCATATGTTTTCCAAGAGCCACAGAGACTTTATGAGTTATCAGAATTTTCTGACTTGGTTTGTATTGTGTCTGAAGAGTTTGTGAACTTACTCCACTTTCACATGTCTCGTTCTCCTCTTAGAGTCGATTATTTCCCTGGAAGATTGGTCATGCCACTTTCTGAAGGACGTAGCTGTCTGGCCAGGAGGTTGATAGATGTTGTATGTTTTTCCTGGTAGTGTTGTGAAGAGTTCTGGCTCTGGATTGAATCATGGCTTTTCCAGGCTCTCTACATGAGAACTTGGACAAGTTTTTCATCTGTAAAATGAGAGAAATAATATCATTGCCTCATGGAGTTGTTATGAAGATAAATTATATAGTTCATACATAGTGATTAGTTTTATAACTGGCATATAGGAAACATTTGATACATTTTAGTTACTCCTGTTTATTATTACTAGTATGATCGTGTGCGGTCTGGTAGGGAAGGCAGACCTGTAATCAGATCATTGCGGTGTAGTTCTGTGGAAGCATGGGAACATTAATTCCACAGTGGAAACGTCAAGATATAGGCATGAGAGGCAGTGGTACATAACTGCCGTAGGAAGGAAGGCTGGGAGAAGAGCTGGTGTTGGAGCTTTATCTTAGGTCGGATGTTAGAATCATCAGATAAGGAATGGGCAGAGGCATTCTAGGCTGAGGGAATAGCATTTGCACAGACATAGAGGATGTGAAACTACGTGGAACTGTGGTGAATTGTTATTGGAGCTTATGGTTAGGAGCTGGGAAATGGGAGGAAAAGGGATTCTGTAGATCTCGTAAGAAACATGAACTTAATCATGGGGTTAATAAAAAAATTAACCCTGATTGTTACGGAGAATACAATAAAGGCAAAAAAGACTGGGGGCTAATTTTTTGTTGTTGTTTGTTTTTGTAAAGTCCAGGAGAGAGATGTTAATTCAAGAACCTCACTGAGGCCCTGGACACTGTGGCTCAGTTGGTTGAGCATCCCATGCACCAAGTTTGCTGGTTCTCGTGCACCCCAATAGATGTTTCTCTTGTTTCTCTCTCTCTCTTCCTCTCTCCCTCCTTCCTTCCTCTCTCTAAAACCAATAACATGTTTTTTTGTTTTTTTTTAAACGGAACACAAACTTCACTGAGGCAGTGGCTCCAAAGAGGCAGATTCAGGAAGATACTTTAGAGCAGGGGTGGGAAATGTCTGATCCCATCATTTGGTCTGGCCCTGCTACACTGTTAATGGGAATGTAAATTGGTACAGCCACTGTGGCAAAAAATATGGTAGTTCCTCAAAAACTTGAAAATAGAACTACCATATGATCCAGCAGTCATTTCTGGGTACATATCCAAAGGAAATAAAATCAGTATCTCAGAGAGAGATCTGCAGCTTTTTACACAATAGCAGAGATGTCCAAACAACTTCTATGTTTTTCAACAGATGAGTGGATAAAGAAAATGTATATTTATGGAACATTATCTATGAATACATATAAAAGCCAAGCACCCGACCAGAATGATGGAATGACTGGAATGACCAGTCGCTATGACATGCACTTCGGGAGGGGTCAACCAGCCTGATTGGGGGGGGTGAGGGCTGATCGGCCCCTCTCAACCTCCCATGGCCCCTCCCCCTCTTTGGCCAACCTCCCGCAGCCCTTCCCCCTCCAGCCCTGCCCCAATCGGCCCCCCCACCCCATTGGGGTTGGGACCTGCCAGCCCCACCTCCTATGGCTCCTCCCCCTGGCAGGCCCAGCCCCTACTTGAGCATGAATTCGTGCACCGGGCTTCTAGTTAAGCCATAAAACGGAAGGAAATCCTGCCATTTGTGACAGCATGGATGAATCTGAAGGCATCGTGCTAAGTGAAAAAAGAGAAAGACGCACTATATGGTATAACTTTATGTGGAATCTTTTATTAAAAACATTTCACAGAGCCGAAGCCGGTTTGGCTCAGTTGTAGAGTGTCGGTCTGCGGACTGAAAGGTCCCAGGTTCGATTCCGGTCAAGGGCATGTACATTGGTTGTGGGCACATCCCCAGTAGGGGGTGCGCAAGAGGCAGCTGGTCGATGTTTCTCTCTCATCGATGTTTCTAGCTCTCTATCTCTCTCCCTTCCTCTCTGTAAAAAATCAATAAAATATATTTTAAAAAAAACAAAACATTTCACAGAAACAGAATAGAATGGTGTTTGCTAGGCACTGGAGGAGTGGGAAATGAGGAGACACAGGTTAAAGGATACAGACTTTGAGTTATAAGAAGAATAAGTTCTGAGGATCTAATATATAGCAGTGACTATAATTGATATGGTATACACTTGAAAGTTGCTGAAAGTAGATCATAAGCATTCTCATCATTAAAAAATGAAAGTTAACAATGTGAGATTATGGGTGTATTAATTACCTTAATCTTGGTAATCATTCCATAATGTATATGTATATACAAACATCACATTGTACATTTTATTTATATACAATTATATTTGTTATTCCTTAATAAAGTTGGGGGAATAAAAGGATGGCATGGTCAGTGTTGTCAGATATTTGGAAAGAGGTCAAGTGAGAAAGGATCTGAAGTATCCTTTAAGCTTAGCAATTGGACAACTGTTAAAGCAAAAGGGTTGCAAACCAGTTTTAGAGGATGAACATATTACTTACAGCTAAAACTGATTTTTAGTATTATTGTGGGACTCAGACACACATTTACAGAGAGATAGTGAAGAAAAACGAGTTCAAATATGTCAACCTGGTGTCTAGTCCCAGCTTTACTATTAACTAGCTATACACTTAGTGGCCAGATTATTATGATCTGTGAATACATAATAATCTGGCCACTCAGTGTATATCCTATATAATAAAACGCTAATAAGCAAATTGTCCCCTTGACCAGGAGTTTGACCAGCAGGCAGGCCAGCCAACCGCCCAAGTCCTCTCCCCCTGGCCAGGCTGGCCAGACCCACCCATGCACGAATTCATGCACCAGGCTCTATACATACAGACATACACACACACACACACACACACACACACACACACACACTGAGTGGCCAGATTATTATGCGTTCGGAGATCATGATAATCTTGGCCACTCAGTGTATATTCTTAGGTAGCTCATTAACATTAATGAGCCTCAGTTTCTGCAAAGTAGAAGAAATATCTTGCATATACCTCACTGCATATGAAACATTGAATGTAAAAGTACTTATTAAACTGTAAGATAGATTTATACTTCTTATTGAACTTCCATTGGCTGTTCTCTGTAATTAGTAAGGCAGGTATTAATTTTATGTTTAAGTGAGGCTACGAATTTGGGGAGGCTTATGGAAGCCAACCACCTATATAACCAGGACCCATGAAATCAACACCGTGGTGAATTTTGATAATCAAGAATAAATAGCTCTTGCAAAGAAGAGCTATATATATATATTTTTAATATATTTTATTGATTTTTCACAGAGAGGAAGAGAGAGGGATAGAGAGTTAGAAACATCAATGAGAGAGAATCATCGATCAGCTGCCTCTTGCACACCCCCTACTGGGGATGTCCAACCAAGGTACATGCCCTTGACCGGAATCGAACCCGGGACCTTTCAGTCCACAGGCCGACGCTCTATCCACTGAGCCAAACCGGTCCCGGCAAAGAAGAGCTATATTATTATTGGTCCCATTTGTCACTTTCATTGTGATATTTTATTTTTTTTCTAACATGTATCTCTCTGTTTTTGCCATTAAAAGCCAGAAAACACTTTCTACGTCTTCAATTCAAAATGAAATCCCAAAGAAAAAGTCCAAGTTTGAGTCAATCACAACCAATGGAGACAGGTGAGCCAATTGGAGTGTGTGTGCATGCTTCCATTTGAAATGCATACACAGTTCCTGAAACAGGAATATATTTTAGGGTGTGCGTGGAGCTAATGTATGGTTTTCAGTGAACCTCTTAGGGTCACTATGCCAGCCACTTGATATCTTATAAGTAAGCAGTACTGATATTTATTTATAAATCTAACCTTGTTATTAAATAATAGGCAGGAACATATAACTGGATTTAATAGCAATCATATTCTGCAACCCACCAATAACTCACCACACTAATACTAAGAAATCAACAGCTGGGTGCCTTCCATTATGATCTGTGCCTGCAGCCTCCTCCTCCAGGCAGGATAGGAGGCAGTCTTGAGAGGCAGGGCAGAGACAAGTTAGAGTTCAGGTAGTGTTATTCAGTCTAAGGGATGATCCAGGCCTCCTCAGCTGACAGAAAGACAGTGCAATGCAGATGCTAGATAGGAGAGAAGGAGATGCATTTAAATATTTTTGTTTCATTTTAAGCCTGTCTGTATATTTTATGCCTTTCATCCCTCCTCAACGATGCTTGCTTTTACAGGCTGCACTGTCCTAATACAGAGTGTCCCATCTGTGTTGGTGCAGAGGATTGCTTCCCAACAGAGTATTAGACCCAGCCATTTTTTTGTTTCTCCATGGGCCCAGCATCATGAAGTGATACCAACTGATACACTGTCCCCTGAACCCTTGAAATTATTTCCATTCTGAAGAGTCTTCCCAGTCTCAGTTCTCCCTTCCAGCCAGTGGTGGATTTGGGAACAGACCTGCATATAGGATTACCAGGGCTGAATTTTGCTTTTTTAATGGGGTACAAAGTGTCTGTGAAGTTTACTCTTTCTGATTACCTCTGCAAGGTGTCTTTTTAACAACTAGCATCATTGATTTAAAACTTCTCAGGTAGTGTTAGTGGGAGGAATCTGTTGAAATCTCAGGTTGAGATTGACGCTGGAGTTTGCCACGTCTCTGTTCCTTTCCTCACTAGATGTCCAGAATTCATGCCTGGCCAGGTGGCACAGTTGCTTGGAACATCATCCCAATATCCTGAGATTACGGGTTCAATCCCTGGTTGGAGCACATGCAGGAATCAACCAATAAATGCATGAATAAGTGGAACAGCAACAACAAAAGTCACAGAATTCTTGATATTGGAAGTGTCAGTCAACAGACCAGTTGTAGTCTAGGGAAAATTGGCTTGCTTCCTATTAAATTCATCTTTTATCCTTTTTTTTAAAGGACTGACTGTTCATTCCTGGGATGGAATGTAGCAGCAGCTTAGCAGCTGTACCACATCGCAGTGCTTTGGGGCAGAAAACAGAGAATCAAAAGAGGAGCTCTATGAGAAGCATTAAAGAAAAATGCATGTGCTTACACTTCTTGATCATTGGTCCAGATTTTAGGGAAATTAATCACAAAAAAATTATGACATTACCCATAAATAATTGGGGATCTTCAGTGAAATAGATTGGCTCTTGTGAAATGGCATTTATTTTAGTCCTGAATGTGAGAGGAAATGCTGCAGGAATGCTGCAGGTTGTAGCTTGGCTATCTGATGATCACCTTGCCTGCACAGTAGAGCAAATGCTGTTGAGTCTGACGTGTGTGGAACATTGTGCTTAATGCTGGGAATTCACATAGTGGCTCCTCCCTTGAGCTTGCAGTCAGTGGTCTACCATGTGTCCTCAGGTAGAAAAAAAATTTGCCAAGCATTTATCTCAGTCTGTTGGGATCTTGTTTCCAGGTGTATTTTCCATTTGACTCAAACTCATAAAAATTAAGAGGAGGGAAAAAAGAAAAAAGTTTATCCATCCAAGTTATGATTTTTTTTCTATCCATTTTTCTACTCAGCTTTTCCCCAGACCTGGCTCTGGACTCACCAGGCACTGACCACTTTGTCATCATTGCCCAACTGAAGGAAGAAGTGGCCACTCTAAAGAAGATGCTGCATCAAAAAGATCAGATGATTTTAGAGAAAGAAAAGAAGGTATTCAATTAGTGCCTCTCAGGCCAGAATGATGACAGGGTACGCTATGTGGAAGAGGGCATGATGCTAACTCTATTTAACAGTTCTTAGTTGGGTACTTAACATTGATGCTTTGAGAGAGATCCAGTGGCAAGGTTGGGATATCCTGGGGAGAGGTTTGTTGTCTGCCAAGATAACTCATGGCATGGTATCACTGTAATGGATCCATCCCATTCAAGTGGGTTTAGAAAGTCGATTTTCTCAGCATTTGGAGGGAGCTTCCATTTGTCAGAGAGAACTTGTGTTAACCAGGCTTACAGAGAAAATGGATAAAACCACAGTGCTCCCTCCTAATTTACAATACGGCATGTAACTGGATATTTTTCTCAGTAGGAGCTGCCTTGGAAGATTGTAATCAGACAGTGCTAAATGAGCATGGATTTGGGATAGGAGGAGGTAGTTATGTAATTGGAATTTTTAATGCTCTCAGGCTAAGAGAACCTGATGCCTCCATCTCTGTTATTGGGATGGCATGTCCGTGGGACAGTAATACTCAAAATATGTGGGCGAGGTCTCCCTTCTCCCTGGACAGTGTTCAGGTAGGCCTTCCTTTATGACTCTTGTGTCACTTTGCTTCCATTGCTGACAACTGTCTTCCTGAGTGACCCACTTTTTAAACACACTGTGCTTGCTTCAGCAGCACATAGACTAAAATTGGAATGATACAGAGAAGATTCGCATGACCCTGTGCAAGGATGACACGCAAATTCATGAAGCGCTCCATATTTGAAAAAAATAAAACGTTAATATTTCCAGTAAAGCCTTATTCTGTTCTATGAGTCATCCATCCTCTTTAAGGGGACTTATTCCATCCTTGTTCTGATTCATGTCTAGTATTTCTTACTGCACATTCTTCGAGAGTATTTAATTTTTGCCTTAATATATTAATGAAAGTAATAATAGCTAACTTCTGTTGGATGCTTACTATGGGCCTGACTCTATTCTAAGTACTTTATATATATTAACTAATGTATCTTCATAACAACTCTTTAAGGTAGGAATTATTATTATCATCTTATTTTTTAATGAAGACTTTTAAAATTTCATTTATTGATTTGAGAGACGGAAAGGGAAGTATTGATTTGTTGTTCCACTTCTTTTCTTTTCTTTTTATTTTTTTAGAATGTTACTATTTTTTAATATATTTTATTGATTTTTACAGAGAGGAACAGAGAGGGATAGAGAGTTAGAAACATCAATGAGAATCATCAATCAGCTGCCTCTTGCACACCCCCTACTGGGGATGTGCCTGCAACCAAGGTACATGCCCTTGACCGGAATCGAACCTTGGACCTTTCAGTCCACAGGCCAACGCTCTATCCACTGAGCCAAACCGATTTTGGCTGTTGTTCCACTTATTAATGCATTTAATGGTTAATTCTTGTATATACCCTGACAGGGGATCGAACCTACAGCCTTGGCTAATTGGACCGACACTCAAACCAACTGAGCTACTCCTCCAGAGCTATTATCATTATCATTTTATAGATGAAGAGTATCTCCTCCAATATGTTTCCTCTTAAGGTTCCAATTCCTTCAACTCGCTGTTCCCCCGGAGCCTGTGTGTTGTCTTGTGCCTGGTTTGGAATGCTGTTCCTCATTCCAGGGGCTAACGAAGGCATTTACACCCTCACATGCAGTCTTTCAATCTCATTTCCACCGCATTTCACTGATGAGAAAATGGACCCAAAGCAAGCAAATGATGCGTCGTCCAATTCACATAATTAAGTAAATGGCAGAGCAAAGGAATGAATTCAAGTCATTCCCACTGTACTGTTCTTTCAACTGTGCTGTGCTTTCTTCTTCCAGTAAGATGGAGATTCATGGGAAGAGGCCAATATTCTCCCACTGTATTGCATGACTGTCAGATGAAAGTAGACTCAAGTATATTTTATTCATGGACTAGATCAGAATGGCACATAAAAGGATTTTTGCAAAATAGAGACAAAACAAACACTTGTTTCTACTGCTTTGCGAAGTTAGGGTTTAAAAGCAGCAAAAAACAAATAGGAGATTGTTCCCTAAAACTTTGAGGATGAAGGTCACACTATTGGCTTGGAATGCAGGCTCTTTCATGTCCTGCCTTCCTGTCTCTAGCCTCATCTCCTGTCATTCCCCACACACATCAGTCATTAGAACAAGCTATCAGTTATCTCACACTCTGCCTATGCCCTTGCTGTACCCTTGGCTTTGGTGCCCTTCTTTCCTCACATTCCAGTTGCTGCTTGTACCTCAAAACTCATCTTACACCTGATTTCTCTGATTTAAGTAGCTTTTGTGCTCCTTGAATGACATAGTCAACAGAAGGAGGCCTGGAGTTTGAATCTTAGCTCTGTTACTTGCTAGCCTATATGATCTTGGCTGTGTTACCTAGCCCTTTCTAAGTCTTGGTTTTCTCATCTATAAAATGGGAAGAAGAATATTTCTCCCTATAGGGTTATCATAGTATTGAATGAGTAATTAATCAGTTTTATTGAAACAGGGTAAAAATTCAGTACATGGAAATAGCTATTATTCTCATGGATGTTCTCAAATCATCAGTCAACCTGGCCAGTGTGGTTTGGTGGTTGAGCATGGACCCAAGAACCAAGAGTTCACCGGTTCCATTCCCGGTCAGGGCATATGCCTGGGTTGCGGACTTGATCCCCAGTAGTGGGTGATGCAGGAGGCAGCCAGTTGATGTCTTTCTCATTGAAGTTTCTATCTATACCTCTCACTCCCTCTCTCTCTAAAATCAATGAAAACATATTTTAAGAAAAAGTCAGTCAAAGTGTATTATAATCACTAATTTTTTTGGAGGTATACATGAAATTTTTCAAACTTGCTAATGGTTAAGTATCAGAAATGCTACTACAGGATTTTGTGTAATTTTCAGGAAATATTTAGAAAAAAATAGGATATGGAATTCTCTGGCTTTGATTTAGGTATGGATCTTCAGGAAAGCCCTGGACTTTATTAATTTGGAGTACTACCGTATTTTTCGGACCATAAGACGCACCGGACCATAAGACGCACCAGTTTTTAGAGAAGGGAAATGAAGAAAAAAAGATTCTGAAACAAATAGTGTCCTAAAATATTTTATGTGCATTAAAACCCAACATCACAGTCATAAACACATGTAATCAACCCTGTAAAGTAAACAGCAGCATTTAGAACCATTTTAGAGCCGGGCAAGCACACAGAGACCACACAGAGCCGGGCAAGTAAAAAAACTTTTTTTTTACAGTATATGTGTAGGCTATATTTGGATCATAAGACGCAGGGACTTTTTCCCCCCACTTCTGGGGGGAAAAAAGTGCCTCTTATGGTCCGAAAAATACGGTATTTAGTTCTCTGGTAACGAAATATTTTTTATTGCACAGAAATTTATTCTGGTTACTTTGCCTTTTCCGTCAGATCACAGAGTTGAAGGCTGATTTTCAATACCAAGAATCTCAGATGAGAGCCAAAATGAACCAAATGGAGAAAACCCACAAAGAAGTCACAGAACAATTGCAGGTGATGATTGCTCATTTTATGTGGTAACTTGTGTGTTTAATTGATTACATTTTAAGTGATCATCTCTTAGATTTATTTTTTCCCCAAATATTGACAAGTCTAATCCACCTTGTACATGTCTTCTATGGTTTCATTCTTAGATGTGTTCTGATCTTTTCCCTTCAAAAACAGAGGAATTAATATTTTCTTTGAATTTGGGATAAAGCAGATGTAATTCCAGATTTCTGAATTATAAATTCTGTTTTTCCAGCATATTTGGGCACTCCATGGCTTGTTTGTGTTGCATAAAACATCTTTTGTAACAGTGGATCCCAGGAGGTTGGAGTATATTGATTAACCTCCTGCAAATACCTTCGTTCCCCATACCTAGCTCTAGAGTTTGCTGTTTTCTCTAAAATATGTTCATCTCTTTCTGACCATCTGCATCTGCATGGAAAATGTATCCGATCCTGTTAAAACATCCTTCTTGCACTTTTTTTTTTTTTTAAGGCCAAAAACAGAGAGCTTCTGAAGCAAGCAGCTGCCTTGTCCAAGAGCAAGAAGTTGGAGAAGTCAGGAGCTATAACCTCTCCGTGAGAGACCACAAGGAGGTTCCCCAGCAACAGCAATGGGTTCCTGAGTTAGGGCTGGCAACTTAGGGACTCCAAGTGTTCCTCAGAAATCTCTGTTTTATTACAGTTAGCCTTTGTGTGACTGCAGTGGCTGAATGGAAACACCTGGTTTTCACTGTGTTGTGACTGCATGCTTGAATGTTTGGAGTTTCAGGCTCTTTTTCTCTCACTCTCACACTCCCAATCCTCTCTCCTCCCTTTCCCTCACTTTCTCACAGTACTACTAGCTCTGTCTCTCTCTACTATTTTCTCTTCCCCCTCCTCCTCCTCCTCTTCCTCCTCTTCCTTCTCTCTCTCTCTCTCTTTCTTTCTCTCTCTCTTTTTTTTTTTTTGTGATGGTTACTGCTCAGTGTTAAGTGCAGAATGTTTTTTTTTGTCCATCGTTACATCCTGCCATACCCATGAGCAAATAGTCTGGCATTAATTTCATATCACTGCCACCCTCTTAACTTTGAAAACTGCCACCTTGAGACTTGGTATAATGGACAAAGCTTTCTCTCTCCAATAAACCTTTCGCTTCAGGGTATACTCTTGGGTTTATTTCCAGGTATATTATGTATGAACTTTGTACTATGTATAGCCAGAATTTTATTTATTAAAAAAAATTTTTTTTCTTGGTAAAGGAATAATGGTAGCCTAGCTTGTTCTTGTAAAAGTGATGCCTCTTTTTTTTTTTTTTTTAAAGTCCTACTCCAGCTTTTAGTAAAAGAATCAAATACCTTGGAGTCTTAAAAACTGATTGTTAAGGTGAAACAATTCAGTGCATACGTATGGAGTTAAGTGCCTTTTGGAGGATTTCTTGGAAGAGCATTTAAGAAGATACTTAGGGAGGTAGTAAAGTTTTGAATGGTCTGTCTTTATAAGTAAGGGCAGACAGAAAGGTTGTCCAGGTTGTACTGGACACTTCCCTACCCACCCCTTTTCTAATTGTTTTTATGTGACTGATTTTAAATTCTCACACAGCCACTTCTTTTAACAAAAAAACAAAACCCTTACTTGCTTATATCAGTTGTCATACTTGGCCATTGTCAGAGAACATTTGTTTTACATGAGCAGATTCAAAATGGGATAATACTTAAACTACAGAGCTTTCTGGAGGTCAGTACAAGTTGCTCAAGTATGAACTCTGAGTCTGGTTGAAAGAAATGATATCCCTGTAACTTCTCCCTTCCTCCTCTTCTCCAGCCTGTATGCTCCCTGCTTTTAACAGAAAAGCATGGAAAACAGGTGCTGTTCTCAGAAGCAGCTTGGTCTTAGCCAGAATTGTTCATGTCCTATTCTCTCTTCTTGACCCAATAAGCAGGCACATGGTTTTACTTTTCTAGGAGAGGGGATAAGTTTGCATTGCGAGCCTTACTCTCAGGTCCTCATCTATATGATGTTTGTGAAAGAAATTAGAGGCATGTAGTGTGCCATGATACAGTAAAACCAGCTATCTTGGAATCATTAATGCAGGGGGGTACTTGAGTTAGAAGTAATCATGAGAGGAGATGACATTTGTACCTCAGGCTACCGATATGGTAGCAGGAAGTTTAACTTTCTAGGCGTTTCCTAGAAGCAAACACGTATCAGTGTGATAGCATTCTCACCAGTGGACCCACGCGTACAACGGGACAGATGTGGGAATGAGAGGCTTCCTTCTGATAAGAGAAACAATAGACCATGCTGTTTCTCTATCACTCTAGTAAGGGATGTAATTTTTCCTTCCAAGCAAGGGAAAAGGCAGTGCTAAATAGTTTTATAACTTTTTGAATGAGAAACTTTTAGGTAAAGACAAACCGTCAGATAATATTTTTCAAATGCATATATGTTGACTGTGGGGAAAAGATTGTAAAAAAAAAAAAAAAGTTACAGTCATGGTTTTTATTTAATTTTAAAGACTTGAGAAATTCTGTTACATGAAGTGACAATATAAAAGCATATTTTATACTAAATCTTTTTTTAAGATCTTGGCACTTAATATAAAGCAAATTCGCGCATTTTCTAACTTTCTACAAGTTCTAAAAAGGGAAGGAAGAGACCTCAGTCTTGCAATTTTGGTTTTTAAAAATCATGACACTGTTTTACCACGAAAATAAGTAGCTAACTTTTGGTAACACCTTTTGTTTATTTGTATGTTTGTGATAATGGACATTTTAAAACAGGAATGTTTTGGTTTGTACAGACTTTGACAAATGTGTGTTAATAAAAATTCATATCGAGTCAAATATAATCATTGGTGTGTTTTTTTTCTCACTTATTCCTGCTGGTTCACCAGTAAATCCTATTATCCCCTTCAACTTAGAAAACAGTCAGTTTTGGCCAGTGGGTGTAGCTCAGCAGTTGACCTAGGAACCAAATGGTCGCTATTTGATTCTCTTTCAATCACCAGTCAGAGCACATGCTCTGGTTGTGGGCTTGATCCCCAGTAGGCAGCCCATCTCTATGATGTTCCTCTCATTCAAGTTTCTATCTATTCTTCCTCCGTTCTCTCTAAAAACCAATAAAAAAAACATATATAGCCCTAGCTAGTTTGGCTCCAGCGTCTGCCTGCAGACCAAAGGGTCCCGGGTTAGATTCCACTCAAGAGCCCATATCTTGGATGCAGGCCCCTCCCTAGCCTTGGCCCTGGTCAGGACTTGTGCAGGAGGCAACCAATGGATGTGCTTCTTTTGCATAGATGTTTCTATTTTTCTCTAAAAAATCAATAAAAGAATGTCCTCAGGTGAGGCTAAACAAATACACACACACACAAATACCCATAAGTAAAAATAGAAAACAGTTTGTCTTGCTTGTCAACCTAAAAATGTAAAGTCTGCCCTATCCAGTGTGAATCAGCTGGTTGAGCATCATCCCATACACGAGGGTTGCTAGTTAATTCCTGGTCAGGGCACATGTTTGGGTTGCGGGTCGTCCCTGGTAGTGGGTGTGCAGGGGGCAGCCTCTCATTGATGTTTCTCTCTTACTCTCCCTTTCTCTAAAAAAAATAAATAAAAATGCTTTTAAACAAATTTAAAAGCCTACCTATGCTAATCGAGTTTCAGGTCCATTATCAGCGAACAGCTCATTCTCTTTTGTGATTTTATTTACCCAGTTTAAGTGCTTGCTTTGTTACAAGCACTGTGCTAGGCAGTGAGTATACAGCAGTGAAGAATATCCACAAAGTTACTGACCTCATGTGGCTTCTATTTAAGTGGGATATTGAACAACACCATTGTTCCTTCATTTTATATTTTATCATCATTATTCAAAAGAATATAGGCAGAAACCGGTTTGGTTCAGTGGATAGAGTATCAGCCTACAGACTAAAAGGTCCCAGGTTCGATTCTGGTCAAGGGCATGTACCTTGGTTGCGGGCACATCCCCAGTAGGGAGTGTGCAAGAGGCAGCTGATCGATGGTTCTCTCCCTCTCTCTTCCTCTCTGTAAAAAATCAATAAAAAATATATATTAAAAAAAAAATATATATATAATATGAGAGGAATCTTATGAAAGGTTTTTGAGATACCATCTTAAGGAGAAGAATGTGTTAGTTTGAAAACTTGTTGTTAGTTTAATAATAGGTACCTTTCAGGTACTATCACATCCTGTTACATTCTATTTTATAGACTCCATGACAACTTATTTTCTCTAAGTTAAGATAGTTTTATTTTGTAGGTGCTATGGTCTGAATGTTTGTGTTCTCCCCAAAATTCATATGTCAAAATCCTAACCCCTAAACATGATAGTATTAGGCGGTGGGACCTGTGGGGGGGGGGGGGGGCTTAGGCTCTGCCTTCATGAGTGGAATTACTGCCTTTATGAAGGAGGCTCCAGAGAGATTCCTTTGAACCTCTATTACGTGAGGCCACAGCCAGAAGAAGCTGGCTGTGAACTAGAAAGAGGGCCCTTATTATAAGGCAACCATGCTAGCAGCTTGATCCTGATCTTTCCAGCCTCCAGAACTGGAAGAAATTTCTGTTGTTTATAAGCTACCCAGTCTGTGATTTTTGTTATAGCAGCCCAAACAGACTAAGACTGTAGGCTATGTTTATGACCACCTTTATTGTGTAAATTATCTTTTTTTAAAATATATTTTATTGATTTTTTACAGAGAGGAAGGAATATGGTTAGTTAGAAACATCGATAAGAGAGAAACATCCATCAGCTGCCTCCTGCACACCTCCCACTGGGGATGTGCCCGCAACCAAGGTGCATGCTCTTGACCAGAATCGAACCTGGGACCCTTCAGTCCGCAGGCTGACGCTCTATCCACTGAGCCAAACTGGTTAGGGCTATTGTGTAAATTATCTTAATTTATACATTTATTCAGCTTTGTACATTTATTTAGCAATAAAAAAGACCAAACCCTGACCAGTGTGGTGCAATTGGTTGGAGTATTGTCTCATGTACCAAAGGGTGGTAGGTTCCATTTCCGCTCAGGGTTCATACCCAGGTTGCCATTTGATCCCCAGTTGGGGCACATGGGCAAGAGGCAACCAATCACTGTTCTCTCCCTCTCTCTTTTTCTTCTTCTTCTACCTTTTTCTTTCTCTAAAATAAATACACACATATACATATCCTGGAGTGAGGATTAAATATATATATCTTATATAATAAAAGGCTACTCTGCAAATTGACCAAACAATGGAATAACTGGTCGCTATGATGCACACCAACCACCAGGGGGCAGATACTCAATGCAGGAGCTGCCCCAGGGTGGTCAGTGCGCTCCCATAGGGAGAGTACTGCTCAACCAGAAGCCAGGCTCACCGCTGGCGAGTGCAGTGGTGGTGGCAGGAGCCTATCCCACCTCTGTGGCAGCGCTAAGCTGTCAGTGGGTCATCCCCTGAGGTTCCTAGACTGTGAGAGGGCACAGGCCAGGCTTAATCCTTAAAAAATGCTATTTTGAACCTTCCTATACTTGGTTTTTGAAACACATATGTGTGCATATCTGTTGACTTTATAGTTAGGAGTAGAATTGTGGAGCCATAGAATATGTTTGATCAGCTCTACAACATACTAGCTATATGACATTGGACAAGTACCTAGAACCTCTATAAAGAATCAGCTTCCTTATCTGTAACCAAGGAGCTAATCTCATCTTGCTGGGTGCCAACCATGAAAACTGTTTTTATCAATTCACAAAAGGACACAATGCTACTTATTCTTTACAATCACAGAGTTCAAGAAAACTTGCAAATTGAAATATCAGGCAGAATGGAACATTCTCGCCTATAGGGTCTGAGTTATTTTAACACAGAGAAGCAACCTCAATTTCCAACCCAGGTGCAAAGCTTCAGATAAGGGGTTTCCAGGTACAACATTCCACATTTATCTTCACCTTGTAGTTTCCAAGGAAACAGATCTCAAGTCCTCTTATCAGCTCAGGCCTGATGAGAATATCTTTACAAATAGCCTGGTGTGCTTTGGGTCCATATCAAAAGAATTCTTTTTTAAAAAAATATATATTTTATTGATTTTTGTACAGAGAGGAAGGGAGAGAGATAGAGAGCCAGAAACGTTGATGAGAGAGAAACATCCACCAGCTGCCTCCTGCACACCCCCTACAGGGGATGTGCCCGCAACCAAAGTACATGCCCTTGACCAGAATCAACCTGGGACCTTTCAGTCTGCAGACTGATGCTCTACCACTGAGCCAAACCAGTTTTGGCAGAATTCTTTTAAATTTTACCTACACTCCATTCCCCTCCCCCAAATCCTTGGATAACAATCTCTTCCTGTGCTTGGGGTGATGCTCCAAGATTCCTCTGTGTGCATTAAGTTAATAAACCTAACTTTGTCAGACCACACGAGGTCTTTATCTCATGGGCTTTATCTTGGGGATTACTGATAAATGTTTGCAAAATGTGTTCACATCGCCTGAGTAAGCATTTAGGAAACTGTGGCTGTTTTTTATTACTCATGTATAAATTTGACATCTAGTATTTGCAAGGTAAGAATGTATTGCTATGAAAGAATACACAAGGCTCTGGCCAGGGAGCTCAGTTGATTAGAGCACCACTCTGGGAAAAAGAGGTTGTAGATGGTTGGGGCACACACAAGAAGCAACTTTCTCTTCCATTCTAAAAATCAAACCAAATAAAAAGTGGCTATCCACAAACACACACACACACACAAACACACACACACACACACACACACACACACACACACTCACACACGGTGGCTATCCATCTGTGTCCTGTGCTATCCTTTCTTTTTTCAAAACTTGATTTTAAAGAGAAAGAAAGGAAGGGAGGGAGAGACAGAAACACTATTTATTGTTCCACTTACTTAGGCATTCATTGGTTGCTTCTTTTTTTTTTTTTATTACTCAAAAAAGCTCCATTTTTAACTTTATTTAGCTTTCTGACTCTGTGCTTGTGCCTTCAACACTTTCACAACGATTTTCTGCTCCTCAATAAGGAAAGCACGCTTGATCCTGTCACGGACACATTTAGCACACATGGATCCACCATAGGCCCTGCTAACGTGTTTTTTTGTTTTAGACAACCTCATTAGAACTCTAGGCCTCACAGCACACACCACATGCAGATTTGGGTGCTTTCCCAACCTTTTTGGTGTAAAGGTAAACAATTCTATAACCAGGGGTTCGGGACAGTCTAGTTTTGTTAGAGGCTGTATTGTAGGACAGCCTCTGAGGTATGTCAAACGCTGGATCATGGTGAATACCTGAAGTCACTGTCCCCGGAAGAGGGCTTTGGTTGCTTCTTGTATGTGCCCTGACAGGGGATCAAACTTACAATGTCGGTGTACAGGGATGATCCTCTAACTAACTGAGCTACTCAGCCTGGGCAATAACCACTTTTTATTTTATTTTATTATTTTATTTTATTTTTTGTTAATCCTCACCTGGGGATATTTTTCCATTGATTTGAGAGAGAGTGGAAAGAAGGGAGAAAGACGAGAGAAACATTGATGTGTCTGTGAGAGAGACAGACACAATGACTGATTGCCTTCCACATGCACAATGAGCACTCCAACCAGGGCCCAGGCCAGGGATTGAGCCTGCAACTGAGGCATGTGCTCTTGACTGGAATCGAACCCGAGACCCTTCAGCCTGCAAGTTGATGTTCTATCCACTCAACCAAACCAGCTAGGGCCCACTTTTGTGTTTAGATGGAGAAACAATAACAACAACCAGTGGCTTCCATGGCTAAGAGAAAAATACCTTTATTATTTCACTTTACAGAGTAAAATGTAAATGAAAACATTCTAAAGATTCTTATAGTTTTAAAAAAGTACAATTTACTATAAGATGACATAAAAGCATGGATTCTAGGAAAAGTTAGGGCTTTAACCAGAGTGAGAGCCCCAAAATGTTATTTGTCTTTTTCTATAGAGAAAGAAATGTTCCAACAAAAATACAGATAACCCTAGCTGGTTTGGCTTAGTGGATAGAGTATCTATTGACCTGTGGATGGAAGGGTTGTGGGTTTGATTCGATCAAGGGCACATGCCCAGGTTGTGAGCTCAAGCTCCAGTAGGGAGCATTCTCATCATTGATGTTTCTCTCACTCTCTCCCTTCCTCTCTGAAATCAATAAAAATATATTTAAAAAAAAAAATAGAGATAGACTAGCTCGCAAAAGCTCTAAGGCTGAATGCATTCACCCATTTGGGGTACCCTCCAGCAAGCAGCTTCCTCTCTTTACCATTCCCCAGAGACTGCAAAGCAGGCTGGGGTGCGGTGGGGTGAACACAGGAAACACTATTCCTGTCATCGGTTTCCCTCCACCCAGTTCCCCTTCACTTCTCCCTATCTGGAGCTACGTAGTCAAAATCCTACCCATGTCTTTCCACTTACCACAAGCTTATAAAACGCCATCTTATTTTTTTTTTAAAGTTTTATTATTTATTAATTATTGTATTATTTTCCATAAAAACAACTGTAAACCTACTTTTGCCCCACCCTGTATAGTGGTAATTCAGAGAAGGGAGGAAGAGAAAGATAGAAACATCAATGATGAGAGAGAATCATTGATCCGCTGCCTCTCGCATGCCCTGCACTGGGGATCGAGCCCACAACCCAGGCCTGAGCCCTTGAAGGGAATCAAACCTAGACCTTTCAGTCCAGAACCGAAGCTCCATCCACTGAGCCAAACCAGCTATGGGAAGAGGTCATGCACTACAAATTACTTAAAGAAATTATTAAAAAATTTTGAGGGTCTACTTCTTCAAGAAATCCTGGCTTGGGATGCACATGAAGAAGCTATTTGGAAGAGATTTAGATGAATAATGAATTTGGGAATATGAGAATGCATTTTAGGGTAGTGAGATGACAATGGAGTTAGTGTTTGGGTTTTGCAGTCAAATTCACCTCTGGTGTTTCTCAATTGTAAAAGGGAAAATAACGACGCTTACTTTGTTCAGTTACTTTACTTCAACATTTAAAAAATGAATTGTACATTATCTGTTCTGTTCTTAAGGTAAAAATATAGTTAGAGCCTTGACCAATTTGGCTCAGTGGATAGAGCGTAGGCCTGCGGTTTCAAGGGTCTCCGGTTCCATTCCCATCCAGGGCATGTGCCTTGGTTGCAGGCACATCCTCAGTGGGGAGTGTGTAGGAGGCAGCTAGTCAATGTTTTTCTCTCATCAATGTTTCTAACTCTCTATCCCTCTCTATAAAAAAATCAATTAAAAAATATATATATACCGTGTTTCCCCCAAAATAAGACATCCTCCGAAAATAAGACCTAGCGCATGGAAAGGTAAGACATCCCCTGAAAATAAGACCTAGCGCAACTTTGGGAGAAAAAATTAATATAAGACACTGTCTTATTTTTGGGGAAACAGGTTATATATATATAGTTAGAACATGGTCCCTTGCTGTGAAAGAGCTTATGAACAACTTAACTGCGGTGATGATTCACGCACAGTTTGTGCTCGATAAATCTTATTATTTTATAGTTTTGATTAGAAGAGAGGTGGAAGGAGAAATGAAAGTGATTTTTAAACCATAAAAGTGCTCCAAATCCTAACAAAGAGGATGAAAGTAGAAGGAGGAATTTCAGGAGTTTGGTTAAAGGACCCGAGTTTCAACATTGTCTAATGCTCCCATATTTGGGCCTGCGTTCTCAGAATAGAACAGAAAAGGATGTTAGAGCTGAGATCATCCGGTACAATTTTCTGCTAATCGAAAATTCTTGCCTTCTGGCTCCGTGCTCTGCCGAGAAACAACACCGCCACCCCCAGCTCCTCCAATCCCGGCTCCAGCGATGTGACGTCATCGCCCCGCCCCGCATTCCGGCCCGACTCGGGCCTGAAAGGGGCTCAGCCCAGCCGCGCATGCGCATTGTGGGGCAGGGCGGGGCGGACGCATGCGCACCGCGTGGGGGCGGGGTAAGTGCGCACGCAGCCTCAGCCCCTTCCCCGCCCTTTCTCTTCCCGGTTTCCCAGTCAGCCTGCGGTCCGGTTCTGCGGCTGCTTCCGGTGGGACCGCCGAGCGGGGCGAGTCGGTCTCAGCTCCTCGCCATGTCCTTCGGTCCCTTAGACATGTATCGGAACCCGGGGCCCTCGGGGCCCCCGCCTCGGGACTTCAGCAGCATCATCCAGACGTGCAGCGGCAATATCCAGCGGATCAGCCAAGCCAGTGAGCAGGGGGCCGAGCCGGGGGGTGGGGGCCGCCCCGGGAACAGGCCTGGGCGAGGCTGCTGGGACGCGGAGCCGGACCGGGGCTGCGGTCAAGGCCATACCTGAAACCGTGTCGGGCTTGCCACTCTGGCGATGGCGAGCTGTCATCCCCCGGTCTTGTCAGGCCCGGACTCCCCAAGGGTCCCAAGCCCCCGCTGGAAGGAAGCTCGAGCCTCTTAAAGAGTTATGCCCTCCTGGTGTTGGGGCCAAAACAGCAGTCCTGACAGCCCCAGGGTGTGTGTGTGTGTGTGTGTGTGTCACCTGGAGATCCATGACTGAGTTGGCACAGTGATCAGCCGAGTATTTCCTGACATCCGCTTCCCTCCACCCCGCCCCACGGGTCCCCACCTCCCTTTCCTCTTTGACCAGTTTGCATCGCTGGTTGTTTACTGATTTGGACTTTTAGGTTTACATTTTGCTCAGCTCCGGCTCCTTGGAAATCAGCAGTTTTCAATGGAGGGAAGTGGAGAGTGCGTGTGTTTGGGTGACTTACAACAGTCCTTCCTCTAATGAATTTGGGAATCAGACACAGTGACTTGTATTTGAGGAGTAAGATGACTTCTGTTCTAACGAAGAGAATTCACCGACAACATTTCAGTTGACATTCTGCCTTTCGTAGCAAAATATTTGCATATATAGTTGTATTTCAAGCCTCTGAGGCATTTGTTTACAAATCTGACCCACCGAGAAGCTCGGGGACTTGGCCACAATCACATAAGTAAGGCACGGTAGAGCCAGTGGTGGATTTCAGAATGTCAATCTTTGTCTTAAAACGCCAGTCCCCACAAGCAGGGTCTGAGGGAGACTATCTGAATGAGTCAAATACTGGCTATTTCTTGTGCCTGGAAATCAGCCCAGAGCTTTATAAACAGGAGGTCAGCAGCAGCAACTTTACTTGCAAAAATGGTGATCATCTTTGCTGCGTTTTTGTGAGCTTGGCTGTACTGTAGTAGGCAGAACTAGCTGATTCTGAATTACAATTATTTTCTGTGTTAAAGAACAGTCTCTCACTTTGCTTTTAAATGTAAATACACAGTGTACAATTTGAGAAGTGGGAAGTTTCTGATGGGAAGGGATTGAGACTGGGTGATTTGAAAATGGAAAGAAGAGTAAGTGGCCTGTTTAATCCAGGCATTAAAAATTTTTTTAATATGACCACTGGCTAGGAAATACAGTACTTTGTGTTGCAATTTCTCTTTGTGAGGGAGCTGTAATACAGGTTAGATCGGAAAATTCTGGTTCAAGGTTGAAAGTTTTTTGTTGGGACGAAATCTTATTTTAATGTCTGTGAAATCATTCTACGTTTGAGTATCAGGCTATGTGTTAAATACTATAGGAACTGGCATGGATTCTTTCAAAAGGGTTTCTATCGAGTACATAACTGGAATATAAAGTTGAAAGGGATCACTATTATAGAAGAGGTATAAACATTATGTAGGTATTCAGGGGAGAGAGATCATTTTTCAGTTGGAAATGGTCTAGGAAGGTATTATGGCATTTGAGCGAGGTCTGGTAAAGTGATGGAAGGATTTGAACTTTTGACAGTAAAGAGGAAGAGCATTTCAGGGAATAATAAAATGAATAAGTGATGGTGGTGGGAAAGCATGAGTTGAATATAGAAAAGTAAAGTGATTTAATTTGGCTAGAGTGATGGACTTCAGAAAGTAGTGGAACATAGGGTTGGAAAGGTAAGTTGGGGTTCAAACATGAAGAGCTTTAAGTGCTGAATTAGGGGGAGTTGGATTTAATTCTTTAGGAATGTGTCAATTGAATTGGAAGAGAGACACTAGGATCAGAGACACCACTTAGGGGCTGTGACAATAAAAAGGAGGGGAAGGACAGGAGAGGTTTCTTTGGTGATAGAATTGAGAAGGTTTAACAGTTGATTGGGAATTGGGCTCAAGGGACATTGGAGTCAACCATTAATAACATTACTAACTAACATTTAGGTATATACTGTGTGCCAGGCAGTATGAAATATTCTTTACATGCATTCTATTACTTAATATTTTGGCAGCCCTGAAATACAGCAGGTCACTGTGAGGCCACGGTATGGGTTATTACAGGTACAGCTAGGATTGACTGCCCCGGACAGAGGGTTGTTGTTAGTATGTGTGGGGTAGAGAAGAAAAATACTTGATTCTGCCTGTTGTGGAATGAAGGGTCTGAGCAGGTATTGCTGAGGCAAATATAGGAAAAATAATATTAGCCTCTAAGACTTAACAATAGAGTCTAAGTTATCTATGAAGAAGTTAAAAACAGCATTTCTGTTCTTTAATATTGCTAATTTATTGACATTATTTTGTTTACTAAAAAATAAAAAGCAGTTGAACTTTTAAAACTGATTATCATGGAACTCTGTAGGTTTTTCTTTCAAAGTTCTTTTCTTTTTTTTAATATATTTTATTGATTTTTTACAGAGAGGAAAGGAGAGAGATAGAGAGTTAGAAACATCGATGAGAGAGAAACATCGATCAGCTGCCTCTTGCACACCCCCTACTGGGGATATGCCCGAAACCAAGGAACATGCCCTTGACCGGAATCGAACCCGGGACCTTTCAGTCTGCAGGCTGACGCTCTATCCACTGAGCAAAGTTATTTTCATATGTGCCCTTTGCTTTTTATTTTATTGCCATCCTCTCAAGTTTTCATGATCTCGGCATCTGTTTTCCAACAGCATTCTCTCAGTGTCTCTGTTCCCATTCTAGCTCATCCTGATAATGCTATCTGTGGTATGTCTAAACCAAAATCCTGTTTCTTATACCACTCACCTTCTCAAGAGCCTAAGTGGCTTTGATTTTTTGCTGCATCAGATCTTAACATTCCTCCTGGCTTTTACCCTCTCTGTCATCTTAACCCAAGTTAGCCATATTGTCTACTTCTCTATACCCTTTGCTGTCGGCAGGCTTTCCTTCTTAACATACCTAAACACTGGCTTTTGCTCATTCTGTTCTTCTTTTTTTAATATCTTTTTCTACCTTACTAGCTATTCAATATACAAATTGGGTAGTTAGTTGTACTTAACTCCTGCCCCTTGTTAACTCAGCCTTCCTTTGCTTTTGACAGTGAAATCAAGAAGCATGAGCTTTAGGATCAGTAGGTCTGTGCCTGAGTCTCTGCTCCTCTGTGTACTGTTAACCTCGAACAGGTCATTTCCCCTTTTGCCTGTTATCCCATTTTAACCATGAATAGTGTTAGTTAAAATGGAATGTTTGCAAGTGCTTAGTATAGTGTCTGGCACTTAGTAGCCATTCAGTAAATGGTAGTATTATTGGTTTAGTTCCCTGCCCGACTATAGTTTATTAGTTAGATGAGCAGGCTCAGAAGTCAGGCCACCTGTATTTGAATCCTAGATGTGCTTCTTATAAGCTATGTAATATATTACTTTACCTCTCTTTTTCTTATTTTTTTCATCTATTAAATGAGTTAATAATAATATCTACTTCATAAGGCTATGAGGATTAAATGTCATGTGTTTAAAACAGTACCTGCAATATAGTGTTTAGGAAATGTTAGCTATCTTTTATTTTTCTTGGAATTTGCGGGCAATTTGTTTTCATAGTTTCACACTTATATTCTGAATTCTTTAGTTAATTAATGCTTTTTGACCTTGTCATTCCAACTAGAGAGATCACTATTAGTTTTATGGGAATAGAGAGACCATATAGTGTACATTTCTCTTCAGTTAGCTACAGTGCCTGGCACAGCAATGGATATATAGTTGGCATTCAATATGTACCTAACTAATTTTATCATTGCCAAGTACATTTTTCTTATTCTTGAGTTTGATAATAATAGCCATCTTTAATTGAGTTCTTATATGCCAGACACTGTTCTAAATTTAGCTTCATATTATCTCATTTCATTCTCACAACAACCACATGTAAGTTCTCTTGTTATTCTCATTTTTAAGGTGAGGAAACTGAGGCACAGAGGAGTGGGATTTTTTGCCAGGATCACGAAGCTAGAAAGTGGTGGAACCAGGAATAACACGTAGGCAGTCGTAATTTAGTCTTTGCTCTTAACCATTACATATTCTGTCACTGGTATGGTAAACGGAAGATTATACCTTTGTTATTTAGTACTCATTTTCAGTTTAGTCTGGAGCTTTACTATTGTAATACAGTGGTTTATTTAAAAATATTTATAGATTTGAGAACGAGAGAGAGAACTATCGCTTTATTGTTCCACTTATTTATGCATTCATTGGTTGCTTCTTTTTAAAAAAATATATTTTATTGATTTCTTACAGAGAGGAAGGGAGAGAGATAGAGAACTAGAAACGTCGATGAGAGAGAATCATTGACCAGCTGCCTCTTGCACACCCCCTACTGGGGATGTGCCCGCAACCAATGTACATGCCCCTGACCGGAATCGAACCTGGGACCCTTCAGTCCACAGACCGACGCTCCCAGGTTTGATGCTCAACCACTGAGCCAAATTGGCTTCGGCATTGGTTGCTTCTGGTATGTGCCCTGACCAGGGATGGAACCTGCAACCTTGGTGTGTCGGGCTGATGCTCTAACCAATTGAGCTACTCAGCCAGGGCCTACAGTTAATTTTTAAAAGTCAGGTCATTTTCACTCAAGTTATATAAAAACAATATAAACCTAATTTTCAGAATAAGACACAAAATGACATCATTTTCATAAGCACCCCATAGGCTAGTATTTTTTCATTTGTTGTAAGTAATGTGTGTTTTTTGTTGAATTTATATTTGTTTGTTTGTTTGTTTGAAGTATAAATTAGAGCATTAGATAGAGTCTGCCAAATGGAGAGGTCCCCCGCTCCCCCGTGATGATGCTTTCAATATGACTAAACTTTGATTTGGATGGAGATGCAGATTCTGCTTAAAGCTGATATCAGCTAAAAGCACATAAAGAGTGTTCAATTTAGAGTAGTTCCAGTGTGGATGTTAGCTGTAATGTCAAATAAATTGATTTGCTCTATAGTCTTTTAAAAGTTTTAGCTAGGACATCCTTTAAAAAAGAAAAAGAAAAAAAGTCAGTGATAGGAGAAATTGAAACCTAGTTTTTAAAAAATATTTTTTTTATTTATTTCAATAAAAGAAAGGGAGAGAGAGATAGAAACATCAGTGATGAGAGAGAATCATTGATCGGTTGCCTCCTGCACCTCCCACACTGGATCTAGAGCCCACAAGTCAGGGATCGAACTGTGACGTCCTGGTTCATAGGTCTATACTCAACCACTGAGCCACACCAGCTGGGTAAAACCTAGTTTTATAAATAACAAAATTGCTTACATGGAACTAGCATAAGAGTTTTCTTATTAACCAGGTTGAGCAGAAAACCCTTTTAGATTCAATTCATTTTGATAAACGTCTTTTCAAAAAGTATTACTTTACTTTTTGACATTTTAAATACACTCAAGTGAAAAGAAGTATATATGTAAACATTCTATTTATTTTTGTGCTTTAAGTTTATTAAAAGACACAGTTTTTAGATGTAAAATAAATGGGTCCTTGAGACACTAATTTTGAATAAATCCCTGATGGTGGTGGTTATGGAGGGCAGTATGCAAAATATTCTGCTTCTTTAGGTTCCAGTAAACTACGGTCCTTATAATTTGAAGTTTGGGTTTTCTGATGCTTGAATTTTGATAAAAACTTTTTTTTTTTAATTTAAATTCTTTATTGTTTAAAGTATTACATAAATCTCCTTTTTCCTCCATTGACCTCTCCCTGGCTGCCCCACCCCCCAGCATAAGTCTGTGTCCATTGGTTATGCTCATCTGCATGCATGCAAGTCCTTTGGTTGATCTCTTACCTCCTCATCCCTCGCCTTCTCTCATAGGTTGGACCGTCTGTTCAATGCTTCTATAACTCTGGTTCTTTTCTTGTTCATCACTTTATATTGTTCATTATATTCCACAAATGAGTAAGATCATGTGATATTTATCTTGATAAAAACTTTTAGAAATATATCTTTTTAATATATATATATGTATGTGCACATAAATATATGTGCACATACATATATATATTTGTATTGATTTCATAGAGGAACAGAGTGGGAGAGAGAGAGAAAAACATCAGTGATGAGAGAGAATCATTGATTGGCTGTCTCTTGCATGCCCCACATGCAGGATCGAGCCCATAACCCAGGCATGTGTCCTGACAGGGAATTGAACCATGACCGCTTGGTTCATAGGTTGATGCTCAACCACTGAGCCATACCAGCCGGGCTAGGAAGATCTCTTAATATTTAGGAATTGAGAAGAAGCTGATGGAGGCTTGGATTAATTCTGGTGCTTAGCTAGCAAATGATCCTATAATGTCTCCCTCTCCCACACTTCCCTGACTCCGCTGCCTTCCCCAAACTCACAAACAAATTCAGGTAAGCTCAACAAAAGGAGTAAAAAACAATGGGGAAAAAATTCCCATTGCTCTCTAGGATAAGTTTTGAGAGATGATTAATAACTTGATGTTTTGACACATCTCTATAGTTTCTAAGGAGAGTGCTCTACTTTATAAGACAGTCAATAAAATGTGATCTGTTTCCTTGAACTTTTGTAAGATCTATCTATGTGTCATCTAGAGGGGTGTGTGTGTGTGTGTGTGTGTGTGTGTGTGTAGTTATGCAAATACAAAAATGAGTAGGATGTGTCCCTGTTCTCCAGCAGCATGTAATCAGTCCAGTCCCATTTGTACACTGATGGAGCTTCTCTAAGCCAAATTCTGGTTTGCAAAATAATTCCTTGGTTACATAGCATCATTCTGGGACTAGAGCTTTTTATTTTATTTTCAATTTCAAAGAGCTTCTTTGTTATTACTGAATGTTAGCATTGAGCAGTAGTGGGAATACTTAGAGATCATTTAATCCTCACAGAGTTGTAAAGATTTAATGAGAAAACAAATCCACCCACATAGATAAAAAGTACAATGGCAAATAGTCAGTCCTCAATATACGGTAGTTCAATCTGAATATCATCCACAGTGGGTGAAGAGAGACCCAGCACATGAAATGACTTGAGTGGTGCCACAAACCTAGTGAATGGTCAGGGCTGGTTTAGAGTTCAGGTCTCACTCTTGCTAGCTCATGTTCATTCATACCTTCTGCCTTAAAGGAAGTGTCATGATATAAAAGGAAGGCTTACTCAGTTAATCAGTAATTACTTATATACCCACTGCGTGCCTGTCACTCTGGTGAGTACACAGGACTATTCTCATAGGTGGGAGGAAGTTGGGAAAGGAGCAAGTTAGAGAGCAAGGACACCAGCCTATCTAGAGTGGAGAGCTATTAAGCTAGGGAGGTACCAGATAGGCGGGGTGGGGCAGAGTGGAACACTGGGCTATGGAGGCCTGCCCTGTGTCTACATTCTATTTCCTTTAAGCGACAGCCTTTTGTTAACATAGCGTGGTACAAAGAATACAGCCAGAGAAATTAGTTTTGGGTTTGAATTCTGGTTATTCTGACACTCTGCTCAAAACCCAGAGGCTTCTGCCAAAACCGGTTTGGCTCAATGGATAGAGCGTCGGCCTGCGGACTGAAAGGTCCCTAGTTCTATTCCGGTCAAGGGCATGTACCTTGGTTGCGGGCACATCCCCAGTGGAGAGTGTGCAAGAGGCAGCTGGTCGGTGTTTCTCTCTCATGGATGTTTCTAACTCTCTCTTCCTCTCTGTAAAAAAATCAATAAAATATGTTAAAAAAAACAAAACAAAAACAAAAACCCAGAGGCTTCTCATTTCATTAAACCCAAAGTCCTTGCACTAGGTTATAAGGCCCTATACAGTCTAGCTCCCCTCTACCTCTTTGGCCAAGTTTGTTCTCTTTCTCTTATCACACTGGCTTTCTCTCTGTTCCTCCATCACACCAAGTACTCTTGCCTTGGGAACTTTGTACTTGATAGTCTTTCTGCTAGAAAGCTTCTCCCCCAGAATCTTACATGGCTGGACCTTTTACTTCCTCAAAGATCTTTGCTCAGTGTCACCCGGTCAGAATCTTCTCTGACCACCCTGTATAAACTGGTCCCCACTCCCCACCCTGTTATTCTAGCCCTGACCTGAATTTACTTTTCTTTATAGTACTTACAACAACCTGGCATACGCTATTATTTATTCTTTCCCTTAAAATGTAAGTTTATTGAGAGCAAATGTTGTGACTGAACTCTGCACTATACCTCCCCCACCGTTCACTTGTTTATACTGTCTGAGTCAACCACAGCAGGGAAACCCTGGTTTTATTCTTTCTACCAAGGGACTGGGACCTGCCCAGTTCAGTCAGAACTATGCAAATAATATCCTCATTTGCATCTATACCACCCATTCATCACTGCATGATTTAGGCCAATCAGAACTGTACAATTTGGAAACCTCATTTACGTGAAACAGGCCAAAATGAGAGGTCCCAGGGTCTGTCCGAAAGTTCCAATCTTTTAATCATTTGGTCACTGGTGACCAGTCCACCAAATCTAAGGTTATTTAGAGGCCCCCTCCCAAGTCACCGCATTAGCATAAACTTGACAAGGGGCTCTTCATTAATAACAAAGGAAATCCTATCACTTAGGAAATCCCAAGGGTTTTAGGAGCTTTGTGCCAAGAACCAGAAACAAAGATCAAATACACTTTTTATTATGCTATATTGAGAATATAGCCCAATAACACATAATAAATGTTCAGTAAATTTGAATGTCTGCTCTCTTTCATAAATTATATATATGGCTAGCCAGCTGATACCTTTAGTGATATCCTGATTCCCATTTGACTTAGATAAGAAAGAAATTCATGTGAAAAATGGTTTATAGCTTATATAATGCTGTGGTTTTATTTATTAGTTTGTCTGTTTATTTATTTATTTGTTTGTTTGTTTATTTAATTGATTGATTCAAAGAGATGAAGAGAGAGAGAGTTAGAAACATCCATGAGAGAGAAACATTGATCAGCTGCTCCTGCCCCTTCTGGGAATCAAGCCAGCAACAGGGCATGTGCCCTGACTGGGAATGGAATGGGCAGTCTCCTGGTGATCACTCAACCAATTGAGCCACACCAGCTGGTCATATAATGCTATCTTAGCAGAATGCAGTGATTATAGTGATTACATCTTCCTATCAATATAATCAAGTGAATCCTATATTTCCATTATAAAGTTATTACATTTGCTAGAAAAACATAGTCTCAAAATAAGATAAAATCATAACTAAAAGTGCTATAAAACTGCCCTAGCTAGTTTTTCTCAGTGGTTAGAGCATCGGCCCATTGACCTAAAGGTCATGGGTTGGATTCCCAGCCTGAGTCAGAGCACATGTGGGAAGCAACCGATGGATGTGTCTCTTTCACATCGATATTTCTCTCTCTCTCCCTCTTCTGCATCCCTTCCACTCTCTCTAAAAATCAATGGAAAAATATCCTCAAGTGAGGATTTTTTTAAAAATATATATATTTTTATTGACTTTGTACAGAGAGGAAGGGAGAGAGATAGAGAGCTAGAGACATCGATGAGAGTCATCGATCAGCTGCCTCTTGCACACCCCCTACTGGGGATATGCCCGCAACCAAGGTACATGCCCTTGACCGGAATCGAACCCAGGACCTCTCAGTCCCCAAGCCGAAGCTCTATCCATTGAGCCAAACTGGTTTCGGCCTCAAGTGAGGATTTTTAAAAAGTGGAAAAAGTGCTATAAACCTAAATGTTCTTGACTTAGAAATTTTGGATTCAAACATCCATGATATAGTGATTGTTTTGGCTAGGGAGAAGTAACTTGTGCATATTGCTAAGGACTGGATTGTTCAGTTGCCACTTAGAAGTAGAGTCACCCAACAATCAATTAGAAGACTTTCTTTAATCATTGTTTCTTATCAGATTTAGAGTCTGTCCTCTAAAGAAAGTCCAGCTTAAGAAAGAGTCTTGTAGAAGAGTTTATTTGAGCCAAACCGATGACAATTGCCAGAAAGCAAAATCTCAATGAATTGAGAAAATGCTCCAGATAATGGCAGTCTTACAGCTCATTATTATTTTTAAGAGTGCCCCTAGAGGCTCTAGATGTTTAATTTTCATGTTTTGGGTAAACCATATTTCTATATATTTAAACGGAATATTTTGGCAGAAGTCACTAGTTAATAACAGGTGCCTCAGGGGCTTACAGTTTATTTTATACATTAGAATCAAAGGAGGAGACTTGGGAGGGGGGTGGTTACGTGAAGTCCATTGTTGGTAGATTAGTGATGTGGTAGAAAGCAAAGCAGGGAAATCTCTGAAATTGGATAAAAAGTAAAACAGAGAGACACATGCTTCTTTTACTTCGGTAGATACAGGATAGTTATATCAATTACAACACAAAGATGGAATCTATGAGCACAGTAAGATAACAAGGAGAGGTGCAGTGGCCTCCTGTTCTGGTGTGATGGCTGTGTCCTGAGGGGTCTGGAAAAGGTCACTTTGACATTCCAAAGGTACGTTATTGTAGATGCAAAAAGACAATACATAGGAGACTTCCCATCAAGATGACAGTGTAGGCTGGGACCGGTTTGGCTCAGTGGATAGAGCGTCGGCTTGGGGACTGAAGGGTCCCGGGTTTGATTCCGGTCAAGGGCATGTACCTTGGTTGCGGGCATATCCCCGGTAGGGGGTGTGCAAGAGGCAGCTGATCGATGACTCTCTCATCGATGTTTCTGACTCTCTATCTCTCTCCCTTCCTCTCTGTATAAAAATCAATAAAATATATTAAAAAAAAAAAAAAAAAAGATGACAGTGTAGGTCAGTGGTCGACAAACTGCGGCTTTTGAGGTGGCTCTTGGGCCCCTTGAGTGTGGCTCTTCCACAAAATACTATTTTGAAGAAGTGGCATTAGAGGAAGTTTAAGTTTAAAAAATTTGGCTCTCAAAAGAAATTTCAGTCGTTGTGCTGTTGATATTTGGCTCTGTTGACTAATGAGTTTGCCGACCACTGTATACCATCACTTAGACTTGATGAAACAGTTCAATGGACTTACTCTGACTTACTCCCTCTGTGTTCCAGTTCCGGAGGCCAGCAGCTTGAAAGGCAGCAGAGACATGAGGGGACGAACTGAATTGTTTGTTATCAGGGTAAAAGCGGGGGTGGGTGGCTTTCTGTCACACAAAAGTGCTGGCAGAGGCCATTGTTCCTTTCCTGAGACCCCCATGCCCCTCCTCCTAGAGATGACACTGAGGTTTCAATCTCTCTTCCCCTCTCCCTTTCCCTCTGAACTCAGTTAAAAAATATATTAAAAAAATGAATAAAAGAAAGGTTATTACATTATTATCCAGTGCCATGGGAAATTTGGAAGTTCTTTGGGGGTGATGAACAAAACCACCACCCTCCACTTAGAGATTTAGTTACTCTATAGACAAAGGTGAACCCCGAAATTAGTTATATATATATATATATATATATATATATATATATATATATATATAAATTATTTTCTCTCATTGATGTTTCAGAGAGGAAGGGAGAGGGAGAAAGGGAGAGAAACATCAATGAGAGAAAATAATTGATCTGCTGCCTCATGCACACCCCTTACTGAGGATCAGTCCGCAGCCCTGCATGTGCCCTGACCAATGTACCCTGATCAGGAATTGAACCGTGACTTCCTGGTTCATAGGTCAATGCTCAACCACCAAGCCATGCTAGCTGGGCAGGAATTTAGTTTTAAAGGGAATGTATATGTATATGCCAAGGTTTTGATCATAGCAATCTCTCTGTTAGTTGCACATATTTGTTCAGGATGTAGAAAGAAACTGGTGATCTTAGATGTAGGGTGCTCATGATGAATCTATTTTTTTTTTTTTTTTTTAACAAGTCTTTCTCCTCCCTCTCTGCAGCTGTTCAGCTAAAGAATTTGATGAGCCAACTAGAAACTAAGCAGGACTCCGCCAAGCTACAGGAAAATCTGTGAGTAGCTGCCTAACAAGGCTGGGTTTTGTGAGGGTCCTTCAAGCACACACTTAAAGTCAATGCTGACGCAGCTTGGGTGTCGGGCCTACGAAGTCAGAATGAGAGGCAGTGGGACATGAGGTAATAGCTGGATCTAAAAGAGGAGCAACAAAATATATTAATGGATTGTGATCTTCCCTGCCTCTTTAAGTCCTTGATCTCTGGCTCTTTCTTCTCCTGGGCAGTTGAGCAGAACAGCTTAGGGAAGTAAAGAAGAGAACCCTCCTTCTCTTAAACTGTACTTTATCTAAATGAGCCATCTGCAGAGCTCATCTCATCTAGTTGGATTTCCCAACTATATACATGATTAGAAAAATGTATTCGGAGTGATCCCAGGGGAGTCTGAGAGAATAGTAGACTGGTAGTAGGCACATATGATTCTTTTAAAAAATATATATTTTTATTGATTTTAGAGAAGAAGGGAGAGGGAGAGAGATAGAAACATCCATGATGAGAGAGAATCATTGATCGGCTGTCCCCTATTGGGGATTGAGCTCACAACTTGAGCATGTGCCCTTGACTGGGATCAAACCAGGGACCCTTCAGTCCGTAGGCTGATGCTCTATTCACTGAGCCAAACCAGCTAGCGCTGATTCTTTTGATCACATCCTTCTTGAGTACGTTTCTGCTTTTTGAAGTTCTATTCTTCATCTTTAAAAGATACTGAGTTATGTTCTGTATTTCATGTTCTAGACTTTGTGAAATGAGAGAATAACTTACTACATTGAGCATTTTCCCAGGAGATGTGAAATGTCTCTGGATATGTTAGTCCTGTGTGGGATGTTCAGGCTCCTGATGGACTCCCTCTTGTTTTTGACTCTCTTATATTTTTATCTTGGAGGTCTCTTTGCAGTGAAAAAACATTAATAATTACTAGTGCGGTTTCTCTGTCCTCCCTTAGAACCTTTGTAGAAATGGCCAGATAAAGGAAATCTTCACTAAGAGGAGCTCTTTTTATATTTCCACTACTTTTCTTTTTTCTTAAAATATTTTTATTGATTTCAGAGAGGAAAGGAGAGGGAGAGAGAGAGAGAAACATCACTGCTGAGAGAGAATCATTGATTGGCTGCCTCATGCACATCCCCTACTGGGGATCTAGCCTGCGACCCAGGCATGTGCCATGACCTCCTAGTTCATAAGTCAACACTCAACCACTGAGCCACACTGGCCCAGCTATTTCCACTACTTTTATTTTTTTATTATTTTTTTTGTGTGAACATATATATTTTTTTCCTTATTTTTTTTTTTTATTTCCACTACTTTTAACTTCCACCTAATATATTATACTAGAGGCCCAGTGCACAGATTCATGCAATGGTGGGGTCTTTCAGCCTGGCCTGCACCCTCTCGCAATCCAGGACCCCGGGGGAATATAATAATATGCAAAGTGGCAGGCGCTGGGCCTGGGTTTGATTCCAGTAGCTCTGGAATTTTGCTGTGAACCCAGGCATGTAGGAACCTATTTCTTCACGTACCCTTTCATTCCCTGCGTTGTGAGACACTCTGAGAATAAGCTGATACTAACTATAGCAGCTCACAAGAAGTGAGGATATTCTGAAACTATCTTTTCTCTCTTAGGCAGCAGTTGCAACACTCTACAAATCAGCTCGCCAAGGAAACCAATGAATTACTGAAGGAATTAGGGTCCTTGCCCCTCCCCTTATCTACTTCAGAACAGGTAGGTATTTTCTGTTTTGTGTTTTAATAAAAAAAGGACTTTGTTTTAATAGAAATACAGTGTGTGAAACAAAGATAACTTGGCCTTTTGTGCTAGATAGACCTTATCAGTAAAATGGGAGTACGTAGCCATTGTGACAAGAAAAAGAATGTGTGCACCAGATCTTGCAAATTGCCTGGCATTCAGTCGGTACTCAATATGTGGTGGCTGCTGTTATGATTAACAAGAACATATTAATATACTAATCCTAATAAAATAGGTTTAACCGAAGAGGAAGCTCAGCATCTTTTTGGGTCTGGGCTAGTAGCTTTACGTTTTCAGGCTTCATCCGAGTTTGTTTTGTATCTAGTATCTGTATATTCCAATCACATGTCTTTTACATTTTTCCTTCGCTCTCACATCCCATCGCAAGTCTTTCATAGGTCTCAGGTTGAGGAAATGCTCAGGAAAAAAAGACTTCTCTTTTCAAGTATTTTATTTGGTGCCATTTAAACCCTTAGAAACACACACTTTCTATAGGGATTCATTGTTTCGTTGCTCTTCCCTGCCTATGTTCACATGTACATGAAGTCAGATGTGCTCCCTCCCTGTGGCTGTCACTCTTATCTGTCATTCATGATCTACCTCAGATTCTCTCTCTTCCAGGGGAAAAAACCTTCACTTACCTAAGCCTGTTGTGAGTCCATTTTGTTTAACTTTTAAAAAAAATTATCTTTACCCATTTTCTTACATTTTAGCCACTTTTAAATTATATATGATTTCAGAGAGGAAGGGAGAAGGAGAGGATAGAAATAGAAACATCAATGATGAGAGAGAATCATTGATCTGCTGCCTACTGTATGCCTTCCACTGTGAATCAAGCCCACAGCCTGGCATGTACCCTTGACTGGAATCAAACCCAGGACCCTTCAGTCCACAGGCCAATGCTCTTTCCACTGAGCCAAACCAGCTAGGGCTGCTTTTAACTTTTATACCATTCAAGGGGGCACTTCTATTACTTTTTAAAAAAAATTTAGATAGAGGTGGGGGAGAGATATATCAATTTGTTGTTCTACTTATTTATACATTCATTGGTTGTTTCTAGTATGTGCCCTGATCAGGGATTGAACCCACTACCTTGGTATATCGGATGATGTTCTAATCAACAGAGCTACCCAGCTGGGGCCTATTAACGAACTTTTTAAAACATGATTTCTTATCTATGATGGCCCTAAAGATAAAGTCTACAACTTCCCTATCCAGGGGTTGTCAGTGAGTTGTGGCTATTGTAACATAAAATAATAGTGTGTTGTTACTATCATTTTGACATAGAGTAGAAATAGAGGGTGTTGTTGTTACATGAAACTTGTTTCATATATATGTATATATATGATACTGGATCAAGATGTCACAGTGTTACTGTGTGTCTCCATCAAAAAAAAGTTTGAAGATCACTAGTTTAATCTATACCTGGCAAGCTGTTTAATGAAGTGTATGTTCAGTCTTTGGAGTTTTGGTGCCCCTTGCACAAAAGAGAAGATGCTTTCTCACCCTGCTACAAAGAAAAGATAGAAGATAATCTTCATGTACTCATTCTTTGATTATCTGTATGTGTGCTGTTTCAGTGGTTACTCATGCTGATATTTCAGTATGGACAAAGTTCCATCCAATATCTCTAAATTGTTTCAAAATTGCCCCTCTTTTCCTCCCAACTGTGCACTTAGAGAATACACTCTTGTAGATAATCTTAGTGATAAAAAAGGAGTCTAAGGGTCTAATGCAAACAAAGCATTGAAAGTACTTAAGAAATAAATAGCAGCCAAACCAAAATATAATTAGGAAGTCAACTCTGCTAACAAACAAACAAGCAAAAGGATCTAATGCATTCCAAATCAGATAGAAGTTATTTTTGGATTATACATGTTTATGTTCCCTTCCATTATTGTGGATCATAAAACACAAAATAGACCTACAAACATACTGTTTCTAGTGAAATATAATTCCTTGATTTCCTTCCTCCTATTGTGCTGAATACTCTTTTCCTTTCAAGTCTTTGTTCACCTAATTAATCTTGGCCACATTACCCATCTTGTGCTACTGTCCTATGCCTCAAGCCATTTACTCTACTTTTCGGTATTTTTTTCAGATTTATGTACTATCATCAGTGATTATTTAGTTGCTAAATCCAATGGCCTTTTGGTTCTTACACTTTTCTTCTCTGATTCATTGATCCTCTTGCCCAGCCTGTCTCCACTGAAACCTTCTTCCTTTCATTCTGTCCCTCAATTCTGGTGAGCCTTTTCGGGCTTATTTTCTTTAATCCCAGGTTGTGTCTCGGCCTCCTTCTCTGAGTCTGTTGCTTCCTAGAATGGGCGTGCTCTGCCATCCACAGATCCTGTCATTTTCTCACTCTGCTTTCCCCCTCAGGAGCCTAAGCTCCCTGTCATCTCTATGAACATGACCCCAGCTCTTTGTCCAGCCCTAACCTCTCGGCCTCTATTGCCAGTTCCTGTTCTGAACTCTCCTCTTCATCTGAAATGTAGTGTGTTGTGTTATGTTGAATTCCTCCCATTCCTCCTAAACACCTTAACTAAGCTGATTTGTGATGCATATTATAGAAAATATAGCCTTTAGGCCTAATATTCCCACTCAACCAACTTTGTCCGGAGGAAAAAAATACTAAGAGGAAAAAAACAACTTTACTCTGGAGCCAAACTTCCTGGATTTAAATTCTACCTCTGCCACTCCCTTGTGTGACCCTAGCAAACCATTAACTAATCTCTGCCTTGGTAAAGGGGGCTGGCTGTAATAGTAAAATAGGGACTGTAATAGTACCTAGCTAAGGAAGGATCTTGTTCGGATTAAATGAATTATTATAGCCGAAACCGGTTTGGCTCAATGGATAGAGCGTCGGCTTGGGGACTGAAAGGTCCCAGGTTCAATTCCGGTCAAGGGCATGTACCTTGGTTGCGGGCATATCCCCAGTAGGGGGTATGCAAGAGGCAGCTGATTGATGATTTTCATCGACGTTCCTAACTCTCTCTCTCTCCCTTCCTCTCTGTACAAAATCAATAAAATATATTAAAAAAAATAAACTAAAATAAATGAATTATTATATAAAGTACTTATATCAGTACATGTACAAAGTAAGCTCTCTATAAATACTAGCTATCATAAATACTAGCTATCACTCTATAAATACTAGCTATCACTTTAGCTTTATTTAGAATATTTAAAAAGTGGGAACAATCTAGCAGGAATGTTTATATAAAAGTACTAGATCACTTTGATGAAATATTATGTAACAAAGACCGTAATTGTGAAGAGTATGAAAACTTAGAAAGTGTGTGTGCTATACTTAAAAGAGTATTTTTAGATAGATTGGGGCATGATGTGTGTCCCCCCCTTATTGTTAAGATGTTTATGAAAAAATAAAAATCCCATAAAAAGGAAAAAAAGTTCCCCATCTAAGTTTGCTTTCAGTATTACCATGACTCTCTTCAGTGTGAAATTTGAGTCATTCTTGACTTTACCCCCTCCCCCCACAGCCACTCACTAAGCCATAATGTTTCTTAAATTTATTTTTTTGTGTTCCCATTACTGACAGAGACGTATCCTCCTAACCTTAAATCTAGATAGACTATTGTAGTAATCTTTTTGACGTTTCTTTTTTTCCGTTCTATCTTGTACAATATCAGAGACTAATTTTTGTAAGTTATCATTTTGTATCCATCATGTTTCCTGCTCAGATATCTTTGTTCTTTAAGAGATTAAGTCCCAAGATTATTTGCTTGGCACTTAAAAAACCTGCTGTGGTCAGCCCCTTGCCTGCCTTTCCAATGTATCTTTTAGCTGTTGTAGCGAAAAAACCTTCGGTTCCAGCCTTCCAGTCCTCCTCACTGTGCCTTTCTCACTCTGTCTCCTGGGGCTTTGCCCCGCCCTTTCTCCCACGCCTTACTCTTCTCCAGTGACCACCCCCTCTGGAGGCCTCTGTGACTCCTTGAGTTCTTACCGATTACACCTGCCTCTCAGCTCCTATAGTACTGATAGGGAATAGCAGTTATGTACGTATAATGATTTGTTACTTGTCTCTGGATAGCCTTTATCTATAAATACACGGTAAGTTGTTTGAGGTCAGGCGTGAGTTTTTACTTTTATGTTCTCAGCACACAGTAAGTGCTTGCATTATGTGTTTTTTGAGACATAGAATCGATGCGCTTAGTTAAGGTAGCCTGTACAAACTAGTTTTCAGGTTCCCAAAGATTTAAAACCTTAGTGACTCTATGGTTTTCAGGGAAGCTGTGAACTCAAGCATAGATGAACAGTTTTAACACTTTAATAAAAACAACCCCATTCTAAGTTCAAAAGCATTTATTTGGCTTTTGATTCTTTATATATATATATATTATTGATAGGAAGGGAGAGGGAGAGGGAGATAGAAACAAAGATGCTAGAGAATCGTTGATTGGCTATTTCCTGCATGCCCCCTATGGGGCATTGAGCCCGCAGCCAGGGCATGTGCCCTTGACCGTAATCAAACTCAGGACCTTTCAGTCCACCGGCCAGTGCTCTATCCACTGAGCCAACCGGCTAGGGCAGCTTACGATTCTTCGGGGATCCAAAATTCTGAAATGCAATTCTTTCTGAGATTTCTTTGCAAGGTAAATGACAGGCAGTTCCCAGGGTTGTCAGAATGAATATTTTCGTTCTGACGTGGCCTATAGTGTTAACTAGGAATTTAGCAATGGGCAAATATATTAACCTAAGGACGATCCTATATCATAGTAATTTTCCCAGTAGGAAATCTTTAGGAACATACTGCTTTTAATGGGTATGAAACCAAATGGTTTGAGATTAGTATGAAATTTTAAGTTTTTGTTTTATTTTCTTAGCGCCAGCAGAGACTTCAAAAGGAACGCCTCATGAATGACTTCTCTGCAGCCTTAAACAATTTCCAGGCTGTGCAGAGAAAGGTGTCTGAAAAGGAAAAGGAGAGTATTGCCAGAGCAAGAGCTGGATCTCGACTTTCTGTAAGTTTATTCCCCAAAGAAGACCTTTGCAAATTTCAGGATGTTCTTTCCTATGTTTTCTTTCCCTTACCACTAGCCTTTGTTTACTATTCCCCAAATGATAGATATAGACATTAGCTGCTGCAAAATGCTAGATTGGTAAAACCTGTGTAAAAAAAAAAGTGTGCATATGGTCAAATACTAGAAAGGAATGTTAACAAAGGTTTTAAAAAGTGACAGGTAGGATTATGTACAATTTTCTTTTTTATTGTTATTATTGGTCTTCTGTTAAAAGCAGAAAAAGAAGAAAGAATGAATCTGTTTCTTGAAATATCTTTTTAAGTTATTTGGACTAGCTTTCTCTTTGAAGAGCATGAACAAATACTAGATTTTATCAACCCAACTTCTCAAAAGTACTTAAGAGTCATGCGAATATTAAGGTCAAAATCTAAGAGGAAGTGAGAACCTGTAGAAGTAAGCAGAGCACTGAACTGCCTTTGCACTGAGTGCATGTACTGAGGACAAACTTGAACTTCAGGGGTTTTTTTGTTAATCCTCACCTGAGGATATTTTTCCATTGACTTTTTAGAGAGAGTGGAAGGGATGGGGAGAGACAGAGAGAGAAACATCCCGCACACACCCTGACCAGGGCCAGAGATCCAGCTTGCAACCCAGGTACATGGCCTTGACTGGAATCGAACCTGAGACCCTTCAGTCTATGGGCCAACACACTAACCATTGAGCAAAACTGGCCAGGGCTCATTATTTTTAAGCCTCTCTCCTGCCCATGTTCTCTCATCTTGTTTAGTATGCTTTCAGTTCTGAGCCCAACAGAATGCAGATTTTTCTTTCTCACCCATTTCCTAGTCAGACAGATTGCCACAGCCCCATGCCATCCTGTGGGAGCCCAGGGCTGTTGCCTCTTTACACGCTAGCTAAAGAAAGCCATCGTTTTGTGTGTCTGTGACATGTTTCTGGGTAACAGCAGCAATAACGCCCTCTGCTTTCTAGGCAGAAGAGAGGCAAAGAGAGGAGCAGCTCGTCTCATTTGACAGGTAAAAGAATTATTCAGATACCCTGCTGGCTAGTTGAGATGGGATTCTATTCTTTATACTTTTTTTTTTTTTAATATAATTTATTGATTTTTCACAGAGAGGGATAGAGAGTTAGAAACATCGATGAGAGAGAATCATCCATCAGCTGCCTCTTGCACACCCCCCACTGGGGATGTGCCCGCAACCAAGGTACATGCCCTTGCCCGGAATCAAACCCGGGACCTTTCAGTCCGCAGGCTGACGCTCTATCCACTGAGCCAAACTGGTCCTGGCTATTCTTTATACTTTTAACTTTAAAAATCAGTGAGGAAAAAAAGAAGGAAAAATGAAGGGAAACCTGAGGTGTCCCATCCCTCATAATTCTGCTTTATCTCCGTCTTGTCCCTGAAAGCTGGGGCTTTGTTTTCTCGGTGTTATAAGCACTTTGCCTCTGGATATGAAAATTGTGGCCCTCAGGGACTTTGTACTGAGGAGTTGGAGCCTGTGATGTCCTCGGAGAGTTCTGCTGGCAGTAGAGATGCTGTAGTGTCTCAGGCTCACCTTGAGAGGAGGAACCAACTAGGGTGCTTGTCTCCCTGCAGCCATGAGGAGTGGAACCAGATGCAAAGCCAGGAGGATGAGGTGGCCATCACCGAGCAGGATCTGGAACTTATTAAGGAGAGGGAAACAGCAATTCGGCAGCTGGAGGTGAGAGCCAGTTCATGTGTTTTGTTTGACTTAATGTATCTGTGCTGTATAATCCACCTGGATTTCCTCTCAGCGATTATGAAAAAACATGAAATGAGTCTTGTGTGGTGTGGATATTAGGTTTCGATGTAATCATGATGAATTTGAACCACTTTTATGATGGCAGTGGCCGTGGTGCCCAAGAATTCCCAAATCCTCCCTCAAGCACCGTATCTTCTATGGTCTCCATGAGAATACGCATGCAGAACAGCAAGGCAAACAGATATTTTATTGTTCGTTGAGATTCACCCCCAAACCTCAGTGCCAATCTACAGGCTAGGTAGAGCTCACAAGGGGCCCCTTTGCTGAGTCTGAACAGCCCAGAATAAAGGTAGGCCAAACGGCTTGCTCCATTTTTGTGCATCCCAAAGTCTAATCTCAAGTTGTGGATATTACTTCAGTAGGTTAGAGAAACTGGATTAGTTTTTGATGTGGGGATTGAGAAAGAGGTATTAAAGCCTTTCTTACCTCTGTTTTCAACTTTAATCTTGCACAGTGACCAGTAAAATTTTCTTAATCTTGTGTAGTTTCCTTCTACATGAAGGTAGGGACTGCCATCCCTGGGGGGCAGTAGGGAAGGGAGGATTGTGGAGAGGAGCAATTTTGAGCTCCTCCCTGACCTTCATCTGTGACAGTAGTTCTGAACCCTGACAGCATATTAGAAACACTTGGACTTAAAAAAAAAAAAAAATCCCCAGCTCTCCTCCCTTACACAACAATTGTTAGTTTGGACTATGTGGAACTCCTATTTTTTGTAAGTTAAAAATGGGCAAATATCCACAAGAGGCCCTGGAGGGTGGGGTTAAGATTTTTTAAAAAATTTATTGACTTTAGAGACAATGATTTGTTGTTCCACTTATTTGTGCATTCATTTGTTGATTCTTGTATATACTCTGGATGGCGTATCGGTACAACGCTCCAACCAGCTGAGCTAACCAGCCAGGGCATCAGAGATATATATTTTTTAATTTCCCAGGTGACAAAATATGCTTTCAGGGTTGAGACACACTGCCTGGGTTCCGCCAGTGTCTGGTCTTAGATAAGCTACTTCATTCTCAAGTTGGATTATTTAATTTCCTTCAAGATATTGTATCTTTCTTTTTCTCACCCACTGCTATTGGTTCTCTAACTTTAGAAATACTGTTATAGCAGGGAGAGAACATACTAAGCTAAGGAAAGCAAAGTAATTTAGTGAATGTAATGGGCCCCTCACATTCAACAGAATTAAGTCCAAATTCCTTACCCAGGCTCGATTTTCATGTCCAGTCATTTCCTATATCTAATGTGCAATCCCTGCTCTAATAGAAAATAGCATACTCTTATGTGTCTCCTGTCCTCTCATACTACACTTCTGGCCACCAAATGTGTAGGTTTCCCCACATCAAGCAATTCTGCCACACCAGCTGGATGTCCTGCAATCTAACTCAATTCTGACACTATCTACCTGGAGATAGCATCAGATCCCACAGGTTGAGTTCAGCCTCACGCTTCAGATACCATTGTCAAGTCCAGGTTGTTATCTGTGCTTCTGACTGACAGGCTCTAAGTTGGAGGTTCCCATCACCCCTCCTTGGTTTTGATTAATTTGCTAGAGTGGCTCACAGAACTCAGGAAAACAAGTTCCTTATTAGATTACTGGTTTATTATAGAAGAATACAACTCAGGACTAGCCAAATGGAAGAGATCATAAGGCAAGCAAGGTATGTGGAAAGGGGGTGGACCTTCCATGCTTTCTCTGGTATGCCCTTCTCCCAGGGACACCATGCGTTCACCAACCCAGAACTCTCAGAACCTTTGTTTAGGATTTCATGAGCTTGACTGATTAAATGATTGGCCTTTGGGGATTGATTCAGCCTCCAGTACTTCTCCTCAGAGTGCAGCTCAATGTTCCAACCTTCAGATTCAACGCATCCTCCATCCTTAGGGATTATCCAGAAGTCAAGTCTTTAACATAAGCTTTGGTGTGGTTGAATAAGACTTGTTATGAATAACAAGACACCTTTATCTTTTCTCACTTAGGAAATTCCAAGGTTTTAGGAGTTCTGTGATGGGGATGGGATAAAGACCAAATATATACTTATTATAAATAACAATATTGCATCTATGCTATAACCAAACTGGGCTGTTGCTCTTTGACTCAGTTACCTTTCCATTTACATAGCTTCTCTTTTGCTTTAAGGCACAACTCAAGTCCTATCTCTCCTGAAGAATCTTTCTCCTCTACACAATGTCCTGTGCTATTTATTAGCCATTTCCCATATAAAAACCCTTCTTTTTTATCTTGTGTGCTGATCCCCTCAGTTCCTACTTAGCTATTAAGTCCTTTTGTATCCACAGCAACTAGTAGTCAGTCCCAACAAAAGCAAACTCTTAGCAAGTAATTGAGGGTGATAGGAAGAACTATTCTTATAAGTTATGATTAGGAAGTCATTGCTTTCAAGGTATCAGTTTTTATTGTAGCATTCTGAGAGGCAATGTATTGCAATAAAAATAGCATGGGCTTTCAGGATGTCATCCTAGCTGTAACACTTTGTTTTCTCTCTGAGGAGCTGTGTGACTAGACAGATTACATAACCTCTCTGAGCCTCATTATCCTCAAAGATGCTTACTTCATAGAGTTACTGAGTGATTAATTTAAACTCTTTAAAAAATTTTTTATTGATTGCTGAGAGAAAGGGAGAGGGAGAGAGAAACATCAATGAGAGAGAAACATTAACATCTATTAGCTGCCTCCTGCATGCCCCCTTCTGGGGGTGGAGCCTGCAACAAAAGCGTGTGCCCTGACTTGGAATCAAACTGTGACCTCTTGGAGTTTGGGTCAATAATCACACAGCCGGGCCTGAATGATTAATTTATTTTATTTATTTATTTTTTTTAATATATTTTATTGATTTTGTACAGAGAGGAAGGGAGAGAGATAGAGAGTTAGAAACATCGATGAGAGAGAGTCATCGATCAGCTGCCTCTTGCACACCCCCTACTGGGGATATGCCCGCAACCAAGGTACATGCCCTTGACCGGAATCGAACCCGGGACCCTTCAGTCCCCAAGCCGACGCTCTATCCATTGAGCCAGACCGGTCCTGGCTGAATGATTAATTTAAATATAAAGGAGGGATAGTAGCATAATGAGAACGTGAACTTTTATATATTTTTTATTTTATTTTATTGATTTTTTACAGAGAGGAAAGAAGAGAGATAGAGAGCTAGAAACGTCGATGAGAGAGAAACATCGACCAGCTGCCTCTTGCACACCCCCCACTGGGGATGTGCCCGCAACCCAGGTAGATGCCCTTGACCGGAATCGAACCTGGGACCTTTCAGTCCGCAGACCGACGCTCTACCACTGAACCAAACGGGTTTCGGCGAGAACATGAACTTTTAGTTCTCAGTTTGGCCACTTGTTGTGAGACCTTGACACAAATCATTAAACCTCTCTGAGCCCCAATTTTCTCTTCTATAGAATGTGGATAAACATGTCTCTTGGGTGTCTTGAGGACCTAGTAAGTAATAATTCATAGTAGCTAACATTATGAAGTGCTTATTGCACAGTTCTAAGAACTTTATATATGATTTATAAGCCTTAAAAACACATGTGTTGCCCTAGCTGGTTTGGCTCAGTGGATTGAGCGTTGGCCTGCAGACTGAAGAGTCCCTGGTTTGATTCCAGTCAAGGGCACCTGCCTGGGTTGTGGGCTCCATCCCCAGGAGTGGGGCGTGCAGGAGGAAGCCAATCAATGATTCTCTCTCATCATCGATGTTTCTCTCTCCCTCTTTCTTCCTCTCTGAAATCAATAAAAAAATATATTTTTTAAAAACACAGGTGTTATGTTAATAGCTTCAGTTATGTTACTAACTTCAGGTAAGTAGAGGAAATGAATCTCTAACATGTTGCTTAATGATAGTTAATTGTTTTGATGTTCCTTAGGCTGACATTTTGGATGTCAATCAGATATTTAAAGATTTGGCTATGATGATCCATGACCAGGGTGATCTGATTGGTATGTATTATTAATACCTTCTGGGGCCCTGCCTATTCTCTCTTAGATAATGTAGAAGTAGCCATCTGGAAATTAATCCTAAATTCCAACAGATATACACAAATGTGAGCAGTGTTTTGTCAGAGCTGGTTCATGGCTATTAACAGGTTAACTGTTCTGTCTCTTTTTTGTACTCCATGGCTGCTATGATTTTAATTTAGAGTAGCTTAGAAATATTTTTCTTGTTATAGGTGTACATAATTTTTTCTCTGCCATTTGTGGGTGAGTTGTATACTTTATAACCTTTTCCTGTAAATATTTCAGTGTTTATTTCCAAAGAATAGGGCTATTCTCTTATGGAGTAACTAAAAAAAAAAAAATACTGATTTTATTTATTTATTTATTTATTTATTTATTTAATATATTTTATTGATTTTTGTACAGAGAGGAAGGGAGATAGAGAGTTAGAAACATCAATGAGAGAGAGAGTCATCGATCAGCTGCCTCCTGCACATCCCCCACTGGAGATATGCCCGCAACCAAGGCACATGCCCCTGACCGGAATCGAACCCGGGGCCCCTCAGTCCCCAAGCCGACGCTCTATCCACTGAGCCAAACCGGTCCCGGCAAAAAATACTGATTTTAGAGAGAGAAAAAGGGAGGAGGAGGAAAGAGAAAGGGAGCGAGACACACATTGACCAGTTGCCTCCCATATGCAACCTGGGCATGTGCCCTGACCAGAATTGAGCCGGTGACCTTTTGGTGCATGGGATGGTGCTCAACCAACTGAGCAACACTGGCCATGGCTGGAGTTAGTAACTTTTGTTTTCATGGCTGGATAGTTAGAATGGTGGTGGTGAAACCAGGATCCCCATAACATCAGAAGTTTGTTCATTTTGCTGTCTTCAACATCTGGATTTGATAAAATTTCCACTGTCCTTTTTTGCAGATAGCATAGAAGCCAATGTGGAAAGCTCAGAGGTGCATGTGGAAAGAGCCACTGATCAGTTACAGCGCGCGGCTTACTATCAGGTAAGGGAGGTACCAGAGAAAGTCACTCTGTGCTACAGCTTTATGGGCCATTAGAATACACCAGTGATTTTCAACCTTTTTATCTCATGGCACACATAAACTAATCTCTAAAATTCTGCGGCCAACCAAAAAATATTAAATAGGTATAATTTAGGTTGTTTGGTGTGTTATTTTTTATTTTTAAAAAATAGGTATAATTTTGATTCATACCAGACCGCTATTGATGTGTTGATTGTTGTAATTATTTAATTTGACAACCTAAGGGAAAAGAGGTCAGGTATTGCATGTTTTAGAAATTCTTTCAGCACACCGGTTGAAAATCGCTGGAATACGTTGCAGCCTTTTTTTAGGCTTTAGTTGGAGATAGTCATAATTGCAGTGCCAGTTCCGTTTTTAGTATTTTCCTTTGCAGAGAGACCGACAAAAAGGCATCAAACCTTGAATAAACTTATATAACAGCTTCTTAGCTACTGAGCTAACCCCATATGCTAACATGATACTTTAATCTGGTTTAAGCTTAATTTTATATCCAAAACAGTTGAAATAAAGGGTTTCAGTTAGGGTAACATTGGTACAAAGAAGAACTTTGCAGATACTTTCTGTTGACTTTGCCACAGAGGATGGACATAAAATCAACTCTGACTTCTGTTTATCTATGAATGAATAGAGGTTTATCATTTCGGGGTTATTTATCTATGAATAAATAGGAGATAATTGTTCTTTCTGGGAAGTGATATTCTCTCACATATTAGTTGAAATTGGTTTTATTATGTGTCTGAGTCTTTATCTGTGTACAAATATTGTGAATGAGGTCCTCATTTCTCAATTGGGTGTTGCATGACTTTTTAGAAACAAATAGCATTTCAGTAATCTTCTGTGTTCCTAGGATAGCTGTATTTTATCTGGGAATGTTCTTAAAGAAATTTGTTTAATAATAATGTTTCCTTTAAAAAACTGAGTGATGACTTTAGTATCTAACAGCAAATGAATAATTAAGAAAATTATCTATGTCGACTCAATGTCATGTGGAAATTGGAGATGTTTATGAAGAGTTTATAATAACAAAAATTTTATGCTAAAATGTTATGTGAGAAAAACATCAAACATATAATATGATCACAATTATATCAGAAAACATTTTGCATAGATAAATGAGGAACTATAATAAAAATGTCAATAGTTTTAGCTGTGGGTGATTATTTTGTTTTCTTTCTGCTTGTCTATATTTTTTACATTGAACATAAAATTTTATAATGGGTATAAAACTAATATATACATGCACAAGTAACTTTATTGCAAATAATGCCTAGCAGTGTTGGTATAAAAAGTTATTTTGCTAAATTGTATTTGGGAAACTAGAGTTAAAACTTGCACTAATGCCTAGCTCTGGTAGCTGTTAAGATTTTGGGCAGGTCTGTGCATATTCATTCATGGATAGAGTTGATTTTGAATTACCAGGAGGCAGATTTATGAAGCACTTTTAGAATAACAAATTTCACTTGTTTCATGAGTGTCTTCTTAACATATCTCTCTTCTCAGAGAAAATCTCGCAAGAAGATCTGTATCCTGGTGCTTGTCCTGACAGTGATTGCTGCTATCTTCGGACTTATTATGTGGCTAGTTTATGGAAAGTGATTGCCTCCAAGCTTTCTCCCACGGAACTGTTTTCAAGGGCAAATGCTTGCAGGAGTCTGCCAGAACAAACCGATCACAGAAGAGCATACATCAGAACGCTTGTCATAATTTAGTTAGAAACTAACTACTAACCAGTCCTTGGAATCAGTGACCTATGGAGACAGCATTTATCAATTTATGTATACATTTTATTGACTTCTCAAATTAGGAACTAATTTATGTAGATTTTGCTTTCTCTTCTATTCTTATTTACCTTTCATCCCATGTATTTACTGAAAATTCCATTCTAGATATTCTTGTTTTAACAGGGACACTACAGTCTTGTAAATTTCTTTTTATGTGTATACAAGATTTACCTTTTTACTAGCAACTGACATAGAATTACTTTTTCGCACCCAGCATATTGGAATCTGTCAGAAACTGTATAATAAGCTGGCAATTTTTATTATTTAACATTTTAATTTGTAAGAAGCCTATTCTCTGCTTTGAAGATTTTGGCAATGTATTTAACTAGAAGGTAAAAGTTGCACACGTGATCCAGATTAAATGAGAAGTATGGATCTGAGCTGGCCAGTTGTGGGTTTAACGTTTACTTTATTATCTGTTAGTGTCATCAACAGTAGTTCATCCATACACACACTAAACCATCATGTTCAGTTTTTGAAGAGATTAATTTAATTGACATTACTATACTCCAAGGAGTTTCTTTCCCACCTGCTTATATAGAAAGGGATTATTAGACCAAGCATGCTTTTGGAAAGCAAATAGGACTTGTTTGGAATGATTTGATCATTTTGTTGTTGTTCAGTTGTGATTCTGCATTCCTGGTGAATGATGATGTTGCTGTCAAAACACTGGCCTGCCCTTATTAGGGTCGCTGGGCATTTGATGGCAGGAAGATTTGAAAGGCTAGACTGAAAGTTGGTTTAAAATTTAGTCCTGTGAACCTAGTGATAAAGCAAAGAAAAGGTTCATTTTTGTAAATAATACTGGTTTGGAATAGTGATGTTAGACTTATTTTAATTTATGAACAAGAAATTAATCTCTCTATGCATAGTTTTAGACGAAAAATGTTTCAATAAAAGATTGTTGTCTTGTAATATAAATATTGTTCACTTCCCTTTTTAACAGGTTTAGAATAGTTAAAAGGAATGTAATTTATTTAGGCTCCCACATAATTTATATTAATTGGACCAACTATTTCAGTTCATCTTTTAGTGAATTAGAGGATTTGACCACGCTGGATATATTTATATTATTTTCTTCCAATCCCTTTAATGTTACTTTATCTTCTTTTACCAAGCTAATGTGAATGGTAGGGAAACAAGAGCCCAAATGCATTCTTGCACTATTCTACCCACTTAATACAAATAAACATTTAAAAAACTTTTGTAGTAAGTTTTTATGAGTTACACATCCTAATGTAGTAGATTTTAGGTAATGTGCCGTTCTTTAGAAAAATTGAGACCTGCAAGAAGAGTGGAAATCAGAGGAGGATTGGTTTGGGGTGGGATTGGTGTTGCTGCAATCCTTTCCTTGGAAAGCAGGATAGAGCTATTGGGATGTCACAGTGTCAGAGCGAATTCCTTGGTTCTATGATCACTGCCCCTTAAGCTCCAAATTACAGCTGGACTTGGATACATCATTTGTAACATTCAAGAAAAAGTCTTGATCTTGAAAAACTGTTTCACTCTGGTAAAATGAAACTGCCATAGTTCTGTTCTGTAATACTATATAATCCAGGGGTGGTGGTAATAGTGGCCATAGTTAGCAAATAGAATTGGAATGGCCTAGGATTCTTGGTCTAGAATTTGCATGGCCTGAAATTTGTAGCACTTACCAAGAGGTTCTGCTAGGGGTGTCGAACTCAATCAGAGAAGGGCCAAAATCTAAAATCCAGCCTAAATTGCGGGCCGAATGGTTTACTGAACAGTCATAAACTGACAATGTCATAAACTGACAGCGGAGTGCAGTGATGACAGCGCGGTGCGGTGCGGGCCACATTGCAAGGCCTGGCGGGCTGGATTTGGCCCGCGGGCCGTGTGTTTGACACATGTGTATGGTCCTAAAAGCCTATTTATTCATAGACGCCTTACTTATGTTTTATTCATCATTAAGGGCACCAGTCCCAGGTTCGATTCCAATCAAAGGCATGTGCCTTGGTTGCGGGCACATCCCCAGTAGGGGGTGCGCAAGAGGCAGCTGATCAATGATTCTCATCAATGTTTCTATCTCTCTTTCCTTCTCTCCTCCTCTCTGTAAAAAGTAAATAAAATACATATATTAAAAAATCAGAATTCTAAAGCAGAATTCTTTTTAAAAAATTGTAAAGGTGGTGATATTAGATGACAGTCTTCATTTTAAAATCTACTTACTTGGCAAAATAAAAGTAGACGTGTCTATAACTTTTTTTCCTGGTTCACCATGACATGATGTTTGAACAACTCATTTAGACTAGTCCCATCACTAGACAACTGAAGAAATTGAGGCTAGGAATGGCAGTCTACTACAAGAATTAAAAGGCTTAAAGAAGTGCTCTCTAATGTAAATGGTCATTTGTAGGGCAATTTTTGAACTCTTGCTTCCAGCAATTTACAATGCTAAACGTTAAATGTTTTACATTTTATATTTAATATCTCATAGCCACAAAATCAACTAAGAGCTATGTTTTCTTGTCCTCTTTGTATGGATTAGGAAAAGGAGGCACAGTAAGTAACCTGTGCATGGTCACACCGTTTAGGAGTGATAGAGCCAGGATTTGATCTCAGACTTCAATATCACATCGTCAGATCCTTTTTTTTTTTAATTAAATATATTTTATTGATTATGTACAGAGAGGAAGGGAGAGAGATAGAGAGTTAGAAACATCGATGAGAGAAAGTCATCGATCAGCTGCCTCTTGCACACCCCCTACTGGGGATATGCCCGCAACCAAGGTACATGCCCTTGACCGGAATCGAACCCAGGACCCTTCAGTCCCCAAGCCGACGCTCTATCCACTGAGCCAAACCGGTTTCGGCTCACATTGTCAGATTCTAGACATTGTCTCCAGGCATCACTGATACAAACTGTCCTACTCGTCACCTCTTTCATGAAGCTTTCTCTTAAAACCTAGAATAGTGGCAGTTTTTACCCAGTTTTTCATGGATGTCTCTTCTTTTATCAGTACCTTGTGAACTTTTTTTTCATTAACCACCCTGATAAATGAAGCCTCCTGATTTACACGCTTTGGGGTTGTTTTTTTTTGGTTTTTTTACTACACGCTTTGTTTTTAAGACAGTTTTCTAACATCAATATGCTAATGTCTTTAGATTCTAGTCTAAGGAAGTCTCAGTGTCTAATAAATTTATCTTTGTTGAGATATTAAAATCCAAAAGCAACTAGTCTATCAGTCTTCCCATTTCAGACGAGATCGGGTGCATTCAGGGTGGTATGGCCATAGACCAGTCTTCCCATTTCAAAAACTTAAGGGTCTAGATTGCTGCCCCCCAATTCACTGATCTATACTGACATCATTGGTGTCCAAACGAAGAACGTTGCTTTGTAAGGCCTAGGTAAGTATAAGGTGCCATTACATCACATGCTAGTGGAAAGCAGGGAATGTGACCAAGGAGAAAAGACTTATAAGGGTAAGAATATAGCTTTAGCTTTCTTGTGTGTATAGTCAGCAATAGAAGGGGTTAAATAATGGGCCACACACAAAAGCTGAGAAATTGAAAGGCATAGTTGACATAGTTGCTATTAGGTCACTCAAAGCTAGAGGTGGTTTCTACAGCACCTCATGCCTGAAAGGGGCATGGAACCTCAAAGGCCTGCACAATGTGTAGATAAAAATGAACAGTGTTGTTTTCTGTTACACTAAAAACACTTTTGAGACTAATTCTTCTTAGAAATTGTATCCTTGTGCTCAAAAGAAGAGTCAGCCAGGCTGGCATGGCCCAGTGGTTGAGCGTCGGCCTATGAACCTGGAGGTCACGGTTCTATGTCTAGTCAGGGTATATCCCAGTTGTGGGCTCAATTCCCAGTGTGGGGCATGCAGGCGGCAGCCAATCAATGATTCTCATCATTGATGTTTCTATTTCTCTCCCTCTCTCTTCTCTGAAATCAACAACAACAAAAAAAGTTTTGTGTTTTTTTTTAAAAGGAGTTAGCCTCTTTTCTTGAAACCAAGTTTATAATTTGTATTTCCCTCATCAGCCTAGTCTTTGGAATCAAGACAGGAAAGGAGGCTATACACAGGTCAGCAGATAAGTCATCTGATCAATTAACATCCTTGTTGGATAAATTTATTGTGCTTTTGAAAGCCAGAGGAAAGTGATTATCTACCTGCCTAAGAGTTGATAATTTCAAAATCCAAATTAATATTATGTTGCAATTAAAACTTGATTCCTGGAGATGTCATTAAGGACAAAATCTTTTGAACAGGCTGATGTTCAATTTAAAATCTAGAGGACCAGTAGCAAGGAAATCAAGAAAAGAAATACTGCACATTATTCAATTAGTTCCTTTAAAAAGAAAAAAAAACAACAGGTCAGATAACCAAAACTTTCTACAAAAGTGAAAAAGTGTTGGGCATCATTTGCATAATAATGGATCCACATCTAATTGTGAGACAGTGGCGGTGACAGAGCATGGCCTTTGGCATCATACAGATTTAGGTTTGAATCCCACTCGCCCCTCTTTCTAGGGTGAAGCTGGGCAACTCAATCTGTTTGAGCGTTCAGGGACCATACCTTCCTCAAGAGTGTTGTGAGGATTCAATGAGATGATCCATTTAATATATATTTGCCCAGAGAAGTAAGCACCCAACAAACACAGCGATCACAACTAGAGGACCTGCTGATGGTCTCTCTCAGCCAGCTGTTGGTCTAGGGCAGGCCTGGAATCCTAATGCTTCCTTTCACGATTTAGTCACCATAACCACAATTCCGAAGGGGCCACAACGATTTGGATGTCTGCGTCTGATTGGATCCTTCTTGGCCCAGCACGTCCGGACTTTTCTTAAGTAGACATGACGACCCCCTAAAGCAGATTCCCAGATAATGTACACAAGTCCACAGGGTTCAGATTCGGATTAGGAAGAGGAAGAGAGAATGCAATTGCAGAAGAGGGTCGTGAGAGAAACAGAATGAATGATTACTGTGACTTCTAAGCTCTGCGCTCTAACTCCTCTCTCCATTGGGGGTGCAAGCCTGTAGCCAGGATGGAGTCACAGGTTTGAGAGTCCGGCAGAGCGTTTGCAGGAGGACGGACGGAAGGCCGATACCCCGCTTACAAGCACCTTTTCTTCAGACACCTCCCAGCCCGGGAAAAGGCTAGTATTCGGAGACGCTGACAAACACCTCAAAACTACATCTGTTTCCACCGCCGCTAGAATCCCCCGTGCGTGCGTGCGTACGTGCGTGCGCGTGCGCGTGCTCGTGTGCGCGCGCGCGCACGGACAGGCTACTGGGACGCCGTTTCTCCCCGCGGAGTCTTCCAGTTTCCCGGCGTGCCTCGGGCCCGCCAAATGGGCGGGGGAGACGCAAGATGGCGGCAGCCACGAATTCCGGCTCCAGCCTCCCACTGTTCGACTGCCCTACTTGGTGAGTGGTGAGGAGACCGGGGCTGGAGTGATGTGGGCCGGCCTGGGCTGGCCGGGCGGCTCGTTTCTCCCAGCGGGCCGGACGGTGTAGACGGGGCTGACGGAGGGAGAACAGTTCGTCGGGCCGGGCAGCGTGTGGAGGAACTGGGAGCCCAGGCCCAGGCACTGAGGCACCCAGAGTTGGGGGCTCTGAGGCGCTCGCTTACGCGGCCCCTCCGGCCGCCAGCCGGGTTGCCTGGGCGTTTCGGGGCCGTGGCCCTGAACTTGCCTCAACTCCTGACTGGATCGGGTGCGCTGTGGAGCGCCGGACTGCCTGCCTCTGCTCTCTGTCCCGAACGCGCACGAGCTGGCTTCCCGGACCCAGCCCGACCTCAGAGCCCCGTCCCCTGTGGTGCCGCACCCCCGGCCCAGCACTCGTCTCCCCCGGACAGGGAGCCCCCGGAGGGCAGGGACGGCGCCGGCCAACCCCTGCATTCTCAGCGACCGGCGCTGGGGTGGTTGCAAGGAACCCCTTTTATCCTTTCTCAAGTTCGTGGGAATATTCTTGGAATGATTTAGCCTTTGAGTAGAGAGCAAGATGAATAATTATAAATTGCCTTGAGTTAGAGCTACTTCAGCAGTAACTCACAGGTACATTACTAATGTTATTCTTCTCTGCCTCCCGCTATGTGGAGGTCCACAAGGGCAAGGAGTCTGATGCATCCTTTATATTACCAGCTCCCAGGCCTTAGCCGGGCACATAGTAGGGGTAACATTGCTTTTCCTGTTTCCCAGACAAAAAAAAAAGGCTTTTTCCAATGCACTGTTTTCAGCAACCTGCCGTAGAGGAGTTGGGACAGGATTGTGAGATGACTGTGTTGCTGCTCTTCAAAGTAGACAGACAAGTACATTATTTTCATGCAAATATGCAGACGGACTCTAGCAAGGTTGTTCTTTTTTTTTTTTTTTTTTTTTCCAAGCTTCGAGGAGCAAACACAGGAAGCAAGTGAATGTGTGCCCGTTTTCTGAGTTCCTTCGCATTTTGTAGCACCCAGTTGCTTCAGTCTACAAATTTTATGTCCCTTTTGCTTCCCTGCTCAGTGATTCCAGATGTTGGGTCAGGATAGTAAACTTATAGTTAGAAGAGACATATCACCTACCATTTCTTCAGTCCTGTATGCACCAACTACTGTGTTAAGTGCTTTGGTATGTATCCCTCTTGAATGCTGTGGTTATAGAAATATAGAGAAAAGTGCCCTAAACAAGCCATTGTAGGTAGAAAGACCTGTTCAAGAGTAAGAAACATCTCTTGTATTTATTGGTACCTGGTTCATAGGCATGATATTGGATTGCCCTAACTCCCTAATTGTGTACCTCTGATTTGGTCTCAGAGTTCAGAGCTCTGTTTATTTTGTGATGAGGCTAATCTTGGATCAGCACAAAACACCAACGATGTACTCAACCTTTATATGTTATTTGCAGTAGTCACAAAGCTTAGATTCAAACTCAAAGAATCAGGCTACTCCAGCTATAGTACTTGCACTCTCTATGCTGCTTTCTTTCCGAGGTAGATGTTCAGTGTTAACATATAGGTTTCTTTGGTGCTGCTCCAAATACAAATCCATTAAAACCTGTTTTAGAGCAGTTGAATCACTGGGGAAGCAAGTGTCAAACTTAGAAAGGAGCTGTAATAACAGCGAAGTAGATGACATTTCTGCTTGAACATGAGCTAATTATAGGCCGGTAGGAGAGCTGCCGTGTTGAATGGGACAATAATTGTAAATGGTGTTATGAACTCATTCTGAAAATGCTTTTTCCTTCTTATTTTTCAGGGCAGGTAAACCCCCACCTGGATTACATCTGGATGTAGTCAAAGGAGACAAACTAATTGAGGTACAGAAATACATGTCTTTCCGTTTTCCCCCATCACATTAAGGAGTTTTGCCAGTGACTCACTTTTCCACCCCTTCTGCTGTGCTTTGTTTTCCGGTGCTACTTTCGTTCATCCTGATTTTTTTCTATTAAAAGTACATGGTGATATAACACATTCAAACCTCTTATCTCTCATAGCACTCAGGTTTGTTTTGTGTGTGTGTGTGTGTGTGTGTGTGGGTGGGTTTTTTTTGTGTGTTTTTTTGTTTGTTTGTTTGTTTTTTTACTTCTCTCACCTTCCAAATGAAGGATTTTAATAGATCATAGGCCTATGGGCTCTAATCAAACTGGAAGCACTTTAATATAGAAAATTCCCTCTCTCTGAGTACATGGAGTTGTGTGGAAGGTGCAAGATATGCAATCTATAATAATAAAAGCGTAATATGCTAATTTGACCAGACAGTCAAACAATGTTCCGGATGAAGCTGCCACAGCGTAGGCCAAGGCAGGGGCGGTTAGGGACGATCAGGCAGGTAGGTGAGTGGTTAGGGGCAATCAGGCAGGTAGGCAGGCAGGCAAGCAGTTAGGAGCCAGCGGTCCCAGATTGTGAGAGGGTGCAGGCCAGGTTGAGGGCCTTCCCCACCACCCCCTCCCATGCAGGAATTTCATGCACTGGGCCTTTAGTAATTGAAGAAGAAAGGGAGTGACATAGATTAAGTTTAGCTTTTAAGTTGCTTTTATGATATTCAGGCCTGAGCCCTTCAAGGAAGAGAACGGAATGGTGATGAAATTCATTCATTTACTCAAAACATTGAGTGCTTACTATGTTCTAGTCATGTGCTCTGCATAGGGACTACAGCAGTGGACAAAACAGGCGTGGTTCTGATCCTCAAAGAAATCTGGTGGGAAAGGCACTACATAAAAAATTATCTGAAATAAGTTCTATAAAGGAAAAGTTTAGTAGAATTCCAGATTTTCTACAAGTCCCTAGAATGAACACCACATAGAACTTGAAGATAACAAATTTTGATTACTAGGTATTAAGTTGTGTGAGATTTTATTTTATTTTTAACTTATGGCACCATTTATTTACCAAGAAATGGAGATTAAATACATTATGACTATGGAGCTGTGAGTCTCCAGGTCTTAGACCAATTTTATGTTTGCTTGCTCATATAGAATTTAAATTCAGGGTCCCACAAGTGCAGTTGTTTTTGTTTGGTGTGAATAGTAAAAACATCATTCCATGGTTGAAAAGCTGTCTGTGAACATCTCCTGAATGATGTTCTGTAAATATATTACTGTCACTTCAGGATGTTGTAGAGATACCCCAGTATTTTTCAAAGTATTAAAGCAGGAGTTGTGATGAATTTTTAAATTAACTCATCTTGCCCATACCCAATCAGTTTAGAGCCCCTTTGTCAGGGGTTCTTCTGACTTTTTATTTTTTACTAGAGACCCAGTGCACAAAATTTGTGCATGAGTTGAGTTCCTACTGGCTGCTGGCCAGGGCCTCCCTTCATTCCGTGCCACCCCCTGGTGGTCAGCACACATCATAGTCAGCCAGTCGGTCGAACTCCTGAGGGGACACTTTGTATATTAGGCTTTTATATGGAGAGATTTTATTTACTTGTTTTTAATTGATTTTATTGGGGTGACATTGATTAATAAAATTATATAGGTTTCAGGTGTACAATTACATAAAACATCATCAGTGTAGAGTTCTATTTTAAAAGTTAAAACACTTCAAGATTATTCAATGAAATAATTTTGCTAAATTGTCTGTAAAACCTATTTTATAGACTGTTTCACAGATATAAAATATTGTCGCCAAATAGCATGAAGCTTTGAAGACATAGAAATCTGTTTTGTTATCAGAATTTAATAAATCTTCAGTTTGCAACAAGAAGAAACAGGAGGCCAGGCCTTAATGATTATATCACATTCCTTTATGTTTTTAAAGTGCTGTTAGTTGTCAGACATTCCTCTGATACTGATTTCTATTAACTGATAATGTTCTCTGTCTTTCATTGCTCTTAGGGGTGCTGAGTTGCCATACAATTGCCAAGTTGCAGTCTTTAGACATCAGTGTGCTGTTTCTGAGAGGAACAGATTTCTGTGCTTCTTGTTAAAGTTTTAGGCAGCACTTGATACTAGCCGAGCTATCTGTGTCCTAGCCTTGTGACAGAGGCTGGTGATGTGCTGTGATAGCTGGGTTTAAGAAGTGCAATATTAAAACAAAAGCCGGGAGTCTTTTTAGCCCAGTGTGTAAAGACGCACTCTGAGTTATAACTCAGTGGCACAACTGGATAATGGTATCAGCCAGAGCTAGTCAAGAAATTGTGGCTTTGAAAGACCAAGACATTATTTTATTTTTTTATTTTTATTTTATTTTTTTAAATATATTTTATTGATATTTTACAGAGAGGAAGGGAGAGAGATAGAGAGCTAGAAACGTCGATGAGAGAGAAACATCGACCAGCTGCCTCTTGCACACCTCCTGCCGGGGATGTGCCCACAACCAAGGTACTTGCCCTTGACCGGAATCGAACCCGGGACCTTTCAGTCCGCAGACCGACGCTCTACCACTGAGCCAAACCGGTTTCGGCCAAGACATTATTTTATTTACTTGGACAGAGAAAGTACATTGTCTAGGAGTTAACAGATTTCCTTAATTCTGAGACATACTATTTTCCCACTACATTTTTATGTTTCTGTAATTGAGACGTCTTTAATAATGAATGTATATATTTAATTTGGAGGGCCTTTCACTCCCCCTCACCCTCTAAACACCTAGATCTCTGGTATGTCTCTGGTACCTTAGAAACATAGAAATTTGGTCAGTGGTATATTAGAACCCAAGATCTGGTGGTCTTATGTAGTACTGTTTCCTTGAGGTTAGCCAATGAGCCCTGTGGTTAGCAAATTTAAGTTTGTGAGGGCATAATCTGGGTGCATATAAATATGAATGAAAAATGCAGTAGATTCCACCTGCACAGATATTACTTAAAGAATAAGATGTTGAAACTTAAAAACTCTCAGTTTTAAAGCAGTGTCTTATATTTAACCCAAATCTTAAAATTTGAGTTTAGGCAGACCTGGGATGATCGTCTTACTGAGCTGTCAGGCTGTTCGGTCTTGCTGCTGCCTAGCAGTATAGTCTGGGTCTGGAACAAGCCTTGTCAGTAGCAGATGGTCACTGTGGACAGCGTTTCCCAGCTGTGACCCACATACCTAGACTAGCTTGAACTAATTTTGAACCTTAAGGCTAATGTTGAAAGAAACTGGGTAAGTGATTGTTTAAAGAAAAATTAAGGATGTGCCCTATAGTTGTTCATTCATTAAAAAGTTCCTTGGCATATAGTGCATTTTCTGATGCAGGTAGAGTGGAAAAAATATATAATATGGTTAAAAGAGCTTAGACTCTGAAGTCAAACAGATTTCTGCCTCTCTGAATTTCTAATTTAGTTTTTAAATATCTTGCTGTGTGAACTTGAATGTGTTAATTTCTTTATGCCTTAGTTTTGTCATTTATAAAAATAGGAATAATAGTATGTGCCTACCACATAGAGTGGTTGTGAGGGTGAAATGACAGCATAAAATACATACCATGGTGTGTGGCACATAAATACCCACCGGCTGTTCCTGTTATCAGTGCATGAGGTATATTTCTGATCTTGTAAGGGGAACACTAAAGCATAAGGGAGAATAGTAACCTTCAGTGAGTTCAGTGACATAGCCAGGAATGAAATATAAACCTCTTGATTCCTAGCCTGGAACCATACTAACTTGACTGTGCTTCTCTGCTCAGCATTGTGCTGTCTTCTCTCAGGGATTTTAGAAGGAGTGTGGTGTGAAATGTGAACTAGAGCTTAATGAAACCTTGAAAGGGTTATTCTTTAAAATGGTCAAATTGTAGACTTTTAAAACTGGTAAAAGTGCTAGAAAAAATTTATCTAGAGTCCTTTGTCTTTGACAGCTCAGTTTACAACCAGGCTGTGTCAGGGTTTACTAACCCATATTAAAAGAAAAATAAGGTCAGTGTTGTAAGTTTCTTATAAAGCTAAATTCAGCTCAGAGTATTTCAAAAGTACGTTGGGGCTATGATAGCATGATTCGAATATAAATAGGTATTTATAACCTCTTTCTTTCCTTATCATTTGATAGTCTTCCTTTGGTTATATGTTTCTGAAAAGCAGTCATTACTTTATAAACATGCTTTGTGTTTTTATTTCTTGCTTGACCTAAAATTACTGTCCGTTGAATCTTAAATTTCCAATGGACAGAAGACAACCCTTTTTGCAGGTCACTTTTACGTAATAGAATTAGTAAGAAAACTTCTTTTCATATCAGCACCAAACATTTTCATATGACCACTACATTTGGGGATGTTGTCATCTATCCCTCAACATATTAGTAAGTTATTCTGAGCTCTTTATCTTAAAGAATAATAGGAAGTAAATTTTTTTCACTGTGGCAAGGAATTTTTCTATTCAAGATCCTCTACTTATTTGATTAGAAGAATTTTTGTTTAACCCTGTTGAGACTATTTAAGTAACATTTAATTTAATGTTTATTTAGAAACTGATTATTGATGAGAAGAAATATTACTTATTTGGGAGAAACCCTGATCTGTGTGACTTTACCATTGACCATCAGTCTTGCTCTCGGGTCCATGCTGCCTTGGTCTACCACAAGCATCTGAAGAGAGTTTTTCTAATAGATCTCAACAGCAGTAAGTAACTCACATCCCATTCTGTCTTACATTTCTTTTGGGCAATGTGAAAGTTCTCTTTAAGTTCTTCAGTTTCAAAATTGTGTTTTATTATTCATCAAGGAAGAAGTTTACATTTGATTTTTAAATCAACTCTTCTCGATTCCTGTGATACCGCCTATTTTCCTGAATAATTGATGACTGGAGAGAGAAGAGGGTTTTGGGGAGGACTGTCCTGGAGGAGGCACTAGGTATATATATAGAGAACAACTTCAACAAAAACACTCAGGAGCTAGGGATTATGGGTATCTAAGTGTTTACAGGACCATGATAAATTGTGGTCCAATTTAGGCAGAAGCTGTGGTTAGCTCCATTAATATAATAGAGTAGTGGTGCAAGACAGTAACAACAATACTTGGTTTGAGCAATATTTAATTTTTTTTAAAAGGTTCTTTATCCCAGTTACATTCTGTTTTGACTAACTAATAATATAAATTTTAATTTCGTGAATATATTCAACTAATAAGATTTTTAACTTTGTGCTCACTTTGGCAGCACATGTATTAAAATTAGAACGATACAGAGATTATCATGGCCCCTGCGCAAGGATGACATGCAAATTCGTGAAGCGTTCCATATTTAAAAAAATAAAAAAAGATATTCAACTTTGCCAAAGATAATCCCAGAAATACAGTTGAGACCTACCTACATGGAGCCTTGAAGTTTTTCACTTCTTCCCTATATAAATACAGTGTAAAATTAAAGGATCCTGCTTCCTGGGCTCCTTCCCCACTTTTCCAACACATACCCAACCCTAGTCTGCAGATATAATGGTTTTGGAAAGCCTTGTCTCACAAGTACTTACTTGCAAATTTATCTCATCTTTTCTGTCCATTTTATAATGTAGAAAAATATTCAGACTCAGCAGTAAGATTTTGGCTTGCCTTGGTATTGATAATGCACCTGTTTCAGCCAACCTCCTTTCCTGTTCTGGGGAAAACCCAAGCATAACTGCCACGAGGGCCTGTATTCCTTAGACTTGGGGCTGGAGAGGTCAGACCACAGCGAGGCCTGGCTCCTGCCTTGGGTGGCATGGTTATTGCTGGGTTGGAGCCATTCCTGCTGGACCCAGAATGGAGCCAAGCCTGTCTGGCAGCAGAGAGCAAGCAGTGGTATTTGTTATCTGGGTTAACAGCAGGTCTGAAGATGAGTAAGAATTCCACTGAAGAGATTCAAGACCTAGTGAAGGAGTTTTCCTTTTCATTGTGACCCATGACAAGGGATGCAAAGTGGACTCAGTGTCATTTTTATTTTAAAAAGCAGAACTGATAATGCTGGGAGGAGCTGCTCTCCTACAACTCAGGTTGGTTTTTTTCTCTTACATTTTTGATTTGGTTATTCCCAGCACACGGCACTTTCTTGGGTCACATTCGGTTGGAACCTCACAAGCCTCAGCAAATTCCCATCGATTCCACAGTCTCATTTGGCGCATCCACAAGGGCATACACTCTACGTGAGAAGCCTCAGACATTGCCATCGGCTGTGAAAGGAGATGAGAAGATGGGTGGAGAGGATGATGAACTCAAGGGCTTACTGGGGCTTCCAGAGGAGGAAACCGAACTTGATGTAATTCCACGTCTCTGTCATTATTTTGTCTTTTGGGACTCTAGTTTTTCCATTATGTAGCTGTCTGTGTAGCTTGAAATGCCAAAGACTTAGCAGGAGGTTTTCTTGAGCCCAGTGATGGGCCTTTGCCACTTTGTCAGTTATGAGGTGGTCAACTGTGACACACTGTGGAGAGTTACATTGTGCGATTTGGTTATGTATGACCAGGGGTAACAAGGAAACTGGTCTCTTGCCAATACACCCTCATGGTTGTCTATGCACCTTCACTGGATGTTAGAAGCCAAGGCTGGGAGTTAAAAGTTTTCTAGAGCTGCACTATCAAATGTGGTAGCTATTAACCACATTTCAAATACTCAGCAGTCGCATGTGGCTAGTGACTTCCATGTTGAATGGCACAAAAAGAGAACATTGTCATGATTCAGAAAGTTCGATTGGACAGCACTGACTTGGGCTGAAGCTTTCATTCATTTACATTGCTTTCTTGATGTTGTCCAAATAGCCCAGGGATCCTCTGAATAGAGCTATACTGGTTTTGTTCTTATGGCTGCCCTGAAGGCTATGAATTTTACAATATTTTATTTAAGTGCTAAAATTTTCCTTTTTTGGAGGCTGGCCCCAATATGTGATGTGGCTGTCAGCCTTTACATGTCAGTCACTGCACTGGTGTGACTGGTCTATTTAGGTAGACCATATGTAAGCATGTCCTTAGCCACCCACGTGCACTTCCTATTCTAGTTACACTAAGGCAGTGTCCCAGCCAGCACCAGGGAAACCTTAAAATGTAGAAGTTATTTTGTTCTAAAAAGGTAGCCTCATAGCCAGAGGCCTTGATGGTGGTCACTCTTACCCATTTCTCCTCCAGACTTCCTTGCTTTCCTTTATTTTAAATTTGTATGTGAGGTCCTCTCTGGGTCTTTATTCTCAAGATATTTTGAATATCTTAAACTGCATTGCAGATTGGAATAAGTCCAGAGGATTGGGAAGAGGCAGGCAGCAGTGCTGAGGCCAAGTTAATCATTGAGATGGATGGATGGTTATGAATAGAAATGGGACCGTACCCAGGAATGGGGAGTGACAAAATATTAATGCCAAGTGTAAAGTGCACTGACAATGTCCTTGTGAGTTCTCAAAGAGAGTTGCTGGGAAGAAAGCTGCCAATCATCCTTTCTCATCACTGTTTTATTACTTTAAAAGAATTATTGGAGTTCCTTCCAGATACATTCTTTTAATTCTCGGCATAAAGACATGATAACCTTTCTTAAAAACAAGCAAATCTCATCTGGCCAGTGTTGCTCAGTAGTTGAGCATCAACCTATGATCCAGGAGGTCACAGATCCATTCCTGGTCAGGGCACATGCCTAGGTTGCAGGCTTGATCCCTAGTGTGGAGCATGCTGGAGGCAGCCAATCAATGATTCTCTCTCATCATGTTCTCTCTCTCTCTCTCCCTTTCCCTTCCTCTTTGAAGTCAATAAAAAAACAACAAAACCTCAACTCAAAGATGTTTGTACAGATGACCTGTTCTCAGCTCAAGGCACTCACCTCCTTTTGCATATCACTGCCCCACTAGTCAAAGGGGGCACATTCTGTCAAAGGTGATTTATAAATATTAGCAATCTGGGGATAGTAATGAGTTCTTTCTGAATACAGAGGAGAATCTTGTCTGCCTGGGGAAGTCAAGGTTAGCCCCTAATGCCTTTCTGCCCTTCATTTAGTAAGATATTCTGCTTCAAATGTTGTGTGTACTGACTTGTCTTTTCCTGTGTGAACCCTGGCCTAGAACCTGACAGAGTTCAACACTGCCCACAACAAGCGGATTTCCACCCTCACCATTGAGGAGGGGAATCTGGATATTCAGAGACCAAAGAGGAAGAGGAAGAATTCACGGGTGACTTTCAGTGAGGATGATGAGATCATCAACCCAGGTGAGGTGTCTTTCCAGTTTCTTCTGATGAAAAGCTGTGGTCACAGAGAGTAGTGTACACAGCCTATAGGTCAGATGTAATGTTTCCAAGGTTTAGGATAATAGGTGCTATGTTAAGGAGAGATAGTTTTTACAGTTCATTGGTGGAGTACTCTCAACAACTCAGGGATTATCCATTTGCTCTGTGGAAGAAATAGCTAACAAGAGGGTCCATTTAATTCAGTATACAGAGCAAGGCTGTAATTCTCTGCTGATCCAGAATGTCTGTGTCATAGTTGAGGTTTAAGTTAAGCATAAGTGTTTTCTGTCTTGACCTCAAAGCAGAGTGTTATTGTCTTTATGGGGTTCTGTGTATGAGTAGTAACTCATACATTGGAGAACCTTTTGCTGCTACTATTACTAACTGCATTGAAGACTTGCCTCTCTAGAAGGAAGTAATTTATAGTTTGTATGAAATGTCAGTAAGATAAGAGCATTGTATTATGGGAAGGCCACTAACTACCAATTTGTTCCACCATTCAATATTTATTTATTGGGCCGAAACCGGTTTGGCTCAGTGGATAGAGCGTCGGCCTGCGGACTGAAAGGTCCTGGGTTCGATTCCTGTCAAGGGCATGTACCTTGGTTGTGGGCACATCCCCAGTAGGGGGTGTGCAAGAGGCAGCTAATCGATGTTTCTCTCTCATCGATGTTTCTAACTCTCTATCCCTCTCCCTTCCTCTCTGTAAAAAAAAAAAAATCAATAAAATATATATTTTTTAAAAACAACATTTATTTATTGGACCTATGTTCAAAATTCATTTATTGGACCTATGTTGTACCTTAAGTACTCTGGTAGATAGATGATGTAGAGCTGTGAGGTACAGTTACACAGTGAAAATGGAATTGGGATTAAAAAGAAAACTTGGCCCAAACCGGTTTGGCTCAGTGGTAGAGCGTCGGTCTGTGGACTGAAAGGTCCCAGGTTCGATTCTGGTCAAGGGCATGTACATTAGTTGCGGGCACATCCCTGGTAGGGGGTGTGCAAGAGGCAGCTGGTCGATGTTTCTCTCTCATCGACGTTTCTAGCTCTCTATCTCTCTCCCTTCCTCTCTGTAAGAAATCAATAAAATATATTAAAAAAAAAAAAAAAAGGATTTCTCTGAAAGAGATTGAGGCATTCATTCTAGTGACAAGTTTACTTTCTGATGGTGTGTGAAGTGGAAAGGATTACTCCTAAAAGTATTGAATGCCCGAGGGAAATGTTTAGTCACGAGCTTTATGACCAATCTAGGAAACTTATTTCTGGGCCTGGAACCTTTTGAGTAAGTTTCCAGAGGTTGGGCCTAAAAATTTGCAGCTTCAAACAAGCTATTATTGTATAGATGAACAGTCAGTAACAGGAATTACTGGACTAAACATTAAGCCTTTATCAGGACTCAGTGTCTGATCTGCTTTGTTTTTCTTCTGGAAAATAATTGCGCCAGAGTTTTATTAAGGTGCTGTATTCAGGCAGAATATAGCATAAAGGTTAAGCGTATGGGCTCTGAAATCAGAGGGCCTGGGTTTGAAATCCACCTCTCCTCTCAGTAATTATATGACCTTGGCCAAGTGACTTAAAAAACTACTGGCCTCAATGCAAACATGTCCCGTACCTGCTCTTATCTCTTTCTTCCTGTAGAGTGAATGAAGCTAGAAATGTGTAAGGCATAATAACCTGTAAGCTGTGAAGAGGGAGCTCTCTTCCACTCTGCCTGGATGAGGGCTTCAGATCCTCTAGTGAAAATCCGTGTGTGAGTGTGTGTGTGTGTGTGTGAGTGTGTGTGTGTAAAATTACTCCTCCTCACGGGGGATATTTTTCCCATTGATTTCTAGAGAGAGTAGAGGGAGGGAGGGAAGGAGAAAGAGAGAGAGAGAGAAACATTGATGTGATTCAGACACATTGATTGATAGCCTCCCGCATGCACCATGACCAGGCCTGGGATGGAACCTGCAACCCAAATCTGTGCCCAGGATGGGGAATCAAACCCATGACCCTTCAGTAGGCAGACCGATACTCTAACTACTGAGCATACTGGCAGTAAAAGTCTTGATTTTATACAGTTCAGGTCAAAAGGCCAAGTAAAGTTGGAAGCCCTGGATCTGAATCCTAATTCTATTTGCTAATGTGTGGGCATTACCAAGATAGGTGGTGTGTGACCTCTTGACATGTCATTATTTTATCACTATCATGGGATCGCTGCTATGTACTCTGCTTTCTCCCTCCAAAGAGGGAAGTGTATGGAATGAGAAAGAACTTGGGGAAGGCAGCACAGCACAGTGGTCCAGTCCTGTTCTGGCTACTTGGACTAAATCCTATCTCCTCCACTCTTCCATAGGGGACTAGGCCCATCACTTTACTCCTCTTAGCCTGAGGTGTCTTCTTGGCTATTAAATGTTTACTGTAGCCCTAGGTGGTTTGATTCAGTGGATAGAGCATTGGCCTGGGGACTGAAGGGTTCCAGGTTCGATTCCAGTCAAGGGCAGATGTCCAGGTTGTGGTCTCAGATCCCCAGCATAGAGTATGTAGGATGCAGCCAATCAATTATTCTCTATCATCATTGATGTTTCTATCTCTCCCCCTCTCCCTTCCTGTCTGAAATAAAAATAAAAATATTAAAAAATGTTTTTAAAAAAAGTTGATTCTAGTTGTGCTCACCTCATAGGCTTGTGAGGATTTAAAACAGTGCCCGCACATAGAAACACTTGACATGTTAGCTGTATTTTATTGTTTTAATACGTGTTATGACTGCTTTGTTTGTAGTGAGCCCTGGTCCATTAACCCTCCCCGTGGAATGCCCCACTAATCCTTCCCTCATGTCTTTCTGCAGAGGACGTGGATCCCTCAGTTGGACGTTTCCGGAACATGGTACAGACTGCAGTGGTCCCAGTGAAGGTAGGAAGCACATTTGAAATGCCATTTCATATAGTCTGGTTTAAAAATCCACTCCTTTATAAATAGGTTAGGTGTACTTAATTTTCTTTTTTTAATATATTTTATTGATTTCTTACAGAGAGGAAGGGAGAGAGACAGAGAGCTAGAAACATCGATGAGAGAGAAACATCGACCAGCTGCCTCTTGCACACCCCCTACCGGGGATGTGCCTGCAACCAAGGTACATGCCCTTGACCGGAATCAAACTCGGGACCCTTCAGTCCGCAGACCGACGCTCTACCACTGAGCCAAACTGGTTTTGGCGGGTGTACTTAATTTTAAAACACATTCTTTGCTCCTCTCCCATTTTTTTACCCTGTGGTCATACTTTTACTCCATCTATGTCTCGAGGATTCTGGAGCCCATAGTAGGGCTGCAGGGGACCAGCCAGCTTGATGCTGTGTGAAAATTATGGTGCAATATAAATTTACCTCCCGCAGGCTGCAGAGAGGCCCACCTTTCCTTAGCCTTTCCCTTTCACTCAGAGTAGCTATTAGGCAGGAAAGAGGCATTGTTGTATTTCTGCATGGCACTGCTGCCTTTTGCTGTGCCTGGGAGTGGCACAGATAGGAAAGCCAGCCCAAACCTGATGAGGTTTATAAAGACCAGGTATGTTGGAGAACTAAGAGATGGAAGTTACAGAGATGTTCTGATTGCTAAACATGTGGAGGAACTACCTGACAGCTAGGAATAAATAGTCCTTTAAGTACTGGGATCCCTGTAAATAGAGGTATTAAAAAAGTAATTGGGCCGAAACCGGTTTGGCTCAGTGGTAGAGCGTCGGTCTGCGGACTGAAAGGTCCCGGGTTCGATTCCGGTCAGGGGCATGTATGTTGGTTGCAGGCACATCCCCGGTAGGGGGTGTGCAAGAGGCAGCTGGTCGATGTTTCTCTCTCATCGACGTTTCTAGCTCTCTCCCTTCCTCTCTGTGAAAAATCAGTAAAAATATTATATTAAATTAAAAAAAAAAAGTAATTGGGCCCTAGCTGGTCTGGCTCAGTGGATAGAGGGTCGGCCTGCAGACTGAAGGGTCCCAGGTTCAATTCCAGTTGAGGGCACATGCCCAGATTGCAGGCTTGATCCCGAGTAGGGGGGATGCAGGAGGCAGCTGGTCAATGATTCTCTCATCATTGATGATTTTCTCTCTCTCTCTTCCTCTCCCTTCCTCTCTAAAATCAATAAAAATATATTTTTTTTAAAAGTAATTGGAAAATGCTGGTCAGAGATGCTATAGAGATTTTGTTTGTTTTCAGTGCACAAAAATCTATTATATTTTTATGTACTTGCAATGAACAGAGTTTTATTTTTTTAAAGTCTTAGAACATATTAGACTAGAGTGTATGTCAAATTCCAGGTTAGTCTTTGTTTAATTCAAAAGGAGTAGAGAAAGTGAGAGGAATCTTTCATGAACTTTCTTTAGTCTCTTGTGAAAAAGTACAGGGTGGAATTTTTCTGTGCAACTCCATAGTGCTCATGTCACATTTCCCCTTGAGCTCTTTTCTCTCTTTTTGGAATGTTCTGTTGTCATTAAAGTACAAAGCCAGAAGATATTTTTACTTTTATATCAGATTTATTATGATATAATTACATACAGTAAAATGCACACATGGTAAGTGTACAGTTTGAGTTTTGACAAATGTATTCCGCTGGGTTATCACCATTATAATCAACATACAGAAGATTTCCATCACCGAGAAAAGTCCTTTATGTCCCTCTGCTGCAGTTCCCTTCCACTCCCAGCCCCAGGCACCAGTAAACTTCTCTCATTCACTACACATTTGTTTTGCTCTGAGATTACTGTTTAGAAAATTGGTGCCCAACATGAAGATAAATACTAACTTCTGATCCCTCACCCCCTCCAAATTTAAATACCTACCACCACCCATTATCACCTATTTTCTAAAAGGGCATTTTAACACCAAAAAAGAGAAAGAGAGATATGACAAGCTAAGGATAGTCACTTAAACTGGATGAGGTTTACTTTATAAAACATACACTATCCTCATTTTTCTCATTGTGGCTTAGGTTGGTAAGTACTTTATGTGGACCCATCACATTAGAGGACCATTATAAAATCTCTTTAGTCACTGAGATTTCAGGACTGGGAAATAAACAAAATAAGGAGGTTCAGGCGCCTTCCCAGAATGTTAGGGCTAGAAGAGAAAAGGCTAATCAGCACCACCCTGTGCCTCACCTCTTGTCTGCTCTGTTCCCTGTAAACCACAGAAGAAGCGGATGGAAGGCCCTGGCTCCCTGGGCCTGGAGGAATTGGGGAGCAGGCGGATGCAGAACTTTGCCTTCAGTGGGGGACTCTACGGGGGCCTGCCACCCACACACAACGAGGCCGGCTCCCAGCCCCATGGCATCCATGGGACAGCACTCATTGGCGGTTTGCCCATGCCCTACCCGAACCTCGCCCCCGATGTGGACTTGACTCCTGTTGTGCCATCAGCAGTGAACATGAATCCTACACCAAACCCTACAGTCTACATCCCTGAAGCGGTAAACGAACCCAAGAAGAAGAAATACGCAAAAGAAGCGTGGCCGGGCAAGAAGCCGACGCCCTCCTTACTGATCTGATATTTTTGTCGTGGAAAGGGGTGGGCGGGCGGGGATTGGGTGGAAGGGTGATGGGGGAGCTGATGAACTTGGGAGAAATTTTTCCATGTGTGCAGTATCGTCTTTCAGAATGTCTCCTGGGGTCCTAAACATCTAATACCAAAACGGGGTGGGGTTGGAATATCCCGTCAAGACTGCTCTTCAGGACACTTCCAGTGTAGGAGAACGTTGTATACATCATTTTAAGTTGGTGCCCTGGAGCCTCCCAGGTCTCCATGACCTCCTTTTTCTTTCTTCCTTCTTTCCAGGGTTATTTTTATTTTAAGTCATGTACCCTGTGGAGAGACTCAAGGCCCAAAGAGTCGGATTTAGAACTGGGGAGGTGACCGTGGCATCACCAGCCTTAGGGTCCAACAGCATAATTTATATTTACTCTCCCTGTGGGTTCCACACAGCAGAGGGCTGCCCTGGACCTGAGGCCGATAAAAAGGGTTAAAATCCTTCAGTGAAGCTAGAGCTCAAAAATGTGTTGCTGGGCCAGTGGTTTTGAGGTCCAGTAGTTTGGCTTTTCTCTTTTGTCCTTTCAGCTGGAATGAGAATATTTTGATTGATCGTGGTCTGTGACCAGTGAACGCCATAGACACAGGTTGATAGTTTTAAACTTATTACTTTGTTTGAAATTTACCTGTTTTTCTTTTCAAACCTGAGTACTCTCTACTCGCTGAAGTTTCTCATTTGATTCCAGAGTACTGTACTCTCCAAGGCTTTCCTTTTCAGGTGTGTTACGAAGGCAATTTTTAAAGCATTTGACCAGTTAGAACAGCTCCAATTAGGAAAAGATTTTACTTTCAATAACTGGTGCCTCTGAGGAGACACTTTAGATGCTGGTTTGGAGGCGCTTCCCCCCCGTGAGAGCTCTTGTTACCCGAAGCTCTAAGATGAGACCGGGCTAATGGACATAGGAGACGAAGGTAGGAAACATCGATAAGAGCTTTGTATAGAGATTTGTACATTTGTGTAATAGGCCTTTTCACGCTTTCTGTGTAGCTTTTTACCTGTAACCTTTATTACATTGTAAATTAAACGTAACTTTTGGCATTCCGGCGCAGCTGTGATTCCGTCACCATCACCGATCCCACTGACGTTCGGAAATGCTGCCGAAGGTGTGCTGCCGGGTTTGGGAGGTGCCCTGTCCCCATTTTATTTCCACAAATGAGAACCCCCCCAATGAAGGCAGAAACTCTGATTGGAGATTCTGGCCCCCAGAGTGGAGCCTCGCGGAGCCACGTGGGTTGAGAGATGCCGGCCAGCCATCAGGAGGCAGAACCAGAGAGGTGACAGGAGACTGGGCTTGGGGCCATGACCTGGAGTGGGCATGGTTTAAACGGGTCATCTGCCCTCTGGCTACAGTGGCAGCTCGGGCACTAAAGTTGAGTAGGTTCAGAAGGGGTTTCAGCCAGAGCTGGAGTGGAATGGATGTGTCTTGCGTACAGGAGCCTCTGTCAGGAAGTGCACTTGGTGGGTGGTGAGAATTATGTAGGTGGCTTTGTGATGCGGATGCACCTTGGGTCCACGGGTCCACAGTGGACTGGCAGCAGCAGCAGCAGCCTGTTAAAATGCCCACGACCGAAGCCGGTTTGGCTCAGTGGTAGAGCGTCGGTCTGCAGACTGGAAGGTCCCAGGTTTGATTCCGGTCAAGGGCATGTACATTGGTTGTGGGCACATCCCCGGTGGGGGGTGTGCAGGAGGCAGCTGGTCCATGTTTCTCTCTCATCGACGTTTCTAGCTCGCTCTCTCTCCCTTCCTCTCGTTAAAAAAATCAATAAAATATATTTTTTTAAAAACAGGCCCACAGAAGCACCAGTGTCCAGGAAGCTGACATCATCAGCCTCTAAAAACGAGTGTCTTCATCTCAGGAGAGCACTTTCCCCTGGTGGTAGCAATGACCGTTAGACACACACACAGTTTACAGCCTGTCATTGAACTCACATAGCCCTAAGAGGAATACCGCTTCTGTCCCCATTCTGTAGATGAGAAAACTGGCTCAGAGGCAAAATAAACTTCCCCAGCATCCCACTGAGTGAAGTCAGGATTGGAACTAGTCTGAATCCAGAGCACAGGTTTCCGTAGCCTGCGGGACGAGATGGGGAAGGGTGTGTGTGGCACGCGGGTGGAGCACTGCTCAGCCGGCTGGGGCCGTATTCATTTGCAGTTAGGAGTTTGTTTTGCAAATGGTAAGTTCCTGGGTGGTACCTTAAAGGATTTAGACTTAGTTTACGTAGTAAAATGAGTCATTGGTGAGAGATCGTGCCCTGTACTATCTGGTTCCAGCATTTGAGTTGCAGAGTGAAACTTGCATTTGTGTCTCAAGGCTCAACAGACGATCCCAGCCTGCAAAGCTGTTCATCTTTCCCTTCAAGGGCCCAGTGTATGTTAGTGGAAGCAGGGGTGCTTGAATTTGGCGGTCATGTGATGTAAGGAGGCTTGTAGGAGTAGAAGCCTGGCTTGCCGGGCACTGTTTTTCTGATTTCCTCCGATCATGTTTTCGTGCCGCTGAGAGAGGAGCACTGCGGGAGGGCTCAGCTTCCTCTCGCTTCCTGCAGCTCTGGACACGGACTGTGAGTGGGTGGCCCCTCCTGTTCACCACGAGGATTGACAAATGATCCGGTGAGCATCTTGCTGTGGAAGGACACAGCCTCGCCTCATCCCAGGACACAGTCCACCCTGGGTGAGACGTGACCACGGGTTTCCCCCAAGCCCTGTGTGCGACGGGCCGTGTGTGAAGGAGGGAGCGGACAGCCCATGTTCTCCTGCCCAGGATGGTACAAGGGGGCGAACCCCCTGGAGGACACATGGACAAACCAGTTTTCCAGGAGGTCCCGGCCAGGATCCGCTGTTTGGTACGCTAACCATTATCTGTAAACCAGAAACGGAGAGGCGGAGGAAATCCTGTCTGCCTGGATCCTGCATGGTGCATGTGCGCACACCGTGGCAGGGGGAACCGGGCTGGACGTGTGGGAGCGGGTGATAGAAGCGCACACGCCTGCGGGGAGGCCTGTGTGAGGGCAGTGCACTGCCCATGCTGTGCCGCTGCCCATGCTGTGCCACTGCTGGCGCTGTCGTGCTGGAGCTTAATGGAGGGGCAGTCAAGGAGGAGGGGGGAGTCGGGCAGATCCCATCCTATAAGCTTTCCTAGGGAATTTGAAAGTACCAGGAAGCCCTGAAGGATTTCCCTTCTCTTTTAAAAAAAAATACTGTTTTATTGGTTTCAGAGAGGAAGGGAGAGGGAGAAATAGGAACATCAATGATGAGAGGGATCGGCTGCCTCCCGCACGCCCCACACTTGCTTGATCAAGCCCACAACCCAGGCAAGTGCCCTGGCAGAATCGAACCCGTGACCTCCTGGTTTATAGATCAATGCTCAACCGCTAAGCCATGCCTGCCAGGCAGATTTCTTTACTAAAAATAAAAAAAGGTATGCTTATGTAAACATATTGGATAATCCAGAGACACATATGTCACACACACACACACACACACACACACACACACACACACACTCATCCCTCGCCCACGGTGGGGGAGACTTCCGGAAGGGGCTATGAGTGGTCAGATTCCGTTATAACATCCCTCCAGCAGCTGGTCTCAGGTGAGACAGGTGTTCTAGCAAATCTAGAGGTAAGTACAGATGTTGAGGGAATATGGAAGAGAACGTTCCAGTAGTTCAGTCTGCAGGAGGTAAGGGTGGTGGAGGGGAGAGGGTCCTGGGAAGCGTCAGAGGCGTGACTTGTGTTTCCAAGTGGAGGAGGGAGGGCATTCCAGCTGGGCGGCCGCAGGACCGAGGGGGGGGGGGATTGACATCTCAGTCAGTGTACGATGGGTGTGGGAAGGTTCTGGAGTGCTCACCTACTGGTTTCGGTGACATCTGTTTGCTGGAGAATAAAATGATTGGCCTTCTGCGGGGGAATTCGATTGGGAAGTTCCACCTCTGAACAGGGACGAGGTGCAGTTCCAGCGTCAGCCAGCAGGAGGGGCCCTGCTCCCATCTATGGAGTCGCTATGGTACCGGTGTGACCCTGGGGTGGCTGTGAGGTGAGAGATGAGCACTGAAGAGAATGTCACTCCCGGACCGGCACCCGCCGGCACGTTATGTGCTCTATCCCCTGCTTCTCCCCACGGCCCTGAGAGGGCGTGGGTGGTACCCCATTTCACAGCCGGGCACCTTGAGGCTCAGGGAGGGTCCCGGGGCCAAGGCCACAGGGCTGGCAAGTAAAGCAGGGATTCCAGCAGGAACAGCACAGGAGCTTCTGACCGGGCTGCTGCCTTCCCTGTGTCTCGGGTCTGTGGAGAGACTGGATTTTGTCTTTCTGATTTCCCCTTCTGTTTCCTGCTCCTTCTGTCTCTATCTCTGGTTAAAAACAAAACAACAAAATCATCTCCTGCCAAAACCGGTTTGGCTCAGTGGATAGAGCATCGGTCTGCAGACTGAAAGGTTCCAGGTTCGATTCTGTGCAGGCGGCAGCTGGTCAATGTCTCTCTCATTGATGTTTCTAGCTCTCTATCCCTCTCCCTTCCTCTCTGTGAAAAATCAATAATATATATATATATATATATATATATATATATATATATATATATATATATATATATATATTTTTTTTTTTTTTTAAATCATCTCCTGACTCCACTTCCCGACCAGCGACCTCCGCTTCCCCTCCTTCTCTGCTGCACCTCCTGTCTCAGTGCCTCTCCTCCTCTCACTCTTCATCCACCCCAGCCACCACTCCATTCAAACTGTGCCCAGCCTCAGGGTGGGGCGTGCAGGAAGCAGCAGTTCAATGATCCTCTCACCATTCACGTTTTTATCTCTCCCTTCCTCTCTGAAATCAATCACAATATTTAAAACAAACACATGCCTGCTAATGACCCCAGCCAATCCTGTTCACTGCTCTGATCAGAATACTCCAGAGGCCCCGCATTTTCTCCAGAGTAAGAGCAGTTTTACTTCCTACCCGCACCCCTACCTCTCTCCCCTCCTTCTCCCCTCTCTCCTCCTGCAGCGCCCCCGCCAGGTCCGGTTGGCCCTCCAACCCTCCAGGCACACCCCACCCTGTGCCTGTGGCCGGGCTTCTCCCGCAGATGTCAGCATGGCTGCTTCCCTCACAGCCTCCAAGTGTGAAAGAGAAGCGCAGGCCCTGGCAGGGTCCGGAGGGAAGAGACACGCCCTGGGTCCCTGGCCTGGCTGCTGTGTTCAGAGGTGCGGTTCCCTGCAGAGGGGAAGGGGGAGGAGAGGTTCCTGGGAGGGGCCGGGTTTGAGGCACTTCATGCTGTGAACAGCGGGGCAGGTGCCAAGTGGACAGCTGTGTGCAGGACACCTGGCGCTCAAGGTTGGGCCTGAGACCGGGCTTGGAAGGTGGTACTGAAGCCTGGCCGAGAGGGGGCATCTGAAGACTTGTACCTGAGAGGCCACAGACCAGAATCTAGCCTTCTCCCCCCGCCCCCCGTCCCCCCCCACCCCACGCCCCTCAGTGGCTCAAATCACTTGCAGGGACAGAGGTCTCCTTTCTCTGTAATTCACCGCCCGGGCTTCTTCAGAGAGCAGAGGGGAGGCTGTGCGGGCACCCAGCCGCCAGCTGCGGCAGGACCCGTTCTGGAAGCAGAGCCTCGGCTGGAGGTGGAGGTGGAGGTGGCAGCCTGGCCCTGGGTCTCGGGCCCATTATTCTGGGAAAGTTCAGAGCTGGGCTGACGGAGCAGTTACCATAGGAAGTCCAGGCACTGTGTTACCATCAGCGGGACACAGCAGGCCTCGGGACAAGCCTGGCACAGACTGGCACACTTCCTCCTTGCCCCAGTGGTCCCAACCAACTCCCCCTCCCTCACTCCCAAAGACTGACCAGAGCTGAGACAGCCCTGCCCCAGATGGGCACCTTGACCCAGACTCCATGGCTCCATTCTGCCTCCTCAATGCCTCTCCATGGGCCCAGGGTCCCAGGCTGGGCTGCCCTGCCTTCTCCTCTAAGCAGAGCCATGGCCTCCTCCACGCCCCTCCGCGCCTGCCCAGTCCTCCTCCACACCCGCAGCAGAGCCTGCTAAAAATGGATTTCCCGCTCCATCCACCAGGGGCTTATCCCTAAGCCTTTGGGTCAGAGGCCGCACTCCCTGGCCTCTCGGGGCCAGCTCTCACTCCCTGCTGGGCCCTCCAGTGTGGAGAGGCTTGAAACTTCTTTCAGTTCCTCCGTGTGCCTTCTCCCTGCTGCCCTCCCCTGTGTCCAGCTCACGCGAGGTTAGCTCACCACTTTCTCTGGGCGGCCCTCCCCGGCGTGCGGGAGGCAGAAGGGGCGTCTGGGTGAGTAACCCTCACCCACTGGGTTTTCCCCACCAGAGCGCCGAGGGCCGACTGCGATGTTGACCACAGCGGGCCAGACCACGGACGGCGTCGAACTGAAATGCATCCTGCGGCTCTTTGACTCGCCTACCATCCCCCCAACTTCCCCACTGCCTTCCCCACTGGGGGGGGGGGGGGGGGCTGTGTCCTCCCCAGCAGGAGGGAAGGAGAAGGCTGGGCCAGAGGCTGTCTCACACCCAGTGACACCGCCACGCTGAAGTAACCTTTCTACAAACGAGATTCCCAAGCCCGTAGGGGAAGTAGGGGACAGAGAGGAAGGCGGAGAGGCCACTGAGAAAAGGAACTTGCCTGGGGCTTCCTGCTGGGGCAGCACAGAGGGTGGTTTGAACCTGGGGCCCTGCCTAATTCTGTCTCTTCCTGGCGGCTGGGCTCGGCCACTGCCTTTCCCAGGAGGCCGCTTTCCCGTCTGCGATGTGAAAAGAACAAGACAACCTGCACTGCCGAAACCCGTTTGGCTCAGTGGATAGAGCGTTGGCCTGCGGACTGAAGGGTCCCAGGTTCGATTCCCGTCAAGGGCACGGTACCTTGGTTGCGGGCACATCCCCAGTGGGGGGTGTGCAAGAGGCAGCTGATAGGTGTTTCTAACTCTCCCTTCCTCTCTGTAAAAAATCAATAAAGTATATAAAAAAATAAATAAAAATAACCTGCCTCTCAGGGTACTACGAGATTAACAAAACAAGCACCGCCAGGTGAGCCAAGTTCCCCCTTCCAGGCCCCAGGCCTTCCATCTCCTCCCCACGTGTGAGAATTCACGTTTGTGCAAAGCTCAAGCCGGGGATGGATGGGCCCGGGTCAGCAGAGGGGACAGAGGACGTCAGGGCAGGTGTGCTGTCCATGGGCTGTGGGCCAGGGCCTTGGGGCCGGAGGAGGGCCCTCTGAGCTTGTCCTTCGAACCCTTTCCATTGCAGCTGGGGAGACCGAGGCTAGGAGGGGTGGTACTGTCGCTGCTGGGAGGCAGGTGTGGCACCGAAGCTCCCTCCTGGACGCTCACATGGAATGGCAGGAGCCACATCCCAGAACCCGCCCATCGTCAGTCAGCAAAGGCCAGGCTCTGAGGAAACAAGTGTCTCAGGGAGCAGCTAGCCCAGTGGTAGGCGAACTCATTGGTCAACAGAGCCAAATAGCAACAGGACAAGGATTGAAATTTCTTTTGAGAGCCAAGAGTTTTAAACTTAAAATTCTCACGCCACTTCTTCAAAATAGACTTGCCCTGGCCATGGGATTTTGTGGAAGAGCCACACTCAAGGGGCCAAAGAGCCGCATGTGGCTCACGGGCCACAGTTTGCCAACCACAGGTCTAGCCTCCTGGGGAAGAGAAGTTAAGAAAGGAAATCACAAATAAACGTAGCGTTATGGTGTGAGGAGGGCCGTGGAGAAGGGGTTCACGGTCCATACTGAAGGGGTGTAATAAGGAACCATCCTCTGTCCGAAGGGGTGCGGATCAGGGAAGTCTTCCTGAGGGTGTGATGTTTAAGTGGATGGAAAAGTTACTCTGAGATTAAAATGTGTGTGTGTGTGCATATGTGTGCATGTGCGCCTGTGTGTGCGTGTGTGAATTGGCCTCTTGACCAGTTCTTGGCACAGAGCTTCTAAAACACTTGTCGCCCGGCCTAGCTGGCTTGGCTCAGAGGTTGAACGTCAACTTATGAACCGGGAGGTCACATTTTGATTCCCAGTCAAGACACATGCCTGGATTTTGAGCTCAGTCCCTCGTGTGGAGCATGTAGGAGGCAGCTGATCAATGACTATCTCTCATCATTGATGTTTCTATCTCTCTCTCCCTCTCCCTTCCTCTCTGAAATCAATAAAAATGTATTTAAACAATAAATCCTATATAATAAAAGCCTAATATGCTAAAGTGTCCAGTCATCTGGTCATCCATTCAACCAATCAATGCATAATATGCTAATGAATGCTAAGGCTGCTGAACTGGCTCACTATGATGTACATTGACCACCAGGAGACACACACTCCAACCAGTAGGTTAGCTTGTTGCTGGGTTCCAGCCAATCGGGACTGAGTGAGATGGGCCAGGCACACCCTGGAGCCTTCCTGCAGTCCCTCCCAGGCTGGCCAACCTCTCATGTCCCTCCCCAGCCCCAATCATGCACCAGTGGGGGGTCCCTCAGCCTGGCCTTCACCCTCTCACAATCCAGGACTCCTCAGGGGAAGTCAGAGGGCCAGTTTCAGTCCAATTCAGTCCAATTCAGGCTAGGCCAAGGGACCCCTCTGGTGCACGAATTCATGCAATGAGCCTCTCTCACCCTCTCCCTCCCTCTCTAAAAATAAATAAATAAATAAATAAATAATAAGACCCTTGTAATTTTCTAAGTGCTAAGAGCACTAGAAGCATCTTTTGTTCTGTTGAGGTGACTCTGGGTGAGCTCCTGGATGGGGACTCATCAAGCCAGGATCAGAAGCTTGGACTCTTCAGCTCCCTCTCCCCCACTTCTCCAGAGAGGGGACAGGGACTGGAATGGAGTTAATAACTGGCCATGCCTATGTGAGGAAGCCTCCATAAACTCCCAATGGTCCAGGCTTCGAAGACCTTCAGGTGGGCACCCACACCCACATACCGGGAGGGTGACACACCCAGCTCCACAGGACAGAAGCTCCTACACTCAGGACCCTCCCCGACCTCACCTAGGGGTCTTTCCCCGGGTGTTCATCTGTATCCTTCATCACATTCCTTCACAAACTGGAAAATGTAAGGAAGTGTATAATTTGAACCCAGCCTGCGTGGCTCAGTGGTTGAGCATAGACCTATGTGTTGGGAGCCAAAAAAGAATTGGCATTAGTGACTCCATCTTAAAAGACACCTCCATCTTAGACACTGAGTTTCTGACCTACCAGAACTCATGCCCCGTGGGAAACTGCACTCCCAGGCATGCACCTGGATGGCCTAAGATACATTGTTTCCACAGCCCATGGCGGCTGTTACTCAAGCTCTGCTTATCGCACATCCTGCGGTTGGGACACAGCTGTACAACAGAAGGTTCTCTGTTGAAGATAAACTCAAACTCTTCTTGACATTCACGGTTTAGTTGCTTAGCTACCCGCTGATGTCCTTGGAGAAACTCCCTCATTCTCCCTGACTATATCTACATCCTTATACCCTGCAATAAACGAGGCCTGATCAGAACCCTGTCTTGCCTCCGTTCCTCCGCGTCTCCTGCCCTCCCTCATTCCCTTCCAGGCGTCTCCTCGCTCCCACGTTGCTGTCCCGCTGGCCGGGGCACCTATGAACCAGGAGGTCATGGCTCAAGTCCCAGCCAGGACACATGCCCAGGTTGCAGACTCCATTCCCAGTGTGGGGCATGCAGAAGGCAGCCAATTGATGATTTTCTCTATTCACTGATGTTTCTATCTCTCTTTCCTCTCTGAAATCAATACAAATATGTGTATGCGTGTGTGCATGTGTGCGTGTGTGTGTGTGTGTGTGTGTGTGTGTGTGTGTGTATATATACACTTGAAAAATAAAATTGCTAATAATGAAATTAGTAAAACTGGTAAAATGCTTAGAAGATGAGGTCTGAAATCTCCTAGAACAGTGTTTCCCAAAGTGTGGTATGTGTACCCCCAGAGATACGGGAAGAGGTTGGTGGGGGTACGCGTTGCACCGGAGTGTGGTGGGGATATGCACTGCACTGTGCTTAGCTGCGCCTAATTCTACGTTCTCATGAGTACGAGGGGTATTCAGCGTTACGAAAATTATAGAAGGGGCCGAAACCGGTTTGGCTCAGTGGTAGAGCGTCTGCCTGCGGACTGAAGGGTCCCGGGTTCGATTCTGGTCAAGGGCCTGTACCTTGGTTGTGGGCACATCCCCGGTAGGGGGTGTGCAAGAGGTGGCTGATTGATGATTCTCTCTCATCAATGTTTCTAACTCTCTATCCCTCTCTCTTCCTATCTGTAAAAAATCAATAAAATATATTTTAAAAAAAAAAAGAAAGAAAGAAAGAAAGAAAGAAAGAAAGAAAGAAAGAAAGAAAGAAAGGAAGAAAGAAAGAAAGAAAGTACACATATGTCAAAAGTTTGGGAAACACCATCCTAGAAAGTAGAACAGACGGAGAAGGGAATGGCGTGTTGGTCCAGAAGACACAGCATACAACTGAAAGGAGTCCCTGAAAGAGAAAGTTTCCAGAACGGAGAAGCGTGCCCCACATTTAAAAGATGTACGTGTGTCCAGAGCGAGAACGGGAGCCCTGCAGAGAGCTGAGCGTGGGACGGACGGCGCCCGGGGCCAGGGAGGAGCTCCCAGTGCCCCACACAGGCGTCTGGAGGGAGAATGACACGGGACCCAACAGCAAACATGCTGCCGCACAGACTTGCTTCCAGATTTGGGGGGGACTTGCTTCCAGATTGTCACTGTTGACAATCTGGACCTCACTGCCAGTCCGATTGATTCGAATAACCACTCCTGTGCATTGGATATTAGAAACAGGCTGAGGCAGCTTTTTGAAAGATTGTGACCACATACACATAACGGAACATTTACCGTCTGACCCCTTTTAAGTGTGCCGTTCGGCCGTGTGCGTCTGGTGCAGTGTTGTGCTCCTTTCATCGCGCCCTCAGACCCAGCCCCCGTGCTCCCTCCTCCGGCTCCTGGCAGCCGTCCTTCCCTGTCGTCTGTGACAGTGACACTGGAGGTGGCTCAGAGGGTGGGGTCACACAGGACTTGTCCTTCAGCTTCTTTCACGGAGCATACTGCCCGCCAGCGTCATCCCGTGGTGGCAGGAGTTCGGCTCTCCTTCCTGTGTGAGGTGGAATTCTGTCTCACGGTGAGAATGTCACATTTTGTTTATCCTCCGCGTGTCGGTGGACACCGGTTCCTCCCTCCTCCTGGGTGTGTAAGCAACGAGGCTACGAGCACGGGTGCACAGATATTTCTTCAGGATGGTGCCTTCAATTCTTTCTTTTAAAAAAAAAATTTACGAATGGCTTTTTTTTTTTTATAATACATTTTATTGATGTTTTTACCGAGAGGAAGGGAGAGGGAGAGCGAGCTAGAAACATTGATGAGAGAGAAACATCGATCAGCTGCCTCCTGCTCACCCCCCACTGGTGATGTGCCTGTAACCAAGGTACATGCCCTTGACTGGAATTGAACCCGGGACCCTTAAGTCCTCAGGTTAATGCTCTATCCACTGAGCCACACCGGTTTTGGCAATTCTTTTGAATATGTATCTAGAAGTGGGGTTGCTGGATCAGATGGTAAACTCTGTTTTTTATATTTTCAGAGAGAGATAAGTTTTCATTAAACCTCTGCTGAAAGGCTGTAGCCACTCCGCCAAACCCGGAAGCTGCACGGAGGATCTGAGTGTTTGGACTCGAAGACCGATGTCACCATCACTCCTCCCAGCACTTCCTCTCCGCCTGGCCAGGCGGCGGCGGCAGCCACGTCTGCAGTCACTTTCTCACAGTTTTGGCTTCCTCTCAGTTAGGTAAAAATTGTCTCTGGGCTCAAACCACTTCCTCAGGCCGCAGGTCAAAGGTTTCACTCTGTGTTCTGGGTCCGATCCCCTCAGCCTGACCCTGGGGACCTGGCCTGCCCCAGGCTGAGCAGCTCCTGACCACACTCCCCGGGCCGCCCCTGCGGATCTCGGATGTCAACAAGGTGTCCTGGGACCCTCCTTCCCGACAGCATCCCTGTGCCTTCCCAGAAACCCTGGGTCCCCGCCCCCGGCTTTCTCTACCCTCTCCTTCCTCTTTCCCTCCCTTCCCCTCCCCTTCTCTCCTCTCTGCTCCTCATCCCTGCCCCACCCCCTCTGCCACAGCTTCTCACCCTCCTCCCAACCCGAAGGCCCTTTATCTGCTCCCTGCTTCACAAGGACAAGGAAGGAAGGAGGCTTGATGCTCCCTCCCCATCACACCAGAGCACCCCCTCCCCTTCACACCAGAGCACCCCCTCCCCATCACACCAGAGCACCCCCTCCCCTTCACACCAGAGCACCCCCCTCCCCATCACACCAGAGCACACCCTCCCCATCACACCAGAACACCCCCTCCCCATAACACCAGAACACACCCCCTCCCCTTTACACCAGAGCACCCCCTCCCCATCACACCAGAGCACACCCTCCCCATCACACCAGAGCACCCCCTCCTCTTCACACCAGAGCACACCAGTCCCTCCCCATCACACCAGAGCACCCCCTCCCCATCACACCAGAGCACACCCTCCCCTTCACACCAGAGCACCCCCCTCCCCTTCACACCAGAGCACACCGTCCCCATCACACCAGAGCACACCCCCTCCCCTTCACACCAGAGCACCCCCTCCCCATCACACCAGAGCACACCCTCCCCATCACACCAGAGCACCCCCCTCCCCATCACACCAGAGCACACCCTCCCCTTCACACCAGAGCACCCCCTCCCATCACACCAGAGCACACCAGTCCCTCCCCATCACACCAGAGCACACCCTCCCCTTCACACCAGAGCACCCCCTCCCATCACACCAGAGCACGCCAGTCCTCCCAGCTTCCCAGCCAGAGTCTGGCCTCCTGGAGGACAGTGTGACTTCCCTCTCCAGGGACCCCTGCGGGGAGGGAGCAGCCCTCCGGACTCCACATGGTCTGGGTCCTCGGAAGGAGCTGCTCCTATGACCTTAGACACGGAAAAGCTAGAAAACAGGAGACAACAGGTCGCCTTCAAGCCCCTGAGAAAGAATCCGCAGTGCAGACAGCATTGGCTTTTCACACGTCTCCCGCCAGGACAGGTCAGTGCTGCGGGGACCATCCAATCTCTCCGGAGGGAGCTGGAGCCCTGGCGTCCCTCCTGAGGCCCAGGAGGACAGCTTCCCGCCCCAAAGGCACAGAGACCCGGACCCTGAGCGGGCTGTCCGCCCGGGGCCGCCCGGGAACCGGGACACTTGGAGCCACAGAGAGACATCAGTGGCTCCAGGCTGCGGCCAGATCCTCCGGAAACATCTCAGACCCAGGCTCTCCGCGGGGTCCCTCCGCGGGGTCCCTCCTCCAGCGCCTCCAGCCAGCTGGGCGGGCAGAGACACCGGGCCGGGCTGCAGGGCGGGGGAGGCCCCGCTCAGCGCTCTGGCCCGGAGCCCGCCTGGGCTCCCAGGTGCGGAAGTGGACAGGGCTTCCCAGTCCCTCCATTTGCATGTTGTGCAACAGCCAGGAAGGTCGGCTCCAACTCAGAACCTCATTTTCCTAAAACAGAAGCACGTGAGCCTCGGGTCTCCGAGAGGCGTCAGAGGCACAGGGAGCCCGGGCATCACACTGAGGCTGGGCCCTGGGCGTGCCCGCGGCCCTTTCACTGTCCTGTTCCCTGACTCGGCTCCCTCCTCCCCTGACAGAGGGCCTGGGCCCCGGGAGGCTAAGACCTGCTGGAGGCCGCACAGCTGCCCAAGAGGTGGAGGAGCCAGGATTGGAGCCAGCTCTTTCCAAGCCTGTCTTTATAGTCTTTGTTTCCCTGTATTTTTTCTTTTAGTTGTTCTCTTTTTAAAAATATATTTTATTGGTTTTTACAGAGAGGAAGTGAAAGGGATAGAGAGTCAGAAACATGGGGATGAGAGAGAAACATCGACCTGCCTCCTGCACACCCCCCACCGGGGATGTGCCCGCAACCAAGGTACATGCCCTTGACCGGAATCGAACCCGGGACCTTTCAGTCCGCAGGCCGACGCTCTATCCACTGAGCCAAACCGGTCTTGGCTCTTTTACTTATTCTTAAAAACATTTTTATTGTGAGGTATTAAGCATATATAAACATTCATAAAACAAACACACAGTTTAATTATTACAGAATGAACATCAAGTAAAAAAATAAAGCATTGCCAGCTCTCCATATAGCCTCTGCTGGCCTCTTCCCAATCCAAAACCCTCCACAGAGGTAACTGCTGTCTTTTTTTTTTTTTTTTTTTTTTGTGTGTGTGTGTGTGTGTGTGTGTGTGTATTTTTAAATATATTTTTTATTGATTTTATACAGAGAGGAAGGGAGAGAGATAGAGAGTTAGAAACATCAATGAGAGAGAGTCATCAATCAGCTGCCTCATGCACACCCCCTACTGGGGATATGCCCGCAACCAAGGTACATGCCCTTGACCGGAATCGAACCCGGGACCCTTCAGTCCCCAAGCCGACGCTCTATCCATTGAGCCAAACCGGTCCCGGCGTAACTGCTGTCTTGATTCTTAGAACAATGACTTCCTTACCTTTTTTTTTAAATAGAGTCATCACCTAACTATGCATTTCTAAACTCTGAACTTTACTTAGCCTGCTTTGAAACATTATCAATATGAAATCATAGAGCAGATATTCTTTTATATCTGGCTCTTTTTGCTCCGTATTTTGTTCGTGACATTTATCTCTGCTGCAGAAAGCTTCAACTCATTGTTGTCGGTATATAATTTTCTTTTTCTTCCTCATCCTTCACTGCAGTTCCAGGCAACACTGCCAGTCTCGTGGCCTGCTGGCACCCGTAGGGCAGGGAGGAAGGATTGCCACCTGCTGCGGCGGCAGGAAAAGCGCAGCAGAGCTGGGTTCACATCCTAGCCTCTGGCTCTGGCCTGGGCTGCTCAGCGGTTAGAATGTTGGCCCATGCACGGGAGGGTCATGGGTTTGATTGCTGGTCTGGGACACGTACCTGGGTTGCAGGTTTGATCCACAGCCCCCATCGGGGGCGTATGCAGGAGGCACCAACCCATGTGTCTCTCTCACACGGATTTCCACCCCTCCTCTCTTTCTCCCTCCCTCTGCTCTCTCTCGAGCTCAATGGAAAAATATCGTTGGGTGAGGATTAACAACAATAACAAATCCTAGCCTCTCCATTTCTCACTGCACGATCTTAGACGAGTCCCTTCACTCTCCTGGCCTCGGTTTCCTCACCTGTAACGGGGAATGACAGTTTGTCTCGCCTGATTGTAGGGAGAATTAAGTGAGCAAATGGCTGTGCCTGGGAGCAGGTGCTCAGAGAATCACATCTGCTGATGTTTCTGGAAACATTTAGAAATGACCCCTGTCCCATCTGCTTAGCAGACCCTCCTCTTGGGCCCTGGCAGGCTCCTCTATTTTATCGTGTCCCCTGGAGGCTCGGTACCCTTTCAGCACCACGTAAATGTGCCCTTTGAGCCCTCGCTGGTGTGGCTCAGTGGACAGAGAGCCCAGGCCCAGGGACTGAAAGGTCCCGGGTTCAATCGTTCAATCCTAGTTAAGGGCACATACCTCGGTTGCAGGCTCATCCCCGGTGTCTCTCTCATTTCTCCCTCTTTCTCTCTCTCTCTCTCTCTCTCTCTCTCTCTCTCTCTCTCTCTCTCTCTCCCTCCGTCCCTCCTTTGCTTTCTCTCAACAACAATTTTTAAAAAATATACACGAGTCCACATTGGTATAAAATCTTTCTTACAAAGGAATTCCGGGTAACTTATTTGGATGCTCTTCCTCACGGCTTGGCTCCCCGATTACGGACTGCACTTAGTGACTTGTTTCCACACAACAGGGCATGGAGAGGGGAAATAGCAGCTTCACATGGAAAAACCTGGAAACTCCATCTTAAACCAGCCATCAAGGTTACTCTCCCAGAGAGAAGTCATGTGGGGGCGCGTCTCCTAGTTTAACCGAGTGGGAGGGGAGCGAGGGGGGGCGCGGCTCTGGGGCGGGGGGCGGGGCTGCGGGAGGAGGGCGGGGCTCCGGGGAAGGGGCGGGGCTCCGGGGAAGGGGCGGGGCTCCGGCCGGAGCGCGGCGCCGGCACTCACTCAGTCGGCGCCCGGCGAGCCTCGCGGACGATGGAGGCCGTGTCGCTGCAGGACTTCGCTCGCGCGCTGGACCCCGCCTCGCTGCCGCGGGTGCTGCGGGTCTGCTCGGGCGTCTACTTCCAGGGTGAGTGCGCCCCCGCCGGGGCCCTCCGGGCCAGGCTGTCCCCGCGGGGCAGGGGCCCGGGAAAGTGCGCGCAGCCCGAGCCCCGACGTGCCGCCCCGGCCGTGCGGTTCGCGCCGCGCTCCGCCGGGGCAGCTGAGACTTCCATCCCGGAGGGCGCCGAGCCCGGCCCGGGGCCCCGCCGCGGCGGGGAGGGGGCTGTCAGGGCCGGTGTGCGGCCGGGCAGGGGCTCCCGGCTTGATTCTTCTCCGGGCCGGTCCGCCCTCCGCTCCCAGCGGCCCCCCTCCCCGGCACCGCCTGCGCGCCCGCCGTCCCCCGTCCCCCGTCCCCGCCGGGCTCCGGAGCGGTGCGCGGCCTGAGCAGCTCGGAGCCCCCGCACACAGCACACAGCCCCCACCGACCCCCCGCACACAGCCCCCCCGACCCCCCGCACACAGCCCCCCCGACCCCCCGCACACAGCACCACCGACCCCCCGCACACAGCCCCCCCGACCCCCCGCACACAGCACCACCGACCCCCCGCACACAGCCCCCCCGACCCCCCGCACACAGCCCCACCGACCCCCCGCACACAGCCCCCCCGACTCCGCGCACACAGCCCCCCCACCCCCCGCACACAGCCCCCCGACCCCCGCACCCAGCCCCCACCGACCACCCGCACACAGCCCCCCGACCCCCGCACACAGCCCTCCCCCGACCCCCCGCACACAGCCCTCCCCCGACCCCCCGCACACAGCACCCTCGACCCCCCGCACACAGCCCCCCGACCCCCCGCACACAGCCCCCCCGACCCCCCGCACACAGCCCCCCGACCCCCCGCACACAGCCCTCCCCCGACCCCCCGCACACAGCACCCCCGACCCCCCGCACACAGCCCCACGACCCCCCGCACACAGCCCCCCCGACCCCCCGCACACAGCCCCCCCGACCCCCCGCACACAGCCCCCCGACCCCCCGCCCACAGCCCCCCGACCCCCCGCACACAGCCCCCCCGACCCCCCGCACACAGCCCCCACCGACCACCCGCACACAGCCCCCCCGACCCCCCGCACACAGCCCCCCGACCCCCGCACACAGCCCCCCCGACCCCCCGCACACAGCCCCCACCGACCCCCCGCACACAGCCCCCCCGACCCCCCGCACACAGCCCCCCCGACCCCCCGCACACAGCCCCCCCGACTCCGCGCACACAGCCCCCCCACCCCCCGCACACAGCCCCCCGACCCCCCGCACACAGCCCCCCCGACTCCGCGCACACAGCCCCCCCACCCCCCGCACACAGCCCCCCCACCCCCCGCACACAGCCCCCCGACCCCCGCACACAGCCCCCCCGACCCCCCGCACACAGCCCCCACCGACCCCCCGCACACAGCCCCCCCGACCCCCCGCACACAGCCCCCACCGACCCCCCGCACACAGCCCCCCGACCCCCGCACACAGCCCCCCGACCCCCCGCACACAGCCCCCCCGACCCCCCGCACCCAGCCCCCACCGACCACCCGCACACAGCCCCCCGACCCCCGCACACAGCCCTCCCCCGACCCCCCGCACACAGCACCCTCGACCCCCCGCACACAGCCCCACGACCCCCCGCACACAGCCCCCCGACCCCCCGCACACAGCCCCACGACCCCCCGCACACAGCCCCCCCGACCCCCCGCACACAGCCCCCCCGACCCCCCGCACACAGCCCCCCCCGACTCCGCGCACACAGCCCCCCCGACCCCCCGCACACAGCCCCCCCGACCCCCCGCACACAGCCCCCCGACCCCCCGCACACAGCCCTCCCCCGACCCCCCGCACACAGCCCCCCCGACTCCGCGCACACAGCCCCCCCGACCCCCCCGCACACAGCCCCCCCGACCCCCCCGCACACAGCCCCCCGACCCCCCGCACACAGCCCCCCCCGACCCCCCGCACACAGCCCTCCCCCGACCCCCCGCACACAGCCCCCCCGACCCCCCGCACACAGCCCCCCGACCCCCCGCACACAGCCCTCCCCCGACCCCCCGCACACAGCCCTCCCCCGACCCCCCCAACCCCCCGCACACAGCCCCCCGACCCCCCGCACACAGCCCCCCGACCCCCCGCACACAGCCCCCCCCCGACTCCCCGCACACAGCCCTCCCCCGACCCCCGCACACAGCCCTCCACCGACCCCCCGCACACAGCCCCCCCGACCCCCCGCACACAGCCCCCCCCCGACTCCCCGCACACAGCCCCCCCCGACCCCCCCGCACACAGCCCCCCCCGACTCCCCGCACACAGCCCTCCCCCGACCCCCGCACACAGCCCCCCGACCCCCCGCACACAGCCCCCCCCCGACTCCCCGCACACAGCCCTCCCCCGACCCCCCGCACACAGCCCCCCCGACTCCCCGCACACAGCCCCCCCGACCCCCCGCACACAGCCCCCCCCGACTCCCCGCACACAGCCCTCCCCCGACCCCCGCACACAGCCCCCCGACCCCCCGCACACAGCCCCCCCCACTCCCCGCACACAGCCCTCCCCCGACCCCCCGCACACAGCCCCCCCCGACTCCCCGCACACAGCCCTCCCCCGACCCCCGCACACAGCCCCCCGACCCCCCGCACACAGCCCCCCCGACCCCCCGCACACAGCCCTCCCCTGACTCCCCGCACTCAGCCCCCCCGACCCCCCCGCACACAGCCCCCCCGACCCCCGCACACAGCCCCCCCGACCCCCCGCACACAGCCCCCCCGACCCCCCGCACACAGCCCTCCCCCGACCCCCGCACACAGCCCCCCCGACCCCCCGCACACAGCCCCCCCGACCCCCCGCACACAGCCCTCCCCCGACCCCCGCACACAGCCCCCCCGACCCCCCCGCACACAGCCCTCCCCCGACCCCCGCACACAGCCCCCCCGACCCCCCGCACACAGCCCCCCCGACCCCCCGCACACAGCCCCCCCGAACCCCCGCACACAGCCCCCCCGAACCCCCGCACACAGCCCCCCGACCCCCCGCACACAGCCCCCCGACCCCCGCACACAGCCCCCCCGAACCCCCGCACACAGCCCTCCCCCGACCCCCCCTCACCAGACCTGAGCCAGAGGCCGGCTGGCGGCGGTGGAGGGGGGTAAGGGGGGCTGTGGCGGACGGACGGACGGACGGAAGGGGAAGGAGGACGCGGAGAGAGGGAACCAGGCGCTGGGTGGGGCAGGGCTCCTTCCTCGGAGCCAGTTAATTCCTGTGCCCTGGCCGCCTGGCCCTCTGTCCCCTCCAGCCTCCCGGACCGTCAGTGCTCGGAGGCCCCGGCCCTGGACCAGGGTGAGCCAGAGGCAGGGCCACCCTGGGGGCAGGTCTGGCCAGGTCCACGTGGGAACCTGACGGATCTGGGTTCAAATCCTGGCTCCACCTCTGGGGGCTGTTAGTTCTGCCCGGACACCCCGCTCTCCTGCTGTCCCAGCACCTGGGCCTCATCCTCCGCCGCGGCCCTGGGAGGGACCGGCGTTGCGGGGAGAAGCTGGTGGCGTGGAGGGCGGGAGGCGGAGGCGGTGCCGATGGGCCGGCGCGGGAAGGGGTTAGGAACTGCCGCTTTGGAGGCAAACACCCTGGACTCCAGTCCCAATGAGGCTCTTGTTACCTGTCACCTCGGGCCACACCTCGGGCCACCCTGCAGCCTCGCCGGCTCAGCGCCATGTTTGGGAAGGAAGCCCCGGTCCTCGGAGGCCGTCTGGGCTTACATGTAAGGACGCACACGCAGCGCTGTGCCCCCGCCCCGAACCGCCCCGAACCGCAGCGGGACTGTGTGCTTGAGCCGGTGTGCACTTCCTGGGGGACGGGGAGAGAGGTGTTTTTGTTTTTTTAATATATTTTATTGATTTTTTTTTTTTAAAGAGAGGAAGGGAGGAGGATAGAGAGCTAGAAATATTCATGAGAGAGAAACATCAACCAGCTGCCTCCTGCACACCCCCCACCGGGGATGTGCCCGCAACCAAGGTACATGCCCCTGACCGGAATCAAACCTGGGACCCTGCAGTCCACAGACCCACGCTCTATCCACTGAGCCAAACCGGTTTTGGCAAGGGAGAGAGGTTTTGACAGCTTCTCCGGGCTGGTGTCAGGCCCGGGGCTGCAGTGGGTGGGGTGGGTGGGACGGTCTGATGGCCTCAGGGCTGGCCCCACTGTGCTTTGCTGGCCCAGAGGCTGGGCCCTCCGTGTGAGAGAGACCTTCCCTGTTCCACACGCTGCTTAATTTAGCCCAGGACCCTGCCCCGGGACCACCCTGCGGCCGCCCTCCATCTCCTCCCGTACTTCCTCGAAAAACAATTCATCCGAAGGCGGCACCCGGTGGGTGCTCGGCTCTGTGTGACCCTGACCGTGAGAACCACCACCTCGGCACCGGTTTTCACCCACGTGACTTAGCACGGAGGAGAGGCCAGGCCAAGCCGGTCCAGGGGCTCCGGGCGAGCAGAGCCGGAGGACGTGCCACAGGAGGTGCCCCCGGCGAAGGGAGAGGCGGCTCTGTGCCGCCCGGGGCAGGGGGAGACCGGGAAGGGCGTTCCAGGCAGCAGGAGTGAGGGGCAGGGCTGATGGGAGCGCAGGGCAGCGGCCGCCCAGCGCGGGGCCCCTGCCGAGCGGGGAAACTGAGGCTCTGCCTCCGCAGGTTCCGTCTACGAGATCTGCGGGAACGAGTGCTGCCTCTCCACGGGGGACCTCATCAAGGTCACCCAGGTCCGCCTCCAGAAGGTCGTCTGCGAGAACCCGAGCACCGGCCAGACCAGAGAGCTGGACCCCAGCTTCAAGGGTACGTGGCACCTGTCTCCCGGTGTCCTGGCCTCGGGGCGCCCCTGCAGCACACATCCCCGCTCCTCCGCTCCTCCGGGCGCGCCTGCAGCACGCACTCCCGCTCCTCCGCTCCTCCGCTCCTCCGGGCGCGCAGGCACTCCGCTCCTCCGCTCCTCCGCTCCTCCGCTCCTCCGGGCGCGCCTGCGGCACGCACTCCCGCTCCTCCTCCTCCTCCTCCTCCTCCTCCTCCTCCTCCTCCTCCTCCGCCGCCGCCGCCGCCGCCGCCGCCGCCGCCGCCGGGCGCCCCTGCAGCACGCATCCCCGCTCCTCCGCTCCTCCGGGCGCGCCTGCAGCATGCACTCCCGCCGCGCACGCCACCCGCCTTCAGGCTCAGGGTGTCCTGGGGTCGGAGCCTGAGCGGGCCTCTCCCTGCCCGTCTCCCGGTCCCGTCTCGTCTCGGCAGGGATTCTTCTGCTCCGGGTCTGTGTCCGCTCCTACATTCACTTCCTCTTAGTGACCCTCCGTGTGGCCGGCTCTGTGCCGGGGGCGGGGGTTCAGGATGAACCAGGGGCGCCCTCGGGGGCAGGGGGAGCTACCAGGATGGCAGTGAGAGGAAGAGCAGCAGAAACAGGCAGTGTGGAGGGGGCTCTGCCTCAGGGTCCCGGCAGGCTTCCCGGAGGCGGCGGCCCCGGCTGGAGGGAGGATTCCCTAGAAGCAGCAGCCGGAGGAGCCCCGTGTGCACACTTGGGGCTCCAGAAACCCCATGTGGCTCAGTTTCGGAAAGTGTGTGGTGTGGTGGACGGTGGGCAGCCTGGCCGGAACCCGCTCTGCAGCCACCAGCCGTGTTGGTCAGCTCCCTGACCTCTGGGCCCCGGCTTCCTCCTGGGTGCGGGGCGCTCAGGCGCGGGCTGAGGGCGCCATGAGCTGCTTGCATGGGCTGCCGGGCGTGAGGCCTGGCCCGGAGGAGCCGCTTCTCAGTCTGAGTCACTGCGATCGCCTAACGGGACAGGGAGGGTGTGTGTGCTCCAGGTGGGAGGGAGGTGGCGGGAGTCAGACCGAGGGGGATGGTGAAGACACTGAGGAGCCAGTGAGGGTTTAAAATGAAAGTTGTATTTGAGGATTCCGCTTTTATTTGGAAATAATTTCAGATTTACACAAGACTTGCTAGTCTACTGTACACCTTATCCAGATTCACTCATTGCTAAACATTTTGTTACATCTGCTTTCTCTCTCTTTTCACACACACACACACGAACATGTCAGTATATATGTATGTTTCTGTATATATTTTCCTTGAACCATTTGAGAGTAAATGGCAGAAATGATGCCACTTACATCTAAATATTACCCCCAATATTTAGTGTGTCCCCTAAAAGGACATAGGCCCACTAAACTAGTTTAATGATCAAATCTAGGAAATCTAATATTGATACAACACTAGTGCCTAACCCAGCACTGTATTCCATTCCCCAGCTGCCCTAATAAAGCCCTCGGTAGCGGTTTTCCCCTTGGTCCCGAAGCCAGGCCCACCTCGCACAGCGCAGGCAGCCGCCCTGTTTCTTAGTCTCCTTCGGGCTGGGCGCGCCCCGCAGCCCTTCCTTGTCCTGACATCCACGTTTGAAGAGCCCAGACCAGTGCCTTTGCAGAAGGGCCCTCCAGCTGGGTCTGTGCGATGTTCCCTGGCTTGGGTGCTTGCTGAGGGTTTGGGCAGGAAAGTCTCAGGACTCATGTCCGGATGAGGGCTTAGTGTAGACCAGTGTTTCCCAAACTTTTGACATACGTGTACCCCTTCTATAATTTTCGTAACGCTGAGTACGCCTCGTGCTCATGAGAACGTGGAATTAGGCGCAGCTAAGCAGCGTGCAGTGCATATCCCCACCCAACTCCGGTGCAACGCGTACCCCCACCAAACTCTTCCCGTACCCCTGGGGGTGCGCGTACCACACTCTGGGAAACACTGGTTTAGGGCAATCAGGTGACAAGATTGGATGGGGTGGGGAGGGTCAGGGAGGTGAGAGCAGCCAGAACTGGCGGACACTTAAGTGGGGGGAGGGGGGTGTCAGAGCTCCTTTGGCCAGTGGCTCCTGGGTCTCCAGTGTGGGAGAGAGGGACATGGTGCTGCCCCAGGATGGGTGGCAGGTGCTGGAAGTGTGGCATTGGAGCAGTGGTGAGGTTTCTGGAGGCAAAGCTGGCAAACTGAGAGGCAGGTGGGGTCGGGAGGTAGGACAATGTGGCAGTTGTCAGTGTGTCTATGGGGAACTGTTCTCTGTCTCTGTCCCCTGTGTGCCTGTGTGTCAGAGGGACTATCTTCATTCGGCCCCTCGCTGCCTCCCCTTTCTCAACCCTACGGCCCGGGTACCCAGATGCCGGCCTGGCCTTGGCACCTGTCCTCGGGGAATCTGGGTTCTCTCTGGCCAGACTGGGACCTGGTGCATAGAGCCCGGGACCCAGCCCAGGCCTGCCCCTGACACCTCTGCTGTGCCCCCCAGGCCTCTTCAGCCCCCTCACCGGGCCCCAGAGCTATGGGACCCTGGAGGAGCTGTACGCTGCCGTCACCCAGCGCTCCAAGCAGCTGCCCATCTGGTTCATGGCGACGCGCAGGATGCACACGGAGGCCCTGGCGGTGCCCGAGGAGCAGCCCCTCATGCTGGAGTCTGTGGAGGCGTACCTCGGGACCTGCTCCGCCCGCTGCGTGCTGGGCACGGACACCCAGGTGGCGGTGCTGCGCCTGCCCCTGTCCACGAAGGGGCCCTTCTGGGAACTGGAGACGGGGGCCCCTCGGACCCTGCTGCAGGCCCTGGCCCTGAGGGACCTCCTGCTCACCTGCCCCGCCCTCCCCTGGCGCTCCTTGGTCCTGAGGCCCCAGTACGAGCTCCTGGCCATCATGCACAGTGAGTGGTGGGACAGGTGTGTGTGTGTGGGGGGCATGTGGAGGAGGGAAAGGGCCCTGGGAGCAGCTCTGGTGGAGGACCCCGGCCCATAGTCTAGGCCAGTGGCCGGCAAACTCATTTGTCCACAGAGCCAAACATCAGTGATACGACGATTGACATTTCTTTTGAGAGCCACGTTTTTAAAACTTAAGCTTCTTCTAACGCCACTTCTTCAAAATAGACTCGCCCAGGCAGTTTGTCTCGGTTGCAAGGTGGGGGGCAGGAGTCCACGCGTGGCTGTGTCTGCCACCATCTGACTCGCTTGAGCGCTGGCCTTGCCATGAGGCGGAGCTCACATAACACAGTGGATGGGCCAGTGTGAAGTGAGTAGCTGTGGACCACTGCCTAGACCCAGGATTTCATTAGAAACTGCAATGGTGATACTTTCCCCCATCATTCCTTCTTCATGGGAAACTGCAGAGAAAAAACCCCCCCATCTACTCTGGTTCCGTGTGCGGGAACTACAGGACACTGTTTGTGTACGCAGAGTCCCGGGACCACTCACCTCCACACAGGCTCAGCCTCCAAATGGCCAGGTTCCACCTTCATCTCACCAACCTGCCACCAGCCTACACTGAGACTAACAATTCCTTTTTTTTTTTTTTTTTTTACTAGTTTTTAAAAGAATGAGTTGGCTCCTCAACATCCTTCAATGGGTGATTCAGTTTTATCTTTTTTATCGCTATGAACTCAGGGACGAAATGTTTTCAGTGTTTCAATCCACTGAAACTGTTAATCTTATGGGACGTTCAGGTTAGCTCAGCTTGGCCAGGGGGAGCCATGGAAGCTGTTTCACACTGGCCCCTAAATCCCTTTGAGAAGCCTTAGTGGTGTTGAGTAGATTTTCTTGCTTCCCGTAAAAGGTATTTCAGGCTTATCTTGAGCGTTTCCTCCTCAGGAACTGAAGTTAGCTCTTTCCCACGGAACCCTGGGCAGTAAGAGACCACATCTGGGGGGCAGGGATTTTAATGGTGGGGTGGGAGGGCTTGGCAGCTCCTGCTGGATAATGAGGCAGCTCAGGTAACCCAGAAAATATTTTGAAGAAAAACCAAGTGTAATGAATCCTCACGGGCCCATCTTCTAGCTTCAGCCCATTATCAGCTCATCTAGCACAAAGCAAAAGTCCCAAAAATGTGAAGGAAGCCATCACCACCCCCTCTGAGCCTCAGTGTTCTCATCTGCAAAATGGGCGGCCTTGCCTGCTCCATCTTCTATGTCACATGTGTCAAACACAAGGCCCGCAGGCCAAATCCAGCCCGCCAGGCCTTGCAATGTGGCCCGCACCGCGCTGTCATCACTGCACTCTGCTGTCAGTTTATGACATTGTCAGTTTATGACTGTTCAGTAAACCATTCGGCCCGCAATTTAGGCTGGATTTTAGATTTTGGCCCCTTCTCTGATTGAGTTCGACACCCCTATTCTATGTGGATAGATCAGACAGCACAGCGGTGGGCCAGTTTGCCTCACAATCACAGTCATTATGAGTTTATGTGCCAGGTACTAATCTAGAGAGGTTATTTAGTCAGTGTTTTTTATTTGGTTTTATCTCTTTATTTAAATCCAGAAAGGACTTGGAAAGGCAGCTTATAAAATTACATTAAAAATTCAATTAAAATTTAAAAAGTGGTTGAACTGATTGGATATTTGGTATTAAGGAATTATCAAAAAATCATTATTTCAATGTGGTAATGGCATTGTGGTTATGCTTTAAAATTTTAAAAATATATTTTGATTTTTAACAAAGAGAAAGGGAGAGAGATAGAGCTAGAAACGTCCATGAGAGAGAAACATCGACCAGCTGCCTCTTGCACACCCCCTACCGGGAGATGTGCCCGCAACCAAGGTACATGCCCCTGACCGGAATCGAACCCGGGACCCTTCAGTCCGCAGACCGACGCTCTACCACTGAGCTAAACCGGCTTCGGCAAGGTTATGCTTTAAAATTTTAAACCATCCCTTCTCTTAGGGGCTGAATCAAGATTGTTCTGATTCAGAAGAACTCAGTGAATAGATAGATGGGAGCAGAAATTAAAGATGAGTTTTGAGCTCAGTGTGGAAGCTGGGTACGTGAGGGGGTCACTATACTAGTCTCCCTTCTTTCACAAATGTTTAATAATTTCTAAAATAACTAAAAAAAAAAAAAAAAAAGAGGTTGGAGACAAGAGTGGCCAAGGAGTCTGGTGCAGCAGCAGAAAGCTGGCTGGAGAGAGAACAGGGAAGAGGTCAGCGGCCCAGACCTCTCTGCGGGGTGAGGGTGCCCCGAGGCGGGCGTGGCCCTCCCTGAGCCGCCTCCCCCCGCCCAGTGCGCAGGACCGCCGTCAGCATCCCTTCCACCCTGGAGGTGGACGTGGAGGACATCACCGCCTCCTCCGGACACATCCACTTCGTCCAGCCGCTGCTGCTGAGCGAGGTCCTGGCCCGCGGCGGCCCCTTCCCCCTGGCCACCGAGGTCCTGGAAGTCCCGGACGGGCCCCCCATCTTCCTCAGCCCGTGGGCGAGCTCCGTGCGGAAAGGCCAGAGGCTCTGCATCCACGGCCTGGCTTCGCCGCCCTGGCGGGTGCTGGCCTCATCCAAGGGCCGAAAGGTGCCCAGATACTTCCTGATCTCGGGGGCCTACAGGGGGAAGCTGCGGCGGCGGCCGAGAGAGTTCTCCACGGCCTACGACATCCTGAGCGCGCTGCAGCCCGGCCGGCCGCTGCGGGTGGTGGCCATGCAGGACTGTGAGGGGGATGAGGCGGAGATCCCCGGCTTCACCTCCCTGGCTATGGGAGACAGGCTGGAGGTGGTGGGGTCCGGTCAGGCCCACGAGGCTCAGGGCAGGGGCATAGACATCTTGGTGTGCCGTCGGCTCAGTGAGCAGGATGAGGAGGAAGAGAGTGAAGAGGAGGCAGAGGACCAAGAACAGATTGTGCTGCCCCTGTACTTCTCGGGCGGCTTCGTGGAGGAGATGAGTGACAGCCGGCGATACAGCCTGGCAGATCTGACCGCCCAGTTCCCACTGCCCTGCGAGGTCAAGGTGGTGGCCAAGGACGCCAGCCACCCTGCTGACCCTCTGACCCCCTTCCCGGGCCTGCGGCTGGAGGAGAAGATCACGGAGCCCTTCTTGGTGGTCAGCCTGGACTCGGAGCCTGGAATGTCCTTTGAGATTCCTCCCCGGTGGCTGGACCTGACTGTTGTGGAGGCCGAGGAGCAGCCAAGCCGGCCAGCTGGGTCTCCCCCCACGGCCACCGTGGAGGAGCTGACAGACGCCTTCTATTATCACCTGCGGAAGTCACCTGCCTTCGAGAGCCAGCCCCCCCCACCCCGGCCCCCCAAGCGCCAGGACCTCAGCGGGCAGAAGAAACAGAGCAGCCAGGAGAGAAGCATCAGTACAGTGCAGAAGGTACCGTACAACCAGCGTGGGCGGGGGTGGGCTCACCTGCCAGGATCACTGCAAGTCCAGCCTTTCTCCTCTGTCTAGCACCACATTTCTCTTACAACTGCATAGAACTTGCAGTTTACAAACTTGCACACTTGGCACGTTACTCTTACTCCATCCTCACAATCCTGACGTTGGTGTGATTACCTTGTTTTATGGTTGAGAAAGTGACTCACAGACTCCGAGATTCATCCCAAGTCAGTTAACAAACAGGAGGCCTGAACCGGAGCATAAGCACACTGACTCCAAGGTCAGTGTGCTTTGCCTCTTCGCTACCCTTGATGTCACTCTAGTTCAAGCTTCGTTTTTCACTTAAACTGTTTCAGCAGCCTCTTCAACCCTTCCCGTTGCTGTCAGGATTGCCTTCCAACTCCTTCCCTGGCCACCAGTGGGTTTTGGCCTTATCACCTGAAACCTCCAGTGGCTCCCCATGGCCAGGGGGCAACACAGGCCCCGTAACATAGCACCAGGGTCCCTTCTAAGCTGGCCTCAGCCTCACTTTCCCAGGCCCACCTTCCCCCACCCATTCCGAAGCCCACACTCCACCAGAGGCTCCTGATGCTGCCTCACTATGCCAGGACCCCGGCCTCAGCATCTTCTTTCTTCAGGCTCATGGGCAAGGCTCAGCTCAGATTTCCTCCTGGGCACTGAGTCCTCCCTCTTGTGTATTCACCCTGCATGTTGGATGTAGCTTGGGAGTCGGGGGGTAGGGAGGGGAGGACAAGACACACACACACACACACAGTTTTGAATTAGATATACCCGAGTCTCTCTATTGAGTTCTGTGGGTGCAGGGACCTCACCCACTCCAAAGTGGGCAGAGAAACGCCAGGGAGTGCTGAACCGAATGAAACGGAATCTCAGTAAGGGGACAGAACCAGTCACTGAGAGACTGTTGTAGTCCCAGTTTACTCACTTTGTGGCCTGGATCCGAGCATCCGTTTCCTCATCGTTGAGCCTGAGATAACATCCCTCACTGTGTTAATTCTACCTGCAGGGTGCTTGCTCTGTGGCAGGCCCTGTGCATTGCTCCACCTGCTCTCATGTTGTACCTCTGAGGTGGCCACTGATACCCTCTGTACTGAGGAGAAAGTAAGGTGCTGGGGGGTAATTAGCCTGAGGTCACCGGCTACTAGCAAGTGGTGAGGGGGGTTTAAAGGGGCCTGACCACCGGGCTTGAACAGCCAACTACCATGCTCTGCTTGTAGTTGCTCTGTGTGGGTAGAAAGTTCAAAAAATGGATGCGGGTCTCAGCCCAGAAAGCGGTCATATCAAGAGGGCCGTTGTTGACCTGTCGCAGCCTTGGTTCCCGATGAAGTGACGCTGGGCCCGGTTCCTGCTTGTGGTCCTTGTCCAGCAGCTTTTCCTCTCAGGGTCTCGGTTTGCTTTTTGCTGGTCAGGGAGCTGGACATGCTCTCCAAGGCACCGTGTGGTGGAAGGAGCACCAGCTTTAGGAGAGACGTGCTCTGGGCCCGAGTGGTGGTCCAGCTATGGTCCCCGTGTGAGGTCTGACATGGCGTGCTCTCCCTCAGCCCATTTCCTCGTGTGTAAATTGGGGACTGAACCAACTACTCAGAGGGTCAGCGGAGGGTTAAATGAACATATAGTATCAGGCACAAGGGGGTTCAATGAAAATCCTCTGGGGCTCCTCAGCCCTGGCACTCCAGTCTGCGGCTTTGTGACTCTCCCCCTTCAGCAATAGGGGACCAGCCTCCTGTGTGGATTCTGTCTCTGGCCTCTAGCGGTATCCTCTCTCTCCCTGGCCCCTTCCCCTCCTGCCCAAGAACATTTCATGTGTTTATAGCAAAGTCCCCGGTCCTGAGAAGCCCTGCCCTGAAAGGCGGTAGAGAAGGGACCAGAGGAAGTGCTGTTTGGAGGAAATTACATTTCATGGATTCTGCTGCTCTGTTTCCTGGGACCCTGCTGACTTCTGCTTTTTTCTCCCACTTAGTCTTCTCCTCAAGCCCCAGCAGAGCAGCGGCCCGCCCTGCAGCCCAAACTCAGGTCGAAAACCCTGCCAGCAGTCACAGAGGGCAGGTCAGATACCTACAGCAAGATTTCTGCCAAGGAGGGCCGGAAGCCCGCTAAGTCCAGCCCTCTGGATCCATGTAAGCCCAGTCAGCCCCTATCACCCTCATCCTTTCTTCTACCTTTCCTACTGGTCCTCTGAGCTGCTGGCCAAACATTCAGCAAGGCCCTGCCAACAGGCAGACCCTGCTGTGGTCCCAGCTGGATGGTCAGTTCTATATGTATGGGGGAGGGGGGCCGCGGGTGGCTGAGGGTCCCCACTGTCCCTCTCCCAGCTAGGTTCCCCAGGGCAGTGACTTTGGGCCCAGTTCCTGCTTGTTGTCTGCACAGAGCCCTGGCAAGGAAAATGAGTTCCTCTCTCAGCACACCCCCTTCACCCCAAGGCACAGAGGGGGAATGTCTGCCGCGTTCAGTCAGAAGAATTTAGTTTCCAGGCTGGCAAGAACCTTGGAGCACTCAGACCCGCCCTGCCCTGCCCGGGAGGGGAAGTGTGCCTCAGAGTGGTAGAGTGGGGGAAGGAACCTGCTCAGGGACAGATCCTCACTGACCCGACTCCTTTGCAGATGATGACGATGATGACGAACACGATTACGAAGAGGTAGTTGAGCACTTTCGGAAAACCCTCTAGAAGCCAGAGAAACCATGCTTCCTGACCGCTGCTTCAGGGAATCCAGCGCCCCAGCCATGCTACAAGCCGTTAGAAGACCTTGGACAGCCTCACAGAAGCCAAACCACGGCCAGGGAGTGGCTTTGCGGGACTGATCGGGAACGGGATGGACAGTCCCAGCGCCCCTCGGATCCAGGTCTCTGCCACTGCGGGCTGGCTGGTTTGGCCTGGCCCCTACACCTCATGTCCTGACTCAGTGCTGGTGTCCAGAGGAGCCAGCTCGTTTCTACTCCATCCTGTGTCCCCTACACCCGTGGTCGGCAAACTGCGGCTCGCGAGCCACATGCGGCTCTTTGGCCCCTTGAGTGTGACTCTTACACAAAATACCATGACCTGGGCGAGTCTATTTTGAAGAACTGGTGCTAGAAGTTTAAAAAATTTGGCTCTCAAAAGAAATTTCAATCGTTGTACTGTTGATATTTGGCTCTGTTGACTAATGAGTTTGCCGACCACTGCCCTACACCAGCCATCTCACTGGTCGGTAAAAAAGGAACCAAAACTACCAACTTCAGCGATGGCAGCACTGTGACTCCTGCCTCTTGGTAAAGGGGGACTCAATCCTGATCACACTGAACAGAGAGCCCTTTATGTCTGCCACCCCCTCAGCTCCCTTCCTGCCCCCCTCTTCCTCCCTCTCCTGCCAAGGCTCTAAGCTCCTGGGATGCCAGGAGTGTCTTCCTCCTCTGCAGCTCCTAGCACCTGACAGCTGTAGGCAATGACCCAAGATTATTTCACTCACGAACCATAAAATAAAAAGGACACCCGAGCTCCTGGGAAAATGACAAGCCATCACTTATTCTGTGTGCCAGATCCTTTACAACCCTATTTAAACCCTCCAGTTTCTGAGGCAGGCAATAGCCTGATTTTCAAGATCAGGAAACAAGCTTGAGTGGTCAGGTGTTTGAGGAGGCAGATTGGTCACGAACCTGGGTTAGGATGCCAGCTCATCTCCTATCAATTATGACTATGAGCAAGTTATTTTAACCTGAGATTTACATTCTTGACATGTTAAATAAAACTAAGTTACCTACCTCACAGGACTGTTTTAAGAATCAAATCAGCCGAAACCGGTTTGGCTCAGTAGCTAGAGTATCGGCCTGCAGACTGAGGGGTCCCAGGTTCGATTCCGGTCAAGGGCATGTACCTTGGTTGCGGATACATCCCCAGTGGGAGGTGTGCAGGAGGCAGCTGATGGATGTTTGTCTCATTGATGTTTCTAACTATCCCTCTCCCTTCCTCTCTGTAAACAATCAGTAAAATATATTTTTTTAAAAACACAAAAAACAAATCAGATAACTTTTGTAAAGCACGGTGCTTGAGACATAATAAACACTTGATAAATATGTTATCATTATTACTGACCAATATCAAAATATTCTTTCCACACGTCCACCCTATCTCCTAGCCACGGAACCCTCTGTTTAACTCACTTCCAAGGTCACTGTACGCCTGTTCATGGGGAAGACCAGAGGCCTCACTTCCTGAAGTGGTGGACTTTGGTTTCCTGGAACCTACCCCCATGGTCAGCAGAGGACAGGAGGCAGACGAGGTGATCTTAGTCTCCAGTTGAGGTAAAGGCCAAATTTCTAACTCCTGCCATTGAGTTTGTCATCCTTGTGCTTGCCGTCATCCCTCTGGGCTGTCTGGACCACTGCACTTCCCAGGCCCTCTGGACTTCCCGCTACTGCGTGGATTTTTCCAGGTGAAGTATCTAACACCTCATCCTCATCTCCCCCACCGGTTCTCATGCCCTCCTCCAGAAAGATAGTCTAAACTGCAGAGGAGGACCCTGAGGAAGAGTATAGGGACAAACAATAAGCAACAAAGTGAGAAAAGTTCCTCCCTGGCACAGAGCCCCTAGGAGCCAAGCCCACATGCAAAACACCAACAGTTTTCACTTCGCATTTAAGCTTGGCAACAGATTGAGCGCGATCACAAAAACAGGAGTGAGCGGGGGTGGGAAGGGGGGAGAATGGGGATGGACAGAGAAGTGGGCTACCAGTTCCTACAAAAGGGGATTTCTGAGTGGCCAAATGAGAAATGAAAAAATTTCACAACGGGGAAAGCTAGGCTTAAGAGGAAAACGTTTGAAAATCACAACCGTCCATGTCTGATCAGAGCAATGAAGGTCAGCAGAGAATGGACCAAAGACAGACACCACCCTCAGGGTGCTTTTGGCTTCTTTACCTCTGGAATAAGCCACTGGGCAGTGGGGAGGGCGTACTAATGGGGACAGGAATTCCCTCTGAGCAGTGGTCTCCAAAGTGAGCACCCATGCCCCGAGTACACAAGATGATACACTGGGATACCTAAGTTATTAGTACACCTTCATATTTTTAATGTCCTTTTTAATTTACATTTGTGAATGTTTAGTAACATACAACTACTAATATAGTAGCAGATGTAAATAATTGCTAAATAAATGGATGTAAACTGGGGATATATGCTTACAAATATTTATCAATGTATTCTGAATTTCAGCTGTATTTTAAAAAACCGTATCAGACACTAATTCTTATTAGCATTTCTTTTACTTTTTTTTTTAATAATCATCGAGGATATTTTTTCCATTGATTTCTAGAGAGTGGAGAGAGGGAAGAGGGGGAAGGGAGAGAGAAAGAGAAACATGGACATGAGACACATCAATTGGTTGCCTCCCGCAAGCACCTCTACCAGGGTAGGGGAACCTGCAACCACTCACGCCCCTGACTGGAAATCAAAACCAAGATCCTTCGGTCTGCAGGCTGATGCTCTAATTACTGAGCAAATTGGATAGGTCCTATTGCCCTTTTAGTTAAACCCAGTAAAATACTATTTCTCAAGGGAGCTAATTTCCTACCTGTACACCTAGAGACTCTATGGAGAGCAAGCTAGACTCATTACTTGGCCATGACTCTGGTGATTGCTAAGAACCTGGTTCATACTGTCTCATCATGTTCTAGCAGAACACTACGCACTTCCCAGGTGTCCTCATACACCTGAAGTGCAAATGCCTCCTGCTGAAGCAGCAGCTTTACGAAGGCTGGGGTTTCATTCTGCTAAGGAATGGGCTGCCTGTGGTGAGCCCCACAGGCCTCCGTAGTGCTCAGAAACCAAACAACTCCTGTGAGGCCGTATAAATCCAAAGATGGTAGAGTTCACTGCCATTCAGCAGCTACTCTGTGCTACTGGGAATGCTGAACCAGCAAGTCCTGTGAAGCCAATCTCCTTATTTTGCTTTGAATTCCTAGTGCCTGATCAATAAACACTTGCTGAACTAAAGAGTAAGTAGTGCGTGTGTGTGTATGTGTGTTTTAATTTTTTAAAATTGATTTCAGAGGGGGAAAAAAAGAGGGAGAGAGAGACAGACATCAACTGGCTGCCTCCTGCACAGCCCCTACTGGGGATCGAGCCTAAAATCTGGGCATGTACCCCCCCCTTTTTTTTTAAATTGGCATGTATTTTTATTCAGATAAGTGACAAATGTGATTTTCCAACATAACATTTTTCATGGATACATTTGTACGGAGAATATTTATTTATTTATTTATTTTTTAATATATTTTATTGATTTTTTAAATTAAATTATTATCTGTGTACATATTTTAACATTGCCCCTCCTCCCATACATACCCTCCCTCCCCAGAGTTTTGTATCCATTGGTTGTACTTATAAGGGCATGTACCCTTGACCGGAATCAAACCCAAGACCTTTCAGTCCGCAGGCTGACGCTCTATCCACTGAGTCGGCTAGGGCTGAGTAATAGTTTCTAATGGCTGAATCCTCATATTAAAAATCTAAAGGCACCAGGCCCGGAGCAGCAGCTGCCAGGCTGGGAGCAGCCAGGTCCGGAGCAGCCGGGTCTGGTGTGGCCAGGCCCGGAGCAGCGGATGCCAGGCTGGGAGCGGCCAAGCCCAGAGCAACAGCTGCCAGGCTGGGAGTGGCCAGGCCCGGAGCAGCCGGGTCTGGTGCGGCCAGGCCCGGAGCAGCGACTGCCAGGCTGGGAGCGGCCAGGCCCGGAGCAGCCGGGTCTGGTGCGGCCAGGCCCGGAGCAGCAGCTGCCAGGCTGGGAGCGGCCAGGCCCGGAGCAGCCGGGTCTGGTGCGGCCAGGCCCGGAGCAGCAGCTGCCAGGCTGGGAGCGGCCAGGCCCGGAGCAGCCGGGTCTGGTGCGGCCAGGCCAGGAGCAGCAGCTGCCAGGCTGGGAGCGGCCAGGCCCGGAGCAGCCGGGTCTGGTGCGGCCAGGCCAGGAGCAGCGGCTGCCAGGCTGGGAGCGGCCAGGCCCAGAGCAACAGCTGCCAGGCTGGGAGCGGCCAGGCCCGGAGCAGCCGGGTCTGGTGCGGCCAGGCCCGGAGCAGCGACTGCCAGGCTGGGAGCGGCCAGGCCCGGAGCAACCGGGTCTGGTGCGGCCAGGCCCGGAGCAGCAGCTGCCAGGCTGGGAGCGGCCAGGCCCGGAGCAGCCGGGTCTGGTGCGGCCAGGCCCGGAGCAGCGACTGCCAGGCTGGGAGCGGCCAGGCCTGGAGCAGCAGCTGCCAGGCTGGGAGCGGCCAGGCCTGGAGCAGCAGCTGCCAGGCTGGGAGCGGCCAGGCCTGGAGCAGCAGCTGCCAGGCTGGGAGCGGCCAGGCCTGGAGCAGCCGGGTCTGGTGCGGCCAGGCCCGGAGCAGTGGCTGCCAGGCTGGGAGTGGCCAGGCTTGGAGAAGCGGCTGCCAGGCTGGGAGCGGCCAGGCCCGGAGCAGCTGGGCCTGGTGCGGCCAGGCCCGGAGCAGCGGCTGCCAGGCTGGGAGCGGCCAGGCCCGGAGCAGCTGGGCCTGGTGCGGCCAGGCCCGGAGCAGCGGCTGCCAGGCTGGGAGCGGCCAGGCCCAGAGCAGCCGGGTCTGGTGCGGCCAGGCCAGGAGCAGCGGCTGCCAGGCTGGGAGCGGCCAGGCTCGGAGCAGCAGCTGCCAGGCTGGGAGCGGCCAGGCCCGGAGCAGCCGGGTATGGTGCGGCCAGGCCAGGAGCAGCGGCTGCCAGGCTGGGAGCGGCCAGGCCCGGAGCAGCAGCTGCCAGGCTGGGAGCGGCCAGGCCCGGAGCAGCCGGGTCTGGTGTGGCCAGGCCAGGAGCAGTGGCTGCCAGGCTGGGAGCAGCCAGGCCCGGAGCAGCGGCTGACAGGCTGGGAGCGGCCAGGCCCGGAGCGGCCGGGACCGGAGCAACCGGGCCCAGAGCAGCCGGGTCGGGTGCGGCCAGGCCTGTAGCAGCAACAGCCAAGTCCAGAGCAACTAGGTCGGGAGCGGCAGTGACCAGACCCGGAGCAGCTGGTTGTGGAACGAACCAGAGCAACAGAGGCCAGGCCCGGAGCAGCCAGGCCCGAAACAGCTCGCTCCTCGCCTGTACCTGCCCACGGCTGCCTCTCAGACATGGCTGGAAACTTTTGCGGGAACTTGAGGGTCTGCTGAATCAAGTGATGAAGGCTTAGATCTGATGTGTTGAGTTAGTATAGCGCTGGGGTGTTGATCTGTGAGTGCCTTGGGTGGGGCCTGGATGAGGCTGGTTGACCTATTTGAAAATGTCTTTTGTGTGAAGTGTATCCTTGGGCATGTGGAGGTATTATTGATATGAGAAAATGCTAAGTAACAGATTTACTATCTGAAAAGGGATTTACTATCGGGGAAAGGGAGGGAGGAAGAGACTGAACATAAACTGTGCACCTATGGATGAGGACAATGGGGGATGGGGAGGGGGCAGAGGGTGGGGTGGGAACCTGGTGGAGGGGGGAGGAAATGAGGAACCTTTGTAATAATATGAACAATAAAGATTGATTTAAAAAAAAAAATAAATAAATAAATAAATAAATAAAACTAAAAAAAAAAAAAAAAAAAAAATCTAAAGGCAAATAGACTTCCACCCAGAACCAGGGCTATACATTGCCCATCTGAGGACACAAGCCTGATAACTAGAAAGAGAAGTCCATGACCCATAAAAGTACCCTATCATGCATTCTCAATTCAAATGTATGATTTTTTAAAACAAATTTTTAGATCACTGTCCTTTATAGGAAACAATCAAGAAACAAATAGACATACTGATGACTGACTTTTAAACATCTGTCTGCTCCCAAGAGAGGAACTACTCTGCATGGATAGAAAATAACAGCCAGAGTGCTGCTCGCTGCTCTGAACCAGGTGGTGGAGCTTTCTCTACACAGCTGCTAGATCTCATTTAGAAACATAGTTAAAACAATTATAGAACTTTTATTTGCATATTACACTTCATTAACTTACTCAAAATTAGCTCTTTCATTCAAGAAGTAGCTTATGGTCTGGAATTGTCAGAAACATCTTTGAACTAGTTTGTTTTCCCACAAGAAAAGAAGCTAATTAAGCTGACCAAAAAATAGGTAAGACCTCTTAGAATTTCATCTTGAGGTGACATGGTAGGTATTTTATCAGTCACATGATCATATACTGCTAGAGTCAAGATTAAGGTCTGCTTTAGAACCCTCATTAATGGCAATGCTAGATGCTTTACAAACTTTACTTCATTCAATCTTCATCGTAAACCTATAAGGAAATAACATTCTTGTCTTTTCATAAACGGAGGCTGATGTACCCTGCTCAAGATCTTAACTAAAAAGCAGGAGAGCGACGATGTCAAATCCAAGTTGAGTATGTTATACTGTCTCAGATAAGGTAGTAATTATACTAACTTAAGAAAAATAATGTCTTCACAAGTTACTACAATAATATAACTATTTTATTAAACACATGGATGTACTTATTTTGTACAAAACACGGTGACATTTCTCTCCTCTGCTACACGAGACTGCCACCCTAGAACTTCGTATTTACCAAAACACTTGGCAGCAGCCATGACAAGTTGAAAAGTGCAATTCTGAAAGTAACACCACATAACCAAAATGGGAACAAAGCCAGGCAGAAGTTAGATTTCTTGGCCAGCTCTCTGCTGACAGACCCTGATCGTACTCAACAGGAAATATTTTAGGAATAGAGATTCCTGAGAATTAATCTGCCCAACTATTGGCAGCATCGCTCTTCCACTTCCATCTATCCAGATGGTATTATAACTACCTAATTTGTAACTGAAGAAATTCCACTTTGGCTCACACCCCTAGGAGTTGCCCATCTCACTTTGAATTTCAAAATAACGGAAGAGCAGTTAAGTTTCAAAATGATGTCGATTGAGACATTTTAGGGATGAAACCTACTTTCTAGAAGTCAACTGTTCAAAACAAATGCACAGCTGGACACACAGACTGAGAATAGGCCCAGCTGGAAAATATGATGCATACCAATTAGATCCAGTTATTCTGCATCTGTGGATTTAAAATGATCATCATCCACAGTGGAATAGATGTGTCCCTCGTTGCTTAGAAAATCCACAGCTTGCCTAAAAAGAAAGGGAGGGAAAAAGGCTCATTTTCCTTCTTTATAAAAAATTCTTATATTAAAACTTTTTTTTTTTCCAGCTGTGACTCCAGACAGGATCCAAAGAGGAGTTTTACCATCCCTTCTCTGGGTTTTATGGAGACTTAGTTTACCCTTCTGTGTTAGCCTCTTAAGGCGCTGAGTCAGCCGTAAAAGGGCACACAGTGAAGGGCAAGAAAGGGAACTGCCTTTGTGACGCTGCCAAACATGCAAACTTCACTACCTCCCCCTTCCCATCTTGGCTAAGAATTCACATCCATTTGCTCACAGAAAGCTCTCGCAGGGAGAGGTGGCAGTAAATTTACAAAACTGAGGTCATCCACGCAGGCAATGGCTACTGGGAGAGGACTGCGTTGGATATCTCTCCCAAATTATATAAAGACTAGCAAATAGAGCCTCATTAAATACCAGTAGAAGCAAATCAAAACAACGATCTAAAGTTGTAGTTCAGCTTGCACATAAAATCTCCTAGCATAAAGTTATTTTTAAAAGTGGTCCTCCCCGCCCCCCGCACCTCCCTTGAACTGCTAGCCTGCCCTCTGAGAAGTAAAGTTGCAGGAAGATCTAAAGGGAAGGTCTTTCCAGAAATGGTTAAGAGACCTTCAAACCTTCACAGCCCTCAGGACCAGAGTCAATAACATATTTAGTAACAGGAACAAATTATAGAAGAGGTACTATGGTGACAGACATTATATACCTCATCATCATAGTTACTCTGAGACTGAAACGATTATCCTCATTTTATATGACAGGAAATGAAATTAAACCTGAGCATTTTTCTATGTAGGCCTAGCATATTGATTTATGGTAACAATAATCCAAGTATCATAATACCCAGTCTGTTTGATTAGTTCACTGGAATCAGGAAACTGCTTGTCTAACCTTGTATCAGGACGAGGCTGTGGGAAGGACTGTCTAATGGCTTCAGGTCCTGATGCGCACATCTCCACAGTGGGATGGTAATGCAAATGGTACTGTACATCTAAAGACAGAAGCTAAGGACCTCACACTCCTCCAGATCTAATCAAGAGGTATAAAGTCAATTTTTGCTCAAAATTATATCCCACATAATGAATGGGATTCAGTATTTCTTGAATGAACAAACAAATGAGTGATGTGATGCGCAACAACATTTTTGCAAGTTCTTTTCTATTTTTCCATGACTGAACAACTTCCTTTCTGTCAATAGTTTTGTGTGTATGCATGTGTCTGTGTGTGTTTTAAAATATATTTTATTGATTTTTTACAGAGAGGAAGAGAGGGATAGAGAGTTAGAAACATTGATGAGAGAGAATCGTCAATCAGCTGCCTCCTGCACACCCCCCACTGGGGATGTGCCCACAATCAAGGTACATGCCCTTGACCGAAATCGAACCTGGGACCTTTCAGTCCACAGGCTGACGCTCTATCCATTGAGCCAAACTGGTTTTGGCTTGTGTGTGTTTTTAAAATATATATTTTTTAATATCAGAAAGGAAGGGAGAGAGAGACATCAATAATGAGAGAATCATTGACTGCCTGCCTCCTGCACACCCCCAACAGGAGATGGAGCTCACACCCAGGCATGTGCCCTGACTGGAATCGAACTATGATCTCCTGGTTCATAGGTTGATGCTCAATCACTGAGCCACACCAGCTAGCTGGGCAACAGATATTTTTTTAAAAACTCACTTCTCATTACCAGGAAACTCTGATGAGGTGAAATGGGCATAATTCTGGAGTCCTAGCTCATAGAAATCAAATACTCACTTGATTGAGGTTAAAGGCATGTGTTGAAGCTGGTTCTTGAGATCGTGAAAGTTCAATCCTTCAGGTCTTGGGCAAGCCTTAATCAAATTCAGCACCTGAACATTCAAATCAGAAAGATTTTAGCAACTACTTTGAATCAGCTCCCCTCTTAAACCTAAATGTCTTTATAAGAAGGAAACAAGTTGGGTACTTAGATAATCTCAGAATCATTAAGGAAGTAACATTTATGACAGTCTGTGCTTTGCATTTCTGGAGCCATTCAAGTAGAGTTTACCTGGTTTTGGGCCACAGTGAGGCCATTTGTCGGTATGAGGCTATTCCCACCAAAGCTCCCTGCTTCACCCATTCCTGGATTGCTGATAGGTGCTCTCCCTGCTGAGGGCTGAATTAAGAGATAAGTTCACAATATTAGAAAATTCAATTTAAACACAGTCTTTGCTATTTTAAAGAGCTTGTTAATTCTTACAAAAAAACAATGTAGGTAGTTTTCCCAATAACAAGTGATTTTTTTAAAATTTAAAAAATATTTTTATTGATTTCAGAGAGGAAGAGGGTGAGATAGAAACATCAATGATGAGAGAGAATCATCCATTGGCTGCCTCCTGCAAGCCCCCTTACTGGGGATCGAGCCCACAACCCAGGCATGTGCCCTTGACTGGAACTGAACTCTGGACACTTCAGTCCAACACTCTGTTCACTGAGGCAAACTGGCTTACGCCCAATAACAAGTATTTATATTGGAAGGGGAAGCTATTATCTAATAAATATTTTTTTAAAATATATATTTTATAGGTTTTTACAAAGAGGAAGGGAGAGGGATAGAGATTAGAAACATCAATGAGAGAAACATTGGTCAGCTGCCTCCTGCACACTTCCTACTGGGGATGTGCCTGCAACCAAGATATATGCCCTTGACCAGAATCGAACCTGGGACCCTTGAGTCCCCAGGCCAACACTCTATCCACTGAGCCAAACTGGTTAGGGCATGATGAATATTTCAAAGGAAGGTAAAGGACATATCAAACCGGCTCCTTCTATTCTTTGTAATATGAGGGGAACAAGAGGAAAACTAGCACTGAGAAGAAAATTACCCAGGTTTGCTATAATGATATCCTTGGTGTTCAAGTAGGCGTGAAGCGTTATATGGAAAGGAGAATAGTTTCCATCAACCCCTCTCTTCTCTTTTACACCAGATTGGGGAAAAAAATTTTTGGAAAAAAAAAAAAAAAAAAAAAAAAAAAATATATATATATATATATATATATATATATATATATATATATATATACACACACACACACACACACACACACACATACATACATACATACATACAGTTTTCATTCCCTTCTTCAATGTTGGGAGCCAAAAAAGAATTGGTATTAGTGACTCCATCTTAAAAGACACCTCCATCTTAGACACTGAGTTTCTGACCTACCAGAACTCATGCCCCGTGGGAAACTGCACTCCCAGGCATGCACCTGGATGGCCTAAGATACATTGTTTCTACAGCCCATGGCGGCTGTTACTCAAGCTCTGCTTATCGAACTTCCTGCGGTTGGGGCAGAGCTGCACAACAGAAGGTTCTCTGTTGGCCGAAACCGGTTTGGCTCAGTGGATAGAGCGTCGGTCCAAAAGGTCCCGGGTTCAATTCCGGTCAAGGGCATGTACCTTGGTTGCGGGCACATCCCCGGTAGGGGGTGTGCAAGAGGCAACTGGTCGATGTTACTCTCTCATGGACGTTTCTAGCTCTCTATTTCTCTCCCTTCCTCTCTAAAAAATGAATAAAATATATTAAAAAAAGAAAAAAAGAAAGTTCTCTGTTGAAGATAAACTATTCTTGATATTTACGGTTTAGTTGCTTAGCTATCCGCTGATGTCCTTGGAGGAAACTCCCTCATTCTCCCTACATCCTTATACCCTGCAATAAACAAGGCTTGATCAGAACCCTGTCTTGTCTCCATTTCTCCGCGTCTCCTGCCCTCCCTCATTCCCTTCCAGGTGTCTCATTGCTCCTATGTTGCTGTCCCGCTGGCCGGGGCACTTCAAAGCAACTCTGAAACTTTTCTCACCAAAGACTTTTCAACCAACATATCCAATAATCTCTTTCAGACCTCATAACACTTGACCTCTCAGAAGGAGAAACTGCTTAGCACAATCCTCTTGCAATGTACCCTTCCCTAAACTACTTCTTCTTTTCTTTAAATCTCCTTTTTTAAGTGTCTCCCTGGGTTTCTTTCTCCCCATCCCCTCACGGGCTTCTTGATTCCCCAGTCTTCTGATTCTCCTCTTACCTCTTAAACTACACCTTATCAATATCATTTATTAGCTCTTCTTCTAACGGTCTCTTAAAAGGCTGATAGTCTCCCCAGGATTTCATTCCAGACCTCCTCCTAGACACAAATCCTTAGTCCCAGTCATCTATTGGACACCTATATCTAAGCTGTCTCACACTCCAAAATAAAATTTATTACTTTTCTCCCCAAACCTGTTTGCCCTGCTATATTCCATCTCAATTAAACTCAAACCTAATCAGCTAGACCTCAGTCATCCATTTGTTCCCCTTCCATAACCTGTCACCGCAGCCTTTTAATACAATCGTCAGTGTCGCTCAAGTCAACCCTCAACACACCTGGTCTCCTGATTGTTATCTCAGCTGCTAGTCTCTCCTACTCCATCAACCCTCCTCATTGCTACCAAGTAACTTCCAGTCATGTTGCTTCTCTGCCTAAAAGCTTCCAGGTGGCTCCCCCTGCCTGTGAAAACAATGTAAAACTTCTACTGGACACTTAAGACCCACCACAGTTAGATGTCAAAATCTGTATTTTTCTTCATCACTCCTTTTCAGCACACTCTACCCTCCAACTGCACTTGGACTTCTTGCCATCCCAAAACATGCCTTTGTCCCAAATATGTCATTTCCTGTCTGGAATGCTCCTCTCCTCATCTGCCTGGTAAACACTTTGTTGACATTCCCAAAGCCAAGTTAAGTCATGGTCTTCCTTCTTGGCTCTCATGGCATACGGCCCAGTCAGTCTTTCTCTCAGCAGCCTTCATTCACTTTCCCCCATCAGTCCCTTCATCTTTGCACAGTGCTTGGGGGACAGTGTGTGCTCAATCAATGTTTAATCTATTGAACTGAGAAGTAAGGATGACCAGTTAATGTTAACCCATAACAGGATATAGGAGCACTGTGGAACCTCACTAAGAAAGATCCCATCCAGTTGGGAGATTTACTCATTCAACAAATGTTCACTAGATGAACATTTGAGGTAAACAAAACAAGAACCAAGAATCAGTTGTGTGCCGAAACCGGTTTGGCTCCGCGGTAGAGCGTTGGTCTGCGGACTGAAAGGTTCCAGGTTCGATTCCGGTCAAGGGCATGTACATTGGTTGCGGGCACATCCCCAGTAGGGGGTGTGCAAGAGGCAGCTGGTCGATGTTTCTCTCTCATCGACGTTTCTAGCTCTCTATCCCTCTCCCTTCTTCTCTGTAAGAAAAATCAATAAAATATATTAAAAAAAAAAAAAAAAAAAAAAAAAAAAATCAGTTGTGTGCCGAAACCGATTTGGCTCAGTGGATAGAGCATCAGCCTGTGGACTGAAGGATCCCGGGTTCGATTCCGGTCAAGGGCATATACCTTGGTTGCAGGCACATCCCCAGTGGGGGGTGTGCAGAAGGCAGCTGATTGATGTTTCTCTCTCATTGATGTTTCTAACTCTCTATCTCTCTCCCTTCCTCTCTGTAAAAAATCAATAAAATATATTAAAAATTAAAAAATAATAGAGCATGTTAAAAAAAAAAAAAAAAAATCAGTTGTAGTCCTTTGTTTTCAAGCTAGATACCTTCACATTGCCTGCTGGTGAAATAGAAGTCTTATGTCTGAAATCAATAAAAAAAATATGTATATATATAAAAAATTTTTTTTACCACTACCGTTACAATTCCTCTAAACTACTACTGTTGCTATTCTTGGTGTCTCCTAATCTATTATCCATACAGCAGCCTCAGTGAGCTTTTAAAAAGATCAATTAGGCCTGGCCAATGTGGTTCAGTGGTTGAGCGTCAACCTATGAACCAGGAAGTCACAGCTGGATTCCCGGTTAGGGCACAAGCCAGGTTGCAGCTCAATTCCCAGTAGGGGGCATGCAGAGTGCAGCTGATCAATGATTTTCTCTCATCATTGATGTTGCTATCTCTCTCACCGTCTATATTCCTCTCTAAAATCAATACAGTATATTAATAACAAAGAAAAAAGAAAAAAGAAGAAGCTATGAATGAAGCTACTCACCTGGCTGTTAGCTTTGGTCAGCATCATGTGTGCATTCACTACTTCCAGAATATGTGCGGTGAACTCATTCATATCCTCCAGAGGCATGATCTTAAAGGCCACCAGGCTTTTTTTGTTCTATTAAAGAGAATAAAAGGTAAGCACATCCAAGTCAATTTCAGGTCAAAACATTATGGCTCTTTTCTTGGTTATATTTTGCTAATATGGAAAAAATGTGTTATATATTTTAAAAATTTTACTCAAGATTAATATAGTCAATAAAATATATCCTATCTAAAAAAAGAGTAACATGCAAATTAACTGTCACTCCAACACACAAGATGGCCGCCCCCATGTGATCAAACATGGTAGCCCCCATGTGTACACAAGATGGCCACCACAAGATGGCCGGCAGGGAAGGGCAGTTATGGGTGATCAGGCCAGCAAGGGAGGGCTGTTGGGAGAGACCAGGCCTGCAGGAGAGGGCAGTTAGGGGTGACCGGGGCCAGCAGAGGAGGGCAGTTGAGGGCGATCAGGCCTGCAGAGGAGGGCAGTTGGGGGCAACCAGGCTGGTAGGAGAGGGCATTTAGGCCAGCAGGGGAGCAGTTAGGTGTTGATCATGCTGGCATGGGAGTGGTTGGGGGTTGATCAGGCTGGCAGGCAAAAGCGGTTAGGGGCAATCAGGCAGGTGAGTGATTGGGAGCCAGCAGTCCTGGATTGTGAGAGGGATGTCTGACTGCCCATTTAGGCGCATTGGGACTGGGCCTAAATGGGCAGTTGGACATCCCTCAAGGAGTCCCAGATTGGAGAGGGTGCATGCTGGGCTGAGGGACACCCCCTCAGTGCATGAATTTCGTGCACTGGGCCTCTAGTATATATATAAAACAACAACTAAACAATCTCAGAGATGTTCAATGACTTCTCAAGGTTACATACCAAGCTGAACCTAAGATCCTGATTCTAAATCCAGTGCCCACCTATCTAGGCCTAATGGATGCCATAGACGTCAATTGCAGGCAAAGATCCTGTTCTTTCTCTACCATTCTGCTAGTTTTATATTAAAGTAAAAATCCATTATTTCCTTTTGAAGAAGAGAATAATAAAATAACTTCAATATAATTCTCATTAAGCACAAAGACTTAGTTAAGTTTTAAGAATTCTAAATGCAGGCATGAATCTAGAAATTGTTGGCATGCAAATCCATTTAAAATTTTATTTTTATTTTTATTTTTAAGGGGTATCAAACCTGCCCCTTACTGATAAAAGAGTGTTGTCCTGATATGCAATCTTAGCATATCAGGACAACACTCTAACCAACTAATCTTCCCAGCCAGGGCCCATGCAAATACATTTTAACAGGCATTTTTTCTGACTTTACCTGAAAAGATCTCAGATGGCCAGCCACTTTCACATATGTTTCTGGAGGAACCACAGTGTTTTCACCACTGGCATCCTAACAGATAAAATACAAACACATTACTAAGGTTTTAGTGATATTGGTAAAAGCTTCTTTAAAATCTCTAAATTATGTACAGAAACAAAAAGTTATAAAGCTACAGGATCCTAATATGTCGCTAACTAATTTAACCTATCTATTAGAATTAACTGTTTTGTAAAAACAGGAATTAGAATAAACATCTCTAAAGGTAATTTCCTGTTCCAAAGTTCTGTTATGTACATCATAAAAAAGCAAACAAGGCTGGTACTCTCATTCAGTGCTCTTAGGTACACAACTTTGTGGTGGATAGTGGACATACTTATTGGCATAGTGTTTCTATAATACTTTTAGGAATTAAGTGAAATAATTAAGAACATGCATAGATTTAACTTTAGGAATATTTATAATAACATAGATTACAATATTGAAAAATTTAAAACAGCTTAAATATCCAACAACAGGCACACATTCATACAATGTAGAATTCTATTAACTGGGAAAACAAGTTAGAAAGGTGATTCCCCAAGAGGGGGAAAATACACACTAAAATGTGAACAATGGTTAACTGGGATAATTGGGGTTTTCTAGAATATGTACACATTATTTATTTATAAGAAAAGAATATAAGCTGATTCATAAGATTTTTATGATTATAAAATACGTGACTATAAAAAACTAGAAAGAAGAAAAAAACACACCTAGAAAATCGCCTGGGCCATGCAGCCCAGTGGTTGAGCATTGATCTATGAACTAGGAAGTCATAGTTCAGTTCAGGTCAGGACACAAGCCCAGGTTGCAGGCTCCATCCCCAGTGTGCAGAGTGCAGAAGGCAGCTGATAAATGATTCTCTCATCATCAATGTATTTATCTCTTTCTCCCTCTCCCTCCATCTCTGAAGTCAATAATATATTTTAAAAAACAACAACAACAAAAAACCCAAATGTAAAAATCAAGCCCTAGCTGGTTTGGCTCAATGGCTAGAGCATTGGCCTATGGACTGAAGTGTTTTGGGTACGAGACCAAGTCTCTTTTATCTACCAGTCAAGAGCACATGCCTAGGTTGTGGGCTCAATCCCCAGTAGGGGGTGTGCAGGAGACAGCTGATCAACGATTCTCTCTCATCATTGATGTTTCTCTCCCTTCCTCTCTGAAATAAATTTTTAAAAAATTTTAAAAAATTAAATTAATTTTGCCTAATTAAAAAATAAAAAACATGTATTTTCTTTCAGTCTATTTTCTCCATACACGTTTTTCTTTGCAAAATACTATGCACACTATCATATAGCATGCTATTTTCCTCTCAACAATTTATGGTAAACACTTTTTTGTGACAATTCATACTTTTCTACATCATTTGGAATATTTTATAAATATACCATGGTTTAATTAAAAATACTCTATTGTTAATATTTTGAGATTGCTTTTTTCATTATTATAAATAATGATATGATTAACATTCTTACAACTGCACATGTATTTCATTATTTCCTTAATGTAAACCTTTAGCAGTGGAGTATGAAGTCAACATTTTTATGAAGGATGATTTTGATCATTAGCTGATTTTTTTTATAGTTTTTTTTTTTAAATATATATTTTATTGATTTTTTACAGAGAGGAAGGGAGAGAGATAGAGAGCTAGAAACATCAATGAGAGAGAAACATCGACCAGCTGCCTCTTGCACACCCCCTACCGAAGATGTGCCCGCAACCAATGTACATGCCCCTGTCCGGAATCGAACCTGGGACCTTTCAGTCCGCAGACCGACGCTCTACCACTGAGCCAAACCGGCTTCGGCCATTAGCTGATTTCTTAAGAAAAATATATTTTTATTGATTTCAGAAAGGAAAGGAAAGGAAAGGAAAGGAAAGGAAAGAAAAGAAAAGGAAGAGAGATAGAAACATCAACGATGAGAAAGAATCATTGATTGGCTGTCTCCTGCATGCCCCACTACTGAGGATTGTGCCTGCAACCCAGGCATATGTCCTTGCCTTGACCAGAATCGAACCTGGGGACCCTTTAGTCTGCAGGCTGACACTCTTATCCACTGCCAAACTGGCTAGGGCAATCCCATCATCAGCTGATTTTTTTTTTTTTTTTTAAACAAATGTCTTTTGCCGGGACTGTTTTGGCTCAATGGATAGAGCGTCGGCTTGGGGACTGAAGGGTCCTGGGTTCGATTCCGGTCAAGGGCATGTACCTTGGTTGCGGGCATATCCCCAGTAGAGGGTGTGCAAGAGGCAGCTGATCAATGACTCTCTCTCATCGATGTTTCTAACTCTATCTCTCTCCCTTCCTCTCTGTACAAAATCAATAAAATATATTTTTTTTAAAAAAAGTCTTTTATTTTTAAATATATTTTATTGATTTTTTACAGAGAGGAAGAGAGAGGGATAGAGTTAGAAACATCGATGAGAGAGAAACATGGATCAGCTGCCTCTTGCACACCCTCTACTGGGGATATGCCCACAACCAAGGTACATGCCCTTGACCGGAATCGAACCTGGGACCTTTCAGTCCGCAGGCCGATACCCTATCCACTGAGCCAAACCGGTTTCGGCATCAGCTGATTTTTAAAAATATAGATATATTTTTTGATTTTTTACAGAGAAGGGAGAGGAATATAGTTAGAAACATCAATGAGAAACATCGATCAGCTGCCTCTTGCACACTCCCTACTGGAAATGTGCCCACAACCAAGGTACATGCCCTTGACTGGAATCGAACCTAGGACCCTTGAATCCCCATGGGGGCTGACGCTCTATCCACTGAGCCAAAAGGTTAGGGATCATCATTTGATTTTTGAGAAAAGTTTTATCAGTTTATACACTGAGTGGCCAGATTATTATGATCTTTGAACGCATAATAATCTGGCCACTCAGTGTATATCCTATATAAAATGCAAATTGTCCCCTAGACCAGGAATTCAACCAGCAGGCAGGCCAGCCAACCCCCTATGTTCCCTCCCCCTGACCAGGCTGGCTGGACCCCACCCATACACGAATTCATGCACCTGTGTTCAGAGATCATAATAATATGGCCTCTTAGTGTATTTATACCATCGGTGTAGGTATACTCACTTCCCCAAACAAGCAGTGACAAATCATTAATTAATTAAGTGCTTACTAAGTACTAGAGACACTATGCTAACTACTGCTCTCATCTGAAGTAGGCAATGCCATTCTTTTTTTTTCTTTGTCAATTTAGTATGTTAAAAATGATATCTTAATGTCTATTAAACTTGATTATTGTTGCAATTTATATTTCATCTGTAATAAAATATGTGTATCTTCTTTGCCCACTTCTCTAAAATGCAATTGGTTCTTTCTTTGTAAGAGCTTTTATCAAATAAAAAATTTGATGTTTATAATATGTGCAAAAATTTCCCCATTTATTTAAATAATATTTACTTAGGGCCCACTATGTAACTGGTATTGGTTTAGGTGCTGGGGATACAATGCCAACATAAAAATCCTTGTTCTCTAATGTCTGTCTTTTGCCCCCCTTTTTAAAAAAATATATCTTATTGATTTTTTGCAAAGAGGAAGGGAGAGGGATAGAGTCAGAAACATCAATGAAACATCAATCAGCCGCCTCTTGCACACCCCCTACCGGGGATGTGCCTGCAACCAAGGTACATGCCCTCGACCGGAATCGAACCAGGGACCCCCCCAGTCCTCAGGCCGATGCTCTATTCACTGAGCCAAACTAGCCAGGGCCTGTCTTTTGCCTTTTTTACTTGTTTATAGTATTTTGAAAAGTTAGAAGGTTTTAAAGTTTTACGATACAAAATATATTAACCTTTTATTTTAAGATTTTGCCTTTGATGTCTTATGCATTACTAGTGTCCCAGTGCACGGATTTGTGCACATTAAAAGGAAGTTAATTAGAATAAATATTTTAATATCACTATTCGCATCCTGCTAACAAAAAGAAAATAAGATTCTACCGAGTCTCCTATCTATCTACTTTAGGACTTCTGTGAGGATCAAATGAGATAAGGCATGGGGAAACACTTCACAAACATCTGGTTATCCACTGTAAAATGTTTGTACCTGGCTATAAAGCAAGTTGGGTTCCCGGCCTGAAGAAACTCCAGGGAGGCTAGTGGCTAGGGAGAGGAAGCTATGTGATATCATTACTCAGCATCCACAGCAACCATTTCTGGGAGGGGCTGGGCTGTGGGCCACATTTTGCACCGGGGGTCTTGGCAGTGTTGGCTGCGATTTGGTGGGGTGTTGCTCTGGGGTGGTGGTGGGTGGGGCCTGTGTCCCACTTGGGGGAAGCCAAGTGTTGGTTTGTCGGTGCCAGCTCCATGGTGCTGTTTATTTTTAAATGGTCAGTGCACATCATGGCAGCTCCTGCATTGAGCGTCTGCCCCCTGTTGGTCAATATACATCATAGCTACTGGTTGGATAGATGGACATTTAGCCTTTTATATAGATTTTTATAATAAGAATCTTCCAAAAGACTAAAGAAATCCAACAACTCCAAAGTCCCAAAGTAACCCCACCCTGATTTAAAAACTGCTTACATCTGTGTCAACCCACTGGCGAACATCCATGGGTGCAGCTGTCATGTCATCTATTTTGTAAACAATGTTGGTTGGAGCCTTCTCTGCATGTCTGATTATCCCCACAATAGTGACCTATATCAGAAGAAAAAAAAGTTTGGTTTTCTTTGAAACAAAAGCAACATTTATATATTTTTAAAAGAAATAATCTTATTTCATTATTCATACCTGTGATATTTCAACACTTCCAATTCTGAACACTTCATCAACCAGAGTGGCAGAAAGCAGCTGAGATATGGTACAGGGTACAATATGCTGGGCTCGGGCTCTCTGAAAGAAAGCATGTACAAAGTCAACTGAAATAACTACTCATTTAATACCTGCTACATGTGCCAAGCACTTTGCATATAACACTAGAGGCCCAGTGAATGAAAAGTTTGTGCACTCTGGGGAGGGTGTGTGTGTGTGTGCGCGCGCGCGCGCGCGTCCCCGTGCGCACGCGCGTCCCCGTGCGCACGCGCGTCCCCGTGCGCACGCGCGTCCCCGTGCGCACGCGCGTCCCCGTGCGCACGCGCGTCCCCGTCAGTTCGCCTGTGCCCTCTCGCAGTGAGTGCCTTGGAGGCGGGAGAGGCTCCTGCCACCAGCCATGAGCCCAGCTTGTGGCTAAGCAGTGCTCCCCTTGTGGGAGTGCACTGATCACCAGGGGGCAGCTCCTGCATTGAGTGTATGCCCCCTGATGATCAGTGCACATCATGGCGACCAGTTGTTCCACCATTTGGCCAATTTGCATATTAGCCTTTTATTATAGAGGAGGATTGGATAAAGCAAGCCTCATTACCTGCGTTTCAGATGGAAACCAAGGTCACATAGCTAACAAATGCCACACTTTAGAATTCAAACCCGGGTTTGCATGACTCCAAAGCTCCTGGAGAATGGCTAAGTTTATATTGCACTAGAGATTCACCGAAATGAGTGAACCAGAGTGGGGACAGCATAGGAATGACCTGCTTTCCGAACAAACTTTTAAGAAGAAACCCCAGCTTTAGGCTGATGGAGCTAGCTGTTCATCACTGGTAAGATGAGATGGTATTTGGAAAGGGTTTGAGAAATGGCCAGTAGAGATAGAACTTTGGACTTGCTCTAAATCTCTCACTCTTTTTTATTTATTTATTTTTTAAAATATATTTTATTGATTTTTCACAGAGAGGAAGAGAGAGGGATAGAGAGTAAGAAACAAATTGGTGATTTCATGAGGGAGCATTTTAGACTGAACCCTAAAACCCCAAAATTTTTGTTGTTGTTAATTCTCACCCAAGGATATTTTTCCATTGATTTTTAGGGAGAGTGGAAGAGAGAGGAAAAGACAGAAAGATCGATGTGAGAAAAACACATTGACTGGTTGCCTTCTGCACGTGCCCTGAGCCAGGGAGGAGCCTGCAATTAAGGTACATGCCCTTGACCAGAATAGAACCCAGGACCCTTTGGTCTGCAGGCTGATGCTCTATCCACTGAGCCAAACCGGCTAGGACTGAAGCATGACCATTTTGATAGTGAAAAAATAGTGGATGAGGAATGAGCATTACAAACTGAGGACAAATATGCACTTCCACAGAATCAGAGGTAATTTACAAAACAAAAAAGCATAGTGGGTTAAAGATTAGACTTCTTCCTGTCAGAAATCAACAGGAGCAACCTGACAACTGTTCTACATGCAAGACCAAACATAGTAGACTTTAGCAGCTGCCAGCTTTACCCCGAAGATCCATGACACTAGCAACATTTCACTGTGCTGAAGCATAGTTTTGAATGGTATTAGCAAGCTGGTGGCAAATAAGCCCAGCCAACCACGAGAACATATACCACAAAAGGCAGCATTTGAGGGAGAAGAGTTTGGTTCTACCACTTAGGAACAGTGTGCTTTTGGTCACATTTCTCAACTCATCTGTACCTCAGTAACCTCACCTATAAAACAAGGAATGACAAAATCATTATGAAAATTAAATATATGGTGAAGAACCTACAATATCACTTGGTACATGTAGACATACTCAATAAATGTGAGCAATTATTGTGTCAGCTATTGTTCCTCACTCTTTATATTTGAAATAGTTTTTAATAAGGATGTGAAGGGATCGACTATATTTTTTAAAGTTTACTTTACGGTATTTTATAGGTGAAGTTATGTGCTATATTAGAATTCACAGATTTAAAATTTGCTGAGGTCCCAGGCTCTCACAACTGAGAGTTTTATTGTATCTGCAGCATAAAAAAATTAAAAATCACTGTAGTAACAGCAGCAAGAACATGGGTTTTGGAGCCAGACTGTACTACAGATGTGTTCAAATCCCAGCTCCAGGCCCAGGACACACCACTCACTATAGCCGAAACCGATCATTGTCTAATAGAAAGATGTGGACAGGAAACCCAGAAGGCTGGTCTACAACCTTAATTGCTGTGAAAGCTAATCACTCACTGTTTAGTTGAAACATTGTTAGCTAAAGCAGCCTCTACCTGTTTGTCTTCTGTAAATTTCTGTTATTGGAATTTCCTGCCTAAAGGCTATGTGTGAATCCCATAGTCTTAATAAAATAAAAAATCACTTGTAGCCTGCTTTTTAATGAGCACCTATTATGTGCCAGAACTGAATGCAGAGTGCCTGATTTGTTCCAAAAAGATTCAGAGAGTGCAACCAGGCACAAGTATGTTCAATTTTGAAAATATAACTTTCTAGCTGACTATGAACCATTATTTTAAGTACTGTATGAAACCACCATTTTTATGGATAAAACATTGGAAACTTCACATGGTTCAATAAAATATAATGGGTTTACAGTCAATAGGAAACATTTAAATCTAATTTACTGTGAAAAAGGCACTGGATTTGAAACACAAAAAGACCCAGGTTTCAGTCTTCAGCTTATAACCATCATCCTTCTCTGAAAAGCTGTTTCAAAACACAGCCCAAGCTAGGAATCCTGAGGTACAAATTCTAACAACTGGAATGAAGAAAAAATAGTTAAACTTAGGGAGAAGAGATGAGAACCAATTATCTAGCTTCTGTTTTCACCTTCAAAGTCTCACAGCACAGTAGAAAACAATTAAATAATTGGAGTCCTCTCTGGTCTTTCCTGGTAAAAAAACAAAAAACTACCACAAAGAGAAGCTGTTTACCAGATTTTGGATTTTCTCAGCACCGTGTGTGTATGTGTGTGTGTGTGTGTTCTGTCTGGTTCCAGTTACTTACTGCGTCAGCTTAGGGAGTCCCTTAAGCTCCCAAACTCTGTTGTACAAGAGAATAAGCAACAAATACCTTATAGAATTATATGAAAAACATAAAGCAACGTCCAAATGCATGAGCATTATCGATGCATTCATTCTTCCCCACCAACACCCACCCCAAAACCAACAGTCTAAGTCAGCGTTTTTCAACCGCTGTTCCGCGGCACACTAGAGATGTTGCCTGGTGTGCCGTAGGTGCAGACAAGAATTTTATAATTTTTCACTATTTTGTTTACTTAATATTTCATAATAAAGTAATTATAAAATACTTTCTTTGTGTTTATTTGATTCCTATTCAAGAGAATTACTTTATATATAGTCAATATAGGCACAGAGTTAAATTTTTTAACATTTTCTAATGGTGGTGTGCCTCGTGATTTTTTTCATGAAACAAGTGTGCCTTTGCCCAAAAAAGGTTGAAAAACACTGGTCTAGGTAAAAGCTTACCAACCTGAACGCAACACACAGAACCTGCCAACTCTGAATCTTACCATCACACCTGAGCGGCACCTCGAGAGGCCACGTTAACCCACGTTAACCCAGTGGTTAAACGCAAACTCTTTTCCCCAAAGAGGACATAACCAGCGTGTGGACAGCTTTTTACCGATCCCCTCCTTACACCTTAGCTTATTCACCCATTCCCCGTGGGATGAGAAGGGTCAGTACCATTATCTGACGGAGAAACGCGCCGCGGACACCCGGTGCGAGCGGCTGCCCCCCCCTCAACTGCCAGTTACAGGGCCGTTGGTCGGGGCGCTGTGCATCATGGCCCCGCGCTCAGGCCTTTCCAATAACACGCGGGGCCACTGACTGCCGGGGCTGTGGGGCAGGCAGTGCATATATATGCTAATATGGTCCCACAACAACCTGGTGAGGCACGGGTTATGAAGAAGGTGAAGAAATCTGTTCGAGCCCTAGCTGGTTTGGCTCAATAAATAGAGCATCAGCTGTGGACTTGGGGGGGGGGGGGGAGATACATGCCCTTGACTAGAATCGAACCCGGGACCTTTCAGTCCACAGGCTGATGCTCTATCCACTGAGCCAAACCGGTTTCGGTCATCATTGATGTTTCTACCTCTCTCTCTTCGTCTCTCTTCCTCTCTAAAATCAATAAAATATCTTAAAAAAAGAAATGTGTTCGATGACACTCTGCAAATAGCGAACAGACCCATGGACTTCAAAGACCTCGCTCTTTCCCCCGTATTTTACCACTTCTCTCTGTTTAACTTAAAAAGGACTCGGAAGACAGAAAGAACGTAAAATAGGCTAATAATACGAGTTCGGTTTTCCCACAAGGCACTGGCCACATCAGTAAATTTCAAAAGAAAGCCAAGGAAACAGTGGGTGCAACGTTTGGGGAGATTCCTTTTCTTTTTTTTTTCAAACGGACAGCACTTAATCAGGAGATTCGGTAAGGTAATAGTTATCAATTCAGTTCATGTTTGCACCCTTCCTTCGCGCAGACATGTTCTCACGGGGATGAACCACGAGCTTCAGGACAGAGCACATAAAAAACTCTTCTCTCAAACCTCAGAGGGAAAGTAGGGGAGGGGAGGGGGAGGGGGAGAGATCAACCAAAGGACTTGTGTGCATGCATACGGGCCTCGCCAGTGGCCATGGACAACGGAGGGGGGGGGGGCATATGTGGGGAGGGGTTTGGGGTGGAATGCGGGGGGATGAGGACAATTATGTGGTACCATAATCAATGAAATTTTAAAAAAAGAAAAGGAAAAAGAAACATTCGTCCAACGTACTGATTTCCTCTCGGCCTGAGAAGGCGTCGGCGATCCAAAGCCCCCGGGGGACTGCGTGTAGCCACCGGCTCCCCCAAAGGTGGAGCTGCCATAGCTCTCAAATCCACCTGGTTTTAAATAACAACCGAGTTAGCATCTGAGCAGCTTCCCCAAGCCTCTGAAAGACCCACAGGCGCCCTCCCCACGTCGCTCCCGCACCCGAACCCTCCCAGCGCGTCCCTACGCTTCCCCACCACCTGCCGCGGCCCCCGATCGCCCAGCTCGGGCTCCCGCCCCTCCCCCTCCGCCACCCCTGCCTCTCCGACCCCCGCGCTCTGGGCGAAATCCTCGCTATTCTCATCCTGCGCCACATGGGTCATTACTATTCCACATCGTGGTCACGATCCCCTCAGGAAAGACGTCCAGAAGGCTCCGGTCCACCGGGTTCGCTGACGCCTCAGAACCTAGTTGCTGTCGCAGCACTACACTTTTCCCGGGCGCCACAAACTCCTTCCCGCGAACGGCGGAGCCAATCACTGTCCAGAACGCTTCTCGCGTCATCCAATCAATGCACGTGAATCCTACGCCATTTCCGGTATTTGCTGGCCTCGCTTCCCAAGTCGCGCGCGCCGTTCCAAGAAGGACCGAAAGCCGCCGCGGCCATCTTTACGAAGGGCACGCACGCTGCGTCGGCGGAAGCGAGAATCTGAGTGAAGGCTGCGGGCGCTCAGAAAAATAACCAATCCAATTATGATTCCGGATCTCAAGCCCCTATGATCCCACCTCCATCCATAAGCGACGCTGGCGTCACTTCCTTTGTTCGGCGTTTTCCTCGGTTCCCGCCCGAATTTTCACCAATCACACGACGCTTCAATCTAAAGAGCTACAGTAGAGCCCTGCGTGTGTGGTTAAACCAATGAGCATGGACCCAGGAACCAAGAGGACACGGTTTGATTCCCTGCTCATGGTTGCAGGTTCATCCCCCAGTAGGGGGCGTGCAGGAGTCAGTTGATCAATGTGTCTCATCATTGATGTTTCTCTCTTCCTCACGCTCTAAAATTCAATAAAATATATATTTTTTAAAATAAAGCGCTAAAGTAGAATTCCCGCTTCAGAGTCTGCACATTGCAGTTCCCCAGGATATGTGCTTACAGGAAACACACAGTCCTGGTTTCACAGCACTTTATCAACTGCATAATCTTGAAAACAAAGAGCCAAATTCCCTTCTTGTATTGCCACCCCTTTTTCTAATTCTACCCAGGGAAGCTATAAAAAACAAAACAAAACAAAAATAAACCCCTACACTTTCCCCCAGGATGGCCTTCAAAACACTCTGAGGATTGCACTCCCGACACCCATCCTCACCCCAGTCTAATCCAGCTCCACATCCTTAGTTGCTTCAACTATTCTAAATATGAGTATGTTCCTCCTGTAGAGAGTGGAACATGTCTATCAGTTTGTGGACAAAAAGAGCCACATGCTCACCTAATAAGCTCAGGGGAGGCCTGGGTGGCAATCTTGCAAATTCAGAGACCTAAAAGGGCCACAAAAGATGGTTTGAAAATTAAATATTTAACTACAAACAGGTTATAGTGGGTAGTCATGTCCTAGGCCGATATTTTCCCTGACAAAGATCAACTTAGATCTCATTTACTGAGCCCATTTGTCTTTTTTCCTCTAAGATAACATATCTATGAGATGTCTGGGTAACTTGTAACTTCCCTTTTTTCTGGAGCCCCTGGGGCACAACCAGATGTGGTGGGTGCCAGGACAGATGCTCAAATTCCTTCATTATCATGTTAATTGTTCCTGTACCACCTAAGTTAAGATGACCAGACGTCTCACTTTTGCCGGGACAGTCCCAATTTTTAATAATTTGTCCCGTGTCCTGCGGCGTTTTTTAAAAAAATTGTTAAAAATCGGGACTGTCGCGCCAAAAGCGGAATGTCTGGTCACCTTAGTTAATGGGCTTCATTTGGGGTTTAATTAGTTATAAATTCAGCTGTGAAGGTTATACATTTAAAAATGAAATGTCTTAGATTAAAATATAACACAATGCAACCATCAGAATATAACTTTTGCACATCTTTTCAAGAGCTTGCTGATCTGACAAATTGAAAAGAGGGCTCAGTTCTCAGTGCTAAAATAACTAGTATTTCTCTATGTGTTAAATGCATTCATCTCTCAAGGTTTACTTTTGTCAAGTTGCAGTCTTCCAGTCACAGTGCTTTTCTTTCTTTCTTTCTTTCTTTTTAAATAAATTTTTATTGTTCATATTATTACAAATGTTCCTTTCCCCCCCCCTTCTCACCCCACCCTCTGTCCTTTCCCCACCCCCCATTGTCCTCATCCATAGGTGCACAATTTATGTTCAGTCTCTTCCCACATCTCCCTCTCCCCTTTTCCCCAAAAATCATCAGTTCACTCCCCTTCCATACCTCTGATTCTATTATATTCAACAGTTAATATTGTTCCTCAGATTTTTTTTTTAGTTTCCTTGGTTTTTAGATTCACTTGTTGATAGTTACGTATTTGTTGTTCATAATTTTTATCTTTATTTACTTTCTCTTCTGAAAGAACCCCCTTCAGCAATTCATATAATTCTGGTTTGGTGGTGATGAACTCCTTTAGCTTTTTTTTATTAGTGAAGCTCTTTATCTGACCTTCGAATCTGAGTGATAGCTTTGCTGGATAGATTATCTTTGGCTGTAGGTTCTTACTATTCATCACCTTGAATATTTCTTGCCATTCCCGTCTGGCATGCATGGTTTCTGTTGAGAAATCAGCTGACAATCGTATAGGTGTTCCTTTATAGGTAACTACCTGCTTAGCTCTTGCTGCTTTTAATATTCTTTCTTTGTCTTTTGCTCTTGGAATCTTAATTATGATTTGTCTTGGTGTGGTCCTCTTTGGATTCCTTTTATTTGGAGTTCTGTGTGCTTCCTGGACTTGTAAGTCCAATTCTTTCACCAGGTGGGGGAAGTTTTCTGTCACTATTTCTTTCAGTATGTTTTCAATATCTTGCTCTCTTTCATCTTCTGGGACCCCCATAATTCTGATGTTGGATCGTTTGAAGTTGTCCCAGAGGTTTCTTACATCATCTTCAATTTTCTGGATTCTCTTGCCTTCTAGCTTCTGCAGAGGAGTGTCTTCTGGCTCTTTATGTTCCAAATCTTTGACTTGATTCTTGCGATCTTCTATTCTGTTTTTAGGACTCTGTAAAATATTTTTTATTTCAGACAATGTATTCTTTATTTCTTGTTGATCCCTTATCATTTCTTGTTGATCCCTTTTCATATCCTCATAGATCTCATTTATTTTATCGGCCTTTTCTAGGAGACTCTTGAAAAACTTTATAAGTGTGGTTTTGAACTCTATATCCAGTCGCTTTTTGTCCTCCATTTCTTTCGTTTGTGATCTGTTTGGTTTAGGCATTTTCTCAGGCAGCTTTCCTGATGGGGCGGGGTTTCAGGGTGGAGCCTACAGCCTTGGCTTCCGTCAGCCCCGCCCTATGCGGGTCCTTCAGTACTTGTTGCAAGCGACTCTGAGAGAAAGGTGCCCTCGATTTTCGCCTGCTGCCAAACTGTCTATGCTCTCCCCCAATGAGTCCGGTATTGGGGTTCAGTTCAGTTGGAAGTGGAGTTGGAGGTGGCGTTCAGAGCAGTCTGGAGCCCCTGTCTCCTTCCCGTCAGGGCAATCCCGCGGCACAGCCGGCCAGCCCTTCTCTGCGCGCTGTGTGCGAACCTCCGGGACCTCCTCTCGCTGTTCCCTGGGGTTCCGCCTTACAGCCCAGCTCCCTATGGGTGAGCCTGGGTCCCCGGGGTCTGGCCTAGAATTGGGGTTCAGAGCAGTTGGAGCTGGGCCCAGCACAGTCGGAGCTTTTCTCTGCTTCCCGCTTGGGAACGCCAGCCAGGCACTCGGCCTCCCTCCTCTCCGGCTCCGTCCTCTCTGCGCGCCGCGTGTCTCCGTACCTTAGGCTTTTACAGCTTCTCCGCGCTTCCTTCTGGTTTTCTCCTTGCTTCTTGTTGTAAGATTTCCAGTCAGTCGACTTTCCTGTAGTTCTGGGTAATGTCCATTTTATATTTTAGTTGTATTTTGTTGAAATTGTTGTGTGCGGCTGCGGCTAGTTGCCTACCTGAGCAGCCATCTTGGATTCTCTCCACAGTGCTTTTCAAGAAGTGTTCCATTTCCCTCTCTAGGCTATTATCAGGACTGAAAAGAGGAGCAATGCCATTTATTTATTTATTTATTTATTATTTTTTTAAAATATTTTTTATTTTATTTATTTTTTACAGAGAGGAAGAGAAAGAGTTAGAAACATCGATCAGCTGCCTCCTGCACACCCCCTACTGGGGATGTGCCTGCAACCAAGGTACATGCCCTAGACCAGAATCAAACCTGGGACCTTTCAGTCCACAGGCCGACGCTCTATCCACTGAGCCAAACGGGTTTTGGTCCCCCCAACAATCTTGAGGGCAGGGACTGCCCTGGGTTCCCCCCTGGAACATGTTTCCCAGCATGAGTGAATGGATTACTCATAGTCTTGATTCATTTGTGAATAAGCGGCTTTATCCCCAACTAACAGTGAAGTTTTTTCAATGGCAAAGACCAGCCATGATATACAGGTTTGTTTGTTCTCCAAGAGCTTGTGAATTTGCCTCTCAGTGACAGGGTTAGGTGAGTTCCGTCAAGAAGCCAGTTGCTGCCGAAACCGGTTTGGCTCAGTGGTAGAGCGTTGGCCAGGCTCGATTCTGGTCAAGGGCATGTACATTGGTTGCCGGCACATCCCCAGTGGGGGCTGTGCAGGAGGCAGCTGGTCAATGTTTCTCTCTCATTGACGTTTCTAGCTCTCTATCTTTTTCCCTTCCTCTCTGTAAAAAAATCAATAAAATATATTTTAAAAATTAAATTAAATTAAAAAAAAAAAAAGAAGCCAGTTGCTGGCTGGACTGACTGCTCTGAGGATCTGGCAGTGTTACGGATGAGACAAGGGGACCTTGGTTCTTGTCTCCTCCAAGGAAAGATTTCAATCAAGAGACAAAGTGTAGAAAAGCAAGCAAGAATTCATTGACTGCAGCAAAAAACACATGTAGGATGTGAAACAAGGAAGAAGGTAGAGCCCATTAGTGTGGCTCAGTGGTTGAGCATTGACCTATAATCAAGAGGTCAAGGTGAGGTGAAACCAAACAACCAGTGGGTCCAAGCTGCCTGTCGCTACAGGGTTGAATCATAGATGAGTTTTTACTCCCAAACTGCCGGCAGCATGGGGGAGCAGCTGGCCATCCACAGAAATCTGCTCTGCAGCCCCCCATAAGCCAGCTGCATATGTAAGGTAGGACAAAGATTCCACGGGGAAGCAGGGATCTCAGGCACGGAGAGGTAGGCTTTGTGGGATTACCCAGGATGTGCTGCCGCTGCCCTTGGCTCCCCTGGTTGCAAGTCTCACAGGGTCCTCAGAGTTTAGGAGATAAGTGCCTGTGGGGGGAGGGGAAAAGGACAGGAGGGGCTTGGGCACATGAACTCCCTGGGACCTGCATTTTGAGGGGTTCTAAGGCGGGGCGTTTAGGTTTGGGGGGAGGATCAATAAAATATTTATCAGCTTTATGCTGATGTACCAAGATGAGATTTATTATCTTAAGTTGTTTATCCTTGGGTGTGGTTAGCAAGTGGCACTATCTGTCTCCCTGAGGGTGATTTAAGCTATTTACCCTCTGGTTGGGGAGAAGTACAAACCATTATCTCTTTTCTTTGTTTGTTTTTGTGTGTTTTTTAAAATTTCTTTATTGATTAAGGTATCATGTATTTGTCCTCAACCCCCCATTCCAATCCCTCCCTCACTCATGCCCACCCCCCATTGTCCTCGACCACCGGTTAGGCTCATATCTGTGCACACAAGTCCTTTGGTTGATCTCTCTGTCTTACCCCCATTCTCCCTCTGAGGTCCAACAGTCTGACCATGGCTCCTTATCTCTGGGTCTGTTCTTGTTCACCAGTCTATGTTGTTCACCATTTCCCCTAGATGAGTGAGATCATGTCCTACTGGAAATATAAGAATCAAAAAAATGAGACAAGCAATAATCCTTATGCTGAAAGGCATATGAATCAGTCTGTAGAGAGTTTCTTTCTGGGCCAGCAGTTCTTTTGAGACCCAATTTCAAGGTCAAACGTTTCCTTATGTGTACATGTCAGCAATGATATTTCAGTTCTGGAAGGTGGGCGAACCATTATCTCTTAAGTGTCCTTGGTTTAGGGAAGAAAGGACTTGATAGGTGGCTGCAAGCTGCTATTTAACCATCTGCCTTAGCTTCCCTTTTCCACTTGTCCTGGGATTTTCCGAGCTTCCTATTAGCCTATAACTGTGGGACGGGTGCTGCTTTCTATACCCAGTTCACACCCTGCTGGACAACGGAGGAAAAGCCAGAGGAGCTTTCGATGACTGGAACCACCAGGTGACAGGACAGGAAGCTCTGCTCCGGCGAGCAGCCACCACTACCATTTAGGAAGCCTGTGGCTGGAACAATAGCGCCTGGAAAACCCCTCGTTCCCTGTGACGCAAGCCCCAAGGATGAGCCTGCTCCAGCTGCTGGTGTTCCTGGCCCACTGGGGAGCCGCCAGGGCTGGACCAGGTAGGCTCTGCAAATGCCTTTGATGTCTTCTGTGACCTCAGTGTTTCCGGGGAAGGGGTCCTGGCCCTGAGGGTCCGCCATGGGCCAGCAGTAGTGTGGGTTTCTGACTTCCTGCAGGAAAAATGTCACAGCTGAGTCCAGGAGTGTTAGAGGATGTTTATTGAAGCTGCAGACAATGGAACAAGGAAGGGCTGGGGAAACCAGCCTAGGCTGGCCTGCTTTGGCTTACTAAGAAGTCCGAGAAAAGGGGCCTTGGGCACAGGTTCAGGAGGTTTGTCTGGGACGAATGGCTGCTGGCCTGGCTGCAAGCCTCTCGGGTCCTTTCCCGGTGAGGAGATACATGCCTGTGGAGGGGGGAGGGGAGAGGCTCGTGTGCTCCTGGGAGGGAAAGCTGGTGCAGGACCTTCGTTTTGGGGGGTTCTACAGGCTGGGCATTGAGGGCGGGTCTTATGCTGATGTACCCGAATGAAGTTTATTCTCTTAACTTTATCTGCACTGAGGTATGGTTGGCAAGTGGCACTGACTGGATTTCTGTTGTGTCTCCCTGAGGAGGGTGATTTAAGCTATTCACCCTCTGGATGGGGAGGGAAGGGCCAATCATTTCTTCTTCAGTGTCTTTGGTTTGGGGAGATAGGAGTTACTAGACGGCTGCAGACTGCTCTGCATGTAGGTTTTCTAGATGGCGGTGTGCTGCTGTCTCACTGTCTTCTGTTTCCCTGTTTCACGTGTCCGGGCTTAAGCCGCTCAGAAAGCTGGAGGTGCAGCTAAAAATAGCTGGGCAGGGAGGCCCTCAGAGAGTTAGGAGGCGGTGGGGGTGCTGTTTGAGCCTGAGCGTTGTAAGTGGAGGTGACCGCTGGCCAGGGGAGGGACACCGGCCTTGCTAAGAGGTAAGGGGGAGACATCAGAGCAGCCTGCTGGTAGAGGAGGAAGGTGGCAGGAGATGGTGAACTCCCTGAACAGATGTTGGTGGAGGGCTGCCATGCCCCAGGAGCTATTCCAGGACCCGGGAAAGAAAGGAAAACAGGCAAAGCCCCCGTCCCCACAAGCATCCCTTCACCTGGAAAGAAACAACCCAAAAGTCAGGTGTCCGTGCACAGTGTTCCCGCAGGTAACAGGGTGATGGGAAGTAACACCGCAGGAGAAAGGGGGTCCTTGCAGGGTGGCCAGAGCAGAGCTGCCTACTAAAGGGGCATCTGAGCAGAGACCTGAGGCTCAAATGAGTGAGAGAAAGAGCCATGTGGACATCGGGAGGAGAACATTCCAGAAAGAGGATGGACAGGGCATAGGCCCCGAGCTGCACATGCAGGTGATGTGCGTGAGGATGAGCAAGGAAGCCAGCGTGGACCAGGGAAGGTGGGAGAGATGAGGTCAGGGAACCAGGGAGTGGGTGGCAGCAGCTCGTGTATAAATTTGCAGACAATTGAAGGAGTCAGAGGGAAGTGGGACACCGTTAGAGGGTTTCAGGCAGAGCTGTGATGTGATCTGACATGTAAACCTTTAAAAGGAGCCTTGGGCCGAACCGGTTTGGCTCAGTGGATAGATGGTTGGTCTGCGGACTGAAAGGTCCCAGGTTCCGGTCAAGGGCATGTGCATTGGTTGCAGGCATGTCCCCGGTGGGGGGTGTGCAGGAGGCAGCTGAACGATGTTTCTAGCTATTTCTCTCCCTTTCTTTTTGTAAAAAAATCAATAAAATATATTTTTAAAAATAATAAATAAAAGGAGCCTTGGGCTGCTCTGCTGAGGAGAGGCTGTAATGACCGGAAGGCAGGGGAACCAACTGGTGTCTGTGTGCCTGGAACTTTCCTAATTTTGCCACTTAAAGTGTGGCGCCTGGGACCCTCCTGCAGTCCTGGGCAAAGGGGAACGGCCGGTCACCTGGGAAAGGAGAGCAGCCAGACCAGGGGAGGCTATTGCCACCATCGAGGGAGAGAGGAGGGCGGCTCAGCCGGGGTGCAGGACCGGAGGTGGTGGGAGATGGTCTGTCTCTGAACCAGACTTGCTGACAGGTGTGACGGACAGTGGGTGTGAGGCGGGACTCCAGGGGCTCCAGCTGGAAGGACAGCTGTCATTCCCTGATGTGAGGGAGGAGGAGATGGCAGTTTGAGGGGACCCGTCCAGTCTGCGATGCCTGTGAGAGGCTAGATTGCCATACAGTTAGAGGGGAGGCAGTGGGAGGGCGGGACCTGCAGTTTTCCTTCGGATTCTCCACTGCCCTTCTCTGGGGTCCTTTGCCTGAAGCCATCGCGAGGATCCAGCAGCCTTTCTGCAGCTGCAGAAATGGAGGCCAATGGGAAGGACTGGCACAGGTTCTGCTCCATTCTGGTCAGTCCTCTGGTCACCCACTTCCTCAGACCCTACTCAGGAGCAGCTGAGAGCCTGGCACACAACCAGCACTGAGGACGATGTCCAAGCAGAGCTGACGTTTGTTTATTGAGCAGTTATGCTGGGCCGTGCTAGGTGCTCAGTGGTCTTTGTTGTTGTTGTTGTTAATCTTCACCTGTGGATATTTTTTAAAATTGATTTTTAGAGAGTGGAAGAGGGGTGGAGAAAGAGAGAGAGAGAGAGAGAGAGAGAGAGAGAGGGAGAGAGAGAGGGAGAGAGAGAGAGGGAGACATGGGAAAGAGGCACATAGACTGGTTGCCTCCTGCATCCCAATTCCAGCCGGGGATCAAGCCTACAACTGAGATACATGCCCTTGACCAGAATCGAACCTGCAACCCTTCTGTCTGTGGGCCCATGCTCTAATCACTGAGCCAAGCCTGCCAGGGCTAATGTTGCTTTTAAAATGAATTCTTGCCCAGGGGAGGGATAAGGATTTGTTTGGTCAGTCATTTACACCTCAGTGTGAACGAGTTTCTGCTTCTTTCCTGAGACCAGATTTAGGTCCAGAAAGGCTGTGAAAGCTAGGACTCACCAGGGAGGGAAAGTCAAGTAGTGGTGACCAGGGACCAGACTTCACCTCCAGCCTGCCCTGAGGCGTGGGGGGTGCTTTGCTCCCCAACAGAAGCCGGATGCCTGGGCCCAGCTTCCTGAGGGTTGGGCAGGTGTTGACTGAGAGACACAGGAAATGGAGGGGAAGTGACAGCAATGGCGAAGGGTGAGGAAATCCCAGCCTCAGCAGCTCTAGCCATTGAGAACACCAGCCAGGGCCAGGTCAGATTTTTGTATTTCCCTGGAGCATGGTAAAATCTGGCTCTACTAGTAATTATGGGCTCTGAGAAACCTGCCCAAGGCCACAACTAGTATGTTTGCTTAACCCTGACTCTCCCCGCCTTCGCTTTAAGCAAACACTTTTCTTAGAACTCCCGAAGGTTTCTTGAAGGTCATGCCTCAGCCCAACCCCTCATGTTGATGCTGGGGATGCTGAGGTGGGAGATGGAGAGGGCCTTGTCAGAGGTCACAGGTCAGGGTCAGATCAACTGGTCCCTGGGCAAATCCTGTGGCCCAGTTTCTCTTTCTTTCTTCCTTTCTTTCTTTCTTTCTTTCTTTCTTTCTTTCTTTCTTTCTTTCTTTCTTTCTTTCTTTCTTTTTTGCTCTCTCTCTCTTTCTCTCCTTCCTTCCTCCCTCCCTTTCTCTTTCCCTCCCTCCCTTTCTCTTTTTCCCTCCCTCTCTCCCTTCCTCTTTCTTTCTCTCTCCCTCCTTCCTTTCCTTTCCTTCCTTCCTTCCTTCCTTCCTTCCTTCCTTCCTTCCTTCCTTCCTTCCTCCCTTCCTCTTTCCTCTTTCTCTTTCCTCCCTCCCTCCCTCCCTCTCTCTCTCTCTCTTTCTTTCTAAAATCCTGTGGCCCAGTCTCCCTCCCTCCCTCTCTCTCTCTCTTTCAAAAAATGTATTTTCATTGATTTCAGAAAGGAAGGGAAGGGAGAGGTAGATAGAAACATCAATGACAAAAAGAGAATCATTGATCGGCTGCCTCCTGCACACCCCACACTGCAGATCAAGCCCGAAACTCTGGCAGGTGCCACTACTGGGAACCGAAGAGTAACCTCCTGGTTCTTAGGTCTATGTTCAACCACTGAGCCACACCGGCAGGGCTTTTTCTTTCTTTTTGTAATATCTATTTTAGAGAGAGAGAGAAACATCGATCAGTTGCCTCCCATACATGCTCCCACCGGGGACCAAACCTGCAACCTGGGTATGTGCCCTGACCAGGAATCAAATCAGCGACCCTATGGTGCATGGGCTGACACTCACCCAACAGCCATGCCTGCCGGGCCCGTGGTCCGTTTTCTCTGGACCCTTTCACCTGCACAGCTCCCTCCTCCAGCTCCTGGTTCCCCACTGCCTCCCCAGCTGCTCAGGAGGGCCTGGCCCTGAGGAGGGTCTCCTCTCCCCTGCAGGGAGGTTCTGGCACATCTCGGACCTGCACCTTGAACCTGACTACAAGGTGTCCACAGACCCGCTCCAGGTGTGCCCATCAGCTGGCTCCCAGCCGGTGCACAGCCCGGGCCCCTGGGGTGACTACCTCTGTGACTCCCCCTGGGCCCTCATCAACTCCTCCGTCCACGCCATGAAGGAGATCGAGCCGGAGCCCGACTTCATCTTCTGGACCGGGTGAGACCCACAGCACGGCTGCGCGCCCCTGGGTGCCTGCCCCTTCTTGCCCTGTCCCCTTAGTCCCCCCGAGTCCCCTTAGTCCCCCTTAATCCCCCTCAGTTCCCTTAATCCCCTTAGTTCCCCTGAGTCCCCCTTAGTCCTCCTCAGTCCCCCTCAGTCCCCTTCAGTCCCCCTCAGTCCCCCTTAGTCCCCTGAGTCCCCCTGAGTCCCCCTTAGTCCCCCTTAGTCCCCCTGAGTCCCCCTTAGTCCCCCTGAGTCCCCCTGAGTCCCTCTTAGTCCCCTTAGTCCCCCTGAGTCCCCCTTTAGTCCCTCTTAGTCCCCCTGAGTCCCCGTTAGTCCCCTGAGTCCCCCTCAGTCCCCTGAGTCCCCCTGAGTCCCCACACCCAGCCCAAAGGGACCCTGGAGGTGGCTGATCCCAAAGTCTGTGCCCTCCCCTTCGAATCTCCCGGCCTCAGCAGCATGCAGCTCTCACGTGGCTGGGGACAAGGTCATGGCATGCCTGGGCATGTAGAAAATTCCCCCGTTTTATATATATATATATATATATATATATTTTACAGAGAGAAAGGGAGAGAGATAGTTAGAAACATCCATCTGCATGCCCACTACCGGAAATGTGCCCTTGACCGGAATGGAACCTGGGACCTTTCAGTCCACAGGCTGATGCTCTATGCACTGAGCCAAACCGGATTCGGCTGAAACTCCCCGGATTTAAGTTGGAGGATGAATAATGCAGCCACTTCCACTGGGGTTTAGGGACTGCAAGCCCTAAAGATCCAAAAGCAGGGACGGGAGAAGGTGGGCGCCATCACTATCCCCATTGTACGCATGAGCTCATGGGGCTCAGAGAGTTTAAACAACCAGCCAAGGACCCACACAGGTCAATGGCAGAGCCCGGGTTTGAACTCTGTCCTATGTGATTCCCAACTTAGCCTGGCCAGACCTCTGTTCCGTGGCCTCTTTTCTCATAGCAGAGCCCCACACTACCCGCCCCCCTGCCTCTCCCCTGCCCGCACCCCTTTCCTCATTCCCCACCCTGAGCTGCACACTAACTGGCTGTTGGTGTTTTGCAGCGATGACACCCCTCACGTGCCCAACGAGAGGCTGGGAGAAGCGAAGGTGCTGGAGATTGTGGAGCGCCTGACCAAGCTCATCAGAGAGGTCTTTCCAGGTGAGAGCCCGCCATTGGTCCTCCGCAGCACTGCCTGGGCCTCACGCGGTGCCAGGGCACAGCAGCCCTCACCCACTGACAGCAACGGCACTTCCCACCGCCCTGCGAGGAACATGGGAGCTGATTGGCCTGCGGATGCACACAGAACGTATCCATGGAAATGATGAATCATTGATCGGCTGCCTCCTGCACTCCCACACTGAGGATCCAGCCCAAAACCCGGGCAAGTGCTCTGACCAGGAATTGAACCGTGACTTCCTGGTTCAGAGGTTGAGCCATGCTGGCTGAGCTAGAAGGTTTTCCAGTTGATAATACACTTGCACATCTGCTGATTTCCTAACATCCAGGATGCCATGGACTGTAAGATGCATCGTTTTATGCAGAGGGGTGCACGCAGATGTACAAGGCAAGCCGACCCAGCCCCTTCCAGGCCCTGCCACGCACTAGCTGGGTAATCTCATCAAGACACATTTCTCCCTGGGAAAATAAATGCTGGTACCGCCCAGAGCATTGCTGTGAGGCTTCAATAAGCCAATCCATCCACTCATTTAGTCAACCAACAAATATTTATTTATTTTAAAAATATATTTTATTGATTTTTTACAGAGAGGAAGGGAGACAGATAGAGAGTTATTGATAGAAACATCGATGAGAGAGAATCATCGATCAGCTGCCTCTTGCACACCTCCTACTGGGGATGTGCCCACAAGCAAGGTACATGCCCTTGACTGGAATCGAACCTGGGACCTTTGAGTCCGCAGGCCGACGCTCTATCCACTGAGCCACACCGGTCAGGGCAACAACAAATATTTATTGAGCATTTACTATGGGAGACACAAGTTTAGAGGTAGGTAGGGGACATGGTGATGGCACAAGACATCAGGTCATGACCTCATGGAGCCTGTAAGGAGCTTCCAGACGTCAGGCACATAGAAGCGGCAAAAAGAGGGAGGGATGCTCTCCCTTCTCTTGTGCCCCTGAGATTCCAGGAATTCGTGTTTTTCTTAAATGGATCCTTAATGGCTGCCAGCATTGGCTTCAGAGAGGTGAGGTTTTTCCAGACAATTAAGATGCTGGCTTCCTGCTTTGTGAACAATTCATGGTGAGCATTTTACCCCTTCCTCCTTTCTGCAGAGCCTCTAACAAACCCCACCCCCCCGCCCCCACTCCACCACTCCTGTCACACACTTCCAGCAAGTGGCTCTTCCCTTTTTGTACCAGCCACACACCTCGTTACTCAACACCTGCCAACCTACCGCAATGCCAGGCCTCTGGGCTGGGACTGGGTGCCTGGCCCCAGGTCTACGCGTCGGTATAAACTAGGTGCTCAGTAAATACTTCTGTTTCACGAGTGAAACTTCTTCTAAGACCTCCGGGAATGAACCAGGCCTTTCCCCCAACAGGAAGATGTCCCAGAATTGACAAGAACAAGGAACACTAAATACTAAGTGTCCTTTTTAGGAAGATACTTATTTTTCTTGATTTCAGAGAGGAAGGGAGAGGGAGAGATAAAAACATCAGTGTTGAGAGAGAATCATCAATTGCCTGCTATCTGCCTCACACTGGGGATCCAGCCTGCAACTGGTCCAGAGTTCAGTACTCAACCACTGAGCCACACTGGCCAGGCTAGCTTTCTCTTTCTCAGTTGATGCCTCATCTCTGACCAGAAAACTTTCTGCTGGGAATGGGGTTAGGGTCAAGGACCAGAGAACTCGCTGCTTCTCCTTCCCAGGTCTCAGGAAAGTTAAGTGAGTTTCTATTCAATGAAGTTTTCAGTTTGTCTCTTGATTTCCCTCATCTGGATAAGCACTGAATATTTTTTTCTCATTGCTCTTCTCCATCAGCTCCGATGGCCAATGGCCAACTGAAAATGATGAACTCCACGTGCTTCCCCATATATATTTTTGTATTTTTCCTTTCCTTCCCAGATACTAAAGTATACTCCGCTATGGGAAATCATGACTTTCACCCCAAACACCAGCTCCCAGCGGGGAGCAACCGTATCTACAATCAGATAGCAGAACTGTGGAGACCCTGGCTCAATAATGAATCCTTTGCTCGCTTCAAAGAAGGTACTAATACCATTTGCTACCATACGCACTCATTGTACTCAGAGGTCTAATCTAATTCATCTTTACCACATCCCCAAGAGATAGGTCTTTTCCTTACACCTTATCTTTTAGAGATAAGGAGACTGAGGTTTGAAGATACCAGATCACTTTGGCCAAGGTCACCCCTTAGGGAGGTGGATCTGATAGCAGAATCCAGGGCTGACTCCAGTGTCCATGCTCTTAACCCACGGCACTAATGAGGAGGAGCAGTGAATATTTATTGAGAGTTTATTGTGTGCCAAGCACTGGGCTCAGTGCATCACTCGACTCCTTGCAAATACACTAGGAAAGAGCAGTGACCTTCCATCCAGTTCAAGCAGGGTTTCTCTTGTCGCTATTGACCTTTGGGGCAGGTCTTTGTAGTGGGATCTGTGCTGTGAACTACTGGATGTTTAGCAGCATCTCTGGCCTCTACCCCCTACATGCCAGTAACACCCCCAGTTGCAAAGCCAAAAAATGTCTCTAGACATTGCCAAACGCTCCCTGGGGGACAAGACCACCTGGCTGAAGACAGCTGACCCAAAGACAGGCTGCCCAAGGTAACCCCAAAGACACTCCACTGCTGCGGGGCTCCCCATTGGCCAGACCAGCCAGAAGCCCGCGGCACAGAAGCCCATTGGCGTAGCTCACATAGATCAGCTCCCAGGACAAAGAGCTGAGTGGAGAAGCGTTGATGACGCATCTGGAGGGGCAAGCACACCTCACTGTTACCACCAGGATACATACAGATGAGGACACTGAGACGGAGACCTTAGGTAACTTTCCCAAGTTGCGCAGGAAATAAGTGATAGAAGCAGGATTTGAACCCAGGTAACCTGGCTCCAGAGCCTTAGGTCTTAACCCATGATGCCCGTCTCATGGGAAAACGGGAAGGGAGTATTGAGGGAGGATGTGGGAGAGTAAAGGGGTGGAGGTGTGTTTAGTCAGTGGCAGAGGACCCCTTCATGTATCCCTGGCCGTGATGTCCTAGGCGCGTTCTATTCTGAGAAGTTGCCGGGGACGGCTGGGCGGATCGTGGTCCTCAACACCAATCTGTACTACACCAACAATGAGCAGACGGCCAGCATGGCCGACCCGGCCCGGCAGTTCCAGTGGCTGGAAGAGGTGCTGAGCAAGGCGTCCAGAGCTGGGGAAATGGTAAGGGCTTCCCCCCCCCCCCCTTCTCCTCCTCCCCCACTCACTCTTGAATCACTTCCTGCCTGAGGCTCCCACCTCTGCACAAATTCACCCTCTCTTTGCAGATACATCACAGGCTGGAGTGGGGAACCTTTTCTGCCAGGGCCATTTGGGTATTATAACATCATTTGTGGGCCGCACAAAATCATCAACTTAAAATTAGCCTGTTATATTTGGTTAAACATTTAATTAACTCACCACCAATGCCTTGGAAGAGCCAGACCAAATGATTTCTCGGGCCTTATATGGCCCGCAGATCTTATATGGCCAGCGGGCCAGACATTCCCCACCCCTGACAGAGGGTCTTTATCAGCCTGGCACCCGGGGGTGGGGGTGGGGGGCTTTGTCCATCCTCAGAACAGCCCATCCCACATTGTGGGCGGGACTTGAAGGGATGCCCCGTCTGTGGGGAAGCAGGGACTGGCTGGAATGCCTGTGAGGAGGACTATCCCAGAGGTCGGGGTCCTCGGGAGGGGGGGGGGGGGGGGGACTTGCCGAAGGCACTTCCTGCCTTGACCTTCCCAAACAAGTCCTATCCCCTCGGGTGTTTTGCTAGAATCTCTATGTTTAATCTTTAAAGACCTGACCTTATAGAAACATGTGCTTTCTCAAGGATACTTACCCTGCTGATTGTATCTAGAGGTTAATTTTCCTTCAAGCTGTTGTTACAACAAAAAGCTAAGGAGGCAGGCAATCGGGGCTATTTTAGTTGCTAAAGCTAAACAGTCCCTTAGCCTTCTCTTTCACAGACATGTGTGTCAGAGTAATCTATTCATCTGTCGCTCAGGGTCTGCTGGTCAGCCCTGGCACCGTCCTTGTGGTGTGTCCAGCTCGTCTGCTGGGCTGGCAGCTCCCCCAGTACTGGTCCTGTGTCTCATTTGCTTGAGTCCCTGCACGGAACAGCCCCAGCTGGTGCTTCTGAGCACTCACTGTGCATTATCTCACTTAACTCTCAAAGCTCCACCAGTTAGGTGCTATTCCTGATGAAAAAACTGAAGCTCATGGGTGCTGATGTGGTAAAATATCAAAGGGCTTGTCTGCATGCAGATGAGCACAACCAATGGACACAGACAGCAGGGGCGTGAGGACATGTGCTGGGAGGTGGGAGCGGCCGGGGAGAGGTCAATGGCGGGGGGAAAGGAGACTTTTCTTCAAACAATAAAAAATTTAAATTAAACAAAACAAACAAACAGGAGGAAGTTTCCTTTGAACTGGGTTTGGAAGTCTGAGTAGGATACAGAAGTGAAAATGCAAAGGGCACTCCAGGTGGGAGGCGTAGCATGGGCAAAGCAGAGGTGGGAAGCATGTGAGAATACTGGGATCTGCCGGGAAGAGGGGAAGCACACGGGGTACACTTGAACCTGTCTGCTTGCCTTTGGGGAGATGGGCAGGTTTTTAAAAAAAAAAAAAAAAAAATATATATATATTTTATTGATTTTTTTACAGAGAAGAAGGGAGAGGGATAGAGAGTTAGAAACATCAATGAAAGAGAAACATTGATCAGTTGCCTCCAGCACATCCCCTGCTAGGGATGTGCCCACAACCAAGGTACATGCCCTTGACCAGAATCGAACCTGGGACCCTTCAGTCTGCAGGCCGATGCTCTATCCACTGAGCCAAACTGATTAGGGCAATGGTCAGCAAACTCATTAGCCAACAGAGCCAAATATCAACAGTACAAAGATTGAAATTTCTTTTGAGAGCCAAATTTTTTAACTTCTTCTAATGTCAGTTCTTCAAAATAGACTCACCCAGGCTGTGGCATTTTGTGGAAGAGCCACACTCAAGGGGCCAAAGAGCCACATGTGGCTTTCGAGCCTCATTTTGCCGACCAGGGAGTTAGGGCAATGGGCAGGTTTGAGAGGGCCAATGCAGGGCTAGGTGGGCATCTCTGAGCCCCTCCTGGCACTCCTTCCTCACAGGTGTACATCATCGGCCACGTGCCCCCGGGGTTCTTTGAGAAGAAAATGAACAAGATGTGGTTCCGGGAGGGATTCAACGAGAAGTACCTCCAGGTGGTCCAGAAGCATCATCGAGTCATCGCAGGGCAGTTCTTCGGGCACAATCACCTGGACAGCTTTCGCATGTTCTATGATGATGCAGGTACTCTGCCTGGAGGGCACCTGCCAGCCTTCCTCCCTCCCTCCTCTCGCCAGCCTCTCTCAGTCCCATTGTCTCTCTCCTAACAGGTGCCCCCATCAGTGTCATGTTCCTTACCCCGGGAGTCACCCCCTGGAAACCCATATTCCCTGGAGTGGTCTATGGGGGCAACAATCCAGGCATCCGACTGTTCGAATACGACCGAGCCACACTGAGCCTGCAGGTCAGGAGCCCTGGGGCTGCTGAGGCTGGAGGGGGGGGGGGGGGAGGAGGAGGGAGGGGCCTAAACACATCACCACACTCCCTAACTCTTTCCCAGCTAATCCGCACTCTAATGACCACTGAGTCTCAGGAAGGTCAAGTTACTCCCCCGCCCTGCTAGAACTCAGGATCAGACCCCTGGTGCTACCTCCAAATCCTGCCACCAAATCAGGCCATTTCTTCTTCCCCAAACTCCCTTCGCCCCGGATCATTGCCACGGGCCTCCTACCTAATTCCTCTGCCTCCAGCACTGCCCTGCGGTAGCTCACCTGCTACACACTACAGAAGAGATTAATCTCTGCTTTAGCAGTGGTTGCCAACCTTTCAGACTTCATGGACCACCAGTGGTCTGAGGACCATTGATTGGCGACCGCTGCTCTAAAGCACTTGTCTCTCTCCTGCTCTATAACCCTCAATGGCTCCCCAGTGTCCCCAACGTGAGATGGTATTCAAGTATGCCCTCGGGCCCACTGCCCACAGGTCTGTCTGTGTTCTCTACCCCGATGACACTGCAGCTAAGGCAAGTTCCCAACTCATCAAGCAGCCCATCACCTCCTGGGAAATGGGGGTGATAAACGCAGTTCCTCCATCAGATTCAGTTAGCAGATCTCTCTCTCTCTCTCTCTCTCTCTCTCTCTCTCTCTCTCTCTCTCTCTCACACACACACACACACACACACACGCACACACACACACACACACACCCTGGTCAGCAGTAAATGCTCATTAGCTAACAGCAGTCATCATGGAGGAGGGGCAGAGGCCAGGTGCAGGGCTGGGGATGGAAGCAGACAGCTGCTCACAGCCGGCCTCCCGCCCCCTCTGCAGGACATGATGACTTACTTCCTGAACCTGAGCCAGGCGAACGCGCAGGGAGCGGCGCGCTGGGAGCTCGAGTACCAGCTGACCGAGGCCTACGCGGTGCCCGACGCGGGCGCCCGCTCCATGCACGCCGCGCTGGGCCGCATCGCCGGCGACCGGGACGCGCTGCAGCGCTACTACGTGTACAACTCTGTGGGCCACGACGCGCGGGCGTGCGACGCGCTGTGCCGCGCCGAGCACGTGTGCGCAATGCGCGCGGTGGCCGCGGACGCGTACGCCGCCTGCCTGCGCGCCCCCGCCGCCGCGCCCGCGCCCCGGCTGGGGCTGCGGCTCCTGCTGGCGGCGCAGCTGAGCCTGGGCGCCTGGCTCGCAGGGTGACCTGTGCCGCCGGCTGGACCGCAGGGTTTGCCTCCTCAGTCTGGGTGTCCTGGGCCGGCGTCCCCACTGGGGGCTGGACTCTCACTGTCCCGGCGTCCGCAGGTGAACGGGGACGCGGCGGCCAGATCAGGAAAGAAGCCCAAAGACCCTGCCACAGCCCTTTTCTTCCAAGTTTTACATGTATTAAAAAAGCTCACGATAGATCTTAGTATGTGCATTACCCTTTCCATATGTAAATAGTGTTTAAAGCAACTCCCTTGCTGTTAGTGAAAGTCCCTGCCCCCACAAGGATAATGGGAGTAAAATGCGCCGCAGGGACGGTGCGCCTAGTAGATCCTGGGTCCTCGGTCTCCCCTGCACGTGGTCCGAACTCTTGAGTTCACCGAGTCCCGCAATCTGGGATCAAACAGGCCTCTCTGTTTTGTTTCGCAACGATGCCCTGTGAGAGGCCGCGGTTCTGGCCTGGGCGCTCCCCTCCGGGCCATTTTCGCCGTCCTGGGCCCGCAGGAGCCTCCAGTACAAACAGGCAGGTGGCAGCCTGAGCGACCAGAGGCGGCGCCCGGCGGCCCGCCCTCTGGCGGCGGGAATCCCGGCGCCGACGGCCACGACTCGAAGGGGGCGGGGCGGGGCCTCTGGGGGCGGGGCCTGCGGGCACAGCTCCTCCCCGGACAGGGCGGGGAAGGGGAGGGGACTCCGGTCCTGGGGGCGGGGCCTGCGGTATCGCTCTGCCCGGACAGGGCGGGGCGGGGAAGTCCCGCCCAGGAGGCCGGGCCTCGGAGCCTCGGAGGGCGGTGACTGCCTCCTTCCGGCTGCCAGGACCTCGCCGGGCAGGGCGAGCCCCAGCCCGGAGGGAAGGAGCCGGAGAGGCCGGCGGGCCATGCCCTGCTCCCTGCGCGCCATTCTCTTCCGGGACCTGGTCCTGGGCGTGCTGGGCGTCTCCGCCTTCCTCGTCCACCTGGGCGCCGACCTGTGGGCGGTGAGCCAGTACGTGCTCAGCGGCCGCTACCTGTGGGCCGCGCTGGTGCTGTCGCTGCTGGGCGTCGCGTCTGTGGCGCTTCAGGTCTTCAGCTGGGTCTGGCTGCGCGCCGACCCCGCCGGCCTGCACGCCGCTCCGCGCTCCGTGCGCTGCCTGGCGCTGCTGCACCTCCTGCAGCTGGGCTTCCTGTACCGGTGAGCGCCCGGCATCGGGGAGGGGGGCCGGGCCCGCGGTACCTCCTGCGGCGGGGCCACCTGTACCGGTGAGCGTCTTGACACGGGAAGCTGGTGGGGAGGTGCCCCGTGGGCACCTTAACCTACAAGTGAGTTTCCAGCTCCTTAAAAAACAGCTCCGGTCCTGGCCGGCTCAGTGGATAGAGCGTCAGCTTGCGGACTGAAGGGTCCCAGGTTCGATTCCGGTCAAGGGCATGTACCTTGGTTGCGGGCACATCCCCGGTAGCGGGTGTGCAGGAGGCAGCTGATCGATGTTTCTAACTCTCTATCCCTTCCTCTCTGTAAAAAATTAATAAAATATATTTAAAAACAACAACAACAGGTTCAATCTCGGTCAAGGGCACATGTCCCAGTTGCTGGCTTGGTCCCCTGTTGGGGGTGTACAGGAGGCAGCCTATCGATGATTCTTTCTCATCACTGATGTTTCTGTCTCTTCTCCTTCCTCTCTGAAATTAATCTCTATGTTAGAGGCCCGATGCATGAAATTCGGGAAAGACAGGCCTTCCTTCCTGGGGTGCCAGCCCTGGCTTCCCTCGAACCTGGACCCGGGCTGCCCTCGCAGCCATGGCTTCGTCCTCGTTCTGCTGTTTGGTCTTATAGGCACATCAGCTCTTTATTAGATAGGAGATATATATATATTAATCTAAAGGTAGGTGTGGCGGGCAGGCCTGCCGGGAGGAGTGAGGGAAAGAGTGGAGAGCTGGCTCCTGAGGCCGAGGCCAGCGGACAGACCAGGGTTCCTTTTCGCTGTGGATGGGCCTTGGGCCGGACACCCGCCTCCTCTGGGACTCAGTTTCTCCTTGTTCCGGTGGGGACGGTCTGCACGCCTGCCTCTGTGTGGTAAGGATGAAAGGAGGCCTGTGAATTGTGTGCAAACGCTAGCCAGCTTCTGAGAGCCTCAGCAGCCCTGACCCCAGTACCTGTTCCCTCGCCCGAGTGCCTGTCGCCTTCTTTCCCAGCTGCATTCTCCCGGACATTCCTCTCCGCCTGCCCCTGCCCCCACCCTGACCAGTTAAGGGGGCAGAGAGGGGGAAACTGCCACCAGGGGCCAGAGTCAGGAGACAAAGTTGGGAAGGGATGTGGTCTGGGTTGGGATAGGTGGGTGGAGTCAACATCTGCTTTTGAATCCTTTTTTGTTGTTGTTAATCCTCACCTGAGGATGTTTTTCCATTGAATTTTAGAGAGAATGGAAGAGAGAGGGAGAGACCGAGAGAAATATCGATGTGAGAGAAACACATTGGTTGGTTGCCTCCTGCAGGGGCTCCGACCAGGGCTCAGGGGAGGAACTTGCAACCAAGTCAGTGCCCTTGACCAGAATGGAACCCGGGACCCTTCGGCTCACAGGTTGATGCTCTGTTTACTGAGCCAAACCGGTGAGGGCTTGAGTCCATTTTTACAGTCTCTCCAGCCCTGACGAAGCTGCACGGAGTGTCCAGGAGTGGGCAGGAGTGGGCGAGAGCGCGGCCTTGAATGTTGCATTTTGCCTGAGGGACTGACGGGCGTGGGAGGTGGAGGGGGGCAGGGAGAGGCACACATTACCGTGTTGGCAGGCCTCAGTGAGCCCTGAACCCATCACTGTATTGTGCATCTTCCCGTCTCCTGTTTCGGCTGCGTGTGAGGCAGACGACGCCCTGAGCTTTGGCTTTGAAAAGGATCCCTGTGTCTGCCTGTGACTGGGCTGAGGCAGGGCCCTCCATGGTGTTGGGGTCCAGAGGCAGGACCCCTGCTGAGGGAGAGCCCGAACGGGCTGCCTGCCTGCTTCCTTCCTGTGTCGTCCGTCCGTCCCGGGGTAACAGTACGTGTCTGATGAATGAATACCGGGGGGGTAACAGGACGTGTCTGATGAATGGATTCCGGGGGGGGGGGGGTAACAGGACGTGTCTGATGAATGGATTCCGGGGGTAACAGGACGTGTCTGATGAATGGATTCCGGGGGGGGGGGGGGGGGTAACAGGACGTGTCTGATGAATGGATTCCGGGGGGTAACAGGACGTGTCTGATGAATGGATTCCGGGGGGTAACAGGACGTGTCTGATGAATGGATTCCGGCGGGGGGGTAACAGGACGTGTCTGATGAATGGATTCCGGGGGGTAACAGGACGTGTCTGATGAATGGATTCCGGGGGGTAACAGGACGTGTCTGATGAATGGATTCCGGGGGGTAACAGTACGTGTCTGATGAATGGATTCCGGGGGGGTAACAGGACGTGTCTGATGAATGGATTCCGGCGGTGGGGTAACAGGACGTGTCTGATGAATGGATTCCGGGGGTAACAGGACGTGTCTGATGAATGGATTCCGGGGGGGGGGGGGGGGGGGTAACAGGACGTGTCTGATGAATGGATTCCGGGGGGTAACAGGACGTGTCTGATGAATGGATTCCGGGGGTAACAGGACGTGTCTGATGAATGGATTCCGGCGGGGGGGTAACAGGACGTGTCTGATGAATGGATTCCGGGGGGTAACAGGACGTGTCTGATGAATGGATTCCGGGGGGTAACAGGACGTGTCTGATGAATGGATTCCGGGGGGTAACAGTACGTGTCTGATGAATGGATTCCGGGGGGGTAACAGGACGTGTCTGATGAATGGATTCCGGCGGTGGGGTAACAGGACGTGTCTGATGAATGGATTCCGGGGGGGTAACAGTACGTGTCTGATGAATGGATTCCGGGGGGTAACAGGACGTGTCTGATGAATGAATACCGGGGGGCGGGGGGGGGGGGTAACAGGACGTGTCTGATGAATGGATTCCGGGGGTAACAGGACGTGTCTGATGAATGGATTCCGGGGGTAACAGGACGTGTCTGATGAATGGATTCCGGGGGGTAACAGGACGTGTCTGATGAATGCATTCGCAGTGAGCGAATGGGCTCAGCCCCCAGGAACCACCCGAGACCCGCTGTGGGGGGTGGAGGCCGTGGTGCACCTTCCACTCCCCCCTCACGCCGGGGGCCAGCCAGGCCTGTCTGCCCGACCTCTGTGCTCTCTCAGCTCCGCCCCGGCCTCCATCCCCACGGCTCCGAGGCTCTCGTCCTTCCTCCCTGGATTGTACCACGGCCTCTTAAACAGAGCCCGCTTCGGCCTTAGCCCCCACCCTCCCTCCTCCCACACCGGGGAGTTCTGTCTGAAGCCCAGTCTGACCCGTCTCACCTGTGCTCAGAGGCTCTCAGTGGCTCCCTTCCCCACAGGATCCTAAGAAATCCTCAGGCTTGCCGAAACCGGTTTGGCTCAGTGGTAGAGCGTGGGTCTGCGGACTGAGGGGTCCCAGGTTCGATTCCGTTCAAGGGCATGTGCGTTGGCTGCGGACACATCCCCGGTAGGGGGTGTGCGGGAGGCGTCTGGTCGATGTTTCTCTCTCATCGATGTTTCTGGCTCTCTGTCTCTCTCCCTTCCTCTCTGTAAAAAATCAATAAAATATATTTTTTAAAAAAAGAAAGAAATCCTTAGGCTTGCTAAACTTGGAGAACTATCGCCTCAGGCAACTTTCTTGTGTGCCTTTGGTATTCAAACAGCCCTGCTGATTAGCTCTTTGGCCCTGTTTCCCCATTGGAAAAATACGGATGTTGTAAGGTCTAAATGGGACGAGGTTTGTGATGAACTTGGGATAGTGCCTGGCCGGCAGGAGCAGCAGTAATTATTGTTGTTGTTTAAATTGTTGGCAGACCACTTCTCTTTTAAAAAAATGTTTCGTATGTTTTCTTGATTTCAGAGAGGAAGGGAGAGGGAGAGATAGAAACATGCACGATGAGAGAGAATCATTGATTGGCTGCCTCCTGCACTCCCCCTACTGGGGATGGAGCCCGCAACCAGGGCATGTGTCCTTGACCGGAGTGGAAGCCAGGACCCTTGAGTCCTGGCCGCCGCTCCGTCTTGCCCACAGCGTGTGGGACTGGAGCCCGCCTGCGTCTGCCTGGTAAGCAGGGGAAGGGGAGCCCCGGACACTAACCCGCCCGGCCGCCCCGCTGTGCCTAGGTGCGTGCAGGGGCTGCAGCAGGCGCTGCTGGTGTGGCAGCAGGAGACGCCCGCCCCGTTCGACTTGGCCTACGCCGACTTCCTGTCCCTGGACGTCAGCATGCTGCGGCTCTTCGAGACCTTCCTGGAGAGGACGCCGCAGCTCACGCTGGTGCTGGCCATCGTGCTGCAGAGCGGCCGGGCCGAGTGCTACCAGTGTGAGTACGGCCGGCGGGCGCCCCCCTGTGTGAGGAGGTTCCCGCGGAGGTGGGGACCGCCCCCCTCTTCCGCAGGGACTGCTCAGAGGATCGGCCCGTCCCCAGGTCCGGGCTCCATTCCAAAGGCACATCCCAGCCCTGGCTGTAGGCGTCTGGACCAAGGACTCCACCCTCCTGAGCGTGTTTCCATCTGTGAAATGGACCTGACACACAATCCTACCTCCGGGGACTGATGAAGGACCGGGGTGATGCATACACCAGGTGTCTGGTGCATATCAGAGCTTAATTGTCGTTTTTACTCTTTGGCAGACAACAGCTAGAGGGGGTGTGTAGGGTGCGACGCACAATAGACACTTGTTGTCCATGAGGTGTGTGTTGGGCGCCTTCCCCCACTTAAGTTGTCATTGAGCATCTTTGTGCCTGTCCCTGCGAGGACCCGCCCCTGCCCTGCTGGGCTGGCGGGAGAGTCTGCAGAGGGAGAGGCCGGTGGCCTTATAAACCAGGAGTCTGTGCGCTGAAGAGCTCTGGGGAGGTTTTCTCCCGTGAAAGGGAGGTAACGAGCCCAAGGACTCCAGCTGTGTCTGATTCCAGGTCCAGGGCCGCCCCTTTTCTGCCTCCTGCCCCGTCTCCCCCCCCCCCCCACTGTAAATGCCACAGCCTCCCCCGGGGCCAGTCTCCCCTCCGCTCTACTCCCTGTGTGGCCTGGCCTCAGGTCCCATAGCTGTACAAGATGGGCTTGGACTTGACCTCCAGGGACGCTTTCAGCTGCTCCTTTGAGCCTGTGTATTAATTGAAAAGACCAGTAATAGCAGCCATCACGATCGAGTGCCTGCTGGTAACGGCACTGTGTAGAGTGCTTTATTGTCAGTGCTCACACCAAGCCCTGTAGGATGGTGCTATGTGTATCTCCATTTTGCACAAGAGGAAAGAGGCACAGAAAGGTGGGCTGATTTGCCCTGGGACACACAGCATACACTGGGCACACGTTTTTCTTTGTCTGTTTGAGGGCAGGGAGTGTCTAGGACCAGGGCCGAACGGATACAGGCTACACTGTCTGTGTATGGGAGGACGGGGAGAAAGGAGAGAGGGAAGAGATGGATTTTCCCACCTTTTTATTTAGCAAACATTTGTGCCAGTACTGGGCTGCCAGTGGATCCCAGGGGAGCAGAATCTGTTTCCTACCCTGAGGAGCTGAGAGATAAGGAAATTGGTAATTAGTTCAATTCGGATCTGGGTGTGTGGCTCCAGGGGGTACTTCCGGGTCAGGAGGAGCAGGCCTGCGCCCTGGCCTTCCTCACCTCGTCAGCAAAGCTTGTCCAGGCCAGAGAAGGCAGGTGCGGGCAGGCTGGAGGAACGGCCCTGCTGAGACCTGGAGCGTGGGAGTTAGCGAGGACCACGGCCACCGATGTGGTTCCAGGCTGGGCGTGGTTCCTGGCCCAGGACGGGTCCCGTGAACACCTGGCGAATGGACGCGGTGGGAAGGAGGCAGGAAGTGTCTGGAGACATTCCAGCGCCGCTGCCCCCCCTCCGGGCCCTGGTGCCTCTCGCCCAGCGTGGACAGCCAGCAGGTGGGAGAGGGCCCCACTGAGTCTCGGGAAATGGAGACCAGGGCCCAGTGTGAGCAGGAGGAGGGGGGTGAGGATGCACCATCCATACGCAGGGCACCTTCCGAGGCCTGTCGCCACCGGATGGGGTTTCCCGCTTCCCTTTCTGAGAGTAAGAAAGGGGGAACCGGGTCTGCTGACTTCCAGATCCGACACAGGCCCGGGCTCTTCCGGGAAAGGAAGGGCTGCAGGGTTCTTTAAGACGCTGGGTTAAAATCGTACACCTGTCGATGAGGACAATGGGGAGGGGGAGGTAAGGGCAGAGGGTGGGGCGGGAACCAGGTGGAAGGGAGCTATGGTGAGGGAAAAAGGAGAAACAATTGTAATAATCTGAGCAATAAAGATTTATTAAAAAAAAAAAAAAAAAGATGCCAAGGCCCAGGGGTGCAGGTGTGGGTGTCTATGCCACACCCCCTCTCAGGTGGCACTGGAGACGGAGAGCTTTGTGGTGAAGGGCAGACCCCGCAGTTGAACCTCAGGACTGTTTGGTGGTGAGAACCATGCTCTCCAGCTGTAGTTTTCCCTTCACCACGCTGGGGGTTCTCATTCCCGCCTCGGGGTGGTTCCGAGGGCCCCAGGGCCCGTGAGTGCTGGGGAGCGCCCGGCCGGCTGCCCCCGGGCTCAGCCGCTTCCTCCTCCTCTCCGCAGGGGTTGGCATCTGCACGGCCTTCCTGGGCATCTCGTGGGCCCTGCTCGACTACCACCGGGCCCTGCGCACCTGCCTCCCCGCCAAGCCCGTCCTGGGCCCGGGCTCCTCCGTGATCTACTTCCTGTGGAACCTGCTGCTGCTGTGGCCCCGCGTGCTGGCCGTGGCCCTCTTCTCGGCGCTCTTCCCCCGCTACGTGGCTCTGCACTTCCTGGGCCTGTGGCTGGTGCTGCTGTTCTGGGTCTGGTTGCAGGGCACCGATTTCATGCCAGACCCCCACTCCGAGTGGCTCTACCGGGCCACGGTGGCCACCATCCTCTACTTCTCCTGGTTCAACGTGGCCGAGGGCCGCACTCGCGGCCGCGCCACCATCCACCTGGCGTTCCTCCTGAGCGACAGCGCGCTCATGGCGGCCACCTGGGTGACGCAGGGCGCCTGGCTGCCCGGCGGGGTCCCGCTGCAGGTGCTGCTGCCCCTGGGCGGCCTCAGCTTCCTTCTGGGGCTGGCGCTGCGGCTTGTCTACTACCGCTGGCTGCACCCCAGCTACCCCTGGGAGCCTGACCGGGTGGACGGGACCCCCGCCCCCCGCTCCCTCCAGCACTACGAGCTGCCCACGAACAGGCGCATGGACCATTTGGCTCGGAATTTCTTCCCCCAAGGCGACGAGGCCGCTGTGCCGTGGCCGGGGGAGGTGAACGGGGTCCTCTGAGGCGGGGCCAGACCCAGCCAGGGGACAGAAGGACACACACAGTCAGTGGTTGGTGTGCAGGAGAAGCTGCTGTGGGCCTTGACTCACTCCACAAGCACTTGATGCCTGATCTTGCCAGCACCGGAGACTAGAGTTGAGTAAGACAGAGGCCTGCTTCCAGGAGAAGAAGACAGGAAGGACCACGCCCTGGAGGGCCAAGAGCCGCAATTCTATCAGAACACCTGGAGAGGGCAGAAGAGATCCCCTTTTCCTTTCCTTCCAACCAGTATATCTGGTGCCCAAAGCACCCCAAGTTTTCACTCAAATAGCTGGTGGAGGTGCTGTCCCGGCCCTTGGCTCTCCTCTCCTGGAAGCCAGGACGCCGAGCCAGCTGGCTTCCACCAACCCAGCCAAGGCCTCATGCAGCTGGCCCGGCCTCTGCCCCGGCGCTCAAGGGCCTGTCTTTCCACCAGGTGCCTTGTGAGCCTGTGGCCTGGCCATGGCTCAGCCCATGGAGTATGTTTTATACGTTAGACAGTGTACTTTCTACCTCAGAACCTACTGTGAGGGGGAGAGAAGGTGCGTGCCTCTGTGTCTCTGCAGGTGAGAGACACGCATGTGTTGTTTCGTTGAACAGTATTATTTTGTTGAACAGGTTATTATTAAAACCTTATAAAATCCTCCAAACTAGTTGTGTCGTTACACTACATCTACAGAATTCAAAGCCGCTTGGAAAGAAGGGGTCAGGGACACAGAGTCCACCGCTCAAAATCGGCGAAGGCCTGGGGACAGAGGAGAAGGGGCTGGCGCAGGCAGGACTTCTCACCTTGTTCTCTGAGTTTCGGGGGCTGGCGAGCCGGTGTGGGGTTGGTCGTTCAGGGGGGCACCAGCACCCAGGTCTGGACTGGCCGGCGCGCTGCTGCTGGGCCGGCAGGAGCCTCAGACACCTTCAGAGCCAGAAGTGAACGCGGAGCCCAGGTGGAGGGCTTTGCTGGAAGCTCAGAGAGGGTGAGTGATGAGGGGGCTTAAGGAATGTGGACGTGGGCAGTGGTGCCAGGCAGGGGGAACCTTTTGCTGCTCTCAGGTCTGTGGGTTGGAGAAACAAGGAATTTTTCGCCAGAGCTCTCATCTGTACTCGAGATGAAGTTGTCAAATGATGGCAATATGTATGCAATTAACTCCTAACAGTGTATACCGATACTACCTAAAAAGCTATCGAACAAGTTTCATTTGTAGATATACTTAAACGTTTACAGGATCACCCTAGCTGGTTTGGCTCAGTGGGTAGAGCGTCGGCCTGTGGACTGAAGGGTCCTAGGTTCGATTCCAGTCAGGACTGACGCAGGAGACAACCAATTGACGGGCTTCTCTCACATTGATGTCTCTGTCTTTCCCTCTTTCTCCCACTCTCCCTAAAAATCAATGGAAAAATACTCTCGGGTAAAGATATAAAAAAAGTTAACAGCATCAAAAGCTTTAAGATGAGTGACATTACACACCATTAGAAATTTCCTTTGAAAATTCCCATCAATCATTTTTTCAAATGTCAAGAAACCCGTTTTTGAAGAATAAAAACCTCCTGAATTGTCTGCCACCAAAAGTTGGTTGAGAAATGTGCAGGTGTTTTTCCTTATCGCAGGGGAAGATGAAGGTGTTCACTCTTTGGGCTTGAAAAGCAATCAATGTTTGTGCTTACAAGCAAGGAGATAGCCACTCACAGGTTTGCTTCATCTACAGTTGTGGTCCAGCATGTGCCCCTTTTTCTTCTGAATCCTTACCCAAGGATATGTTGTTTTGTTTATTTTTAGAGAGAGAGGAAGAGGGATGGAGAAACATTGATGTAAGAGAAAAACATCAATCAGTTGCCTCCTGTACTCGCCCTGACTGGGAATCGAACCCACAACCTTTTGGTGTAGGATGATGCATCAACCGAGCCAACAGGGCCATAAGGTACAACTTCCTGTTGAAAAGTTTTAGTTCTTAGAATACATGGCAACCTCATCTTTTCTGAGGTGATTAATTTGAAAAAACAAAAAACCTTGTAGTCTGACATATATGGTACTTGGAAGCTAGGTCTGAATTCGGATTTCCTTCATTGAAATAAAAGGCAAAAGAATTCTTGATTTCTCCAGACCAACAATGGACAGACCCAAATCTGAAGAAATGGAATGAGAAAAAGTAGCTGATGGGACATGAAATCAGGCCAAATTAAATAAGGTTTGATGCCAGTTTGCCTATTTTATTGCTTTTGTGTTTTAAGCTCAGCATAGCAAGTTCCTAACAATTAAATTTCAATATATTTGACAGAAAATGAAGTCTTTTATACTAGTCCTAAACTTTAAAAAGCAATATATATTATATTCTTGATTTCAGAGAGGGAGGAACGTCAATGATGAGAGAGAATCATTAATTGGATGCCTCCTGCACACCCCCTACTGGGGATGGAGCCCGAAACCTGGGCTTGTGACCTGACTGGGAATCGAACCTTGACCGCCTGCTTCACAGGTAGAAGCTCAACAACTGAGCCACGCCAGCTGGGCTCAGTGTGTTTTATTGACCATTTACTTGTCCTGGTTTAGTGATTAGAGATCCAACTCATGCTCCAAAGGGTTGGTTGCAGGTTTGATCTTGGCCACGGGCCTGTGCCTGGGTTTAAAGTTTAGTCCCTGGCCCTGGTTGGGGCGTTTGCAGGAGGCAACACATCAGTGTGTCTCTCTCATCGGATGTTTTTCTCTCTCTCCCTCTCCCCCTCTCTAAAAACAAATGGAAAAATATCCTCGGGTGAGGAGCAGCTAAAACTAACAAACTTTTGTTAAAAAAACGAACAAACTTTTACTTGCAAGTTATTTTTTCCCCATGTACATTTTTTTTTATACCAAAAGGTTAGTTACTTTTTTCCTACCTTTTTGGTGAAATTAATTACAATGATTACAAGGGTGGTATCTTTTAATGAACTCCAGATTTTTATAATGAACTCCTCGGGTTTTTAGAAAACCGTACGTAGGTGCCTACCAGCTGGGCAACTGTGTGGATCCTATTCAGAAAAGACACAGGAGCAAACTGTATAGAAAATAAAAACTTTATTTTTTTCAAGTTTACAAGATAGTTCCCATGACATATAACATTATGGTCAAAGACTCTACAGCCATGAATGCCCGCAGTCACATAAATATATCCAATCCAATCAATGCCTTTTCCTGCTGAGTGAGGCATCTGTAGTCCAGAGGGTCAGGTTTTGAGAAGTCGCCCGGAATGGGATGGCTCCTGTCAGTGCATTAGGAACGAGCCAGTGAGCCTTGCTTGCTAGAGCTGTCTGACTCAGAGGAGAGAGACAAGGCCTCTGAACTGGGTTTCCTCTGGTGGTTTAAAATACTTTAGAATTTGCCCTGGCCAGCATGGCCCAGTTGGTTGAGCACCCTCCCGTACACCGAGAGGTCCTGGTCAGGGCACAGGCCTGGGCTGTGGGCTCCATCCCCAACAGAGGATGTGCAGAGGCAGCCGATTGATCGATGTTTCTCCTCTCTCTAAAAATCAATAAGAACATACATATTTTAGAATCTCAGAATCCAGATTTGGCTTGTATAGTGTAAATCCGGGGAGTTCCAACTTTTGGATGAAAAGGAAACCAATTTAGTGGTAAGAAACAGAAGCTTGCTTAAAGGGGCCCTGCTTGCCCCTTCCTGCAGGAGAGGAACACCCCAAGCTCACCACCCCTTGGCTCAGACCATCACTCTCCCAGGAAGAGGGAGACCAGCGGTCCCTCCTCCTCCTCCCTGTGCTTCAGCAGCACGAACACCCATTCAAGGGCTGGAAATCTAAAAGCTCCACCCGCTGCAGCTGGCTTGCCAGCCAGGCCCTCCTTGGAGCTTCAGCGCTGAGTTTGTGTAAACTGCGAACAAACCGTGGCACAAGTCTCCGGGACGCTAGCTTTGGCCCTCCCAACTTGCGGAGCAGAAGATAGGGACACCCCAAACCAAATAAAAGCATCTACATCTGGAGCAGGAACCATTCTCCTGGACACCACCGGCTGCCCCAGGGGCACTGGACAGGGTGGTGCTAAGGCACAGTCAGTTTTACATTCGAGAGTCAAGCTGCCTCTGAAACCCAGGACGCACTTGACAACTCCGGATCCCTTCCTAGGAAAGTCCTCACCCCGAGATGTGCAGACCCATCTTCTAGAACCGGTGCCCAGCTGGGGAAGGTGCGTCACGTGGCTGATCTCATGGGGATTCTTTCTAGTGAAGAGGGCTTCCCCCGCGTTGAGAGGACCTCCAGTGTCCTGGGGCCCCACTCATTCTCCTTTCCAGGCCTCTGTACTGGGAGGAGAAACACACGGTGGAAGAGGAGCGCTGTGTTCCCTGGACAAGTCATTTTGGCAAAGGGGAGCCTGGCCCCTTTCTGCCTGCCCCTAAAGGAGGGTGGCAACCACCAGCGAAGAGCACGGACTGCTCTGCTGAGCTCCTCCCTTCTCTTGGTCTTTTACAAAGACCTCCGCCAGGCAGTCGGGGAGGAAGGAAAAGACCACTGCAAAAGGGGCCACGTCATGTTCTAGGAACAAAGAGCTCCTCCCAAAGGGCAGGCAGAGGGAGGGGTTGGTTGGATCTGGATCCATGATGGGGACCACTCCACGGCCTCGCAGGAAACCAAGTTACACGGCCGTAGGTGGAGGGCTGGGGCCTGGAAGAAAGATCCATCCTAGAGCTTTCTGGGTCAGTTACAAAGCAAAGATCCATCCTAGAGCTTTCTAGAATCAGTTACCGAGCAGGGCAGAGCAGTGTCTGGGCAGCCGTGCTGGATTCAGACCAAGGTGAGGTCTGCCTTATCGACTGCATAACCCCACCTCCGCCCCACCAACGGGAACAAGGCCAGAGCAGCAGCTGAGTAACGAGCACTGACGCCAGCTCCTCCAAAGACCTGTTCCCTAACATTGTGAGCCCTGAATTGTTCCTCATTCAGTTCTGAAGGAATGTGTGCGAACAGCCTTTCTCTGCTATGGATGACCTGGTCTCAGGAGGACTCTGGCCTCTCGGTGCTGCAACATCTCTGAAGTGAGTATGCAGATTCTCTGGGGTCAAGCAGGTAGAGCTGGGGTTGGTCAAGGAAACCTACTGAGTTCCAGACGACACCTCTCTGCAGCCTGGGGGAGGCTGAAGGCCCGCAGCTCTAGGGAAGTTTATCCTGCCCGAGCAGATGCCCAGGCGGGTCTTGGAGGGATGGAGCATCCACAAACACAGTTGGGCTAGAAGGCTCGCATCCATCTTCCCAGAGGCCAGGCGGGGAGATGTCCCTGCACTTGGCCCAGGATTAAGTTTCCTGGCATGGAGTACGGTCCCAACAACTTCGTTTAAAACAGGAGTATTTTTGGCTTCTGATTTTCCACTTTAGAATGAAATTTGAGAAGTGGGAAGGGTCTACCATGGGAAAATTGGTTTTGATCACAGCAACCTCTTCAGTTCCAGACAGAGATCTGGGTAAATATACTCAGAATACCCTCCATAGGCTTAAGGGCTTCGAAGAAAGTCAACTACATTGGTAGTTTTGGCCAAATGTAGTTATGAGCCTGTCCTCAGACTTATTTTGACTTATTGGGTCCAAAGCCCAGGGGTTGGCCGGAGCTGCATGGAGGTGGCTGTGAGGAATTCAGGGCAGAAAAGGGACAGGAGCTACACTGGTGACTAAGAAGGCAGGCAGGCTGTAGGGCGAGCATCTGTTGGGGAGGAGTGCCTCTCTGCAGGAGGAAAAGGTGGAATATTCCTGGTTCAAGAACCAAAGAAGTGAAAATTCCCAAGAAGCCTTAGTCCCGTCTCTCCAGTTTAGAGATCAGCCCCCTGGACATAGTCTTTGAATCAGAGTCAAGTGGAGGGCTTAGCATGTACTGTCTAAGAGAAGAAGTTCCTGGGATTGTGCCATGTGGTTAAAGGGGAAGAGGGATTGGCAAGGGGACTAAGGCTTCTAGGTTGGAAATTACCAGAGTCTAACGTTAATCAGTGTCCAGTGCCCCACAGTTCAGCAAACCAGAAAATGGAAGAACAGGAGAGAAACCATCCTAGAAAGCAGACCACTGGAGCAGCTAGAGGTGCTACTGTCACACAGAGAGAGGTATTTCAGATATTTCAGTTACTATTTCCCAAGGAAAGGGTACACATCCCTTTCTTGCTAGGCAAAGAAAGAAGGGAAAACCTGCTTCAGAGACCAGACTCTTACCTATAAAAATTACATATACGTTCACTGGGAATATGTTCTACAGCTAAGGAGTTTATAAAGACTGCAAGAGATTGTTATAACAAAAGTCTGCCACATTTATCCTATCACCACAACTTAACAGCAGTTCTCAACCAGGTCATGGACAAAGAGTGCAACTCTGCCCCCCAAATTTCCTTTTGTTTTTTTCTTCTTCATTTTTGAAACAAAATTAACAAAACAAAAAACACAAGAATTAAAAGCACTGTGGCTGCAGTGAGTCTATTCTCTCAATCCACTGTCCTGCTTCTGCATGAGAATGAACATGGGGCTGCAGCTCACTCTTAGCAAAAACCAGCTCCATCCCTTGTAGCTGTTGGTTCTGATTGTGTTCTCGCCAGCATTCCATGGAAAAAGACAGAGTTCTCAGTTGGTTCCAGTCTCCGGCTCCTTTCAGGAGTGAAAAGCAGCTCATGGGGAAGGCTCTTCATTCCAGTTCTTAGAGGAAATCAAGCTCCAAAGCCTGGTGCAGGGACACTAGGTCTCCATGGTTTGTGATCCTCCAGAAAGGCATGTTGTGCTAGGAGAAAGCAGGGACAGCTGGTTAATCCAGCTTCTTCTGGGAGGCCACATCTACCCAAACCCTTTTATCCAGACCTCTCCCCAAGGCTCTTGTAATCCTCTCTTCTCCTGCCCACCTCACCTCATGGGGCTGCCATTAGGGTCAAATAAGTCATATGTGTAAGGACTTTGTACATTATAGGACAATCTACAAATGTGGGAGGTTTTTATTAGGTTTCAGTGGTAGCTATGTTTTGTGAGATATCTACTTATTCTAGCTGCTATATAGGGTCTTCAGGATCAAATAAAATAGCCACACAAGAAATTAGTATCAATATTACATTTTCTTATAGATAGGCAATTTCCTTTAAGTTACAGAGATACAAGGCCCAAATCTTGTTCATCACTAAGATTCAGAATATACAGATCTTGGAAATAATCCCACTATATAATGTGGTCAGAATTATGTCCAGTATACTGTGTCCTGTTCTGAAAGCCTTATAAAGGGCTTTGACAAATCCAAGTGTTAGAATCTATATTCTATGAAGCTGCAGGAGACTAGTTTTACTGATTGTCTTGTTCAAACTGGTTACAAATGACCCAGAATTTTGAAGTCCTAGAACAGTTCTTTTGACATGTAACTCAGTGTTTTTTCTAGCTTGCACATACTATTTAAGAGGCTTTTAATGTAGAGAAGAGGAAGCTGGGCTAGGCCTGCAGGTCTTTGGTGAGCTATGGACATGGGTCTCTCTTCTGCAGGATGGGGTTTGTAAAAAATAAGGCCTACGGCTGAAACCGGTTTGGCTCAGTGGATAGAGCGTCGGCCTGCAGACTGAAAGGTCCCGGGTTTGATTCTGGTCAAGGGCATGTACCTTGGTTGCGGGCACATCTCCAGTAGGGGGTGTGCAAGAGGCAGATGGTCAATGTTTTCTCTCATTGATATTTCTCTCTCTTTCTCTCTCTCTCTCTCTCTCTCTCTCTCTCTCTCTCTCTCTCTCTCTGTAAAAAAAAAATCAATAAAATATATTAAAAAAAAAAAATAAGGCCTACTTCAAGAGATACCAAGTGAAATTCAAAAGACAATGAGAGGGTAAAACTGATTACTAGTCTCCAAAACACTTGGAGATCCAGTATGAAAATAAGTACAATGCACCTAAATACAGGATGAAAGTTTCTGTAACTAACAGAAATATTTGTCAGTCTGCTTATTCCCTTATAGAAGGAGGTATGATAGTCTGTGCAGTTTATGCTCATCAACTCGCAAAGTATGGTGTGAAAGTTAGCCTGACAAATTACGCTGCAGCTTATGGTACTGGCCTGCAGCTGGCCCACAGGCTTCTCAATAGGTTTGGCATGGACAAGCAGGTGTAGGTGAATGGAGATTAACCCAATGTGAAAAGCACTGATGGTCCACCTAGTGCCTTTACCTGCTATTTGGATGCAGGGCTTGCTGGAACTACTATTGGAAATAAAGTTTTTGGGGTCCTGAAGGGAGTTGTGGGTGGAGGCTTATTTACATCTCACAGTAAAAACGATTCCCTAGCCAAAACCAGTTTGACCCAGTGGATAAAGCATCGGCCTGCGGATTGGAAGGTCCCAGGTTCGATTCTGGTCAAGGACATGTACCTTGGTTGTGGGCACATCCCTAGTGGGGGATGTGAAGGAGGCAGCTGATCAAAGTTTCTCTCTCATCACTGATATTTCTATCTCTCTACCCTTCTTCCTTCCTCTCTGAAATCAATAAAAATATATTTAAAACAAACAAACAAACAAACAAATGCTCATGCTGCTATCTGAGATAATCCAGTCTATGGGAAGAAGCCTAAGAAAACTTAAAAAGAAGAGGTGGAACCATCTCTAAATGTCTCTTGCCCAGAAGAAAGATCAGGTCGCTCAGAAGAAAGCAAGCTTCCTCCGAGCTCAGGAACAGGCTGCTGAGAGCTAATAAATCAAACCACAATTTTCTCCTAAGATTTTTCAGATAGACAATAAACTTACTGGACAGCAGCTAAAATAAAAAGTATCAAAGCTCCAAAGATAACACATGCGAAAAAATAAAGGTCCTTGAATTGCTACATAGAGTGGCAAATGAAAACATAATGTGTTAATACTGCCAACTGATTACGCCCGTTCTCATAGCCCATTAACAGTGCCTGAAGAAAATTAGGATAGCGGTCCTACAATAGTTAACTCACTGCCTCCAAGTTTAAGAAACAGAGTTGCTAGAAGAATGCTGGAGTAGAAGGGAAAGGACTTCTGTAGATCCGTTTAGCAGACAAGGAAACTCAAAGAGGATAAGTAAATTATTCACACCGCTAATAAATCAGATTTGAAAGGGTGGGATTTTAGATTACATAGTCAAGACTCTTTCATCTGTTTCCTGTTTTAAGAAGGGACAACCTGAAGCTGGGCCTGCATAGTGAGGAGGTTAACATCAGAACAGTCTCCAGGCTCAGAAGCAGAAAGAACTTTCTCCAAACAGCTCCCCACTGATTGCAATGGTTTTTGAGAATCTGAAGCCTGGAAAGGTCAGATTATTTGCCTTTTCGTAGCTAAGTCTCATGCTCCTCACAAGGCACTGCCTGAAATTGAACGGTAATACAGCTGCTGTAGACGCTAATCCACCCCAGAGAGCATGCTGGAGCTGGATCACCCTCAGAGGTGAGGGATGGAGACTAGAGCTGTCTCTCTCCCCACCAGAAACTGGAAGCAAGGTGTCTCTGGGAAGGTGATGTAACTGGCAAGGCAGCTTCTACTGAGGGCAATTCTGGGGGAGAAACTGAGCCCACAGCAGCCAAGAGCAGGGGGTGGCTAAGGAAATGAGTGCCTCAGTCCTGCTGGGGGTGGGGGCGGCACTCCACAGCATCCTCTACAGACAATAAAATCTCTGGTCAGTCTTCCCAAAACATTACTTCTGAGCTAACATTTCAGCAAACAACGAGTTAATATTCTATGCTTCCTCATTATCCTGAACTACTGATTTTTTGTGTTGTCATCAATGTGTGTTATTAGACAATTCAAAAGTCTGATGTCCCCTATAAAAACTGAAAAACCAACAACAACAACAGTTTCTGAATGAAGGTCACTATCTCTCCGAGTAGATAAATGATCCAAGGAAGTACACTGAAGTCAGGTCATTCTCCTTAGAATCTTTTTTCCTTTCCAAAGCATACACAAATGAGAGCAATAGGTCCTGAAATTTCCACATTTTCTTTACCATGATTACCTGTTTGGCTGCAATTTCTTCATCTCGTCCATCTCCAATCACTACGTATGTGACTTTCTTTCCAAACCTTGACACAATTCTCTCAAAGCAGCTCTCTTTACCTGATGAGAGAAAGCAATTCCTATTAGGACATTCTGTCCTACTTTTTTTCAACACCAAAGAAAAGGCTGCTGCTAGGTTCACCGGCCTGTGCGTAGACAGAGTCAGGGGCAGTTTGCTTGGTGAGGAGAGCGGGGGCAGCTGGAGATGGCAGCAGGCTCTCTGGATCTACAAAAGGGAGGCTAAGGGGCCCGGGCAGTGTGAGAACTGTGAGCACCATGTCCTTTCCCACATCTCCTGTACTTTACAGTTTACAAAGCAGTTTTCAAGTTATTCCTTACTTAATTCTCAAAATTAAGATAGGTACCATAACCTATTTTAACAGATGAAATGGGACTAGTGACTTTAGAGCCCAGATCCAAACAACTTTATAGCTAGACTTTAGGCTCCTGATTCCAAGTCTAGGCTCTGGACATTGTGAAAGGATATTTTTTGAGGGGAAGCTATTTTAATGTAGGGGGAAAAGTGGGAGCATAAGGCCTTGATTTTTTTGTTAGTAAAGAAATAGACAAACAGCTATTTCCCTCCAATTTTTTATTTTCCAGAAACAGTCCTGGGCATGAATGAGCCTTATGGCTGTCAGTAGCAGAGGAACCCCAGAGTACCAATAAACATGGCAGCAACATCTGTCCTATCCGGATTTCCTATTATATTTCATAACTGCAACCGAGATACTGTATCACTGAACTTTACCCTGGGAAACGGGTGTTTCAATACATTGCAGACTGTTTTTAGATATATGGTAATATATAAAAATTCAAATCCCATTTGAAAACTATACATAAAACATGCACAGATGATACTGCTTTTTATTTGCAGAAATAAGTAAAAAGGAAATTGTTTTCTTTCCTTTTTCTTCGCCATATCTTATATACTTTATTTTCCTGCTTCTGCCACCTTGTTTAGTTAGTGATTTTTCTTTTCTTTATTGCAGTGCTCTCTATGCAAAAAAGAAATCTGAAATGAGGTAAAAGTAGATTTCTAAACTAGATACTATGTTCTTTCAAATATTATAAAGGAAAAGAACAAAGTCCCACAGATCTGGATTTGAATCCTGTTTGTGTAACTTACTATCTGTGAAATCTTGTGCAAGCTACAGAACTGTTAAGCCTGAACTGCCTCATCAGTGATATCAGAAGACTGTTGTGAGGATATATATTCTAGAAGCCCAGTGTTGGAAATTCGTGGATGGAGGGGGGATCCCTCAGTCTGGCCTGCAATCTCTCGAAATCTGGGACTCCTCGGGGGATGTCTGGTTGCCTGAGATTGGGCCTAAACTGACAGCCGGACATCTCTGTCTCAATCCGGGACCACTGGCTCCTAACTGCTCGCCTGCTTGCCTGATCACCCCTAACCACTAGCCTGCCTGCCTGATTACCCCTAACCACTCGCCTGCCTGCCTGATCACCTCTAACCGCTTCTGCCTTAGCCCCCCGCCGCTGCGGCTTCGTCTGAAAGGTCTTTCCGCTATCCAGTCTATTTAGCATATTACGCTTTTATTATTATAGATATGTCTAACAGAGGAACTGGTAAATAATTAGTACATCATAGTAGGAAATGTTACTGTAAGGCAAGTGACAAGAAACTGAATAGAAAACATACCAATTTTGGTAGCACTATAGATGTTTTCAATAGGAAATATTTCTCCAAGCCCATATAGGAGAACCTTGGCCAGAGCTGGAACCAGCTGGGTTGTAGTGATCAGAACATTCACACAATTCTTCCTAGAAGGGAGAAATAAGAAAAGAAAAGGGTGAACCAATCCAGGATCTGACCTTCAAGATCTAACTATTAAAAATTAACCTTAAAGGGCCTGATATGATATTTGTTCAATGTCAATGTTCAGTTATTGTTCTAATTATCTCAGGTTTACTTACTTTCCATATTAAAGGACAGAGATTCTATAGTGGGCACAGAGCAGCAACTTGATTCTTGCCTCATTTCCCTCTGATAATTCGCTCACTGCACTTGTTAGCAATTACCACCAACCCATGTCATTGATACTACTCTCTAGGAAACAAATGACATACTTTCAGTTACAGTGCTATTTCATCCAAATGCAACCAGCTCTTAATGAGATATGATTTGTCTTCTCTGTTCTTTGTATAATAGCAACAAAGCACCAGAATACACATTAATTTCACAGGTCCTTTATAAACTTCACTAATAATCTGTGTCAATTTTAATGTTTGCTCTATTAGGTTATAGACCTGGAATTCCTGATTTGAGGAAGAAATCAGTAAGAGATTTAGGTACAATTATGACTGTATTTATTTCTCATTATAAGCTTTAAACTGAAATATCCTTAATCTGCTTAATGTATCCTTTTCTTTTGAATCCTGCCTTCCTAAGTTTTGGTACATTTCTTTGAAGCTTCCTGTACTTAGGATATTTGAGATATGTCTCCTATATGTATCCCTTGATGTCACCAGCCCATCTCCTGGGCTGGAGATTATGATTTACTGAGTTTTAATTTTGTGAGGAAAAAGTAAGGGAAAGCCCTGGCTGGTGTTGCTTAGTTGATTGAGTATTGTCTCATGCACCAAGAGGTCACCAGTTTGATTCCTGGTCAGGGCACAGGCCTGGGTTGCTGGCTGGATCCCCAGTGAGGGCATTCAGGAGCAGCCAATCAATGTTTCTCTCTCTTTCTCTCAAATCAATAAAAAAACATATTAAAAAAAGAAAGAACAGAAAAAAGGCTTTCATATATATTTTCTTAAAAACCTAAGGTGTGTTATTAGTATAAAAATGGCCCTGCCTCCCACCTAACCTACTACCTACTTCCTTGTTTCATTTAAACTCCCCTCTTCCCACCCCACATCCTATTTTGGGAATTGCTTGTCCTAAACTGGTGTAGGGGAGTGTGTCTCTGACAGGATGAGAAGTGAAAGAACCATTTTCATACCTGGACTTGATGAGAAGTAAGGACTTTAATGCAGTACCTAACCAGGAATCTGTTAAAACTTCAATTTCTGCTCTTAGTCTCTGCAGTGCTTCCTTTCTCTGGGGACTTAGAAGGCCTTTTGGAATAAAAGCAGACACATTTATCGTTTGACAACATATCCTTGCTGATATTGATGAAACAAGTTCTATAATTCAATTGAGAAATAGGGTGTCATTGAAATTTCTACTGAATGAATACAATTCTCTTCTTAGTAAAACCCTAGAGCAGTCTGCTCAAAATGTCTTTTTCACTTTCACTTTCTTCATCAGAATGTTTGCTACCGGGCACAACAAAATCAGCTGAGGAAACATGATTAGATTCTGACACAGCTCTTTCATCATGAATCAGCAGCACAATCTGCAGAGTGGTGGACCATTCCCTTAGTAGCACTGATTCAGACATGGGCTCAAGAACCAAAGGGGAAAAGTAAGTGTTAGAGCTAAAAGAAGGGTCTGCACCATTCCAACCTCTTTCTCAAGAAAGCAGAACCCAGGGAGGAAAGGGCTAAGATTAAACAGAAAGTTAGTGGCGCCCTAGCTGGTTTGGCTTAGTGGATAGAGCATTGTCCTGTGGACTGAAGGGTCCCAGGTTCGATTCTGGTCAAGAGCACATGCCTGGGTTGCGGGCTCAATTCCCAGTAGGGGACATGCAGGAGGCAGCCAATCAATGATTCTCTCTCATCACTGATGTTTCTCTCTCTCTCCCCCTCTGCTTTCCTCTCTGAAATCAATAAAAATATATTTTTAAAAAAGTCGCTTTTGGTCTCAAAAGTCTTTCAACTACCATACACTGCTCTCATGGTGACTGTGCTTTCCTTTTACCCCTTTCAGAATACATCAACCTGAGATTCCAGGTTGAATGACCAACTCTATGAATGTCATTTACTTGTATTGTATTTACTTCTAAAACAACTCCAGCTAGTAAGAGACCAAGACACTGTTTAAGATCAGATAATTAAGCATAACAAAACAGCATTCATCTGATGAGAGCATGTTATCAGACACTTGAGTTATAATATTCAAATAATAAATATGGCCCTGAATTATTTTCTATAGTGAAGAGAAATCCCGTAATCTATTACCAATATTCTACAAAAATAGAAGGCATTTCTATGAGGACTAGAACTGTGTATAATTTGTTTTCAGATTGATGGTTTCACAATGCAAGACTAGAATTAGATGACTCTCAATGTTTCTAATAAAACAAAACCAATACCTCTATGGCATGCATGATATAAACATAATCATACTAGCATGTCTTAAATAGTAATATGATGTTGCACTTTGACAATTCAAAAATTTTACAAAATACAGGTGGATATTCTTATAGAGGGTTATATTACTTTCGGCAGAAAACTAGGTCCAGGCATTCACTAGGCAAAAATAAAAAAACCAGACACTTAAATTTGACTCCTAAAGCCTAGATGGAAGGCTATAACAGAAATGAACTAAATTGATTTTTAAAGTCCTATTTTTACTTCCTGTATCCCAGGAAGTGGTAGCATGGTATTGTAGGAGGGTTCTCTTGACCTGGGGTAATATACCTACAAGCAGTGTAGGAAATCCTTGAAACTACATGCAACATTTATGTGTGTGTAGAAGTTTGAGGGTGATGGCTTACAATTTTTATATTTTCTCATAAGATATATCACTATAAAAAGAACCGCATGAATGTAAAGTGGACCAATAATTTAGGGATGTGGATTCTAGCTGTGGTAGGTAATTAACTTGCTATGGTATCTGCCCTTGTTACTTTCAAGATGGACATCAATTTTCTCAATAGATATCTAATGCCTCTTCTAATCTGGACAATCTATCATTAATTAATTAATCCCAAACAATAGAATTCAGGCCTGGTGGCGCCTGACATGAGATATTTCTAGGTAGAAAAAATTTCCAAAGTCCTTCAAATCACAACACATGGACACTGCCACCCTATACTTCTGGACCTAGTTTTCCATCCACTATAAACCACCCTGTGACTTGTTATATATGACTTGTCCTCATATATTAGTAAAAAAACAATAAGGCAACCTATTAACCACTACTGACAGTAGTTTTGACTCCAGAATAAAATACTTTGTCAAATTTGGAACATATTTCTTATAAAAAGGCACTTGTCTAGAATGAACAAGAGAGTTTTGAAAACGTATGCTAAGAGAAGTCCATCAGAAATGTAGAGCTTCCTACTCAAAGGGTTTTAATCAAACCTCCAGGTTTTAAAATACAGAATTAAAATGTTACAAATTCATAAGCAGTTGTCAGGGAGTTCTAAGGAATCCCTGGAGAAGCAAGCAGCAAATCAGACTGATTGTATGACACTTACCAGCCACGTTGCTTTTATGCTTATCATAGATTTCTCTCACTTTTCGGTAACGAAAAGCCAGTTTTCTCATCCAGTCCACACCTCCCTGTACACCCACAGAGGAACCATGGCTGCCACTGCCTCCTGAGCCACTGAAGCCATCTGTTGAGAAACTATAGTTGCTGCAGAGAGAGAGGATAATGAAAATTAAAATCCACACTGCATGGGTTTTTGGATGAATGCCACCTGGGATTCTCTGTCCCTATTCCTAGCACCCGACACCAAGACCAAGGGCTTTGAGAATCTTTTCCTTAATCTCTATGTGCCAGAGTCTATCTTTCACTATTCCTCTATATCACCCCTATTAGATCTATCAAAAAAAGGATGAAGAATAGGGAAAGAGAAGTAGGAACAATTCAAGCACCAGCATCCTGCAGACGTTGGCTTGAAATGAAGCATCCTTTCATTAATGACAGAATATCTTACAGTAAAATAAATCCAGAATATGAATATTTTATGTATGTATATACAAAATGATTGCAAGTATGTAAAGAAAAAAAGTAAAAAAAAATAATGGGCCCTAACTGGTTTGCTCAGTGGGTAGAGCATCAGCTTGAGGACTAAAGGGTCCCGAGTTCGAGTTTGATCAAGGGCACATGCCCAGGTTGCGAGCTTGATCCCCAGTAGGGGGTGTGAAGGAGGCAGCCGATCAATGATTCTCTCTCATCATTGATGTTTCTTTCTCCCTCCCTCATCCTGCCTCTCTGAAATCAATAAAAATATTAAAAAATAGGGAGCTGAAGGCATGCAGGGCCGGAGATGCTAGAAATATGGAATACAGAGCTGCATGAAGGTGGTGAGTAATAGCTCTTTGAGTCTGCAATAAAAAATGGCCTCCAATAAAACTACATTGCAAAAAATGGGAAATAGAATGGAAAGAGTAAAAAAGTTGAAGAGGTAGAGCCTGAAGAATTTGTAGTGGAAAAAGGATTGGACCGACTGTAGTGAATGGGAGAGTGGAGGATTTCCTGAAGTGGAAAGGATTCACAGATGCTGATAATACTTGGGAACCTGAAGAAAATTTAGATTGTCGAGTTAACTGAAGCATTTCTTAATTCTCAAAAAGCTGGTAAAGAAAAAGATGGTATAAAAAGAAAGATTTTGTCTGACAGTGAATCTAATGATAGCAAATCAAAGAAGAAAAGAGATGCTGCTGATAAACCAAGAGGCTTTGCCAGAGGTCTTGATCCTGAACAAATAATCGGTGCCACCGACAGCAGTGGAGAATTACTGTTTCTCATGAAATGGAAAGATTAAGATGAGGCTGATTTGGTGCTGGCAAAGGAGGTAAATATGAAGTGTCCTCAAATTGTAATTGCTTTCTATGAAGAAAGACTAACTTGGCATTCTTATCCAAAAGGCGAATCCCAATATTTGTTTCCACTGCTTTATATATATATATAAAAGCGTAAGCAACCATTAGCATGATGCACACTGACCACCAGGGGGCAGATGCTCAACACACAGGCATGGAAACATGGAACAGACTGATGAATCTCAGAGGAATTGGAGGAGGAAGAGGGAGACCGGGAAGGATTATTAACCAAAGATCTTATGCATACTAGAGGCCCGGCACACGGATTCGTGCACTGGTGGGGTCCATTGGCCTGGCCTGCGGGGATTGGGCCAAAACCATCAGTCCGACATCCCCTGAGAGGTCCCGGATTGCGAGAGGGCACAGGCCAGGCCCAGGGGCCCCACCGATGCACGAATATGTGCACAACGTCTCTAGTATATTTATACATACATATAAAATCTGGTTCTTGGTTTTTTTGATTTATTAGTGTGAAGAAAGAAAACCATGTTCTAATAAAAATCAAGTTTGATTGTTTTGAAGTAGTGCTGCAGAGTTGTTGGGGGGTGTTGCATCTATAGCACTGGTACTTTGAACAAAAGCTTTCTATAGTTGCTTCCTTTATCAGAAAAGAACATTTGATACCATGGTGCATTTTTTCCTATGCATTTGAGAAGCTTTTCTAAATGTTGGGGGAAATCTCCATAGTTGTTACTCAGTCAGAATTTGTTTAACTCATATATGCCTAAGGATTATTGTGGGTTTTTTGTTTACTGGGGGGAGGGAGGTAGGTGTGTAAATATATAATTTTTTTTTTTTTTTTTTTTTTACCAAAACAAAACAGCATTTTATAATTATAGATAAACTCATGTTTCTGAGCTGCCATCATTTTCAGCAACCTAAGAAAAATTATTTGAAGTTAAATTAAAGTTTTTCCTGAAGCTTTTAATCTTTGAAATTAGATAATTTTGTAATTAACTGGGCAATTTAAATATAATTTAAGTAGTTTAAATTGAATAATTTAAAGCAGCCATATCAGAATCCACAGCTACCACCGTAATTGCAAGTTTATTTGCAAAACCCCTGAAAGGAAAATTTTATCACTACCAATAACCTCCTGACTCAAATGAGAAAAGTAGGCAAACCCTGATGTTTTTTAACTAGGTAAGCAACACTTATTTAAAGGTTTTACCTCATAAAACATTCCTTTTACAAGAAGTTGAAATCCTGTGCTATATTGACTAAAAAATTAGGGTCATGGAATGTGTAAAACTTTATTCATGGATACCTAATCAGATTATTAGAGATGTTAGGACCTGCTGGAATAAATGAGCGAACAAACTTTTTGTAATCTAAACTCTTGATCTGCATGTTTTCTCTTTACTCCAACTCATTCCTTACAACTCAGTCTCAGTATTTGGGGTACTGGTTCAACAAAAGCCAGGGAAAATAATAGCTTTGTAGTAAACAGAATGATACTAACTGTATATTGTTTACTTTAATGTAAATACTGGTAAACAGTGGTTAATAGTCTTATATTCCTTTATGAAAAAATAATTAAAAAATATATAAAATAATGGAAGGTAATAACACAAAATATTAGTAATAGTAAGATAATAGGCCCTAACTGGTTTGGTTCAGCGGACAGAGTGTCGGCCTGCGAACTCAAGGGTGCCAGGTTCGATTCTGGTCAAGGGCATGTACCTTGGTTGCGGGCACATCCCCAGTTAGGGGTGTGCAGGAGGCAGCTGATTGATGTTTCTCTCTCATCCGATGTTTCTAATTCTCTATCCCTCTCTCTTCCTCTCTGTAAAAAATCAATAAAATATATTTTTAAAAATAGTAAGATAATGGGGATGCTCTCTTTCAGTGACCTGTTGGCTAGTTTATTCAGCTCATAGTTCACTTTAAATTATGTCCACAGATTCTTCAATGCTCCTCTCCTCTAATTCTGCTCCTTTGGGTATGTAATGTATTTGAATGTAAACAGACTTCATAGACTAGACTTCTCTCACTATCTCCTGGAGCACTTGCTCTGAAAGAAGCCAGCTGTCACTTGAGAATACTCAAGCTACCCGATGCAGAAGCACTCAGTGAGAAACTGAGGCCGCCTGTTACCAGCCACAGGCAAGAGGCTGAAATCAAGTCTCCCTTCTAATAAAACCTTCAGATGAATTTAGCTCCAGCCAATGTCTTGATATCATTCTAAGAGACCCTAATTCGGAACTACCTAGCTAAGTCACTTACAAGTTTCCATGAGATGGTAAATGTTAATTATTTTAGGGTATTAAGTTTGGGATAATTTGTTATACAATAGATAACTGATATGGGTGTACCTTGGAGATATTATGGGTTTGGTTCCAGACCACCATAATAAAGCAAATATTGCAATAAAGCAAGTGTAGTGGAGGAAAAGAATGATTTTCTTTGTTTTCCTCTAAGCCTAGATTATGTCTTATGCTGTACAGATATTTAAGGCATCATTGTTTTTATCACCTTAAGTCTTGGCCATTGTCATCAGAAGCCACATCTTCCACATGCACCTGGTCACACTCCTGTTAAAAGACAAGACCATACGCTATTTCAGTCCGGCCAGTAGAAGTCTAGTACCGACATGACATATTGTAAAAACACCACGAACAAGGCTGGAATGATGAAGTACCTGATGGCCTCTCTTGGAGGATCACTCTCACCCCCCTTGCTGGCCATCTTCTTTCAAGGCCTCATTCACAGAGCACAGTCTTCATGAAACCTTAACCAACCCAGCCCTCACTTATACTCTTATCTCAATCGTTCATTTTTCCAACAGCTCCTAGGTCTGAGCACAAACTCCCTCACATTGTCAGGTGTGTCCATGGTCTATACTAGGTTGAAAGTTCTATTACACTGTGGGCCTCTTACAACACGACCCCTATCTTCTATCTCCTTTGTACTCCTCTGTCTAGTCCAGTGCCCTTAGGCAGCATGTACCCAATAAGTTCTTGCAGAAGAAACAGAGGTTGGTAGAGTGTAGTATCTCAACTTAAAGTGACTGAAACAGAAATTTATAAATTCAACCCTGGTTCACAGAAGAGTTTGTCTAAGTCAACTCCTCCTCATGTTATCAAAGTGAGGTAAAATGATTTACCCAAGTGAGTGGTGGAAAGAAACTAGAAAGAGCCTTCTAATTCAGACCCAAGGTTCTTTCCACCAAACCCACATTAGTACTGAGATAAAGTGCCACCCACTGCCTAACTCTCACAGGTTTACTCCTCTGACATCACCTAGGGCGGTACTGTAATGTCCATCTGCATCAGAATCCTCTGGGGAAGTTTTTAAAAAATGCGTATTCTTGGGTCCACCCCAGAATGACTTGAATAGAATCTCTGGGAGTGAAGTCCTAGAATCTTCATTTTTAACAAGGTCCCCAGGTGATTCTTATGCCCCCTAAAGTTGAGAACCACTGACCTCAGGGGCAGGAACACATTCAGGTCAAATTCTTCACAGAACTTTCAGTCCTGAGTGAGGACTATGTCTAGAAAATCATTACAAATACAATTTGGCAATAATTACTGGCAGATAATAGGTTTTCAACAAATGTTTGCTGAATAACTCTGATGTCCTAACTTATCAACATGTGAAGTTGAGGAAAGATTAAAGCACCGTGGAGCTCAGACTAAAGTTTTAGAGTTAGAGCCTTATCAATTTAATTTGTTGGAGAATTGTCTGTTAAGTAGAACTGGGTTATATTTTAAAAGGAATAGAATTATTTCATGTTTATAAAATGCTATCTTATTTTACTTTAACAGTTTCGCTATTTTTAAAACTAGGTGTACATTTGGTATATAATTCAAAATTCAAAAGTATATAATCTGCTCCTTCCTACTTCCGTGCCCAGCAATGCATCCTCCTCCCCAGATAAACAACTGTTACTGGTTTCTTGTGTAGAATACCTGCTTCACTGAGGCCCAAAAGTGGGAAGATAACTTTCCTAACTTGGGACTCACACTCCAGTCTTCTGACTCCCAGTTCTGTGTTCTTTCCTCTAAACCATGTTTACCTCAAAGGCTAACTAAAATGTCAAAGCCAAAAAATTCACCAAGAAGCTCTCAGGTTTTCCTTGCACTTAACTATACAGTGACTCAGGATGTCCAGGCTAACCCATGGAAAATCAGCATTCATAAAATAAAATAAGTTACAGCAGTTACTTGTAGATCTGACAAATCTAGAGATTCTTTTAAGAAGGTAAAACTGAAGAATAGTCAAATATACTTAAGACCACAAATAATCGCCTAGGTGGTGTGGCTCAGTGGTTGAATGTCGACCTATGAACCAGTATGCCAGGGTTCAATTCCCGGTCAGGGCACATGGTTGTGGACTCGATCCCCGAGTAGGAAATGAGTGGGAGGTGGTTGATCAATGATTTTCTCTCATCATTGATGTTTCTATCTCTCCCTTCTTCTCTGAAGTCAATAAAAATATATACTAAAAAAAGCACACAAAAAAATCAAAACCACCTTATGTATTATTTAATATATATGAATAAATTGAAATTTTGGTATCAGTGATTTGCCTAATGGGTTGGCAAAACAGAGCTGGATCACTTCCAGAAAAACAATCAAATTTTTGAGCCAATAAAATTGAGGGCCAGAACCAAGATTGTGATGACTTAGCCAAGCCACTATTTCTACAAGACTATATAGATCTAAGTAACCAGCCTCTCCATACCCACCCTAACCACATATCCTCTAACTAAGTAAACACTAAATAGTTACTGAACAAAACGTTTCATTAAAGCACAGAAACAATTTAAAATGCTTACCTCCAAGTCATTGAAAAATAGGTGTGTATCAGCCACTTCAAAAATCATTTCTTCCATAGTTAAACCTGAGCCAATCACTACTGTTGGATCCTGGAATACAATAAGGAAAAATTGCTTGACTTGGTACTCACGGCACTGGTTCTGACTCTTAAAATATTTTTTTTTTTTTAAATATATTTTATTGATTTTGTACAGAAAGGAAAGGAGAGAGATAGAGAGTCAGAAACATCGATGAGAGAGAGACATCGATCAGCTGCCTCTTGCACACCCCCTACTGGGGATATGCCCGCAACCAAGGTACATGCCCTTGACCGGAATCGAACCCGGGACCTTTCAGTCCCCAAGCCGACGCTCTATCCATTGAGCCAAACCGGTCCCGGCTCTTAAAATATTTAAAAATTATTTGGGTCAAGGCCAACACAACACAGACCCACAATAGTACTTCCAACGATTACTGGTGCAATTTCATTCAGTAATAAGAATCTGGAATTGTGAAAAGTTAAAAATTTTAGGACTTTAGTTTCTAGAAGACCAAAACCACTTAAAAACAACAACCCTGCCCTGGCCAGTGTGGCTCAGTTGGTTGGGCGTCGTCCCCTGCACCATAAGGTTGATAGTTTGATTCCTGGTCAGGGCATATGCCCAGTTGGCAAACTCAATGCCCTGTAGGGGACGTTCAAGAGGTAGCCAATCTATGTGTTGCTCTCACATCAATGTTTCTCTCTCCCTCTCCTTTCATCGCTCTCTAAAACTCAATAAAAATATTTTAAAAACACATAACACCTGAATTTTTTGGGGGGGAAAATTCTGTTTCAGGAGAAACTCTATTACTAAAATATTAATTTTGTAACACCCATTATCTTCCCTATATGCACACACAGAGTATAACACCAGAAATCAGCTATCTGACATTCTCAACAACCAGGAAATAAGTAAACAAAGATGGAAGAGTCATAATATTTGCAGGAAAAGCAATGCACTTAGCTTATCCTCATCCTCACCCCCAATGCACTTAGTTTTAAAATGAACAACCAGGTCTTCATTTAAAGGCTGTATGCTCTTATTTTATTTACTTATTTACTTTATAACAGGCTAGTTATTTAGCATAGGAGCTTGCCAGTCTATATACTGAATGTCTGTGGAAATTACTCCTAACAAACATTTGTGACCATAAGGAATATATGGGAATAGTAAGAGAGCAAAGGAGGCATATATTTTTATAAAATGTATTCATAATACAGGAAAATAGGTGCCTGGAGGTAGTTTAGTGTAGAAATATATATGCAATAGCTCAAAAACAGTTCATTCCTGTATTAAAACTGATGTTTAGACTAATGACAAAACAAATTAAATTCTGCTTGGTATATTTAATCTAAGAAGGTATGTAATCTCTTTTAGAAAGATACTTTATATTTTATCTGTAATTTGAACCAGGTAAATAAAATGTCCAGTTTAGGTTGTTAAAAGTGACTTAAGGGATAATAGATTGGTCTTTGGAATATATAATCCTGAGACACCACTCTGTTTTGAGCATCATTCCAATATTTGATCTATACAAAATACCATTCTCAAAGAACTTCCGCTTTCACCATTTACCTCAGGTCTAGTGTCGAGCTTTATTATCATCTCCTCCTGACCATGTAGCCTGCTTGGTAAAAGCCACTAGGTGAAATTTAACATGAAAAGGCTAACAGGGTAAGGTGGAGGTAGCAGGGAAAGTGATTTTGGTTACCTGCTCTTATAGCAGAAAAGGGACGGTTACAACAAAGGAAGAAAGACACAAATTACCTTTCCATACTTCTGGGCATAGGATCCAGTAAGAAGGGAATGAAAGATGATGATGGTTTCATCCAAGTCCCACAGAAATACCCGCTGAGGGAGGAAAATATGAAAAATAATGAGTGAACATCTTTTCGAATCACAATGGGATAAAGTAAAAAATTAATGGAAAGCTGGAAAATTCACAAATACGTGAAAACTAAACACCACAATTTTAAATAACCAAGAATGAAAGAAGAAATCCCAAGTGAAATTAGAAAATACCTTGAGATGAATGAAAATAAAAATTTGTAGTATGCAGCAAAAGCAGTGCTAAGAAAGAGATATACAGCTGTAAATGCATAACTTAAAAAAGATCTCAATTAATAACCTAACTGTACAACTTAAAAATCTAGAAAAAACCAGAAGGAAGGAAATAATAAAAGTCAGAATGGAGATAAATAAAGCATAGAATAGAAAAATAATCAAGGAAAATCAACAAAACTAAAAGTCGGTTCTTTTTTCTTTTTTCTTTAATTTTTTTTATCCCCCCCCCCCCCCCCAAAGTCGGTTCTTTAAAAACATCTGTAAGCCCTAGCTGGTTTGGCTCAGTGGATAGAGCGTCAGCCTACGGACTGAAGGGTCCCAGGTTCAATTCTGGTCAAGGGCACATGCCTGGGTTGCAGGCTTGAACTCTTAAGTGGGGACATGCATGAGGCAGCCAATCAATGATTCCCTCTCATCATTGATGTTTCTCTCTCCCTCCCTCTCTGAAATCAATAAAAATATATTGTAAAAAAAAATCTAGCCCTAACCAGTCCAGCGCAATGGATAGAGAGTCAGCCTGTGGACTGAATGGTCCCAGGTTCAATTCTTGGTTGCGGGCATGCTCCCAGCAGGGAGTGTGCAGCAGGCAGCTAATCAATGCTTCTCTCTCACCGATGTTTCTAACTCTCTATCCCTCTCCCTTCTTCTCTGTAAAAAAAACCCAATAAAATATATATTTTTAAAAATCTATAAAATTGACAACTTTTAGCTAGATTAAGAAAAAGAAAACTCAAATGACTAAAATCAGAAATGAACATTTTTACTAATTTTAGACTTTAGAAATAGAAAGGATTATAAGAGAACACTATAAACAGCTGTACACCAACAAATAATTTAGATGAAATGAACAAATTTCAAAAAAAACAAACACAAAGTACCAAATGACTCAAGAAGAAATAGAAACCTGAATAGACCTTTAACTGGTAAAGTGGTTGGATCAGTAATCAAAAACATCCCAAGGAAGAAAAGCCTAGGATAAGATGGCTAGCCTGGTAAATTTTACCAAACATTTATTTATTTATTTATTTTTAATATATTTTATTGATATTTTACAGAGAGGAAGGGAGAGAAATGGAGAGATAGAAACGTCGATGAGAGAGAAACATCGACCAGCTGCCTCCTGCACACCCCCCACCAGGGATGTGCCCGCAACCAAGGTACATGTCCTTGACCGGAATCGAACCTGGGACCCTTCAGTCCATAGACCGACGCTCTACCACTGAGCCAAACCAGTTTCAGCAATTTTACCAAACATTTAAAGATGTCTTAAGCTATTCCAAAAAGTTGAAGAAGAGGGAACATTTCTTAACTCACTCTATGAAGCCAGCATTACTCTAATACCATCAAGAGAGTAAAAAGACAACCCACAGAATGGGAGAAAATATTTGTATATAATCTATAATAATAAAAGCGTAATATGGCCGAAACAGGTTTGGCTCAGTGGATAGAGCGTCGGCCTGCAGACTAAAAGGTCCCAGGTTCGATTCCGGTCAAGGGCATGTACATTGGTTGCGGGCACATCCCCCGTAGGGGGTGTGCAGAAGGCAGCTGTTCGATGTATCTCTTTCATCAATGTTTCTAGCTCTCTATCCCTCCCTCTTCCTCTCTGTAAAAAAATCAATAAAATATATTAAAAAAAAAAAAAGTGTAATATGGTAATTAGAACAGATGTCCTTCCGGATGTTATTCTGTCCTTCCAGTCAAAGCCAGGGTTTTGAGGGAAACCTGGGTCCCGGGTGCCAACAACCAGGTGAAGGAAGGACTACTCTTTTATTTTTTTATTTATTTTTATTTAAAAAATATGTATTTTATTGATTTTTTTTTTTTTTTTTTTTTTTTTTTTAGGGGATGTGCCTACTGGGGATGTGCCCGCAGCCAAGGTAAATGCCCTTGACTGGAATCGAACCTGGGACCTATCAATCCGCAGGCCGACGCTCTATCCACTGAGCCAAACCAGTTTCGGCTGGACTCATTTTTAAATATAGCTTTTCCCTTTATTAAATAATTATATTATAGAAAAACTGAAAATCAAAACTTCACTCTTATTAGTTTGTATGACTTTCTAGTCTTTTTATAATAATAAAGCCAAATGTATTCCCCTAGTAAATTCTTATAGTGTTTAACCACAGAGTAAATAAGGGTAAATCTCATTAATAAAGTCATCATTAGACAAAGTTTCTGGGAGGTTGCATGCTTCCCAGAAACTCTGTCTAAAGCATTCTAGTCTTCTCATTTCACTTGGAGGTTTTTGAATGGCGAACAGTATGACATTACTCGTGACACCCTCTGCTTTCTGAAGATACTGTGCTGTTCTCCTCTGGAATACAGAGAATAGTTGGTTCTTTCCCTTAAGGAGTTACCCGATTACTTAAATTCACAAAAGCTTTTTTGGTGCTTTTGGTAAAAGCATCTGAAATAATATGGAAAGTTATGGGCATAGACAAATGTGTTTTTACATTTCTCTTATCACTTGGCCAACTCAGTTTCTCCTGCCCAGGAATTAAAGGGAAGACAACACAGAACCATATTATTCCATGAGTTTCAGATATATATACACATATATATAAAATAAACTTAAGAAATGAAGAAAAAAATAAAGTGGGTAACTCAAAGGAGTTTCTTCCCATACTTCCAATTCACTGTCCTGGGAAGAGCTAGCATCAGCCTTCCTCTTGCCCCGGTTCTTTCCAGTCATGTTTTTCCTGGACTGGTCGTCAGCATCTTTACTTGGTGTAGTTTGGGACAAAGATGGGCTTGTAGAAGGGTCTCCTGAGAAGGAAAAACAAGAAGTTTATTACTCGTAGTTACAGAGCGGGAAGAGGGTCAGCAGTTTTTTATTCTTAAGAATCATATTGCAGAGATAAAGCATGAAAAACCAAACTTGAAGTAATTTGGGAATGCAGAACTGGGTACTGAACATCAATAGCTCTTAATCCATAAAGAGAGTTATGACTAGAATTTATACACCTGCATTCCAATGAAAGAACACATCTATAAAGTTGTTTTTCATAAAAAAGAAAAAATAGAATCTGAATCTGATCAAGCTTCTAGATCAGAGATTCTCAACTTGGCACAATTAACATTTTGGGCCAGATTAATTTTTGTCGTGAGTGTGCTGTCTTCTGCATTGTAGGATGTCTGGTTAAGCAGCATCCTTGGCCTCTACACTCTAGCTGCCAGCAGCACCTCACACAGTGTGACAACCAAAAATGTTGTCAAATGTCAAAGGGAGAGGAGGGAGGCACATAGCTCAATATTGCCTCTAGTTGAAAAAGACTGCTTTAGATCCATTTGCTAATGTACAATAACATACACAAGGCAGCAGGACATGTTAAACTACCCTATCCTATATAAAAAAAGAGGCAATATGCAAATTGACTGTCACACCCTTGTACAAGATGACCGGCAGGGTAGGGCAGTTAGGAGCAACCAGGCTGGCAGGGAAGGGCAGTTAGGGGCCACTGGGCCAAAGAGAAGGGAAGTTGGGGGCAATTGGGCCAGCAGGGGAGCAGTCAGGCATCAATCAGGCTGGCAGGGGAGTGGTTAGGGAATGATTAGGCTGGCAGGCAGAAGCTTTTAGAGGCAATCAGGCAGGCAGGCAGGTGAGTGGTTGGGAGTCAGCAGTCCTGGATTACGAGAGGCATGTCTGGCAGTCGGACATCCCCCGAGGGGTCCCAGATTGGAGAGGGTGCAGGCTGGGCTGAGGGACACCCCTTCCACCCCCCGCCCCATGCACAAATTTTGTGCACCGGGGCCTCTAGTAAGGCTATAATCAACACAACTGAGGGAAATGCTATGGGATAAGCAATAGTTTCTTGAACAAATAAAGTACACAGGGGAATAAAAAAAGAGATGAAGGAATTTATAGATTTAAAGAGAGAAAATATGTATCTTCCAATCACAATGTATGGATCTTACTTGGATCCTAATTTAAACAAACTGTAAAAAGAAAAACATATTTATGAGAAAATAATATTTATGAGAAAACCAGAAGAATACCTCTTGGTACTTTATGATATTAAGAAATTATTGTTGAATTATTTTAGATGGGATAATGAAATTGTGGTCATGTTGAGCATTTATCTTTTAGAATAATGTCTAGAATTTGGAGAGGAAATTGGATGAAGTATAGTTGAAAAAAAGTTTTCCTATGAGCTGTTATTGTTGAAGATGGATGTTGGATACATAAGGGTTCACTATACTACTCTGACGTCTTGTCTGTTTGAAATCCTCCATTATTCAAAAGTTAAAATTGTTATGAAGAACAAAGAGATTTAGAGAAACAAAATCAAAACTATCATTACATGTAATAATTTCAAAGTTACATAATTTTGAAGTGACCATCTGTATATCCATTACTTAGAAGACTGGTAAAGGCACACAGAAAACTACTTTAGTTGATATAGAGCACTATTTTTTTTAAAATGCATGAGAGCTAATAACAATAAACAGTCCTTCCTCAGGTGATATATGACAGCAAACTTTGAGTGAAATACAGAGGAAGACAACTATCACTATCATCAAATTTTCATGAAAAATAGTGATGAATAAAAAGTATGGCCCAACCAGTGTGGCTCAACGGTTGAGAGTCAACCTATGAACCAAGAGATTATGGTTAAATTCCTGCTCAGACACATGCCTGCTTTGCGGGCTCAATCCCTGGTAGAGGGTGTGTAGGAGGCAGCCAATCAATGATTCTCTCTCATCACTGATGTTTCTCTTCTTCTCTGAAATAAATAAAAATATTTATGTTTTTTAAAGTGTGTGCATATGTTTATTGAATGTGTCAGGGTTTGTTTGTTTTTAACCTGGACACCATAATCCAGTGAAACATTTCAAAGCTAAATGCACAGACCTAAATTTGTAGATAAAATTTTTCATGTTTCTTTAGATTTTCTTAGAATCTTAAAGGGATCCATGACACAGAAAAAGTTGAGAACTACTGCTCTGAAGTTTAGCAAAAGTCCAAAATATTCAGACTAAACTGGAATCCTCCAACTTTTATAAAATGTGCCATGATTCTGAAGTTCCCTGTGACAATCATGTTAGAGCTATAGAAGGGGGGGTGGGATAAAGTAGGAGTCATAAATGCAGTCTTTTCATTCTTGGTACTTTTCTGTTTACAGCATCAGGTATTACATTCAACCTGCCAATGACTTGTTACAGTCTGGCTTCAATGTTCATATACTCCTGAGAGAGAAAGCTAATAGCATGGTAACAGTAGCTTAGACCAGAACAAAATAATCTTCACCATCGCCTATTGAAGTGCCCTTACGCCGAAGTTTCTAGAGCTGTGGTGCTTACCAGAGGAAAGTCTCTGTGCTGCAGGCGCAGGTACCATGACGCTAGGCTTCTCTGTCTGGTATGTGGTTGCTGCTAATGTGGAACTCTCAGCATCATTGTTAGTTTGGCCTGTGACTCCAAAGCTGGAGCTGGGGTAGCAGGTCTGGTACTGACTCTGACCAAGGATAGTATAGGTGGGATAGTCCTAAAAATCAAGGGTATTAAGGGAGAAAAAAATAAGACTTTTAAATAAAGCAAAACATTAATTTCAACAAAAAAGATTTCATGCCCTTCTTATTCGTAATTATTTTCCTTACACATTAATTTGGCTTCTTATTATATCTTCAATTAAATCAATTCTTAAAGAAATGATTTTCAAAATGCATTCTGTTGGAAACCTATGAGTCAAGAGGAGATACCTCATGGCTGTCTGGAACGGAGAAAGGCTGAGAGAGAAAGGTCCCAGGCACTCTACACTTAATGTCCCTTTTTCTAAATGTAACAGCTCTCTCTCTCTCTTTTCTTCCTATTTTATGTATTAAATTTCTAGATAAATATCTGCATGGAATTCTTGAAGAAAGATCTACTTTTTAATATATTTTATTGATTTTTCACAGAGAGGAAGGGAGAGAGATAGAGAGTTAGAAACATCGATGAGAGAATCTCGACCAGTTGCCTCTTACACACCCCCTACTGGGGATATGCCCGCAACCAAGGTACATGCCCTTGACCGGAATCGAACCCGGGACCTTTCAGTCTGCAGGCCGATGCTCTATCCACTGAGCCAAACCGGATTCGGCAAGACCTACTTTTTTTTTTTTTTTTTTTTTTAAATATATTTTATTGATTTTGTACAGAGAGGAAGGGAAAGAGATAGAGAGTTAGAAACATCGATGAGAGAGAGTCATCGATCAGCTGCCACTTGCACACCCCCTACTGGGGATATGCCCGCAACCAAGGTACATGCCCTTGACCGGAATCGAACCCGGGACCCTTCAGTCCCCAAGCCAATGCTCTATCCATTGAGCCAAACCGGTCTTGGTAAGACCTACTTTTTAAAAAAGTTTATAAACTGCCTGGCTGGTGTGAACCAGCAGGTCACAGTTCGATTCCCCGTCAGGGCACATGCCCAGGTTTCAGGCTCCATCCCTAGTGTAGGGCTATGATTTTCTTTTATCACTGATGTTTCTATCTCTCTCCCTCTCCCTTCTTTTCTGAAATCAATTAAAAAAAAAAGTTTATGAACTACTGCACTAGATGGTAGTGCTTCTAAGGACAGAAGACCTTAAACAAAAATGATCACAAATCCTACATTAAAGTTTCCCAGTTTAAAAACTTTCTTTCTAAAATAATCAATGTTTAAGTCCTAGCTGGTTTGGCTCAGTAGATAGAGCGTTGGCCTGAGAACTGAAGGGTCCCAGGTTCAATTCCTGCCAAGGGCACATACCTGGGTTGCAGGCTCAATCCCCAGGGTGGGGTGTGCAGGAGGCAGCCGATCAATGATTCTCTCTCATCATTGCTGTTTCTATCTCTCTCTCCCTCTCCCTTCCTCTCTGAAATAAATAAATATATATATAAAAAATAAAATAATAAATGTTTCTTTAGAATATTCAAAGGGAACTTTTGGTGGTGTCACGAGCACATACTTGTAAAAACTTATCAAACTGTACAATTTAAATCTGTAAAGTTTATTATATGTCAATTATACCTTAATAAAGCTGTTAAAAATGGGTTATGATGTACAGCTCAAAAACACAGCTTAAAAAATTCCATCTATACTGAAGTTGATGAAAAACAGAAAGACACTAACTGATCAGACTAATTATTTGTAAAGAATATATAAGTATCTACCCTAAGTGAGGGGGAGGGGATGTGCATAGGTGGGAAAATGGATTATTATAGAGAGTAAGTCATACTAGCTGTACTCAAGGGAGTTAAAAATTTAGCAGGAGCTAAGAAAAAAACACATTTGCAACAAATTAGCAATAAATTATATGTCAAATGAGTGAAACACAGAGGAAGACAAGTATCATAGTAGAGTGTTTACTGAGATAAGTAGGCAGAGGGAATAAATACAAGAATAGGCTCTGAAAAGATTACATTAAGAAGCCAGAGATGTTCAGCCTGGTTGAAAGGATCCCTATAGGCTTGAATGACTGGTTAAGGAATATGACTTGGATTGTTTAGACAATGGTGATTATCAAATTCTAACCAACAAAAAAACACACAGATAATGAGCAGGCAGGTTTAGGATAAAAAGTGACAGTTAGAGAAAAGTAATCAGATGTTGTTTAGAAATGGACAAACGTGGCAAAAAATGAGATGAAAAGTTAAATACAGTAATTCAGGATTAAGGGGCTGGAGGACAAAACGTGGAAAAAGAAAGAATTCCAGAAAAAGCTGGATTAGGAATAAGTGAGGAAGAAATATTGTTGACTGGTCTAGGCCTACGTTTATTAAAAAATGGTCTCACTAACAAGAATTGAGAAGTCCTAAAGAAAAGTGGTCTTACTGTTGGAGAACAGGTGACAGGAAAATGGAAGAATGAAAGGTTGTTTTTAGATATGGTAAACTTAAGGACATAGCAGGGCATTAAAAAAAAAAAGCCCACTAATAAGCAGAAAGCCTGTAGATACCATAAGGTTATGACTAGAATCTCTATTTCAGAGGTAGTAAACGTGAACTTGTGAAAGTGGTTAAACATTCCTGGGGATGGAAAACTAAATACAGACTGTCCCTGATACAAAAAAAAGCTAAGAGAGGAAGAGAGAGAGATGTACCCTGAAGAGTGCCAGGTACACCTTATCCCTATAGGAGGAACTCAATAAATATTTGTGGATTAAAAGATGAACAAATGCAGGAACAAACATAAAAAAAAATGAACCAGAATAGCAGTATGTTAAATGCAGCCAAAAAAAAAAAAAAAAAAAAAATCTATGGATATAATGGTTGACAATATTAATTGCTACAGAGAAAAAACAAATAAAAACATAAACAATAAAGGCACTGAAAGACATTATCAGTGATCCAAGATAAAATGTTAACAGAACAATGATACAAATCAGATCACAGCCCTGACCAGTTTTTCTCAGTGGATAGAGCATTGGCCTATGGACCAAAAGGTTTTGGGTTCAATTCCTGGTCAAGTGCATGTACCTTGGTTGCATGCTCCCCAGTCCTGGCAGGCAACCAATGGATGTGTCTCTCTCATGTCGATGTGTATCTCTCTCTCTCTTACTCTCTTTCTTTTTTTTTTTTTTTTTTTTTTTAAATTTAATATATTTTATTGTTTTCTTGAGAGAGGGAAGAGAAAGGGACAGAGAGTTAGAAACATTGATGAGAGAGAATCATCGATCAGCTGCCTCCTGCACACACCCCCACGGGGGATGTGCCTGCAATCAAGGTACGTGCCCTTGACCGGAATCGAACCTGAGACCTTTCCGTCCATAGGCCGATGCTCTGTCCACTGAGCCAAACCGGTTTCGGTTCTTACTCTCTTTCTTACTCACCATTTCCTCCCTCCCTTCCACTCTCTATATAAATAATTGCAAAAATATCCTTGGAATGAGAATTAAAAACAAACGAACAAACCACAAAAAATTCACAAAGGAATTATAGTATTCATTCCACAAATATTTATTTTGTGCCAGGCAATTTTTTTTTTTAAATCTGGAAATATGTAAGTGAACAAAAGAAAGAAATAAATCCCTACCCTAGTAGAGCTTACATTCTAAAAGGGGCAAGGTAGCAGGTAGAGACACACACAATAGATAAAGGGAGCAGATAGAACCATATCATTGAGAGGCTTAGCAGAGAAATGAGAGGACCTGGATGGTGGCCTGAGAAACCATCCAGGATACTGGTTCTCAGGGCTTCCAGAGAAGGGTCTCTCCACAGCATATGCCGGTTGTTTTATAGAATGGCAAATTGACAATGAAAAGAAGAGAGGAGGAGCTAGCTAGATGAACCCTATCAAATAGGATAATCAAAAATAGCACTGTACCTGGTTTGAGATGCTGGAAACTGCTGCTGCTGGAATATTGGCAATTGTGGATGAAGTGGATATCAGGCTGGCATTTGTGCTTGAAGCTATAGGATTGAGAATTTTAAGAGACATTAAAGATATTATGTGGAACAATAAAGATTGATTAAAAAAAAGATATGTGAAAAGCTAGAAGAAATTCAAAATACACTGTATCTTAAATAAACAGGTCTCTAAAGATATAAAGAACATTAGCAAAGGAAGCAAGTACTAGTTTTGTTCTTTAATATCCTATACCCGTGGTCGGCAAACTGCTGCTCACGAGCCACATTCGGTTCTTTGGCCCCTTGAGTGTGGCTCTTCCATAAAATACCATGGCCTGGGTGAGTCTATTTTGAAGTGGCATTAGAAGTTTAAGTTTAAAAAAAATTTGGCTCTCAAAAGAAATTTCAATCATTGTACTGTTGATATTTGGCTCTGTTGACTAATGAGTTTGCCGACCACTGTATACCATAACTTAGAATTGATTAAACAGTTCAAATATTTTTCTGTTTTGACTTGGGTCTTTATTCCTAGAAGGATACATATTCTAGTACAATGCACTGGTTCATACTAATGATACCAATAAAGTCAGAAGCCAAACCAAATGACTGTAGCCCCATCTTTTCTGGCATAGGAAATGACTTACCTGTAACATAGTCTATTGACTATCAGTAGAAATAATAAGAGATCTGGTAAATCCACATGTAAATCCTACACTACTAGTATAGTATTTATTGTCACTTGCCCCAAATTATGCCTTTCCTGATGCAGCATAATTACTCTGAGAGAGTGATGGTCCTCCAAATTCAAAGGTACTTGAAGTTGCTTATTGGGCACTACTCAATGGAATTATTGTGATCAACAAACACAATAATCTGGCATTTAATGATTTTCTGGAAAAATTCAGAAAATATTAAGTAATATCTGGCCAGGTAAAAATGTACCCTATAAATTAATTAAGAGTGCCTATCTTGAGATAAGGAATTTGGGTTAAGTTTTTCATTCCTTTCTATCACAGATTCCATCAGGATTTTAATCAAATCCTCAGTGACTAGTATTTGCCACAGAAACTACTTTTCAGGTGGACAATGTATCTGAGATTGGGGTAATGGTCCTTAGTTCCTCTCACTTACTTTTCATAAGCACTTAAGCCTGGTTCCCATTGCAGTCACAAACACCATAGGGTTCAACATCAGGTAAACCCAACTACCTACCCCATTAGCAACAAAGTCCTCTACAGGGAAAGCTAATAGAAAAACTTCCATTAAGAATAAAAGAAATGCAGAAAAATTTGCAAGTACTGATAAAAATCAAAGGACATTTTTTATCCCTTTCCTTAAGGATACTCTGCTTAGGAGAAAATCTAGAAGAGATTAAGGTAAATTAGATATAAACAATAGCTAATGCTGCAATGCCAGCTTTCATATGAAGAACCTGGACAAAGAAGAATTAAAGTAATTTGCCGAAGCCGGTTTGGCTCAGTGGTAGAGCGTCGGTCTGCGGATTGAAAGGTTCCGGGTTCGATTCCGGTCAAGGGCATGTACATTGGTTGCGGGCACATCCCCGGTAGGGGGTGTGCAAGAGGCAGCTGGCCAATGTTTCTCTCTCGTCGACGTTTCTAGCTCTCTATCTCCGTTCCTCTCTGTTAAAAATCAATAAAATATATTTAAAAAAAAAAGAATTAAAGTAATTTGTCCATAGCCATGGAGCTAGTGGTAGATATTAAGATGATAAAAATGGGATCTCCCAATTCTTTGTGAGTTGCAGATTTACAAACAAAAGCAGCAGTAATAAGATATGCAATAAAAGGTACAAATTCAGAGGATCAAGTAAAACTCAAGTGATAACTCCTATTCATATATATCTAAAGGCTTTTAGCTCTCCAAATGCCAATGGCATAGCCAACTGTTTTGGGATAAGTCTCCACCCCTGCTTTGACAATGGAGCTGTGAACCCATAGAAAGACAAAGCATCTAAGAACCATGCCCCGCCCCCACCTCACCCCATCCCTTAGAGGTCTAATTAGAGAGCTCTACTCAGAAGACTTTGGTTATAGAACTGTGAGAGGCAGCATTGAATTAGTGACATTGCCCCATAGCTGGAGGGTTAATGGCACATCAAAGTTGCTGCAAGATTTCGTTTCTATCCACCCCTTTAATTTTATATATGTTTCTCCACCACCCTTATTCACCCTGGCCTTTTCAAGTTACTCAAAACAAGAGGATCTCTGCCTGGATTGTTCTCCCTGGCCTGCCCCCCTCCTCCTCCCAGCATGATAGCTCCTCCTCAGAGAGACTCTCTCTGACCCCTCTATTGAAACTAACTCCTTTCTTGTTTTCCCAGTCATAGCAACCTATTCTTTATTCCTTTCAGAGCACTTTTCAAAAATCTATTTATTTACTTGCCTGTTTTCCTCGACTATTTTGTAAGCTCCATGAAAACAGAATCTTAAGATATTCATTAATTCAATATCTAGCAAAGTGCCTGGTCTACAGTAAGTGATAGTAAGTAGTTGTGGGATTCATTTATACTTGTATACACGTATACCTTGTAGAATTCATGTATAGTATGTCAAGGTCATCAAAAACAAGGAAAGTCTGAAAAACTACATAGTCAAGAGTAACCTAAGGAGACATGACAATTAAAGAAAATGTGGTATACTGGATGGGATTCTAAAACAGAAAAAGGATATCAGGTAAAAACTAAGGAAATCTGAATAAATATGGGCTTAATTAGTAATAATGCACTAATAATGGTTTATTAATTGTAACAAATATTCCATTCTAATGTAAGATGTAATTATTGGTGGAAACTATGTACAAGGTTGGGGGATAAATATAACTCTTTATACCTTGTGCTCAATTTTTCTATGAATCTAAGACTATTCTAAAAAATAAAATCTATAAAAAAAACAAATCTGGTCAACGAAAGATATTATGTATTACCAACAACATCAAAGCCCTTCATTAAAAGTCAAGATTGAGCTAAAATTAAATTTGAAATTTCTGTAATTAATTTTGCCACTTGAATATTATCATTTAAACCATCTCAACTGAAGAAAATAACCAGATATTGGGCCATATAACAAACAGTGTAGGAAAAAATTAATATTAAAAAAAGCCAGATCTACTTAGTCAAAGGGTTTTCATAAACACCGAGGTATAATAAAGGTTTTGATCAGAGCTGAGGAAGCCAGAGAGGAACTGGGTTTTTGAGATCATTTCACCAACTTCACAAAGGAAGAAGGGCTGCTGTCAAGGATAGAATGCTTTGGGTGGAATGAGGAGATACTGTTGCTGTTTTGACCATTAAAAAAAAAAATTTTGCCCTAACCGGTTTGGCTCAGTGGATAGAGCATCAGCTTGTGGACCAAAGGGTCATGAGTTCAATTTGGTCAAGGGCAGGTACCTTGGTTGCAGGCTCCTCCCCGACCCAGGCCCTGGTCAGGGCTTGCGCAGAAGGCAACCAATTGATGTGTTTCTCACATTGATGTTTCTCTCTATCTTCCCCCTCTCTCTTCCACTCTCCCTAAAAATCAATGGGAAAATATCCTTAGGTGAGGATTAAAAAAATAAAATAAATTTTTTCAATTATAGTTGACATTCAATTTGGTGAACTTCTGCCTTAATTTCTGTGCCAAAGTTCTAATGAATAATACAATGAACCAATAAATTAACCAGAAAAAGGGATGAAAAATAAATTTAGATATTTGCCACTACAGATTCTTAATTATGGGAAGATTTATATTGATACCATGACTTCAATATTAAATATCATACATTTTCAATCATAAATCACTCATGCTCTGTGGTCAGATTGCCCAGCTAACACCCTCACTTTATTATTTACTAACTTTGTGACCTTTGGCAAGCCACTTTGCTTTTTCTGTGTCTTTTGTCCCCCCACATCCCCCATTTAAAAAAATATATATTTTATCGATTTTGTACAGAGAGGAAGGGAGAGAGATAGAGAGTTAGAAACATCTACTAGAGAGAGTCATCGATCAGCTGCCTCTTGCACACCCCCCACCGGGGATATGCCCGCAACCAAAGTACATGCCCTTGACCGGAATCGAATCTGGGACCTTTCAGTCCCCAAGCCGACACTCTATCCATTGAGCCAAACCGGTTTCAGCTTGTTCCCCTTATTTACAATGAAATAAATAATAGTACTTTCCTCAAATATATTGTGAAGATTACATGATTAACACCTATCTATTGTTTAAAACAATGCTAAAAACATAGTAAGCATTTAATAAACACCAGCAATGATCATCATTAGCAAAATGTGAGAAAATCAAATTAATCTATCAAAAGGGGGGGAAATGTACTTACGGATAAGTGAGGATAGTGGTTAATGGAATTTAAAGGATATTTCATGACCCCTAAAAGACCTCCAAAGATGGTTCCTCTTTTTACAAAAAGAGGGATAAGAAGCATAGCTATTAGGTTCCTCAAACTTAAGATACAACTATGGAGAAGTGGTGGTTCTACACCTTGGGAGAGGGTTAGTAATATAAAAAAAAAAAAAGCGCACCCCCTGCTTTTCTTTCACGACTGAGGTGACATTGCCCCATAGCTGGAGGTTAATGGCATATCCTTTTAGAGGGACTTGACCTAGTTGGACCCAAAAGGCCTACCAACCTAGAGAATACTTCATAAAAATCAAAAGGGATTGACGGAAAGACAGACAAACAAAGTCATACTCTTTGAGTTTTTTCCCTCTGGTTTGTTCTCAGTTCAGAAAGAAAGAAGGGGAGCCGAAACTAGTTTGGCTCAGTGGATAGAGCGTCGGCCTGAGGACTGAAAGGTCCCAGGTTCGATTCCGGTCAAGGGCATGTACCTAGGTTGTGGGCACATCCCCAGTAGAAGGTGTGCAGGAGGCAGCTGGTCAATGTTTCTCTCATCAATGTTTCTAGCTCTCTATCCCTCTTCCTTCCTCTCTGTACAGAAAATCAATAAAAATATATATTTAAAAAAAAGAAAGAAGGGGAAGGGGACAAAGAAAGAAAAAAAATCAGTAATAGGAGACTTGGTAAATAATAGAGGGTAAAGGTAGCTCAGAGCAATGTCTTAGAATGTAGTGATGGGTTCTGTTCTCAATGGGCCAAGCAGAAGTAGTTCTCAATCATATAATTGAAAATAGTTACAACTAAAAGTCAAACTATTTTAAAATAATCTACACCAAAACATTTTCCATCATCAAAGTTTGTATTTTAAGAATACCTCAGACCAGTTTTTGCTGTCCTGTTCTTACCCTTGGGCACCAGTTCTGTAAGTAATAAAATTTAACCTTTTGCACTCCGCTGTCCTCTCTCAGGGGACATCGGAATTCTAGCATATCACTCGGATGTCCCCTCTCAGGGGACATTGCAGTTTATTAGTGATTACGGGGAATTGAGTTATTTCAACGCACGTTTCCGCCGCAAAGTAGCGTCGAGTAGCTGGTAGCCAATGTCCAGAATGGTTCGGAGTGCAAAGGGTTAAAAGCTGGGAGAAACCAGGAGAAAGGAGGCAGATGAGAAGCAAGGTACATGGACATTAATTCCCAATCTGAATCATTGATAAATTGGATGCATTTGATTTGGATGGGTTGGAAATTAATTCCATCGTGTCTTTTGAGTTTCTTTGTCCTCATTCCTAATAAATAGTCCTATCATACTTCTAACCTTTTAGAGCAAGAATATGGGAAGGCAGAGATGTTTAATGCTATGCTTTTCATCATGAAATAGAAACAACTTTTTGAGCAAAAAAAGCAAACAAAACAAAAAAAGCAATCCCCAAAGCCCTCTCACTAAGAAGTGATTGTAAATGGTATGATAAACCACAGCAGAAAACGGCACACTTCACACAAAGCACTCTATTTGGACTTTCTATAGAAGTCAGTAAAGTTCTAACCACAGAGTCTTCTGCTTATTTATAGGACAAAAAGCCACTAAGAAAAAAAAAAAAATGCCACTGAGAACAGATGGGTTTTCTGAACACCAACATGCAAAAGGGAAGGCTTCAATTCTACTAAGCAGTTCACATTAAAAGGTTAACTACTTACAAACCATGCTCCTAGGTTCTGGTTTGCTAACACAAAAAGCATGCACAATGGCACATAGCACCCCCTTTTCTTTTAGAAGACAAAGCTCCTATTACCCTGGAGATACAGGTAGATTAAAAACAAAACCCAATAATAATAAAACATACACATACACAACCATGCCTATTTACCTTGAATGGGGTAAGAATAATGTGCTGGGCTTGGCTGGCTTGTGGTTAACCCTGTAGTGCAGGTAAGAACACTGTGTTGACTTGGAGATGGAGTCTGAATTAAACCACTTTCAGGTTTCATACCTGGCCACAATGCACCTGAATCAGATAAATTTGACCAATTACAAACAATACATTGGGACTCGGGAGCATGGTTATGCTTTTTAATATCAGCCAGTAGTTTAAAATCTAAATCTTAAAAGAAAATAAATTTGCTTGTAAAATAAAAAATTATTGATTCTCCCACTTACAATGTACCACAAGCAAATACAATTTCAAAGAACGAGGGAGTGGGGCCATGGAAACAAAAATCTTGTCAAGACCCCAATAATTATATATGTATTTTTTCATTTCAGTGATTGGGGAAAATTGATCAGGGTTAAAAAAAAAAAAAAAAGCTACTGACACCCAACCAGAGTATTTGATATAAAGTGTGTGATGTCCACGTACAGCAATAAATCATTTCTCTGCATTGTCAAAGTGGGAGACATTCCACATAAGTTTAAAATTCACTTACCCATTTAAAAAGCACCAAATTTTTCTAAAATGTATTAAATACTTCTCTGCCTTCTTAAGCTGGTTATTTTGTTACCTTTGTTTCTTCTGATTAAGAAAGACAGATCTGCTTATTTTTATAAATTAAAACATTACAGAAATATGTAACTTAGAAAAAAGCAAAGTCATGTGTAATCCCATCATCCAGATTTCACCACTATTAGGTTTGCAGAAAAGTCACTCAGGTTTCTTCTATGTACTTACTAATCTTTTTTCTTCTTCATAATAAAAATTTAAAAGGTGTTATACATACTGTTCATAATTTGCTTTTATACATACCTCTAAGAGACATCATTCCATGTCAGAACATATAAATCTATCTCATTACTGATAAACATCACAGCTATTCATTTTTATCATAATGCTCCTGAGTGACAATTTTTCTAATATATTTATCTCTTCCTGCCTTCTTGGCAGGGAGGAAATAGTGAGCATACCTTTCAATTTTTATCAGAATTATTTCTACAAAGATAAATATGGTGCTGTGATATATATATTATAGAAACAGATTATTGTGATATGTAAAGACATTTACTTAGTACTAAATAGAACTCAATTATGGTTGTATAATTTTAGATACTTGTATCACTGTTTTTTCTCTGTGATCTTTCACTTCTTGACAATCTCCTATCTCTTGATTGTATCTATCTCTCTTCTCATTTGTAGTAAACTAGGAAACCATAAACAAAGGAGAGCTTCTACAGGAGAGCCCAAGGATGCCCTTTATTGAGTTGTCTTGGTGATAATTTTGGCCTATGCAAAAGTCTATTTATAAAAAACGTATTGTCTGGTTATTCATTATGTTCCGAATAGCTACAGTTGCTGGATCAGTGTAGTTGAAGCTGAGAATTTGGTTCAAAAAGGTTCATCAATCAAATACATTCCAGGTAAGAAGTCAATGCCAATGTCAGCCACAGTTTCAAATTCAACATTAACTAATTTCATTTACTCCTAATCTGATAAAGAATTTATAGAAATATAATGCTTTAATAATAAGAACCTCTGCTTTACCAGGGCACTGAGATATCTTAGTGCAACTCGGACCTGTAAAATTTGTTGAAAAGTAAATATAAGAATAGTACAGGGAGATGTAAAAAATCTTAAAAGGTTGACAGCGGGACATGGTAATTGCGTTGGCCCAAACTCGAAGCATTAAAAAAACAAAAAGCCATGTTATTTTCTTACCTATTAAACACACAAAATGGCTTTTTGAGGAGACTGAAGAATATAAAGATCTCTAGCATGAATTAGGAGAACTGCTCCCGCACCCTCAAGTTCAAGATTATTTTAAAAATCTTGTCCAGCCGAAACCGGTTTGGCTCAGTGGATAGAGCGTCAGCCTGAGGACTAAAAGGTCCCAGGTTCGATTCTGGTCAAGGGCATGTACCTTGGTTGCGGGCACATCCCCAGTAGGGGGTGTGCAAGAGGTAGCTGATTAGTGATTCTCTCTCATCAATGTTTCTGACTCTTTATCCCTCTCTCTTCCTCAATGTGAAAAATCAATAAAATATATTAAAAAAAAAAAACATCTTGTCCAGGTTAGCCACAGCTAAAGTTCAATAAAGAATATTATTTTTAAAACATTTATTATATGAAATTTGGGTATTAGTGCCTTGATTCATAATTTCTAGTAAACAAATTGCTATTTTAATATAATAATAACTTTCAGATTTATTGTGATCAATGTGTTTTTTCCTAAATGGGTTCTGAAGTAAAGGTGTTGGATTTGTGAACATTTTTATAATTACACTGTACTAAAATCCTACCGTATTAGTAAAAATATTAACCGAGAATGTTTTGCTAGCCTCATTATTTTGTATTTTTTAAAGTTTTAAAATGTAAAATGCCCATAAACTGGTTCTTTTTATAAGGTTAAAAATTAGGGCAAAATGTCTAAGATAAGGGAATAGTTTTGAATGTTTTTGACCAGAAACACGAAGTACTTATACATAATTATTTTATGAAGACTAGAGAAATAAAAGACAATATGGATACCGCTGCAAGCATTACTGCAACCCTGTGTTAAAGCATATAAGCATCTTCCTTCAAAAGCACCCTTCCGAGAATTCCAAGTAATAGTAGTATGACTTGACCAGAGAGCATTACTGCCATAGAAAATGAGGAAACAAAACCTGGGTTTCCTGACCACTAGCTCACTGCTGTATGCCTCCCACTACAAAGCCTCTCAGGTGATTGTAAGCACAATAAGCCAGATGTGGGCATCAGCCGGGTCTAACAATGGGAAAGGAAGTCTGTCTCTGAGTGCCATCCTCCTGCTGCCCCACACTGGGGTCTTATCGTAAACTTTACCCAAGTCTCTGAGCACAAATATGTGTCACTAACCAAACTAACCTGAGCAGTTCAGTTTATAGTAACACATATCAAAGTAGTAAATTTTTAGAGATTAGTTTGGTTAGGAATTGAAGTACATGTTAATGCGAGAGAAAAACACAAACACACACACATAGAAGACTATCTTGGTTTGCTGATTTAATAGTTCACTGGGATGAGCTATTACCCTGTTTCCCCGAAAATAAGACAGTGTCTTATATTAATTTTTGTTCCCAAAGATGCGCTAGGTCTTATTTTCAGGGGATGTCTTATTTTTCCATGAAGAAGAATACGGTACACATTTATTGTTAAATGAAAATAAAGGAAATTTATTACCTGTATACAGTACGATAGTACGGTAGTTGTCAACACAAACCAGACAAACTGAATCCTATAGTATCAAGAATTTACTCATTAATTCAATGACAATCATGTCATCATCTTCTGGAACATCATCATAACAATCCAATTCCTGAATTTCCTGGTGAATTTCTTGTGACTCCATTTCTTTCAGAATCAGTGGACCAAATCTCTCATGTTTAGCCTAGGGGGGGGCCTCATTTTCGGGGGAATGCCTTATATTTCACTCAGAAGGAAACCTGTAAGTAGGTCTTATTTTTGGAGGATGTCTTAACACAGGGGTCTTCAAACTACGGCCCGCGGGCCACATGCGGCCCGCAGAGGAGTCTGATCCGGCCCGCCAGGCTTTTTGGGCAGTGAGCACAGCCGAGGTGTTACAGTAGGAATTAGTAGTTCATATAGTCCGGCCCTCCAGCTCTCTGAGGGACCGTGATCTGGCCCCCACTTTAAAAAGTTTGAGGACCCCTGTACAGGGTATAAATGCCAAGTAATTTAACCTCAGTACTTATCCTAATTATAAAATATGTATGTTATATTATAGAAAATTAGGGAAATATAGAGTGTAAGGAAAAATTCATATAGTCTCACCACACACAAAAAATTACCCGTGTTTCCCCGAAAATAAGACATCCTCTGAAAATAAGACCTAGCGCATGGAAAGATAAGACATCACCTGAAAATTAAGATCTCGTGCAACTTTGGAAGAAAAAATTAATATAAGACACTGTCTTATTTTCGGGGAAACAGGGTATTAGGAAGTTCTACTTTTGCATGGTTCTGTGGTAACTGAGATCAAATCTGTATAATGCCTATACTGGTAAGTTCACATTTTTTCTTCCAAATTAGTCTTTATGTACATACTAGAGGCCCGGCGCATGAATTCGTGCATGGGTGGGGTCCCTCTGGGTGGCCTGCAGGGAGCTAGCCAAAACCCGAAGTCCAAAACTGCCTGCAGTTCCTACCTGCTGCTCCCGCCCATCCCGGCCCCACTGTGCCTGCCGTGGGCTCGCGCCCAATCAGTTCTGATCAGGAAAGGCTCGTGCTGCCACAGCAGCACTTGCCAGCCATGAACCCTGTGTCTGGCGCCCTCCCAAGGGGAGTGGCCTGCAGGATTGAGCTGAAATCGGCTCACTGACATCCCCAGAGGGGTCCCAGATTGCAAGAAGGTGCAGACCAGGCTGAGGAACCCCACTGGTCCAGGAGGGCATGTGCATCCCATCTCGCTCAGTCCTGATCTGCTGGACCCCAGCAGCTAATCTACTGATTGGAGAATCTGCCTCCTGGTGGTCAGTGCACGTCATAGCGAGCAGTTGAGCATCCTTAGTAATTTGCATATTGTGCTTTGGTTGGTTGGTTGTTCTTCTATTCGGTCTATTTGCATATTACCCTTTTATTATATAGGGTTTAAAAAATATACTAACTGGGGTCCAGGGCACGAATTCGTGTACCCTGAAAGGAACTGTGGGCCAAGAGGCTGCAATGGGCACAAGGGTGGGTCTAGGCCCATCCTCAGCACCCCTGCCAGGCTCCTCACACCATAGCCTCCTGTCCCGTCTACCAGTAGCCCCGCTCCCACTGCCAGTCCTGCTCCCACATGCTGAACTGTTGGGGCTGCTCCTGATAGCTCCTCAGGAGCAGGGGGAAGTGGAGAAGCCCTCAAGGGCGCTTGGGGCTGGCAGCTGCCACTCGCACCTACTCATGGTGTTGAAAGATTGGAGGCAGGGCTGGGCACCGGCAGTGGTGCGAGCCGTGGCTCTGGCACCTGCAGTGGGTGTAAGAGGGGCCGGCACCGGGAGCAGGTGCAGGTGCCGGGTGGGACTGCGGCATGCAGGAGCAAAGAATTTTCAGTAACCGCCGAAACCGGTTTGGCTCAATGGATAGAGCATTGGCTTGGGGACTGAAAGGTCCCGAGTTCGATTAGGGTCAAGGGCATGTACCTTGGTTGCGGGCATATCCCCAGTAGGGGGTGTGCAAGAGGCAGCTGATCAATGACTCTCTCTCATCGATGTTTCTAACTCTCTATCTCTCTCCCTCTCTGTACAAAATCAATAAAATAAAAAAAAATAAAAAAAGAATTTTCAGTAACCACCAAAGGCTTGCCAATGACAGTGACTGACGCCCGCATGTTCTGCACTTTGTTGCCTGCTGCTGACGCCCCCTGTCAGCACACGTCACAACGACCAGTTATTTGGTTGTTCTGCCATTTGGTCTGTTTACATATTAGCCTGTTATTATATAGGATTTTCAATTTTACATAGCAATTTTTTCAATTAATAATAATTTGTTTTCTCAAGATGCTAAATACTCTTTAAGATTGTGACTTACACCAAGCTGGAGGGGCTCAGTAGATTGAGCATCATCCTGTACACCAAAAGGTTGCTGGTACAATTCCTGATCAGGGCCCATATCTGGGTTGTGGGTTTGATCCCCAGTTGGGGAGCTAGAGAAGGCAACCATACAATCAATGTTTCTCTCTCACATCGATGTTCCCCCCCCGCCTCTCTCTCTCTCCCTTCCTCTCTCTAAGCATGCCCTTCTGTGAGAATTAAAGAAAAAAAAGGATAATGGCTTCACAGTTTTCAATTCTATGGTTACACTGCAATTGAACACAAACCTTTGAATATGTATGTTGTATCCAATCTTTTGCTATGATAACTAATGCTGCAATGAATATTATAGTTAGGAAAGTTTTGTGGATATCTCTAATTCCATGGGATAAATTTCTTGAAGTGAAATTACTGAGGGAAATGGTATGAACATCCTTAACGCTCTTAATATATAAGTCAAATCTTCATCTTACATTAAAGTTCTTTTAAAAGAATTCAGAACAGTGGCAGCTGAGGCAATTTTATATGAGCCCATAAAAAGAAACGATTTCCCCTTTCCTCACACATTCATTGAAAGTTAAACCTCTCATCCTTTCTGCCACCCCACCACATTTCTACATAGTTCAGAAAAGAATATGACTACTATGCCTTTACTTTTAAAAATTACTCATAGACTCCTTAGATTTCCTTTAGTCTTTTCTCCTTTCTTCAAAAAGAGGAAAATTTTAAATTTCAAACTCAACTATGAAACTATCCTTTTTATATAGACCTAAATCATCAATTTTCAACCTTTTTCATCTCATGGTACACATAAACTAATTGCTAAAATTTTGTTTGAAAATCGCTGACCTAAGCTATGAGCACTTCTGGAGTTAAACAGACCTGGGTTCAATTCCAATCCTAGGCATTTACTAATTGTATGACCTCAGGTTAGTCATTCCACTTAATCCTTCTAAGCCTGTTTCCTTATCCGTAAAAAAGGCTAATGCTACTACTTATTTCTTCAGACTATTCAGAGAATTAAATAAGACAAAGTGTAAAGTGTAAAGTACTTATTCTTTTCATACTGCTTAGTATAATAAGCGCTCTCTCTATAGTACATAATATTATTACAATGAAATTTTCTGAAGCCTATTTACACCTGAAATAAAATAACAGATTGGCTAACCTAGCTCTAGTGCTAACAATCAATACTAAAGTGACAGAATTTCTGAAATCTTCACAAGAAGAAAGAAATAAAGTGTTCTATAGTTGAGTGAACACATTAAAAAAAGCCATGCTAAAACATAGGAAAATGTCTTAAAAAGTCACTTTAAAAAATATTCCAAATATCGTTTTGTAATGTCCTTTATAAATTATGAGAATATGCTATATATATATATATATATATATATATCATTCACATTACCCCAATCTACATCTCCAGTAAGTCTCATATATAACTTAAATTCAAATAAAACTAAATTAGAGATTTTATAAAACAAGTTTCCTCACCCCCAAATAGTAAATATTACTTCACAATATAAACACTATTTTCTTCAAGATTTTAACAAGGATTAATCTATTTTACAGAATTTTCTTTTTTCTTTACTACAGGGAAATGCAGCGATCACAAAAGACACCATAATATCTAGGACCTACATGCACACGGCACTATGGTAGGTATTCCATGACTTGAATCCAGAGGTATAATAGAAGTTTTATTTAACAATGAACAACAAGAATGATCAACTGGTGTTCAAAGGTACCATAAAGAACGTAGGGTTTGCTGATAATAAATTTAAATCAAAACAGAGAGTTAAGCCTGGCCGGCGTGGTTCAGTGGTTGAGCATTGACCTACGAACCAATCAGGGCACAGTGGAGGCATATAGGAGCCAGCCAATCAATGATTCTCTCTCATCATTGATGTTTCTCTCATTCCCTCACCCTTCCTGTCTTAAATCAACAAAAATATATATTTTTTAAAATCTGGAAAAAATTTATTTAAAAAAAGTTTTTAAAAATGTGAAAATACTTAATTCATACTTGCTAGCCTATTACTATCCAGCTAATAAAAATTCAGCTTTAATAAACACAAGCATAATCACAGAGATTCCTGCTTTCAAAACGACTGCTCAGTCTTGGCTAGTTAAATATATCACAAATTAAGATTTTAGTATTTGGTATACTGGCTAAAACTGATAGGCATATAGGCATGGACTACAAACTCAGAAATAAGAGCATTTCTGTTCTCTTTTCTTGTGAAGTTACCAACGACGACTATCATGAAACATAACCCCTCATATTTCCCCCCCTAGTAGTTAACAGAAGCCAAGGAATGCCTAAAAATAAGAAGGCGGTCACTATCATAAAGATTAGCCAAATGGGCCAGGAAAAGCAGCAATGTGGAAACCAGAAGCAGGCAACACTAACACATCACAGTCTGTGGCAGTCTGTTGAAAGATTTTTCTAATTCCCAGCTAGTTTCAGTAGAGGCTACAGAGATAGAATTTTATTAACATATTGCATATTTTAAAACAATACAGTATTCTCTCAATTTTTTCATACCAGTTCAAGAAAAACAGGGAATAGGTAACAAACCACACTAATATATCTATCAATTTACATACACAAAAAAAAATCAGTGCAAATATCAAGTGTACAAAGAATCTCAAACTCTCTTGTAGTAAATCATTCTAATTTATAGTTCATGTCCAAGATGCTTAAAACCAAAGAACAAAATTTTCTATGCATATAAGGTTGTACAAAATTGGGGATTTCCTCAATTATAAGGCATGTTCTATCAGGATATTTAGATTGCCTGGTTTTAGCAAACCAGTCACCTCAAAATACATTTATTATGCTTACTTAACCAAGGTACTATGTTTTCTATAAAGTAAAATCAATATTAATTTCTCAAGGATTTTTCACAAATACTTAAAGAATCCAAGTTTTAAAGTCAAGACTTAATTAGAACCTTGGAAATTTGGTAGCTAACTTTGATAAACAAATGAGTATGGAAAATTATGATTTTATATTACTTGTATCAAATATGCTGTTGGAAACTAGCAAACCCAACATCTATTACACCTGTAATTGGGTAGGTGCTCTACAAAGAACCATTCATCTCTCCGTTTCCTGATCAGCTATGCTTGCTTTTGGGGGAATAAAAATCAATATTCTTAGAAACAGCTTATAATAGGATGCCTTACCAAAAGGAGGTAGTCCATATGGTTGGGTTGCCTGAGGGTAGACAGCATACGGTTGAGACTGCTGTAGTGTCTGGTACTGAGTCTGCCCAGGATAAGCAGTTTCCGAAACAGGAACTGAGAGGATATGTGCATAAGGTCTAGAAAAGTTCAAGAAAACAAAAACTTGCATGTGTGATTTACTTTAGTAATGAAAAATAGGAGATATAGCTAATATCACTAAATGCAAAGAACCACTAATGAGGAGACTAACCTTCCACAAAACGCCTATCACTATGCTAAAAAAAATAGAGCTAATATTTTCTTTCCAGGTTCTATTACAACCTACCTAAGAAACAATTTTATGAGAAATTTATAATTTTCAAATATCCTCCCAAGGTTTAATTACTGTTATAAAAATTCATGTTATGCTATATGTATGTCCCATATGAAATATAAGAATGGATTAGCCCTAGCTGATTTGGCTCAGTGGATAGAGCATCGAGCTGCAGACTAAAGGATCCCAAGTTTGAATCTGGCCAAGGGCACATGCCCAGGTTTCAGGCTCAATCCCCTTCAGTGGGGGGCATGCAGGAAGCAGCCAATCAATGATTCCCTCTCATCATTGATGTTTCTATCTCTCTCTCCCTCTCCCTTTCTCTCTAAAAAAAAAAAAAAAAAAAAAAAGGATGGATTAAACTTATGTCCTATGTCTACATGTAGAATAAAACTAAAATAATAGAAAATTGGATAGAACAGGCCTCACAACTGGCTCTCGTTATTTACCCAGCCCTCTGGGCCAAAATAAAGTTCTTTTTAAAACTATTTCAAAAATATTTTTGTTGATTTTAGAGAGGAAGGGAGATGGTAAGAGAGAAACCGTGTTTCCCCAAAAATAAGACATCCTCCGAAAATAAGACCTAGCGCGTAGAAAGATAAGACATCCCCTGAAAATAAGACCTAGCACAACTTTGGGAGAAAAAATTAATATAAGTCACTGTCTTATTTTCGGGGAAACAGGGTAGAAACATCAATGATGAGAATCATAGATTGGCTGCCTCCTGCACTCCCCCTACTGGGGATTGATCCTGTAACATGGGCATGTGATCCTTGACTGGAATTGAACCCAGGACCCTTCAGTTCATAGGCCAACACTCTATACGCTGAGCCAAACTGGCTAGGGCCAAACTAAAGTTCTAAGAGGAAAAGTGGGGCTTTGAAAAGAGGGGGAGGTTGGTAGAGAAAAGGCAAGGGAGTAGGAAAGTGGGCCAATATTGCCAGATCAAGTGTATGAAACAGGAGCCAGATAATAAAATCTGGGAAGTCCCAGATAGGACTTGTAATTTTTCCACTGATATTTAAGCCAGAGTATACTGCTTATAAATGGTGTCAATCACATCAGGTTTAACTAGGGATTTGAATTCAGCAGTGAAACTTCTGGTAATATACACTAGTTAGATGACCTCACATTCCTTTTTCTTTTTTTTCTTTTTTTCTCACTTGTTTTAATCCTCACCCGAGGATATTTTTCCATTGACTTTTAGAGAGAGGGGAAGAGAGAAATATTGATGTGAGAGAAACACATCAACTGGTTGCCTCCGGGATGAGCCCAGACCAGCACCCAGGCCAGGGAGGAGCCTGCAACAGGGGTACCTGCCCTTGACTGGAATTGAACCTGGGACCCTTCGTCCACAGGCCGACACTCTATCCACTGAGCCAAACTGGTTAGGACTGACCTCACATTTCATTCATGCAATAAGATGATCCCACATTTTATGCTGAGTTTTTAGGAAACAGTTATATTATATGGTGAGTTATGCTGCACTTATAAGAACAAGTGTTACATGTACCATGAGTAATAATGACAAAATACTGGAGGGAAGCGTTGTTTCAGAAGGCAAGAAGATTCTTTTCAGGTTTGGAGAAGAAAATGAAGGAAGGCTATAAAGCGGTATATGAACTGAGCATACAGGATGTGCAGGAGCAGGAGAAGCATGTTCTAGGAAAATAGAAAAAGTCTGAAAAAGGTACATAGAAGAAAAGCAAGGGCTTCAGGTTCCAAGAAGCATAGACTATATTAAGGGAGGTATATAAAGGGAAGGGAAGTAGCGAGAGAAAGACAGATAGCCAAGACCTTGAATACCAGGATAAAAGAGTTCAGACAAGTCTGAAACAAGTAGGAGTCACTGAAATTGTTGAGCAGAGCGACAAGATCAGAGTTGCTCCTTAATAAAGATCAGTTTGGCATTGCTCAGTAAATGGATTAGAAGAGAGAAAAATTAAATAGAGGTCCAGTTAAAAAAGTTACACAGGAGCTCTGAATTAAGATAGAAGGCATATGCTAAGCCTGTGTTGCTCAGTGGTTTAACATTAACCCTGATCATCAAGGTCACTGGTTTGATTCCCATGCCTGGGTTTGATTCCCATGCCTGGGTTTCCAGGCTCGATCCCCAGTTATGGGCATGCAAGAGGCAGCCAATTGATGACTCTCATCAATGTTTTTATCTCTCTATCCCTCTACCTTCTTCTCTCTCAAAATCAATAAAAACATTAAAAAAAAAAAAAAAAGATAGTAGGCATAGCTAATAAGGTATCCTGAATATAGCAGGTATACAAATCTTTTTTGAATAAGTAAATGAATTTGGAATATGCAATATATTCTCATCTCAGTGGATTATAAGAGACTGAATATGAAAATTTCTATTCTTCTTAGCCAGATCTGAGACCAAGAAATAATTCAGGTTATAGCTATTAATCAAATTATATGGGGAATTATTTAAACTCTTAATGAGTAATCTCCAGATATACCCTATTTAACACAGTGTCTTTATAGCTCAAAGTATTTTGTTAACTCTATAATAATTTCAGAGAACAGGTTTAGTTATTTCACAAAAGAAAACCACATGAAAATGACTGGCCCAAGTATGCTATTAGTGTTAATACCAAATTAGAATTTGGAAAACTCCTTGAGTTAACTTTTAATTAGTGTATTTTAAAATATATATATTTTATTGATTTTTTACAGAGAGGAAAGGAGAGGGATAGAGAGTTCGAAACATCAATGAGAGAGAAACATCGATCAGCTGCCTCCTGCACACCCATACTGGAGATGTGCCTGCAACCAAGGTACATGCCCTTGACCAGAATCGAACCTGGGACCTTTCAGTCCATAGGCCGACGCTCTATCCACTGAGTCAAACCGGTTTTGGCATTAGTGTATATTTTAACTGATGCAAAATTAAGGTACAAATGGACACAGAGTGGGGGAGGGTAAGAAATGCCAGTTTTCTTTTTACAACAGTCCCCCAGTCATCATTGATCTCGTTTACAAATTTCTATGAATCCTGCATTATGTAAGCACACAAGAATATATATCCTCATTTAATAAGCACACATATTAAATGTATGTATTCATGTATACATAGGCTCACTATCAATGCACAACTGGCAGATAAGCATACACAATGTTCTGCACCTAATTAGTCAGATGATTAATTTGGTGGATTTTAAATGCTGATCTTAACCCCTCGAAGGCTGAAAATGTTGCCTCATAGTGACTTCAATCTACTAAACCTGTCTAATTTCAAGTCCACTTTTACTCTGAGGATAGTCCTAAGAGAAGAAACTGAACATAAATAGGTTGAGAAGTCCCAGTATGGGGCTAGCTTGAGCTATTTTTATTGATCTATCAAGGTAAAGGAAACAGAAAATGATCAGAGGTTAATCAGTAATATGCTTTGATCACTATCGTATTTTTCATTTTCAGTGCCTCTTTATTTAGAGCAGGAGTGGGCAATCTTTTTTATGCCAAGGGTTATTTGGATATTTATAACATCATTCACAGGCCATATAAAAAACAGCACCTTAACAATTAACCTGCTACATTTAGTCAAGCGTTTAATTAACTTGGCAGGGTCAGACCAAATGATTTCGTAGGCCTTATACAGCCTGCAGGCCGGATGTTCCCCACCTCTGACTTAGAGAGAGCTCCTGGGTAACAGTGATCTATTGCAGGCAACCATCTACATTTTTTTAAGAAATATATTTTTAGCCGAAACCGGTTTGGGCAGGGGTCCTCAAACTTTTTAAAGTGGGGGCCAGATCACGGTCCCTCAGAGAGCTGGAGGGCCGGACTATATGAACTACTAATTCCTACTGTAACACCTCGGCTGCGCTCACTGCCCAAAAAACCTGGCGGGCCGGATCAGACTCCTCTGCGGGCTGCATGTGGCCCGCAGGCCGTAGTTTGAAGACCCCTGAGCGTCGGCTTGGGGACTGAAGGGACCCGGGTTCGATTCCGGTCAAGGCATGTACCTTGGTTGCGGGCATATCCCCCAGTAGGGGGTGTGCAAGAGGCAGCTGATCTATGATTCTCTCTCATCAATGTTTCTAACTCTGTATCTCCCTCCTTTCCTCTCTGTACAAAATCAATAAAATATATATTTAAAAAAAGGAAAAAGAAAAAAAAGAAATATATTTTTATTGATTTCAGAGAGAAGGGGAGAGAAAAACATCAACAATGAGAAAGAATCATTGATTGGTTGCCTCCTGCACGCCCCCCACTGGGGAGGAGCCTGCAACCCAGAAATGTGCTCTTGACTAGAATTGAACCTGGACCCTTCATCCCCAGGTGGATGCTCTATCCACTGATATCATAGCCCTGGCTAGTGTGGCTCAGTTGGGTGGAGCATCATCCAATACATCAAAAGGCGGCAGGTTTGATTCCTGGTTAGGGCACATACCTGGGTTGCAGGTTCAATCCTCAGTTGGGGCGCTTATGGGAGGTAACTGATCAATCTTTCTCTACCCCCCTCTAAAATCTATAAAAAGTATAACCTCAGGTAAGGAACAAATGAATATATGAATGAATAAAAAAAAGATATTACATATACTCCATATTTGGAGGGAATAAAAACACTGGAGTAAGGCCCTAGCTAGTTTTGCTCAGTGGATAGAGTGTTAGCCCTCCAACTAAAGGGTCCTGGTTCGATTCCGGTTAGGGCCACATATCTTGGTTGCAGGTTCAATTCCTGGCCCTTGTCAGGGGAAAGTGCAGTAGGCAACCAATCAATGCTTCTCTCTCTGTCTCTCCCTCTCCCTTCCACTCTCTCTCTCTAAAAAAAACAACTCAATGGAAAAATATCCTTGAATTAACAACAATAAAAATTGGAATAAGGATTGAGAATGAGAGAGGTGAAAAAAATATCAACTTACTGAGTTAAATATCAAGTTAAGTTTTGCAATTAATCTAGAGAAAAAGCATATAGATTTTGAAATAATTATATTCAACTTACTTTGCAGAATACATTTGTGAGGTATAATCATTGGATGAGCGAGGGATGTAATCGGTACATGTCATTACTGAAAGAAAACCAGGTAAAAAGTTAGAACACTTCAAAAATGAGATGGGAAAATTGTATCTCACTGTATAGTCTTTCAAATTAAATTACAGTATACAGCTTGGACATCAGATATTTAGAAAGACTAGTAGCAAATACCTCACTCTTCTAATAACAGATTTAGAGACTTTTAGACAGTAAAAGAAGCTAGAATGTGAGGGGTATGGAAAAGAGTTGAAGGTTAATAACAACTGATCTTTACCGTCACCTTTCATGATTTAAAACCACAGATGGAGCACCATAAGTTCTTAGCTGTGCCTACAGGCAAACTGATAAGGCAAGAACCATACCTAGAAAACCACATTATACTTCTTCAGCTTATTCATTATCTGGGTGCTTATTCTCTATTTTGCCATATGACTGACTCGCAGGAAGGCAGATTTAGGGGGAAATACCCAATTTTATTAGAAAACTGTTGCTATCACTGTGTATGGTCTCCAGCAGGGAAGATGTAAATATGCTTCTATATTACTATTTTTTTTTTTAGCTTTGTGGTTTTAAGGTTTTAAGTTTGGCAAAGCAGAGTCAGACCTGAGGAACTCACATGATGCTCTGATAACCTAGCAAGTAAAGACACTTTCACAGCTAGAGTCCTCTTAACCCTCATGCCTTCATTTAGAATAGCTGCTGTGAAGGCTTGGCCCTTGTGATTTCATCTTAGATAAATGCTATAAATATTCAACTCAAGTTGACAGAAAGCAAAATCCCATTCATTAGGCACCGTTCCAGCCCATGTTGTAGACTGAAACACCATAGAGCTTGTACCAGGCTCCTGAACTGTTCAAGAACTTCTTTCAACATCTATAAAGGAGGTTGCTTTACTATAAATAGGGACTAAAAGTAAAGTGACTTAATGTATGTCTAGCTAGGATCCCTGAGTGCCTGACCCATAAAGGGAACTTGGGTCAAGAGCAGATGAGAGGAATATTCATGCCTAACTGTAAAGACAAATCAGCATATGTGAGTTTATCATAGTAGATCTTGTCCATTGCCATTGTTCAAGGGCTTTAACAATAATGACTAGAAATTTGTAGATTATATTCCTTTATAATCATTTTGACAGAAATCTCAATTAGATCTAAAGTTCTTACTATCTATCACAAAGAATGTAAGTTCATTTGAATTCTGCATGATAGTTCCTTATGTGATGGCAAATAATTTCAAAAACATTTCTCTTTCTTTGATTTAAGTTAATTCTAGAAGAGACTGACAAAATATCCTAGGAGATTGAGGCCAATTTTTATTTTTCTAGAGAAAGAATAAGCCTTGATCTTTTCAGTATTTGGGAACTATAAAAGGATTATGAAGAGTCAAGGCATAATCTGCTATTATAGTAGAGGAACAATAATGGAGACGAGGTAAAATCTTTAAGTATATTCTGAAGGTAAAACTAACAGAACATTCTTATGGATTAGTATGTCAGGAATAAAGAAAACAGGAATAATTTCTAGGTTTTCAGCTTGAGCAACTGGAGGGATAATGAAACTACTTCCTAAGATGGGAAAACCTGGGAAAAGAACAGATTTGATGGAGGCTAAGGAAATAAAAAGCTACCACACATTTTAAGTATGGCTTCCCTTTTAGAGCAAAGTGGAGATGTCAAACAGGTAGTTGAAAACACAGATGAAATCAGGGGAGAAGTTAGACTGGAAATATACTAATGCATGAGAGGATGCAGAAAGAGAAAAGACCAGAAACAAATCCCAAGGGCCCACCAACAGTCAGAGTTCAGAGAGCCAAAGGAGGGTCAGCAAAAGAGAAAGGTGGGAGGAAAAGTAGTGAGAAGCAGGATATGAAAAAAGAAATGTCCACTGGAACTAGTACTTGCAGTTACTGAAAAGTACTGATGACCCTGACAAGAGCAATTTCATTGGAAGAGTGGTGATAGAAACTAAATTTGAGAGGGTTGATCAGTGAACGGGAGGTGAGGAACCAAAACAGAGCAATTCTTTTCAAAGGTTCCAATGAGTCAAGGAACAAAGAGGAGGTGGGGGAGATGAAGCCAATGGAGGGTTTGTTTGTATTAAGATGGTAGATATCAGATCACATCTCTTTACTGACAGAAAGGATTAAAAAGAGAAGAAAGACATGATGGTATAGGAGTGGTGTTAGGATAACTACAGTACCAAGGTCCTAGGGGAAGGTGACCAGGGATAGGATATGGAGCATAAATAAAGGCCTTACTTCTGACAGGAACAAGAATAGTATTTCCATTCTGACAAAAATGATGCAAGAATGCCGAAACCGGTTTGGCTCAGTGGATAGAGCGTAGGCCTGCGGACTCAAGGGTCCGGGGTTCGATTCCGGTCAAGGGCATGTACCTTGGTTGCGGGCACATCCCCAGTAGGGGGTGTGCAAGAGGCAGCTGATCGATGATTCTCTCTCATCAATGTTTCTAACTCTCTATCTCTCTCTCTTCCTCTCTGTAAAAAATCAATAAAATATATTTAAAAAAAAAATGATGCAAGAAAACATGAATACAAACACAGGTAGGTTTAAATATTTGGTGATGGTGGGATAATAAATGAGTTTCCTGTCTCACAGCTTCTAATTGAGAAAGAGTCATCAGTTAAAAATGAGAAATAACCATAAAAATGATTATGGGTACTTTGAAGGGAAAAGAAGTAGTGTGAACTATTAAAAGGTAAACCTCATTAGGGAAATGTAGCAAAATTTTCAAACATGCTAGGTGCTTACTTGAGTAGTCAGCTAGGTATATAATATTATTCTATAGTGTTTGGCTATTTGAATGTACTTACAGAGAAGTTAGAAAGTTGGATTAAATTACAACTAGGGTTTAGCAAGGAATATACAAGAGTCAAGTTTATTGAAACTATTTGTAAGGAAGTACTTATAATAAAGAACCATAAAATCTATGCTGAGTAAAAAGGGTCATGAAGACAAGAGGGATATGATGAGTACTGGATAGGTCATTTACATGGCTGTTGAAATCACCAAGAATAATAAGAGTTTAATGGGGAAGAAAACAAAGAAGGTCTAGATTTTAAAGAGCAAAATGACTACAAGTTCAATCTGAGGTAAAAACAAAGGTAAGGGGAGGCATAAATGTAGACTTCAAAGAACTAGAGTTTTTGAAGGAAAAGAGAGAAATGATTTGAAAGAAGCAAAAAGACTTAATTTACATTTTGGCCCTAAAGTATGGTAAGGAACAGGTCTTTTCTTGAGGATGAATTGGACATTCAGAAAACTAGAGGAGAGTCATGGCTGGGAGGCTCAGTTGGTCAGAGCGCTGTTCCAATATGCCAACATTTTGGGTTTGATCCCTGGTCAAGGCACATATAAGAACCAACCAATGAATGCATAAATAAATGGAACAACAAATTTCTCTCTCTCTCAAATCAATAAAGAGGAGACATTTCATTTATTAGAGCAGTTTCCCATCAGAATCACTTAACTGTAACTATCTTCTTGAAAATACAGATTCCCATTCACATCAGATCTACTGAATGATAATCTCTGAAGATTAGGCTGGAATTCTATTTTACATACCGACACTCCAGATGATTCTTGGTACCTAAAAGTTTGAGAACTAAAATAGTATCTTTGAGAGAGTACAATGTAGAATTCAAGACACACTTGTGTGTGTTTTTAAGTCATGCTATTTTTTAATACATGGGAAGTATGTCAAATTAAGCACAATCATCTTGAGAAGAAATATACCCAAAGTGTCTTTTTTTAAAGGTGTCTTACACAAATTTTTTATTTTAAAGTGTGTAGAAAAATAAAGAAAGGGCATAGCCATTTAGTTTCAAGGAGGACTATTTGCCCAATAAAGACAATTTGTGGAAGTGGGTATGTTAGAGGAAGCTTAGGTCCTGCCTCCACAAGAAAAAACTAAGAAACAAAACATTATGCATTTTTGTGTAGTGCATGAATATAATTATTCTACAGGAGAGTGAATGTTGGTAAGTGGAGGGCATATCTTAAACTGAATCTCCCTCAGGGCCCAGTATCAATCTTGGGCTCTCAGGGAATTACTTTTCTTTTCTGGCCTGGATGGAGAGGTAGTATCATTTGGTTGAGAAAGGTAAAAAAAATAGCAAGTCCTTCAGAGTAGCCATCAGAGGTTGACCCACAAACTTTTCTGATTTTTGAGTAAGGCACTCTTCCCTTTAAAACATCCAACATAAAAAAAACAAAAACACACACACAAAAAAACCCTCAAAACATCCAACATCAAAGCAAAAATAAAATCATCAAAGTGTGACTCCTTAGGTGAGTGAATTCCATGTGAGTTTGCTCCTCAGCTAATATGTCAATAAGGCTTATAGGAAAGCACAAGTGTGTGAATATGAAAACACACACACATACACACACATACACACACACACACACACACACACACAGGGAAAGGAAAGTCTTCTGTACATCCAGGACAAACAAGGCAATCAGTGAAGACCAATTATAAAAGAACAGCATCACCTGGTTTATAGGAATGCCACTTAGGTCATGCAGAGAATTTCGTACTTACTTTCCTCTGACATGGTAAGGTTTGAAGCAAGGCTTGAAGTTTCAGGTTTCTGATCACTGACTTCGGGGTTGCTTACTTGACTGGGAGAACCAAAATGAATATATTAGCCCCAGATTGACACGTCCCATTGCTATAAGTTATTAAATCAAACCCATCTCTTCTGAGGCTCTATAAGAAGTAATTCTTCACGATATCCCTATTCTAGGTTTTTAGCAGCTACTTGAAGAGCTATGGCCAGGGTTAGAACCCATAGCATTCTACTGTTCTTTCTCATATCTGTAGACCCCTTCAGTTTTTATATCACTCAGAAATTCCAGCTAAGTCACAAGTAAGTCAGATATTCTCTGAAGACAATGTTATAAAAGAAAAATTCCATAACACCTAAAAATGCTTTAAGGCAATTGTTCTCATAATAATTTGAGACCTTTTTTTCAATTTATATATTATACATGCTTGCTTCCAAGAAGGTATTCTGAACCTTAAAATGGCTCATTACATTGTATTCTTCTTCTCCTCCAATTAAAAAAAAAGACAATTTTTTATTTGCTATTATTCCCAAGTTTGAGCAACAACTTTTTTTTTTCTTATTTAACTTATAAAGAAAATTAAGAGAAATTAAGAAAGGTAAATCATAAAAACTGGAAGGACAAGTCATTATATTAGCCACTTTAGTGTTGGGAAGATTCTCACTGGAATTCTGAAATGGAAATTATACTAACTTTCATCACAATGTCCTTCCTCTTCCTCCTACCAGACTTTCCACTCTCCAATATTCCCTCAACTATCAGTATAGCATAATCCTCAGGAGTACAGATTCTTGAGTCAGACTGCTTGAGTACATATTCCATTTTGCCAACCTGGCTAGCTTTATGACTTTAGGCAAGTCACTGAACTCCTTTTGTGCCCTGGTTCTTCAACTGTCAATGAAGAGTAATAACAGATCCTACCTCACAGAGTTGTTATAGAGATTAATGAGTTAACATATAAAAAGTACTTAGAGCAGAGACTAGAACAAAGTAAATACTATTACTTAATAGTATATTACTACTTCTCCCTAGTCCAGGCATCTTTCCCACATCCATGTTCCTAAAAAGAAATCTGCTTTGTGGCTGGATTGGTTTGACAGCAACTGTAATTTACAGAAATTAACAGAGGAGTATAGATAATGCTAAAAAGAGGAGTAAAAGCAATAAAGAGGAGTAAAAGACCACCATGGATTTTCCTATCTTTTTTTTTTTTTTAAATATATTTTATTGATTTTACACAGAGAGGAATTGAGAGGGACAGAGAGTTAGAAACGTCGATGAGAGAGAAACATCAACCAGCTGCCTCTTGCACACCCCCTACTGGGGATGTGCCCGCAACCAAGGTACATGCCCTTGACCAGAATCGAACCCGGGACCTTTCAGTCCGCAGGCCGACGCTCTATCCACTGAGCCAAACCGGTCCCGGCGATTTTCCTATCTTTAGTAGAGTTAACTACTTTTTATTTCAAGTGCTAGTAAGTATTTACTTTAGAGACATAAACCAGGTATGTGTTATTCTGTATGTGTTGTTGTATACATATACTGTTTATTATAATTATTAGCATTTTCAACTCCCTTAAATTCTGGAGGAAAACTATCACTTTATTTACGTTTCCCACAACTTATTAGTGGCAAGGTAGGCACAACAGTTTTCAGTCTATGTCTGCACAGCTATTCAGATCTGCAGAATTTTACATTTGGATGTGCCACGACAGCCCCAATCTAGTCAGGCTAATATTTGAGGCAAATGACTTTAATCTAACACAGATTACTTGAATATATGGTCTCTATGTATACCAGTACATTCTACCTAAGTTAAATGCTTAGTACAAAAATGTGTATATGGATAATTGATATTACCAAAAAAAAAGTAAAGATATTTTGAAATACTTTTTAAAATGTTTTCTACTCTAAGTTATAAATATTTTAAAAACTGAGAGTAAAGACTATAATCTGCACTTAAAAAAAGAAGAAAAGAAATCTGCTGCTCTTCTACATTCTAGGAAAAATGGAGGACACTGTACCGGAGGACCCATATATCTGGAAAGAAGTACGCTGACAAAGTAGTTTCTACACACACACAAAAAAAATTTGTTTTGTTAATCCTCACCCAGGGATATTTTTCCATTGATTTTTAGAGAGTGGAAGAGAGAAGGAAAGACAGAGAGAAACATATTGATTGGTTGCCTCCTGCATGAGCCCCAGACCAGGGCCTGGGCCAGGGAGGAGCCTGCAACCAAGGTACATGCCCTTGACTGGAATTGAACCTGGGACACTCTGGTCCACAGGCTGAAGCTCTATCCACTGGGCCAAATCAGCTAGGGCCAAAAAAATTTTTAAAAAATAAATGCTATTTTTATTTAAAAATATCTAGCACCAAAATTCTTAAAGCTCTCATATAGTTTCTGAACAAACCTCTTGTATTCAAGCATAATATCAATGAAGTTCCATGCCCTCATACTTGCTATATAATGTTCAGACAATTTTTCCTTAGATGAGAGAAAGGAAAAAAGGAAAGATAATTTTAGAGACTGGGAAATAAAATACATCAGGAAAGATAGTTGGGCCAACAACAGTGTTTAAGTGCCTGATTGAGATGTAATCATGAATGAAAACTGAGACCCGTAAGCATAATTTTATGTTTTTCTCTCATAATGTTCAGGTGATTGGAAATTAATATGGAATCGGTAGAAAGATGAGTTTAACCAGGATTGTGATTTTGCTAGGGAAGTACAACACAGAGGAAAGGGGGAGGAGGTTAAGACTATTCGTAAAGGACTGATTAAAATAAGAGATCTTATAATTTAAGCAACATAAGAAAGATACTGAAGTCCTTTTTGAGATAAGGGCCAACGGTTGATATGATAGTTAATTTCATTGAACATGTATATTAAGACATATGAATTAGTGTGGCAGTAAAATAAATGATCTGGAATGTAACGTATGGTAGCAAAAGAGGAGGATTCTAGAAATTAAGATGTTAGAGGTGATGAAGTCACTGGTTCATATGGTTGGCGGACAAACGACAGGAGATAAAAACTATGGAAAACTAAAGCGTGGGGTGCATAGAAGCTGCCTCTCTTCTCTAAGGGCAGGGAGGCTGAGGATTGAGGCATCCCTTATCCATTGGGTAATTAATGCCAAACAACTTGCCTTTCTTTCGTATTCTGTATACACCTAACTGACCAATGTGTCCCCTCCAGATAGCATATGCTCTGATAGATAACATGAGTTTGGTACATATTGTTGAAAAAAATAATAAATGAATAAAATAAATATATTAGCACTTATGTGTTTTAAAAACAAACTTTTGAAGGGTATTTTCATTTTAAACCAAATAATTTCAAAATGTGAAGACTGACTTTAAAAAAAACAAAAAGAAGGCAGTCAACCTAAGTCATGTCCATCATCAGCATGTGAAAAAAATTGTAAGTAGATCATTAAAAAGAAATTCAACTTTAGTATACCTTAAAGTTTGCTCTCCCGATTCTTGCATCTTGGCTTTTTTAACCTGCAAAAATAAATAAACAAAAGAATAATGTAGTGATCTATTTCTTAAATAATCTGGCTATTCAAATGTCAGACTAACATTAACTAATAAATTTCAGGGTAACTGTCTTGTCTTGCTTAGATTTATTTAATTAACCCTTATATTTTTTAGAGATGAACTTCTTTGTTTTTCACATGGAGATCTTTTTTTTTTCTTTTCTATTTTTAAAATTTATCTTTATTGCTGAAAGTATTACAGATGTCTCCTTTCCACCCACCCACCCTTTTTTTAAATGAAAGTGTTTATCAGATTCAAGGTAAAATGTAAAAAATTTTGTATCAAGATTTTTATTCCAAGATAAAATATTTAGGATGAAATATCTAAACTTGGATACAAACCTGTTGGTTTTAAATTTTAACAGATGCATAATTATATCATTAAACAGTAAATATTAAACTCTTGTTATCATCTATTCAAAATTTCTTTAACAGAAATGTCTTTTTCTTTTTTTTTGTTAAACCTCATGTGAGGATATTTTTTACACTGATTTCTAAAGAGAGTGGAACAAAGGAGGGGAGAGAGAGAGAAAGAAAGAGAAGGAAAGAGAGAAACATTGATGTGAGAGAGACATGGACTGGTTGCCTCCTGCACATGCCCTCCATCAGGGCCAGAATCTAACCTACAATCCAGGTACATGCCCTCGACCAGGAATCGAATCGACCCTGACACACATTGGTGGGCGCAGACAACACAGGCCAACATTCTGACCACTGTACATCATCCATGACTAACAGAAATGTATTTACTGGTATATTTAAATTACCTACATGCCAAAAATAAAGTCAATTTCTTACTAGGTTACTAGTAATTTAAAAAATATTATTCACACCATTTTGATTTTCCCTCCAGATTTTCATCTTTTCTTAATTCCTTCTAAGGTAAAAGCATTTACATTGAAACAGTTTAGTCCAGAAATGAAAAATAATGTTTAACACTGCTCATGATCACTGCTTTCATATTACAAAAGAATCTGGTTTTAGAGCTCTCTGGTTGGAATAACTAGTTATAGTAGAAACATGCTTAGTATGCTTAGCCATACAATTTATGAATACTTAGAAGTATTTCAAGCTAAGAAAAGGCAAAATTCTGCTAAATAATTTTAAACAAATATAAGAGGTGGGAATACAGCTATTTAATATGATAAGATTTAACATTTCAGATACTGTTCACCTTAATTTGGGCAATTATGTCCTCCCGTAAGTCAGGGATAAGAAGGGTGTACTTCCCTGGCACCAGAGGCAGTTAAACTAACTCAAAGAATAGACATATTCCACTGAATTACAAAAGCACGGGTTCAAACAATATAATCCAGAAACTGACAGAATGCAAATAGTACAATTACTTTAGTACTGGTTCCTCAAAAGGTTAAACAGAGTTACCATATGACCCCGCAATTCCGCTCCTGGCTACATAACCAAGAGAAAAGAAAGCATGTCCATACAAAAAAAGTGAAAACAATCCCAAGATCCATGAACAGATGATGGATAAATAAAATAATGATAAATAACCCTGGCTGGTTTGGCTTAGTGGACAGAGCGTGGTCTGCAGATCCGAAGGATCCGGGTTTAATTCCAGTAAAGGACACGTGCCTCGGTGCAGCTCCTCCCTGGCCTGGGCCCTGGTCTAGGCATGTGCAGGAGGCAACCAATCGATGTGTTTCTCTCACATCAATATTTCTCTGTCTTTCACTCTCTCTTAAAATCAATAGAAAAGTATCCTCAGGTGAGGATTAAAAAAATGATAAATAAAACAATGAGTATTGAGTTTGATACGTACATTCTAAAAATTTTTCCTATGTGTATAAATGCCTTTTCAAACTTTAGTTCAGAGACCACTCCTGATATCCATAAAGGAGTAAGTGCTTCTAGTTCACCAGAAATAGTCTTGGATTATACCTCTCATCCCAAACTGAGTCTGGTTAATGCTCCCTTTCACTCTTTTTTAAAAGTAGAAGAAAAATATGAAGACCGGAAGAAGACTGAGTCACGTACATAAATGGTGACTACAGAAAAAACCATTTCTCACTGCAGAGGGTTGACTGGCAATAAGGAAGGTGAAAGAAAATCCTGTGGCTAGGATTTATGTTGCCTGGTTAACAATGACCCGAACAAATCTTAAATTTTAAAACAGAGCAAGTAAGAAGTAGAGAAACGAGAGAGGACAAGATGAGAGATGATAGAATTAAAATATCTCCAATGACAATGCCCATCTGAACCACCTCCTTCATCTAACTCACACACACCAAGTCCATATTTCCCTGCTCTCAATCAAATCAGGGCCGGACGGACACCAGACACCTAGTGACACCCCCAATGCCCCAAACCTCCTGGAACAATCCTAAACCGTTTACCCTGCCTTGCCTTGCCTTGCTCACCTTGTCTGTGGAAGCCCCAATAAAGGCTATGGCCTATTCATCCCCCTAGCTCCTTTCTGCCTCCTGATCAAAATTGGTGGTTCCCTCTCACCCTGCCCCACAACCGCCAGGGATCCTGTGTGACATGCCATGCCTCTAATTCTAAGGGAACTGTACATTAAACTTTTCTTGCAAATGGCACTGACCTCTCAGTGTGGTCACTCTGTCACCCTTATAAATTAAACCCAGGCACAAATCAATAGGAAAACGATGCCCCAAAGCAATCACCATTTCTAGTCAACAAAAAATTAGTTTTTAAAGTGGTTTAATTTCTTACCTTCCTCTGAAGTAACAATCGAGTTTAATACGTTATGTTATAGAAATTGAATAAGAACAGCAAAGAAATAAAGCAGAGTAGAAAAGATGACCTACTAGCAGGTCAGTCTCACAATTCTCATGACCTTAAATAGATAAGGAGTAACTAACAATACCTATTTCAACAACTTATATAAGTCTTTTGAAACTATGACTAGACCTTTTACTAAATTAAAAACTCAATGACATCATTTTCGTTGGTATATTTAATGTCTCTAATTCAGCTATTTGTTTTTATACAAACACAGTATCTCCTAGATACAACGGTGAGGATCACTTTTAACCCTACCATTTCCCTGACTATTAATGTCCCACCAGTGAAAGGAATGACATTCCAAATGTTTCAAAAGGTTTTTTTTAACAATTGCTTATGACATCCTAATTTTATGTTTACTGTGAGAGGGCTAAAAATATAATAGCAAAGTAATCATCAGTATACATGTCTCGACCTAAAGAAAAATATTAAAAACATATTAAAAAACTTTATTAAAATGGAAGCTTGTAATGTAAAGCTTCTGTAATGTAAAGAATACATCTAGTACATGAAAACATATCTTATTACCTGCTTTCAACATTCAAAATTTTCTATGTTTGATTTCATAAAGAAAGGTAAGCATGTACCACTCTATATTCTCTTTTAATATCAAGTACATGAGGCTCTCTCAGGATAGCAAACTGAATAAGTACTTAACTTTAGAAAATGAAACTCAAGACAAAAGGAAAAGATTCTTTAACATAGAAGTATCTTGAGAATGATTATTGCTCTCCTTTTTTAAATGAGGAGGATCAAAAACAGACAAAAAAAACCAAACAAATAGAAGCCAGGGCAAGGCAATAAATTCTTATCACTTGCAGACATTTAAAATCATTTTATTTATATTAAATATTTAAAAGAAATTAAGAATTCAATCTAGTCTCTAGGATCTTTTAAAGAATTAGCTAGTGGTCACATTACACTTTCTTCAACTACTACAACTTCTTAAAAAATTAGGTCAGTTAGGAAAATTTAGGTAAAGGTAAAAGTAAATTTTCCATCAGAAGTGGTGTATACTGTTTGATAAATAGATGTTCTCTTTTATTTTAAAAACTGTAAGAATATCCATTGTTTTTTCTTTTCTTTTCTTTTTCTGGTCTGTCCCACAACTGATTGAGACTCACAGCACATCCTGCTGCCACCTCAACCCACCACGATGGCTAATTGTTCTGCCCTTCCCTGACAGCTAGCTACCCGGGCAACAGATCAGACCAAGCAAAAGGGTTCTACAAAAGGAAATATCCATGACTGTATTTTTTAAATGACACTCCCAAGTACAATACTAACTTTGTAATGCTAAATTTTCTAAGCACACTCATTAGCACTGTTAACAAAATATGCATTTGAGATCACATAATTTTTTTTTTACTTAGTAGTATTAAGAGGTCTTTTCCTTATTTTTATTTTTAATTTGGAAGTTGAATAATATTTAAAATCTCTTAAGATTAGCTTTTCTACAATCAACTTTAAATTGTTAAAGGAAATACTTACTGGTTGCTCTGGTAAGTCTTGTTCTTCTTCCATGAGGACCAATATTTCTTTATTCCACTTATGTGACTGGATCGCAAGCGTCTCTCAGCAGTCTTCACAGTCTGTGTAAAAAGAGGAGGATTCAAAGCTTTATGTACTCTTAAGGCATTATCATTCAGGCCATCAGAGAATAATTTTTTTTTAATATTTTGCTACCCCAAGCTTTCCACGTGAGTTCTAATCTCAAAATCTCAAACTTGCACATGGCTTTTCAAAACTGACATGCTACACCAAGTCAACATAGGTATACGCAATGATTTTTATAAAATCTTGCAAAAGCCAACACGTGAAACTGCTTCTGCTGTATTTAAAACATGGTTACTATAGTGCCTAATGTATTAAACATTTTATAATGTGCTTTTAACTAGGACAGTTTTTTTAGGATTAGAGTTACATATTTTAATGATAAAAACTAGCCTAGCAAATCGGTAAGTTAGGATAACATCTAACCTGGTCTCCTGTGGAACATTTATATAATGTTACCACAGACACACCGAATCACTTTAAATATAACAGATTACAATATAAAGTAAATGCATTCACAACCATCTGTATATATAATTAATATAAAGGAAAACGAAATTCTCTGGATCCACTTTAATAATGCAAATGAGTAAAACTTTGAATTTTAGAATTAAGGAAAAATAATCATGTAAATTTTATTTATCTTTTTAATCCTCACCTGAGGATATGTTTTTATTGATTTTAGAGAGGAAGGGAGAAAGAGAGAAACAGGGATGTGAGAGTAAAACATCAATTGGTTGCCTCCCGTATGCACCCTGACCAGGGATGGAACCTGTAACCTAGAATTGAATCGGCCACTTTTTGGTGTACGAGATGACATTCCAAACAACTGTGACCTGGCCGGTTTTAGTTTGAAACAATGAGCTCCACTAAATATACGTCTAGTTAATCATTTAAGGAAAATCTTTATCTCCTTAGATCCTGCTCTTCTTGTCCTGAATTTTAAACTAACGAAGAAAAATAGAACATCCTCTTTTATTTTAAAAACTGTAAGGATATCCATTGTTCTTTCTTTCTCCCTTTCTTTTTTCCTGGTTTGATTTTCAAACTAACAAACCCCACATTTACTGGTAAAAACAACTTATTATGCCCTTCTGGCAAGAGAGACAGATAGACATTAGAAAACTTAAATACATTATATAAAAGAAAAACTCCATTACAATTTAACAAAAACGAAACTAGCACTGCTCCGAAACAGATGTGATTGCTTATGCTTTTAATTAAGGTCAAACCTCTTTTCACTTCTAGCAACCACTGTAACCAACTTGATATATAAAAAAAGCTAAAACAAGTGTAGAATCTTACTGCAGAAGTAATGAAAATAGATAAATAACATGAAAAGGGAAATGAAAAACTTCAGTTATGCCAATATTCCAGCATTCCACTTCTATTGTTCTATACAAGACACTTCCAGAACCACACTCCGGAATGGGAAAAGGAGAGAAAACACGTGTAAGCTAGACAGATTTAAAAAATGTCTAACTCTGACACAGCTTTACTCCCTACCCTGATCTAGAATGTCAAAAAAGAAAAAAAGTTTAAAGGTCAGAAGCAGAGGATGCTCAATGCACTCACGTGTAGCTCATACACAAAGCCTCAAAAGCTTAGTTCTCGTACTTCCTGACGTAGGTAACTACTGCTGCAGAATTAACGGTGCACAGCAACTAAAGCTCACAGGTGCTATCTTCCCTGCACTTGTTTTGCTCTATCCACAACAGCATTATCAATGTGACGTGAAAATGACTCATAATTATGAAAGATGAAACATTTTTATGTTTCGCCAACTTATATCTTAGTTTTAAATGGAAATGTCTTTATGGGATTTTAATATTGCCTAAATGAACATAATGTACATCTATGAATTGATCCCTTAAGAGCAAAATAGGACCAAATCATTAGGAAAATGTAATGGCTTTAATACCTCATTTGTTGAGTTTTAAAAGAAAGTGATAGTATTCCATGTTTTACTTAGCTGTAATAACTGCAATCTCTAGTTAGTAGATTCTTGACAAGAGAAAGGTAGGGGATATTCATTCTCATAGGGGAAGTATTTTAAAACCCTCCTCTGGGTAAGAAGATAAGGAAAATTGTTTTGTTTTATTTTAAAAAGGATACCAAAAAGCATTTACTTTAATTTTGTTTTTAAACACAAAAACTAGTTTATTTTAAAAATATGAACATTAAAGAACATAGATTTTTACTGATCAAAATGGGTTATGGGTTTTATATGGCAAGAAATATTTATATGACAAGTAGTGGGGAAATAAATTTTCAAGCCACACAAAACTAAATGTTAAAATCTTGAATTTTGCTTTCTAGATATATGCTAACATTACTGTGATTTTATAATGAAATTTAATAATGGATTAGCTTTCTTTTTTTCTTTAGGTAAACTCTATGGTAAATTGTAAGAAAACCTTCTTTAAGGGAACAATTGGAAGATATTCATTTCTACCTCTACAATTTCTTCTATGAAAAGAAGGAACCTTTGTTGTTTCCATCCCTAAAAATTTCCTTTCACATAATTCCATCACAACATGCATCTAAGATATTACTTTCCATCAATACAGTATTCTTCCTTCCTTCCAAAAATTTATAATTTAAAAGACCTTAAACATAAAAACATACTAAATACAAGAATTCAAGTATTTACCACATTCCTAGCATTAACCAATGTGCTAAAATTTTTAATGTTAACATCTCACACCATTTTCTACAGTGGCACATGCTTACAATCAAAAGCCGAGTTTACTAGCAACCAGATGAAAGTGTTATATAACACAGACACAGTGATCCAGTATTTGACAATAACAAAAAGTACGGAATTACAATACAAATCTTAGTATTCTCATTTCCATGTAGTAGTTTTAGAGTTTAATATGATGGCTTGACATAGAAGGGGAAAGTGGATTCTTAATGTAATGTAAATTAATATAATTACAACTTAGCCAAACAGCCGATGAAATTACAAAACACGCTCTGAATTAATTTTTTATTTTGAGCATCTCTATAAGGTATTTGGACAGTAATATCTTTTCATAATTTTCTAGTTTCAATTTCTAGAACTGTTTCTACATACAATTATTTTATCACTTTTTTTTGGAGTGTGTTAGTATCTATATGCCTTCATTGTTAAAAATCTGGGAAAATCTGCAATTGAGAACACAAATAGTATTTCCCTGCCTGCCAATGCTGATATAAAAAAATAAGAACTTTGGTTTGATTCAAAAAGGTCACATAATTTTAAATATTGTGACTTCATGTGCTCATAAATAAAAGCAGGATCATTTTGTAATATGACAGCCATAATTTTTAATCCTGAGAAATTAGAAGGGCAATAATTAATAACAAATATTTTATTTCAAAATTCTAATAAGATTCTAACCACATAATTTCTGCTTTGTACCAAGTTCACCATAAAAATATTAAAGTATTAAGCTAAAATTACCCTTTAGTTGTAAATGGCCACAGGCAAGAACTTGGGTTACTTCAATATGTTATTATAGCTCTTAAACAGAGAAAGGGGAATTTAAAATTAGGTATATAAATATTTTAAAGCACAGTATAAAGGTTGATCCCCCCCCCCAGTGAAAACATAGTATATATCAATTTTAATTGTAACACCAAGAGAAGTGTCTAAATAGAGCAAAACAGTCTGATTATACACCCTAGCAGGAAAACTGGCATGCGGCTAAGTGTGCACAAAGATTTTCAATAGTTAACTGAATAGCTTGGATACAGTTTTAAATAGAACAGGTAGCTCATAAATTTGATCATATCTACACTGTATTTTAGAAGTCTATTTATTACCCCTTCCAGAACCTTATATATATTTTCAGAGTACACCAAAGGCTACAGAATTTTCCCAGGAAAAAATCAATAGTATCACTCCAAAAATTAAATATATCTCAGCAATAATAATTATAAATAATAGCCTTAAGAAGCATTAAAAAAAGTCATTTATAATCACTTGAGATTTTTATTAATATAAAAATTAATAAAATTCTGGATTGCTTCAGAATTTATAAGAAATAATGAGCAGCCCTAACTGGTTTGGCTCAGTGGATAGAAGCTGCGGACTGAAGGGACCCAGGTTCGATTCAGGTCAAGGGCATGTACCTTGGTTGCGGGCACATCCCCAGTAGAGGGTATGCAGGAGGCAGCTGATTGATGTTTCTCTCATCAATGTTTCTAACTCTCTATCCCTCTACCTTCCTCTCTGTAAAAAAAATCAATAAATATATTTTAAAAATCTATCTCAGCAAATTTCAAGTGAACAGTAGCATTAAAAAAGAAATAATTAGCAAATGTTTACCATGATACCTTCAAATAAGTATGTGCATGCCCTTAAAGAATGAAAACAAAAAGCAAAATATCCTCTTCTAATGGCTTTAAAATTATTGCTTCAAGTATTGTTATTCAATAATAACTGATCTATTCTAACGGGGATCTATGAGCATCATCCTTATTCTACGGACAGGGCAACTGGGATTCAGAGATTTAAACAATTTACCTGAGAATAATAGCAATCATGTTTCAGGTTTAAGTAGAAATATATCCAGTAAAGGGAGGATAATGGTGATAGCTGACACTGTGAATGTACTTAATGCCACTGAATAGTATACTTTAAATGGTTAAAATAGTTTTTGTTAAGCATATTTTTTTTAATCAACGCAAAACATGAGACTAGACATACCAAAATAATGATCAAATCTAAAAAGTTCTTATAAGTGGAGAAAAATCTATTTTTAAAAAATGTTGTCAAAAAACTGAGTATCAATGTGGAGAAAAACATATCCACATCATATACTATGATTAATTCTCAATATCTGAAAAACAAGTAGTATTTAAAAAATGGAAAAAATAAAATAGCATACTTATCTCATTTGTAGAAAGAGGATAAATTTTTGTGCAATAGAAGCATAAGCAATTAATCAACAGTACTGACTATGTAAGGTATACTTTCACGCAATGAAAAAACAATAAACCTAAAATTAAAAAAGTAAATAAATGTAAGCAATACCTGCAATAATCACAATAGATAAAGCTTAATGTCTACAATATAAATCCAACCAATTCAATACCTACTGATTATCTATTAAGTGGCAACAATATCTAACATATATATCCATCAAAAGATACAAATAGTTTTTAAGATCAAATCAGCACTTGGGGGAAAAGATTCTCCCTACTAAATAAATTCTAACATTTTTAAGATACGACTTCGTACGTATTCAACTACAAAAAATAAATCTAAACAACAAAACCTAGAGTTATCTGAACTCAGAAGAAATATTGAGGCACAGCTTTAAAATCAGACTGTTCTCCAGTTAAAGAGTATAAAAGAGATGATAAATTGCCCATGATCTAAACATTTTTTCTTGTTCTTTTTCCCCTAAAATAAAATAGAGTAAGAATCTAACTCTATTTTAAAAAGAGAAAGCTTGTTTTCACAGAAATGAAAAATTAGAAACAACCAACACATGGAGAATGGCTTACTTAAGCTGTAATTATACAATTGAACATTCTATATTAAGATGAAAACTATAACCTATTTCAATATAAGCTCATTTAAAATGTAAAACAAAACCTAAGATTTTACAATAATTATAGATTAACGGCTGAAGTATAATTTGCTAAGAATCAAAAGCATAGACAAAGAAATATAATGCTGGATACTTAAGGTGTGTGTAGTAAAATGTTTAGGTATATCACTTTTTAAATGTTTCTATAAAAATGTTCAAGTATGCTTTCACTGCTGATAGCACTCGCAAACATGGTGAACGTTCCTAAAACCCGCCGAACTTTCTGTAAGAAGTGTGGCAAGCATCAACCCCACAAAGTAACAAGTACAAGAGGGGTAAGGATTCTCTGTATGCGCAGGGAAAGCGGCGTTTTGACAGGAAGCAAAGTGGCTATGGTGGGTAGACTAAGCCCATTTTCCAAAAAAAGGCTAAAACTACAAAGAAGATTGTACTTAGGCTTGAATGCGTTGAGCCTAACTGCAGATCTAAGAGAACTGCAGATCTAAGCATCATATTTTGTTTTATTATATGACATTAAATCTTGATATGTTCACTTAAAAAAAAGTTCAAGAATTAAGCAAAAATTAGACACAAATTCTACATTCTGGCTCATCCATTTTCCTCAGGGAAAAACTTCAACTTTGAGGGAAAAGCAATTTAAATAGTAAAGATCCTCCCTTACCCCCAATCTTAAAAGAAGTCCATGATGACACTACATTCAGAAAGACTCATTTGACTTTCTTGCTCTGTCATCTCCTTTATAAGAAGTCAAGTTAGACACTGCACACAAACCCAGGGTTGCTTCATTTTATGGTTCTGAGGAAAAGCTTTCAACTTCTAACTGTTAAAAGAATTTGGTATCAGAAGATATTTCGCATTTGATTTTACTCTTCTGGACAGAAAATAGTTATTCTGTGAATGGAAGAAAATTTGTAACAAATGATGCTACAAGGAATATAGATTATTAAATTCTTAGAGGTAATCCTTACGTTAGGATTGAATAAACTAAACCAAAGATGTGAAGGCATTGCTTGATGATATCTGTAAGAAGCAGAACCAGAAGTGGAATCCAAGATTCTGAACCCCCTTGTCTTACTTCCCTTCATGCAGAATTGAGCATAAAACCTTCCCTTTTAAAATTGCATTCCTGAGAGATGCAAATCAAAACAACAATGCGGTACCATCTCACACCTGTCAGAATGGCCAACATCAACAAATCAACAAATGACAAGTGTTGGGGAGGTTGTGGAGAAAAAGGAACCCTCGTGCACTGCTGGTGGGAATGCAGACTGGTACAACCACTGTGGAGAACAGTGTGGAGTTTCCTCAAAAAACTGAAAATGGAACTCCCATTTGACCCAGTAATCCCACTCCTAGGAATATATCCCAAGAAACTAGAAACACCAATCAGAAAGGATATATGCACCCCTATGTTCATAGCAGCACAATCTACAATAGCTAGAATCTGGAAACAGCCTAGGTGCCCGTCAGCAGATGATTGGATCAAAAAACTATGGTACATCTACACAATGGAATACTATGCTGCCATAAAAAGAAGGAATTCTCATCATTTGCAGCAACCTGGATAGAACTAGAGAACATCATGCTGAGTGAAATAAGCCAGTCAATGAAAGAGAAATACCACATGGCCTCACTCATTTATGGATATTAAAGAACATTATAAACTGACAAACCAAAAGTCAGATATAAAGACAGTAAAACAACAAGCAGACTGTAAAATTACAGAGGGGAGGGTAGGGAGATCTGGGGGAGATAAGAGATCAACCGAAGGACTTATATACATGCATATAAGTACAACCAATGGACACAAAACTCTGGGGAGGGAGGGTATGTATGGGAGGGGAGGGCAATGTTAAAATATGTACACAGATAATTTAATTTAAAATAATAATAATAATAATAAAAATAAAATTGCATTCCTAGGAGGAGCCCAAAGAAGATTGTTGGAGAAAAGCTCTTCCTTTCCGTCTGGCCACTGCCACCAGGTAAACTAAGATGGGCGCTTACAAGTACATCCAGGAGCTCTGGAGGAAGCAGCAGTCCGGTAATGTGCTTCCTTCTCAGGGTGCACAGGTGGTACAGGCCTATCCCCACCCCCGCCCCATCCTCCTACCGACCCAACAAAGCGCGCAGGCTGGACTACAAGGCCAAGTAAGGTTATGTCATATATCAGATTCGTGTGCGCCTGTTCCTAAGGGCGGGACCTATGTATGGCAAGCCTGTCCATTATGGTGTTAACCGGCTAAAGTTTGCTGAAAATCTTCATTCTGTTGCGGAAGAGCGAGTTGGACGCTACTGGGGGGCTCCGAGAGTCCTGAATTCTTACCGGATAGGTGAAGATTCCACATACAAATTCTTTGAGGTTATCCTCATTGATCCATCCCATAAAGCTATCAGAAGAAATCCTGATAAACAATGGATCACCAAACCAGTCCACAGGCACAGGAGATGCGAGGGCTGACATCTGTGGCCGCAAGAGCCCTGGCCTCAGGAAGGGCCACAGGTTCCCCACACTACTGGAGAAGGCCAATCCTCTCCAGCTGCACCCTTACCGCTGATATAATGTTTGTACAAGTCTTACCAATAAACAATTTAGGAGAGTCATGTCTCCTTAAAAGTGTTCTTTAATTTGTTAAAACTAGTCTGCAGATTGTCCCATGAATGCATTGACACATTATAAAAGTTAAAGTGCAATAATGTTTGAAGACTGTAACTCAAGATACACACTTTTGTCTTGGCTTTATGTTAGTGATTTTCAACCTTTTTCATCTAATGGCACACATAAATTACTAAAATTCTGCAGCACACCAAAAAGTACTTTTTGCCAATCTGACCAAAAATAGGTATTTTGATCCATTCTTTTTTAATTTGACAATATAATGGGGCTAGAGGTCAGTGCCCCTGACTAGTCAGGTATTGCAGGTTTTAAAAAATTGTGTCCCATCAGTGGTCCACAGTATACTGATTGAAAATCGCTGTTTTATCTTATTAGGGAGTTTTCTATGTCAGTGTTTAGTATCATAGATGTAAAAGTCTGTGAAAGAGTGCAAAACTAGCCGGGAGATTTGGTGGTGCATGTGATGAAACCTACAGCTTTACTGGGGTAAGGCAATGCTCTCTGCTTGTTTGTTTAATCCCAAGGGGCTGTTTTTTGGAGTCTGAATTTTGCTTGGAAATATGAAAGATAACATAATCCATTCTCAGGGTCCTATGCAGAAAAATAAAAGTAGGGGTTTCATATTTTTAAGATTAACTCAATATAACTGCTGCTTCTGAAAGAATAAAAGTTTAAAAGAATGCCACCATTTTTTTTTAAGAGAATTGAATGATTCTGTTGAAAGAGGGTTCTCTTAAAATTAAATATTCTAGTTTACAAAAAAAAAAAAAATGCATTCCTAATATTACCTTGGGCTATTTATCCCCCCTCCTTCATTAATTCTTCAACTATTCTATTACTTTGACTTTGTGGCATAGTAACTTGTTCTTAAACTTAAATTTTCTTTTTAAATGTGTTATCTAGCACTTGAAGAATTCCTAAAAATCCTAAAATAAGATTTTTATGCTACTTTTTTACTTCCCGTACCGTCTAGCAAAAATAATTTGCTTTCTCTTTATAACCATAAGTCTTTAATTTCTGATGTACAGGCTTTGACCTACTGTTAATGAAACAGGTCATTTTAATCACAAAATATATAAAAATAATTTTTACCATTTCTAGTCAGAGATAAAAACATATTTTAGAAAAACAAAGTATCTCCCAACCTACTAAAACCTCAAAGTTATTAGAGAAATACTTTCCTGTTTCATTACTAATAATTAAGAATTTTTCAAAATGAGTTACTCCTCTGACCTTTACTGTGGTCTCTATATCTGGCAGCTGATTCTGCTAAAATTAATTTTCTCTTATTTCTAAGATTCTGTGGAATATTGATCCTAAATTGCACAATGGCAGAGCCCACCCTCTTCTTTTTAGTATCTGACAGCACATGGCGGGCATTCAATAAATATTCAATCAATCAAACACAATTCCAAGCTCTTGATTCCTCTAAATATTTACTTAAACTAGTTTAGAAAGAATCTTTAATGTAGCCCTAACCCGTTTGGCTCAGTGGAAAGAGCGTCGGCCTGCAGACTCAGGGTCCCAGATTAGATTCCGGTCAAGGGCATGTACCTTGGTTGCGGGCATATCCCTTGTAAGGGGGTGTGCAGGAGACAGCTGGTCAATGTTTCTCTCTCATCTGATGTTTCTAACTCTCTATCCCTCCCCCTTCCTCTCTGTAAAAAAATCAATAAAATATATATTTTAAAAAAAGAATCTTCAATATATTTAGAGACACAAAAAATTAAAATCTTCACTTTTCTCATTTCTCTCAAGGATGCCTTAAATCACAAATTTAATTCTTTTATTTTTAAAATTTAATAAATCTTTATTGTTCAGATTATTACAATTGTTTCTCCCCCCCCCCCCATAGCTCCCCTCCACCTGGTTCCCACCCCACCATCTGCCCTTACCTCCCTCCCATCTCCCCCGCTGTCCTCATCCATAGGTGTATGATTTTTGTCCAGCAAAAATTTAATTCTTTACAAGGTTTTGTTAACTGATTTGAAAAACATCATTTTGAAGTTTGTGTTATCCCCCAAAAAGCAAGAAATGATAAACTTTATTTCAAATTTTAATATTATATTTATAATATTTATAATAAGGGATCACAGCACTGATACTACTTACTTAGAGGTTAGAAGCCTTTATTTTTTCCCCTCAATTAGTATAGGCTAAAGGTTTTTATTTAGTTTTAAAATTTTACAGTTAGTTTACATTCAATATTATGTTGTATTAGTTTTAGATGTGCAGCATAGTGGTTAGACAATCATATACTTTATAAACTGTTCCCTCTGATATTTCCAGTATTCAACTGGCACCATACATAGTTATTACAATATTATTGCCTACATATATTTTTATGCTATATTTTATATTGCCTTAACTATTTTATAACTAGCAATATGATAGGATAAAGTTTTAAATTAAAAAGAAAGGGATTCACATCCTAATTCCCAGAACTGTTGATTGTTACTTGATTTAGAAAAAGTCTTTGCAGGATTAAATTAAGGATTTTGAGATGAGATTATCCTTGATTACCTAGGTGTCGTAAGTGCCACCTCACGTCCTTATAAGAGTAAGGTGGAGGGAAAATCAACTAACACAAACAGAGAGAAGGTGATACAAAATGGAGGCAGAGGTTGGAGGAGATGGCCAGACTGCCAGCAGTCACCAGAAGCTGGAAGAAGCCAGGAATAGATTCTCCCCTTAGAGGCTATAAAAAAAAGTGCAGCTTTGCCAACACTTTGATTTCTGACTTCTGACCTCCACAACTGCGAGAGAATAATAAAATTCTGATGTTTTAAGTCTCCAAATTTGTGGTAATTTATTATGGCAGTCACAGGAAATTAATACAAATAATATAGAAGTTTATTTTGTTTTTGATTCGTTTTGCTATTACCTCTCTGCTTTGGTTTGTTGGTTATCTGGCCACTGAAGAAATACAAAGGCTGAAAACAAAGGTGAGAAATGAAGAAAAAAACACAAGACAAAATATAATTATACATACAGCAGCAAAAATGCTTCCACACATTAATAGGGTAAAAATAAAACACTCACTTTCAAAATAATTGGACAGTTTGCCTAACAGAACTGTCATATAACTACAAAGTTAGCATTCTCATACTTTTGTTCTGAGGCAAACCCTAAATTTATAGAGGAAGAAGTTTCCAGCTAACACAGTACTAATACTGGCAGTCCCAGGTATCTCACTGAGAGTGAGAAGCCTTACTGATGTAATAATGCCTTGAGAACAAACTCAAGTACAGATAGTCCCTGAGGTATGATGGTTTGACTTATTATGCTTTTTCAACTTTATGATGGTGCAAAAGCAGTACACATTCGGTAGAAATGGTACTTTGAATTCTGATCTTCTTTCAGGCTGGTAATGTGTGGTATGAAACTCTCATATGAGACTGGGTAGCAGTAGCTCCCAGTCAGGCACCCAATCAATCACGAGGGTAAAGAACCAATACTCTACAGAACAGTGTGTTGCCGGTGTTTTTGAGATATTGTGTTCTCAACACATCTTAACTATGATGTTACAGGGTAGGTATATTAAATAGATTTTTTACTTATGATATTATTAGAAAATATTTATTATATTTTCAACTTCTGATGCGTTTATTGTGACTGCATTGCAAGTTGAGGAGCATCTGTACTACTATTTGTAAAATAGCACTTAAAATCAGAATACAGCCGAAACCGGTTTGGCTCAATGGATAGAGCGTCGGCTTGGGGACTGAAGGGTCCCGGGTTCGATTCCGGTCAAGAGCATGTACCTTGGTTGCGGGCATATCCCCAGTAGGGGGTGTGCAAGAGGCAGCTGATCAATGACTCTCTCTCATCGATGTTTCTAACTCTGTATCTCTCTCCCTTCCTCTCTGTACAAAATCAATAAAAATATATATTTAAAAAAAAATCAGAATACAACCACTATACTATTTGTGGTTTTGCTTAGGGGGAAAAAAAAAAGACTGCTTAATGGAGTTAAACCTGAAGTTTAAAAGATACACAAGTCCTCTTTTCCAGTTGATCTTAATTAACAATTTTAGGGAAACTATGCCTCAAGACTCATATTTTTCTATTTTGAGTAAAGTATTTATTTTTTATTTCTTTCATGAAGTCATTTTTGATATCTATAGAATATTATGCTTCTCCATTAAAGCATTTACTAAACACTTCATTTAAAAATTTTTCATTTAAAATTACTGTGTTAAGCACTTTATCAAGAACATTATAAACAGATCATAGAATGGACGCAGATCATCAGAAATTTTTGTTATTAGAAAAATGTGACTTTTCTAATTCAACAAACAGCTTTTTTATGGGTATTTCTTTCTTTAGGGCTTTCCTTTTTGTGTGTTTTAAATAGAGCCCTAAGGAAGAAACCAAGATGGTAGCAGAGGTAAACACCTAAACTGCTACCTGGCACAGCGATTTCAAAACTCCAACTAAAAGACAAAACATCTATCACCCAGAACCACGGGAAAGCTGGCTGAGTGGAAGTTCTACAACTAGAAGGAAAGAGAAAAGAACACTGAGACATGCACAAGCGCTAAAAAGCTGAGGTACAGAGGCACACGAATCAGGCTGGTGGTGGGCGACTGGATGTGCTGTTTTTTAACCCGAAGGGAGACAAGCTCCTGATTACTCTGAAATCCAGTTTCTGGGGAGTTGCTGGGGACCCAAACTCCTACGAGGAGAAACTGGACTGTTGGCCATCAGATCAGAAAGTGAGGGTGACTTTCTTGCAGAGGTGCGCAGGGTGCAGGACTCGGAGACTTGGAAACGCGGAAACGCAAAGAAGGCTGACTGGCAGCCATCGTGCTGTTTGTCATGTCCTAGTCTAGTGACGCCCTGAGACTCCGCCCCGCACAATCTACAATCCCACCCAAGCTCCACGCAGTGGCTTTTGCATATAAATGGCCTGCCCTACTGCAGTTTAACCAAACAAACTGCAGCTCCGGTCAGATAGCTCCAAAACCTGCAAACCCCAAGCAAAGAGAAGAAAACCGTTGTTCTCGCCGTAGCTCCTACAGGGTGGCCTCAGACAGTAGCTGACCTGCACCCCATTAGAAATTTAGAAACTAGTGTATTTAGTGGTTTGCATAAGATGACACCAGATTTCAACTATTCTCATAAGGGACACATTCAAGAGGCAGACTCAGTGAGCACCAAAGCCCCACTGAAGCAAGTTCTGCCCATAAGTGTGTCTCCAGCACAGCAATTCTTCCATTATAGACACAGTGGGTCCTCACAGCCAATTGGCCTGGAGGTTAATTCCTCCCAGTGACACCAACAATAATCAAGACTTAACTACAAGGCTGTACATACCGTCCACAAAGGGGTGCACCAAGAGTGTCCACCTCAGGTGACTGGGAGGCTGAGCCACTGGGCCATATAGGACACCTAGCACACAAAGCCACCCTACCAACTCAGGGAAGCAGCGAAAATGAAAGACAAGGAAACAGATCATAAACGAAAGAAATGGAGGGAAACAAACGACTGGAGATAGAGTTCAAAATCACGGTTATAAGGTTTTTCAAGAATTTCCTAAAAAAGGCAGATAAGTTTAACGAGACCCTCGAGGATATGAAAAAGGACCAACTAGAAATTAAACATACACTGACTGAAACAAAAAATATTGTACAGAGACCCAACAGCAGACTAGAGGAATGCAAGAATTAAGTCAAAGATTTGAAATAATGAGAAGAGTAAATCTTAAGAATTTACTCTTTTTCTTGCTAATGACTCTTAATTGAAACAATTTTCCCAGAGGCTTTCTGAATTATTTTCTGGTTGGTCTAAAAAAGGAATCCAATCCACAGAGGCCAGTAGCCTCAAACTTTGGAATCTCCTCTGACTGCAACTTAAAAAGGACTATATGCAAATTAAACTCATTCACCAGAAGAATAAATGACATATAAAGCATTCTGGAATAGATATGAAGTGAAAAATATATTATTGCAATAAAAATATATTCTTGCAAGACTAGTAGTGATATCTTATAATTTGGTTTTGACATGTTAGAGCCACGTTACCAAAGTCTCTTATTGTTTCTAACGAGAATAGTAAAATGGTTGATTCTTGAGTTTCATGTATACATTGTCCCCTGCTGCACAAAAATTTTGCTTCCTCTCTCCCCAATATTAATCTCAGATATTGGCTTATACCTCCACTATAATATTATGTAACAGTGCTAAATGTTGGCCATCATTTTCTTGTTCCTTATATTAATGAGAATACTTCTAGCATACCACTCACTAAGCATGACAATGGTTTTGGTTTGAAATAAAATTTTTTTTAATCATGTGAAATAAGAATTCATCAATTTTAATTATAGAGAGAATGCTTATCAGGAATTGATATTAATTAGGTCAAATGCTTTTTTGGCATCAAAAAAATGATCATGTGATTTTCTCTCACTTATTAATAGAACATGTATATAGATTTTCTAATATTGAACCACATATGCATTTTTTTCAGAGCTGAAACCCTGGGGCTGAAGATTATGCTTATGTACTGTTGAATTGAAGCTATATTAACATTTGTAATTTTTTTTTCTTCATATTTTCCTGTTTCAAGCTGTCTAGAAAGTTTGGAATCAATATTTTATTTACTTTCTTTAAAGAATTTAAAAGAATTGTAAACTTTTATTTTTTATCCATGCTCAACCATTGTGCCACAAGAATTTTTAAAACATGTAATATCTGATTAGTAAAGAGCATTGACCCCTTTTCCCTTAAATTGTAAAATGAGAAAACAAAAACAGCCAATATAATAATAGCCATCCAATGTGAATGAATCAAAATTATACCTATTTTTTGCTCTGGTTTGGTAGCTCAGTTGGTTATCATCTTGATACACCAAGGTTGTGGATTTGATCCCTGGTTAGCGAACATACAAGAATCAACCAATGAATGTATAAATAAGTGGAACAAGTCGATATTTCTCTCTCTCTCTCAAAAAATTAATTTAACAAAATAAATTATTTTTGTCAGATTGGCAAAAAATATAATACATTTTTGGTATGCCAGAAAATTTTAGTAATTACTGCATGAGATGAAAAAGGCTGAAAATCACTGTTCTAGAAGAGCCATAAAGATCTCTTCCTTGGGTATTTGAAATAGCATACCTATGAAAATATCTGGGTCTCAAGGTTTTTGTGGAGCAGTCCTTAAGACAACTTTAATTTATTCAATGTTATCAGTCTATTAAATTTCTTTCTTCTGGGATCAAGTCTGTTAATGTTTTTCTAAAATAGCCACTTCATACTTGAGAAAATAACCATTATTAAAGGGGATAACCAAGTCATTGCAATTACAAATCACATTTTTAGTATGACATGTGGCTGTAGAAATAAACACCAACTAATTAGATCAATCAATGCATGTTTTAAAACTTCACAGCAACTATAAAGAATTATTTACCCACACCTCCCCAAATAAAATTTTAGCAAATAATTTCTCCATCTTATGACTGGGCCTAAGTAATTTTTTAAATGTGTGGCTTAACTTTAATAAAATAGTGTCATGGGAATAAGAGATAGTAATGAATAGAACCTGAAAATCTAAAAAATAAAAATAAAATAGCCACTTCACCCAGATTGTCACATTATTTGTATAGTGTGTGGTTATTTCATTCTCTTCTTTTGAATGCTGAATTCTACCACATAACTTCCCAAACTTTATCCCAATCAGTTTATTCTCAACCACCTTCCTATTGATCAAAATTAGGAATCAGAACATTGGGTTCAAGAGAGCTGACAATACATACCCATTTATATTCCCTCTCCACAGAAATCCACTCTATAAAATTAATAGTAAAGGAACAGAATAGATAAAATACACAATACAAAGAAAATAAAAACAGTGTGTTCAAGGGGCAAAAGACAAAGTGAATAGAGGTTGATATCTAAGCCATTCATTTATTCATTATTTCAAAAAATACTTTATGTACGAGGCATTATTTTAAGCACTGGAGATACAGCCCTGTGCAAAAAGACAAAGTCCCTGCTCTCATTGTGTGAATATTCTAATCAGAGGGAAGAGATAGATGACCATTAACTTATTATTTAGGCAGTGGTAAGAAAAATGAGATAGGGAAATAATCTAATTCTGCAGTCTGGATTCTTTGTCAAATGTGGCCACTGAAGTCTCTGCTATTAGTATTAATGATGAGCTATTGATTAGACAGGTTTCCTAAGAAAATCTTCCAGTCTAGACTGCTGGGCTCTGTATGTATAACAAGGCACATATTTAACACTCAGCCAGTCCATTTATAAATCTGCCTTAGTCTTTACTACCTACTTGCACAGAACCTAAAGATGAACCAGAACTGACAGCTTAGGGCCTTCTCATGCACACAGCCCTGTGCATATGCACAACCTTTTAGATTTCCCAGAAATATATCAGAGCTTCACAAATCCCCTTATAGCTATCTCATTCCTCAGCTTTTCCTTTTAAGCTTTTTGGTTAGACTGGTGTTTGTCCCAACTGTTATTCACTATCACAGGCAGCCACGATGTTCAACAACTGCCTCTAACTGTTTCCAGTGAATACCCTGATGGAAAAAAGGCTATTTGTACAGGATGAGCTCCACTTCAGGTCAAATACAGACAGTCTTGTGAATGTCTTTCAAGGAACCACCAAAAAGGTCAAGTAATGACAATTCTCTGGGAATGGGGCTTTGGAGGAGTTCCAATCTTGTTCTGCCCCTTCCCGTGGCTTCTGGAGGCTGCTAGTTTTCACCATGATTGGGGGCAGTTGGTTTTTTCAAGGCTATTGTGGAGCTGGAGAGAGGGGAATAGAAACAAAGCAAGTTAAAATTATACAAAGTATACTCTTTTTGCTGAAATTCAGCCATTTTTCTTGAATAACTGTTCCCAGATTGCTGCCAGCCTTTGGTTAATTCTCATAGGTCTGGAAAAAGTTGTTCTATTTTTCTGTAAATGTTCTCATTGCTCTTAGAAAGTTTTCAGAGCTTCTTTCTCTGCCATCATTGTTGACATCCTCTGCATTTGATTTGAGAAACTCCCTCAGCTCAATCTTCATACTTATTAATTTGCTATTCAGTCTCTTTTTTATCTTTAACGTTTCAATATTTAACATTTCTTATTTCTTCTGAAATTACTGATAATGCTTATTTTTAAAATTTCCTCCAATTTATACTATTCACTATTGCCTTAGTTTTAGGTGCATCTGTTATCTCTCATAGTATTAATTTTTTTCCAAAGACTAATTAATCTAGGTTATTAGTTCATATTTGTATTTTGGAAGTTTCAATTAAACAGTTTTTCCTCAGAGTGGATGAGAATCTTTGTTCATCCGTTGTTATATGTAGGTTCTAGTTATATATACCCACTTCCAGTGCCTATAGAAGAGGGGTGAATTATGCTGTTAGGCAGTATCTGCAGTTTACTGGCTTTCTGGATATGAATCCCTACCTGTTCTGAACATCATATAAATTATTAGGGATATATCTGGTCTCCCTGCCAGGCTTCTGACTTCAGAGAGTAGCTATCAGAGTATTATCCTATAAAGAAACACTGGAGTTAGAAACTCACTTTGCTTTTTGCTTCCTCTGCTTTTATAATACCAGTCTAAAATTGCTTCAGTCTATTCTTGTTTCTTTCTCTAACGTCAAAATTCACTCATTCATTTATAAAATATTTCTTGAGTGTCTACTATATGCCAGGCACTATTTTAGATACTGGGAACTTAGTAATGAACAAAGTTCTCAGTCTCAAGGAAACTATAATCTAATAGAAAGATAAACAGATACATAAGGTAATAATTTCACAAAGTAACCCATGAAAAATATGGTTAACCATATGAAAAATAAAACGAAGTAAAGAACAAAGAGTAACTACAGAAGGAGTAGGGAGCCTTTCTTCTGCCAAGGGCCAGTTGGATATTTATAACATCATTCGAGAGCCATACAAAATTATCAACTTAGAAATTAGCCTATTATATTTGATCAAACATTTAATTAATTCACCCCCAATGCCGTGGCAGGGCCAAAACAAATGATTTTGTGGGCCACCTTCTATGGCCCGGGCCAGCCTTTCCACACCCCTGGACTACAGGGAAGCTATTTTATTTTATTGGGTTAATCCTCACCAGAGGATATTTTTCCATTGATTTTTAGGGAGAGTGGAGGAGAGAAGAAGACAGAGAGAAACATAAATGTAAGAGAAACACATTAATTGGTTGCCTCCTGCACATGCCCAACCAAAGTACATGCCCTTGACAGGAATCAAACCTGGGACCCTTCAGTCCGCAGGCTGACACTCTATCCACTAAGCCAAATCAGCTAGGGCTATTTTATTTGATTTTTAAATTTTATTTTTATTGATTTCAGAGAGGAAGGGAGAAGGAGAAAGGGATAGAAATAGAAACATCAATTATGATACTCAGTGATTGGCTGCCTCCTACACACCTCCTAGTGAGGATCCAGCCTGCAACCTGGGTATGTGCCCTGACCAGGAATCCAACTGTGACCTCCTGATTCATAGGTGGATGCTCAACCACTGAGCCACAATGGCCAAACCAGGAAAGCTATTTTAGATCAGGTGATTTTTCCCTGATATGGCAACATTTCACCAGAGATCTAAATTATAAAAAAGAAAGAGCTATAAGAAGATATGAAGATCCAGCCAGTGTAGTTCAGTGGTTGAGCCTCGACCTATCAACCAGAAGGTCACGGTTTGATTCTGGTCAGGGCACATGCTTGAATTATGTGCTTGAGCCCCAGGATGGGGTTTGAAGGAGACAGCCGATCAGTGAGTCTCTCTCATCATTGATGTTCCTATCTTTCTCTCCCCCATCCCTTTCTCTCTGAAGTCAATAAAAATAAATTTTTAAAAAAGAGAAGATGTGAAGGGCTTTCAGAAGGAACTAAGTGTGAAGAAACTGAAAGGATAACATCGAGGCATGTCTGAAAATAGTAAAAAGGCCAATGTGAATGAGGGGGTGGAAATGAGCCTCAAAGCAGGTAAAAATACAACAGTTTAGGAAGGCAATGGGTGCTTTAGGCAAGAGAACGACATAATTTGACTTACGTACACTAAATACTATGGGGAGAATAGACTATAAGGAAATATATGCCCTCTCCAGGCAGATGGTTCAATGTTTGGAAAACGTTTTTTGGGCTTTATCCAGGGGACACACACCAGATGATCAAAACTGAGAGCAAGGGTCAGGAAACTTGATGACTAGGCACCCTTCCATTCTCCATTTTTGTTTACTTAAGAGTCTAGTACAGTGGTTGGCAAACTCATTAGTCAACAGAGCCAAATATCAACAGTACAACAATTGACATTTCTTTTGAGAGCCAAATTTTTAAAACTTAAACTTCTTCTAATGCCACTTCTTTAAAATAGACTCACCCAGGCCATGGTATTTTGTGGAAGAGCCACACTCAAGGGGCCAAAGAGCCGCATGTGGCTCTCGAGCCACAGTTTGCCGACCACGGGTCTAGTACATTTCTGAAACTTCTACACCTACTTTCAGCTGTGATTTCTATTCCTAGTTTCTCTCCTGATGCAATCTGTTTATCTTTCAGAAATTCACCAAAATCTCATCAGCTGATGGCAACCATTTTTTATTTGCCACCTTTTAAAAAACATCTAACATATCTACTAACATATTAACTTAGATTCCTGCTAAAATAAACACAAATATCCAGCAGATCTACATTCAGCAGACATCCCTTAAGGCTTTTTTAGCATGACTTTAAGAAAACCTTTTAGCTATCAGAATTCAGACAACAGCACAAATCACATTTCTGTGGCCAAAAAATATTGCAATCAACTATACCTTCCCTGATGGACTTTCTGCAGACAGGAAAAAAACCATCACCATGCTGGACAACTCCTCCATATAAATAAATAGCTTAGCCAACTGACTCTGATAAAAGTTGATGAATTCTTCTAGCTTCTTTATTTGGGAGGCATGACTGATAACATATCATGGAACTGTCAGCTGTAGGAATATTTATAGTAACTTTACACTTAACACATTGTAGACCAGTAGTTTTATTGCTAGCTTTACCCAGTGGCCAGATAAGTTTCTATTGAATGAGTACAAAAAATGTTTTATATAAATGTTAAATGCACACTTTAAAATTAAATACCTGGAGGATCCAAGATGGCTGCACAGGTAAATACCTAACCGCAGCCGCACACAATAATTTCAATGGAATACAACTAAAATATAAAATGGACATTGCCCAGAGCTACAGATAGTCGACTGACTGAAAATTCTACAACAAGAAGGAAAGAGAAAACCAGAAGGAAAATCAGAGGAGCTGAAAAAGCCTAAGGTACGGAGACATGCTGCTCGCACGCACACACGCGCGCGTGCGAAGAGGACGGAGCTGGAGAGGAGGAGAAGGCTGGGTGCCTGCCTGGCGTTCCCTAGCAGGAAAGAAATAAAAGCTCCGGTCTGGGATGAACCCCAGAACCGGCAGCGCTGAGCCCCAGTTCTGGGCCAGACCCTGGGGACCCAGGCTCGGGCAGGGGGAGATGGGGCTGTGAGGCGGAATCCCAGGGGAGCGGCGAAAAGCGGAGCCCCCGGAGTCGCGCACATTGCGCACAGAGGACGGAATGTTGACTCTGATGCTGGATTGCCCTGGCAGGAAGGAAACAAAACCTCCGGCTGTGCTGAGCCCCAGTTCCGACTGCTCTGAACCCCAGTTCTAGGCCAATCCCTGTTCTAGACCAGACCCTGGGGATCCAGGCTCAAACAGAGGGAGACGGGGCTGTGAGGCGGAGTCCCAGGGGAGCGGCGAGGGGCAGAGCCCCCAGAGTCGCGCACACTGCGCGCAGAGGACAGACAGTCTGTTGACTCTGATGCTAGACTCCCCTAGCGGGAAGGAGAAAAAAAGCTCCAGACTGGGAGGAACGCGATGAGGGGCAGGAGCCGCTGCCAGACACCGGCCAGCCGGGCGCCGGCAAGGAGCCGGGCTATGGGCCCCCCCCGGGGGGGGGGGTTTGCTAGGCCCTCGACGGCTGATCTCGGGCCCTGGAGCCGAGGCCGGGGGCTGCTTCCTGGGCGGTGCCGACCCTGGCAACAGGCTGAAGCCGCGCAGGAGGCCGTGGAGAACAAAGGGGTGCCGCAGGCCAGCCTGCTGAGCTTCCAGGACGAGGAGGAAGAAACCGAAGAAGTTTTCAATGTGAAGAAATCAAGTTATAGCAAAAGATAGTAAAACTACTTAAGAAAAAATACAAAGAAGATCTTGAAAAATCGAAGACTAAGACAGAACTCAACTCAGCAGCCAACATTGCAACATAAATGCGTTTAAAAAAAAAAAAAAAGACAGAATGTTGGAACGGCGGCGGCCAGGCCCAGAGTGGCCAGGCACAAGGCAGTGGCAGCCAGGCCCGGAGCAGCAGCAGCCAGGCCCCAGAGCAGCAGCAGCCAGAACCAGAGTAGCAGCAGCTAGGCCAGAGCAGCCAGACCTGGGGCAGTGGCAGCCAGGCCTGGGGCAGAGGCGGCCAAGCCCAGGGTGGCCAAGTCCAGGGTGGCCAGGCCAGGAGCCGCCAGGCCCGGAGCAGCTAGGCCCAGAGCAGCCAGGCGCAGAGCAGCCAGGCGCAGAGCAGCCAGGCGCAGAGCAGCCAGGTCGGGAGCGGCCAGGCCCAGAGCAGCAGCAGCCAGGCCGGGAGCGGCAGTGGCCAGACCCGGAGCAGCTGGTTGTGGAGCGGACAGAGCAACAGAGGCCAAGCCCGGAGCAGCCAGGCCCGGAACAGCTCGCTCCTCGCCTGCCCATGCCCCAGGGCTGCCTCTCAGACATGGCTGGAAACTTTTGCGGGAACTTGAGGGTCTGCTGAATCAAGTGATAAAGGCTTAGATCTGGATGTGTTGAGTTAGCGCTGGGGTTTTGATCTGTGAGTGCCTTGTGTGGGGTCTCGATGAGCTTGGTTGATCTATTTGGAAATGTCTTTTGTGTGAAGTGTATCCTTGGGCACGTGGAGGTATTATTGATTTGAGAAAATGCTAAGTAACTGATTTACTATCTGAAAAACTTAAAGTTCTGAAAGTTCAAGGTCTCTCGCCAAAAAGAGGTTTTAAAGCTAATACCTTAATTTTAATGGAGAAAGGGGAGGACAAGCCCTTCCCACCCAGAACAGGTAATCCAATTCCAACCAGCAGCTATCTTTAAACAATATGTTCATTTACATTTGAATGGCTACACCTTTTGATAGCCTAAGGGCAAGTTTACATGTAAACAAGTTTGCTTCTCAATTCCCAGGGCAGAAAAAACAAGGTTTAAAATTATTAGATTTTAAAATTTATTCTTAGAAGTGTAAAAGTTTATTAATTAAAAAACAACAACAACAACAACAACAACAACAAAAGGAGATTGAAAAACCTGATGAACAATATTAGCTGTTGATTGTAGTAGAGTCGGAGATACAGGAGGGGAGTGGACTGACAGTTCTCGGGGAAAGGGGGAGTGGTGGATGTGGGAAGAGACTTAATATAAACTATGCACTTATGGATGAGGACAATGGGGGGTGGGGAGGGGGTAGAGGGGGGGGTGGAAACCTGTTGGAGGGGGGAAGAAATGAGGAACCTTTGTAATAATATGAACAATAAAGATTGATTTTAAAAATAAATAAATAAATAAAATTAAATACCCATTGCATTTTGGAGTTATTTATTATATGTTCTTACAAGCTAATATCTTTTTAGAGTATGATATTTTGTAAAACACTGCATAATATGATGCAAGAATTCTCATGATCTGTCCACAATGTGTTAACAGAACACTATCAACATTTACTGAGAAAAAATATTTGAAAATACATTTAGGCTGTACCAAATTTTTAATAGGAAAAATATTTTATCCAGAACAGATTCTCTAAAGAATTGTTGTTACAGTTTTTAATATACTTCTTGAAAAATCATCCTTTCAAGTTGTCTATTAAACCAATCTTTAATAAAAAAATTAACACTAACTTTTCCCCACAAGCTTTCTTTAAAATAAGAAGATGTGTTCCACAGGAAAAATTCCAAAACCACAGTAAAATGTATTGAGAAGAAAGGAGTTAACCTGAATTAAATGTGTCAAAGTAAGCTTAATATAATAATCCAGCAGTTCCACTACATTCCTTCCAACCCTCCTTGGATGAACCTCTCTTTAGTTTTTAACTTGTCAGTTACAAAGCATAAGATTTCTCTAATGTGAAGATCCAGACTCCACAGAACTCACAGCCTCCAAAACTTTTCTTCAGTTTCTTTTACTGTGTGAAGTGAACATTTCTATAAAAAACACAGTATTTTCTGTAGGTGCTATTGATACCACTGTAATAAACCCAGCCATGAATGAACTGGATAGGAAGAGCAAAGGGAAAACCATGCCTACTTGTCTGTCAGTCACACCTGGGAACAGGACACTGGCCAGAGTAGGCGTGGCCACTGCAGGGGTGGGAATATTTGTGATACTTAACCTCCTAAACAAAGGAGTTCCCTCCTCTTGCACTCTTTTGCATTGGGCTCCTGGCTCTCTTATAGCACAGGGCACACTCCCATACATTCACCCACACAACGGACTGATGGACTGTGACTAATCTGATGGTACACCAGACCCAGCCCTGGACACTGGCTTTGCTTCTAGCTCTGTTGAGTCCTCAGTTGCACCTCTTTCAGGACCAGTTTAAGGGAAATGTAACTTTGCAAACTGAAGGATATAATTCCACACAAAGCTGTCTAATGCATCTCATACTCCTGTGGGGGCCTCCGGAAATTCTTATTCTACCAATAACCCAGAACCCCTCTCACTAGCAACAGAGAAAGGCCATCCATGCATTTCTCCAATAACACTATTGCCTGACATACGGTATACTTCAATATGAATATTCTAGAAATTCATTGCTTCCAGTAATATAGAAAGATTTGTACTCTATTTCATCCATATATCACATTCTATATATCAAAATTCTATGTATCATTCTATATATCTATATATCAATGAACTCTCCAGAATAATCTGGATAAAATTTACTATATACTATACTAATAGAAATGAGTCTTCTGAAATGTCTTTAGCTGTGAGAAAAAACTATAAAATCTAGGTTTGCCCTAGCCAAATGGCTCAATTGCTTAAAATGTTGCCCCATACACCAAAAAAGCTGTGGGTTCAATTCCCGGTCAGGCCGTGTATAGGAGGCAACAAATCCATGTTTTTCTTACATGGATGTTTCTCTCTCTCTCTCTCTCTTTCTCTCTCTCTCTCTCAAATCAATGAACATATCCTCAAGTGAGGATAAAAAGAAAATAGGTTCAATTCATTAAATCTTTTGTTTTTCCGAAATTATTTATTCCTTCAAAAATCCACCACCCATAATTTCAGTGCTGTCATTTCAACATAGAGAGTGAAGAATAATTAAATAAAATTTAACCCTTATTATTTTACCCTTTTCAACATAATTCCTCTCTGTAAGAGGCAGGTTTGGTAAGCTTAAAGCAAAAACTGTGGAGCTAGACTACTTAAATTCAAATCCCAGCTCTGACACTGATGAGTGGTATGGAAACGTAGACAAATTATATTAACTTTTCTAGGACTCAGGTGCTTCTGCTGTAACATGGGAAAATAGTAATGTCTTTCTCATAAGCCTGTCATAAGGTTTAAATAAGTTACTATCTGTAAGCTTAGAATATCAGACATAACCACTTGCTAAAGAAAAACAAAACATATAAGTATCTTAAACATAAGATAGACCAGTGTTTCCCAAACTTCTCTCATGATGAGAATCACCTGGTGGAGTTGTTAAAACACAGATTCCTGAATCCCAACTAAGAAGTGCTAAACTAGAATTTTTGAGAACATATAGGTAAAATTGCATACCTAACTTAGTGCTCTGTATATAACATCTGTCTTAGAGCACTAGTTAAGTATACAATTTTACCTATATGTTCCCAAAAATTCTAGTTTAGCACTTCTTAGTTGGGATTCAGGGATCTGTGTTTTAACAACTCCACCAGGTGATTCTCATCATGAGAGAAGTTTGGGAAACACTGAGATAGACTCAAGAAAGAAACTTGGTCTTGAGTAAAAGTCAATTCATTAACTGGTTCTTCTTAGGTTTTCAAAGGGCAAAATATTAAAATTATTAAGGGTAAGGTTCAAATAACAAGATATTTCTATGAGATTTCTATAAGAGATTAGAACAAGTTGGGCCTGTATCCCTGATATCCTTTGTCACTGGCTTTGATTCCAAATTCTCTACACAAGAACTTTACCTACAAGTCCTCAAGGAAAGCTGTTTTCAAACTTCTGGGCAATATAACATTGACTGTCAATCATGTCCTGTTACTTAACAAATATGCAACATCACAGTTGTACTTTTTTTTGGAGATCCAACTGTATGAGCTATTAATAGTTATCGTTTATGGAATGTTTTTTATGGATCAGGCACTGTTCTGAGTACCTTACATATATCAACTAATTTATTCCTCTCGATAAGTTTATAAGATAGGTACACTTTAATATTATCAGCATTTCCACAAATGTGAAAACTAAAGCACAGAGAGTAACTTGCCCAAGGTTATACAACCAGTAAGTCACCAACCTAAGCCTAGGAAGCCTAGCTTCAAAGCCTGAGTTCTCAAACTGCGGACAAGACTGATGATTTTAAAAAGCTGACCAAGCCTAAAAATGTATGCCATGCCATGCTACAGTAACCAACAGCTAGAATTCACAAGCAGAGTAATGAGGAGATACTAAGGAGGCAAGTTTTCTTCTCTATCCTTCCAGGTAAATATGAGCTAGTACAAGTAAAATGTAAAATGCTTTATGCCGTGCCTGACAAATAGTAAGTGCTCATTGTGTTAAGGCCCCTTGAGTGTTCTAACGCCACTTCTTCAAAATAGACTCGCCCTGGCTGAAAACCCACTTCTGCTCATGGGCCACAAAGTTTCAATCACACTGTACGTGTGGGCCCACACGTGGTATTTTGTGGAAGAGCCACACTCAAGGGGCCAGAGAGCCACATGCGGCTCGAGCTGCGGTTTGCTGACCACTGTGTTAAGAGATAGTAATGATAAAAATAGTAGAGAATGCCTACTGACCCTGCCTCACTCTAACTGTTGATATCTTTACCATCTTTCCCCCTTGCTCAGTACAGGAAGTGAATCAGGACAATCAATAAATGCAGTCCATTGTAACAAACCCAAATTACTCTTCAATCTGTTACTTCTACCTGATCACATATGCAGAAGCAAACTACTACACTCCCCACTTCTCTTTTCTTGACTTACAAAGACTGGGTTAGGGCCAGAAGAAAGCAGAATAAAGCAGCTTTGTAACCTTTTGACTAGTTGCCAAAAGCATAAGCAAAGTTGGTGAAAAACAACTTAATCAACCATAACTTAGATTGTTAGATGGAATCTAGCAAAGAATTCTAATGAGAGAAGCTCTGTATATTTTTAACCTCATGATTATGTATTATTACAGTTTTAAAAATGATGTGCCTAGCTGAAACCGGTTTGGCTCAGTGGATAGAGCGTCAGCCTGCGGACTGAAAGGTCCCGGGTTCGATTCCTGTCAAGGGCATGTACCTTGGTTGCGGGCACATCCCCAGTAGGGGGTGTACAAGAGGCAGCTTGTCGAGAGAGAATCCAAGATGGCTGCTCGGGTAGACACCTAGCCGCAGCCGCACGCAACAATTTCAATAAAATACAACTAAAATATAAAATGGACATTACCCAGAACTACAGGAAAGTCAACTGACTGGAAATTCTACAACGAGAAGCAAGGAGAAAACCAGAAGGAAGCGCGGAGGAGCTGTAAAAGCCCAAGGTACGGAGACACGCGGCACGCGGAGAGGACGGAGCCGGAGAGGAGGGAGGCTGAGTGCCTGGCTGGCGTTCCCTAGCGGGAAGGAGATAAACACTCCGACTGTGCTGGGCCCCCAACTGCTCTGAACCCCCGTTCTAGGCCAGACCCCGGGGACCCAGGCTCATCCAGAGGGAGCTGGGCTGTAAGGCGGAACCCGGGGAAGCGGCGAAAGGAGGTCCCAGAGGCGCGCACACTGCGTGCAGAGAAGGGACGGCCGGCTGTGCCGTAGGACTGCCCTGGCGGGAAGGAGACAGGGGCTCCAGACTGCTCTGAACGCCACCTCCAAATCCACTTCCAACTGAACTGAACCCCAGTTTCGGGCCCATTGCGGGAGAGCTTACACTGTTTGGTAGCAGGCGAAAATCGAGGGCACCTTTCTCTCAGAGGCGCTTGCAACAAGTACTGAAGGACCCTGAGTCTCAGGAGTCGCATAGGGCGGGGCTGACGGAAGCCGAGGCTGTAGGCTCCACCCTGAAACCCCGCCCCGTCAGGAAAGCTGCCTGCGAAAATGCCTAAACCAAATAGATCACAAACGAAAGAAATGGAGGACAAAAAGCGACTGGATATAGAGTTCAAAACCACACTTATAAGGTTTTTCAAGAGACTCCTAGAAAAGGCTGATAAAATAAATGAGACCTATGAGGATATGAAAAGGGATCAACAAGAAATGCTAAGGGATCAACAAGAAATAAAGAATACATTGTCTGAAATAAAAAATATTCTACAGAGTCCTAAAAACAGAATAGAAGATCGCAAGAATCAAGTCAAAGATTTGGAACATAAAGAGCCAGAAGACACTCCTCTGCAGAAGCTAGAAGGCAAGAGAATCCAGAAAATTGAAGATGATGTAAGAAACCTCTGGGACAACTTCAAACGATCCAACATCAGAATCATGGGGGTCCCAGAAGATGAGAGAGAGCAAGATATCGAAAACATACTGAAAGAAATAGTGACAGAAAACTTCCCCCACCTGGGGAAAGAATTGGACTTACAAGTCCAGGAAACACACAGAACTCCAAATAAGAGGAATCCAAAGAGGACCACACCAAGACAAATCATAATTAAGATTCCAAGAGCAAAGGACAAAGAGAGAATATTAAAAGCAGCAAGAGCTAAGCAGGTGGTTACCTATAAAGGAGCACCTATACGATTGTCAGCTGATTTCTCAACAGAAACCATGCAGGCCAGACGGGAATGGCAAGAAATATTCAAGGTGATGAATAGCAAGAACCTACAGCCAAAAATACTCTACCCAGCAAAGCTATCACTCAGATTCGAAGGTCAGATAAAGAGCTTCACTAATAAAAAAAAGCTAAAGGAGTTCATCACCACCAAACCAGAATTATATGAATTGCTGAAGGGGGTTCTTTCAGAAGAGAAAGTAAATAAAGATAAAAATTATGAACAACAAATACGTAACTATCAACAAGTGAATCTAAAAACCAAGGAAATTAAAAAAAAAATCCGATGAACAATATTAACTGTTGAATATAATAGAATCAGAGGTATGGAAGGGGAGTGAACTGATGATTCTTGGGGAAAAGGGGAGAGGGGAATGTGGGAAGAGACTGAACATAAACTGTGCACCTATGGATGAGGACAATGGGGAGTGGGGAAAGGGCAGAGGGTGGGGTGGGAAGGGGGGGGGGAAAGGAACACTTGTAATAATATGAACAATAAAAATTTATTTAAAAAAAAAAAAAAAAAGAGGCAGCTTGTCGATGATTCCCTCTCATCGATGTTTCTAATTCTCTATCCCTCTCTCTTCCTCTCTGTAAAAACTCAATATATTTTTTTAAAAATGATGTGCCTAGACACAGTAAAGAACACAAATGACAACAATAATAATCAGAGCAACAGTATCTCCTCTCAGTTGTTCTGCACAATTATTTAGCTTAACAGAACCAAGATACATTTCAGAGGAAGAAACTAAGAAACCCAAAAATTTTCCATTCAAAAAAAGGCAATATTGGAAAAAAAATTTGGCAGTCACTAGAATATTGCAAATTGCAGGTACAACACATTAATAGGTTGTATCAACTTAATGTAGACCAAAAATTGGTTTCAAATGAAATACAAGAAAACAAAATAAAGTAGAAAATATTACTATGTATCACCAATAGTAAAGGTAAATATTGTTTAATGAAACTTGTTTCAATTTTTAAAAAATATATTACTTTATTGATTTCAGAGAGGAAGGGAGGAGGGACAGAAACACCAATGATGAGAATCACTGATCAGAAGCCCCCCGCCGCCCCCCTCTGGGGATCAAGCCTGCAACCCAGGCATGTGCCCCTGACCGGAATGGAACCTGGGACCCCCTCAGTCCCCAGGCTGACGCTCTATCCCCTGAGCCAAGCCGGCCAGGGCTAAAGTTGTTTCAATTTTAAATATTAATATGTATATTCATGTGTATAAATACTTGGCAACAACGAAAATGTGTCTTATAGTGGGTTGCAATGAAAAAAGTTTGAAAGCCACTTTACCAGAGGATAAAAAACTGGCCAGTTGAAAAGGAGGAAAATATGTACTTCAAACTACATAGGAAATAACATTTTCTGTTTTAGTGGTTCTCTAAATTACAGCTTTTTTAAAGGCAAGTCTTTGAAAAAGAACAACATAAAAAGGAAACCATTTGGGTAAAAATCAATAGTCTAACAGTTATTTTATCCAATTAAATAATTTCACAGAATGTGAGGTACCAAAACTAAATAAATCTATACTAACAAGAGATACACAGAAATGAGATAAAGGTAACTTTTTCAGTCCACTTAGCTATTAAATGCCACATCAACATGGGAGACGACCAATTCTCTTTGCAAAAGCTCTGGTTCTCACCCTCAAGAACACATATTCATTGTTATCTCATCACTGCAAAGACCTGGTGAACAGAAAAAGTACATTTGGAAAATTCAGTGAAGTAATAACACACTGATTAGTAGGGTATTTTCTATACAACACATATGTACTATTTTTTAAATCAATAATCTCAAAATTTTGAAATAGTCTAAGAAAAAGATCATACACACATTTTGGATTATGTATCTGTAAAAAGAAAATCTCACAAAAATTTAACATAATTGTGCTAAATTAAAATTCCCTCTTATTTTGAAAAAAAAAAAAAAAAAAAAAGGAGGAATAGATGAACCTGACATAAATCTTTTTCAACTAGTATGGAAACTAAATAATAAAGCTCAATTCCATCTAAGAGCTAATCATTCTCATTTATTCCTATAGTAACAGTGCTAATATCAGCAAACTACCAATTTTTCCTAAATTCAGTATTTGTTATATTATTAAAGTTTAGGTGAAAGAAAACTATTGAAACCTTAGAAGATAAACAGATTATCAAATCCACATAGAAAAAGAGTTGCTTTTGAAACAAAAATGAAATGTTTAAATCAAAGCAAAGAACATTCTAAAAACCAATAGGTAAATCATCAAAGCAAAGTTTATACTTTTCAGCACATTTTTCCCACCATAGAAAAAAACAAGACAAACAAAAACTACTATTAAAAACAAAACAAAACAGGTACTTGATGTCTGAATTAATAGAGTTAATAATTAAAATAAGTAGTATCCCTAACCAAGTGTCACTTCTTACCAGAAATAATTATAGTTTTTCTGTTAACCAGATTCCATAATTCTCATTGTTTTCAAAATATTTAGAAAAATAATTTCTCATCACATCTGAGTCCCAGACTCTTGCATTAAGCTGCATCTCTATATAAAACCACCTCCTTCCCTTAGAAGTGAACCAATTTTTTAAAATTTGGAAATAATAAAAGTATAAAAACTATTAAGATGATGAATATATCCTAAATTATTATTTGCATCTTTTTAATTTAAAAAAGAATTAACTTGTGAAAGTTCCCCATCTCTTTTCTAAAGTAAAAACGCACACTAGTTTAAAATATATTATTCTAGAAAGGGCAGTCCTAGAGATATTAATGTACTAAATTTTGCACAAATTTTCAAATTTGGAAATGAGAATGGAGAAAAGTTAGAAATTTGTTTTAGTTTTCTGTCTTTTTATATTTCAAAGTTGTTAAATTCACTTTGGAAACATTAAGATTTCAGAGTTTAAGATTATTTGTAGTATATTATTTTTTGTATATATTTGTTATTAAAAAATAAAAAACAAAAACTAACCGGCAGGCAGAAAACTAATATGCAAAAACATACTTTAAACCCAATCCTCAGGGTTATAAACTAAGACTGCCAAACTAAAGTAGAAATTTCTCTAAGTAAACTGACAGTGACACCTCTCCTAAGCTTTAAAAATACATGCACCTGGTCCTCAAATAATGTCGCTTTGTTCTAACATTGATGAGATGCAGAGGGACTTAACTAATAACAATTAGTCTATGGTAACACTGGTTCCATTATATGTCATTTGGCTTGAAGTCACAGAACCTATCAATGGTGTCAAGTTAGGACTCACTGTGCACACCAAACTGTCTCTAGTAATTCTGTTGTTGTTTGGCAAATTTTTGTGTGAATTGCCTGTTGAGTTTCATTTAGGTCAGAGATGCAGGCTTTTCGGTCACTAGGAAGTATGAAGACGGAGAATACGAACACAACTGCTCCAATGTGACGATAGCTGCTCATTTCATGCAGGGGCTTTTATGCAGAATCTGAATCACAGTGGTTTTACAATAAAAGACTTTCAGCTTCTACTTCTGCACAACAGTTTCTTTATAGCATCCTTATTTGAAGGCTAAATGACTTCAGTTTTAAAATTTTTAAATCTGTCATACATTTATTACCCTAAAACTTTTATTCCTATGACATAAATTTATTGAAATAAACAATTACATATTATGTTGTGCTCTCCAGGCTATAGTTTTGATTGAAGTGCATGCACAGGACTTCTTTATTTGTAAGGGGCTTCCCTCAGCAGTTAGGTAAGTTCTGAAAGCCAACCAGAAGGGTCCTTCTCTGTGGCTTCTGGGACTAATATGGCCAAGCTCCAAAGTCCCTTGCTAAAAATAGATGAAGGGAGCAAGCCCAATTTTGGAATAAGCCAAGATCTATGCTATGTTCACAGATGTATATGGATCATATAGTGAGGGAGGCTTTTCTATAACTTATAAGTCAAAAGAGAAGCAGATGCTAAAAGTTGTATTTATTCTGTTCACTGAAGTACTAAATTTTATAACAATTTATATGATTATAGAAACCGATCGCACAAAAACGTTTGCAATGGTATGCTAGACATATACCATAAAGATTGGGAAAACAAATATAAAAATTATCCAATCCTGTAAAAAAATATACCTCAGATCACAAAATCTGGGAAACAGGACACTAACCATTCTTAAATCCAACCCTTTCATTTTAGAGATGACTAAAAGCCTCCTGAAATGTTAAGAGATTTAAAAGAAACTTGAGTCTCAAAATGAGCAAAGGATAGTCTTAAAACTGAGATGGGGAAAGTAAAGGGGGAAAAAATAAAAGAAGAATATTCTAAGAAACAAAGTACTGCAATGTCTGGCTTAGGAAGAAACAGGAAGAAAGACAGAAAATTGCCGATACAGTGAAAATGAAGAAACAATGTATAACAGGCAAGAATGCAGACACATGCACACGGAGTCCCACTGAAGAAAACTACCATTCTAATGCACTCTTTAGCAGAAAACGTTTTAGTAACAACTTACTAAAACTTTTGGCGATAAATCTGGGGCTACTACTGTCCCAAGAACCACTGTCCTCCGTCACAGCCACTGTCCTGGAAGTAAAGCCCCTGCAGAAAACAGAGCCGATCCGCCCGGAACATGGCATTTTCTCTGCCTCGGAGTGCGCGGCGTCTCCATTCTCGTGGAAGAGAGAACCTCAAAATGACAGGCCGCCCTCACGACCTGTCAATTACCGAGATGAGTGGAGCCCAATCGCGCGCCGTGACGTGTGCCTGCTACCTGTGAGCCCGCAAAGCCCCAGAGCGGGGCTCCACCGGGCACCGGGCACGCCTTTGTTGTCCCCAAACCACGGAAGCTACCGGAGTTCAGTCGAACCCAGCGCCTCCGGGAACACTCCCCCCCCCCCCCCCCAGGCCTGGACAACCTGCCCAGCTGGGGGGTTTACAGCACAGCCCTCTGCGAGCCGCGAAAAGGCGGGAGAGCCCCAGGCAGAGCACAAATGTCACCTACTGGTTCCGGGAGGGGTCAAAGGCGAGGGAAGTTGGAGGACAAGTGCCCAGCGCCCTGCTTCGCGGTGGAGGACGACGACCACCGTGAGGTCGCGCGCGGGCCGCCCTGCCGGGCGAAAGGACAGCGAGGTCTCGGGGCCAGGGGTCCGGGAAGAGAGGTGCTAAAAACGGAGAGTATGGGGGGAGGGAGGGAACGAGAGGCAGTGGCGGAAGGAAGCGCTGCAGCAAAAGGCAAGAAGCCGGTGCCTGGGAAAGGTGGGTGAGGCTGAGGGAAAACAGCGAAGCGAAAGGCGCGGGGAAGGAGAAGCTGAGGTGAAAGCGGCGAGGCCAGCGAGAGGCACGGGGCTGAGGTGAGGGGAGCTCAGCAGGGACAAGGGGCAGGCAGAGAGAGCCCCCGCCCACAGGGGCCAGACCTCTCGGCCCGTCCCCCTCCGGGCAGCACCCGTCCGGCCGCCCTCAGACCCTGTCGGCTGCGCAGACTCACCCAAGGGCTGCAGGGGCCCCGCTGCAGGACATGGGGACCGCTCCGGACCCACAGTAGAACCAAGCGAGTGGAGGAAACCGCGGCGTTAGCGTGACCCGGAAGCGCATCCCTAGAAAACGGAAGTCACCGTCCTGGGTCACCTCACAATCCACACCTCGTTCCGCCAGGAGCCTCTGGGCGCATGTGTCAGGCCTCACGGGGCGGGGCTGAGAAGCATCTAGGCCACGCCCAGACCCCGCCCACCTCAAACTGCCCCGCCCCCAGCCCCAGCCCCGGCGAGCCCCACCCTGGTTACGCCTCTCTCGGTGCCTCTCAGGTACCTGGTGCTGATAGGCTAGTTTTTTGTTTGTTTATTTGTTTGTTTGTTTTTTCTTGCCCCAGGTCTCAGGTGGCGGTGAGGGACTCTTTCCTGAGAACTTGAAGTTTTAAAAAATATATTTTATTTATTTTTAATAGAGAAAAAGGAAAAGGGATAGAGAGTTAAAAGCATCGACCAGCTGCCTCCTGCACACCCCTTACCAGGGATGTGCCAGCAACCAGGATACCTGCCCTTGACGGGAATCGAACCTGAAACCCTTGAGTCTCAGGCTGCCGCTCTAGCCACTGAGCCAAACCGGTAAGGGATGATAGGCTAGTTTTTGCTCAGGCTTCAGTGCTCCGTTGAAAAACACTTAAGCACTCAATTTTTCTAGAAGGACTCTTAAAATGCGTGTAATTTCTGCCTCCCTAAAGCGAACATGAGGAGAAATGCATTTGGTAGGTTTGGGAAAACTGTGGAAGGAATGTGGAAAGTTTTTGAAGACACTTGTGGGGCGGCTAACCCAAGGTGATGTTTTTATCGCCAATATTAGCTTATACTAATATTGCATTGAGCTTACAATTAACTTCTATTTTGTGCACATTATTTTATGTAATTATTTTGTCAGACACAAAAATTTTAAAGTCTTCGTTAACTTTAAATTCCTACCCAAATATGGGTTGAATTCAGGTTTGTGGCAGCCTGAAATGTATTCAAATTGAATACATTTCAGGCTGCCACAAACACAAAGTCCGGAAAATACTACTAATTAACTGCTTGATATGCCTCTCTCTTCTCTTCTCTTCATTTTCTTTTTTAAAATTATTTTTTAATATTTTTATTTTAAACTATATTTTATTGAGTTTTTACAGAGAGGAAGGGAGAGGGATAGAAAGCTAGAAATATCGACGAGAGAGAAACATTGATCAGCTGCCTCTTGCACACCTCCTACTGGAGATGTGCCTGCAACCAAGGTACATGCCCTTGACCGGAATCAAACCCGGGACCTTTCAGTCCGCAAGCTGACACTCTACCCACTAAGCCAAACCGGTTTCGGCTCTTCTCTTCATTTTCTCTTCTCTCTCTTTTTTTTTTTTTTTGTTTTTTTGTTGTTGTTGTAAATTTTTGGCTGTAGTCTTGATTACCTCTTCCTATGATACCAATTTATTGAGTAATATTATTATGTAAGATCTTTGACACATCTCTCTCACCCCACATTCATCATCAAGTTCTCCACAACCTGCCTTTGAAATCTGCCCAGGATCAGACCATTTCCCGCCTCAGTAAATGTGTGACTGTTTGCCTACCTTTTTATACCCTTGCCTTCCCACTATATTTACACAGCAGCAGTAGGCTGCAGTCAAAACCTTAACCAGATCATGTTGCTCCTCCAATGAATTTCTATTTTAAAGTGAAAAGCAAAATTTTTACATTGGCCTAAGGGCGCTCGAGATTTGACCCATACACCCTCATCCCCACTACAACTAACCTCATCTCCTACTCTCTCAATTCTCTCTCTACTCAAGGCATAATGGTCTGTTTGCTGTTCCTCAAACCTGCACCTTTGTGTTTGCTGATCCCTCTGCTAGGAAGGCTCTTCCCCCTGATCATAGCATCACTCACCCTAACTCCTCCTGTATATCTTTGTTCAGCTGTCACCCTCTCAATGAGACTTTCCCTGACACTGTTCTCTTCCCCTCACACTATATTTAAAATGGAAGCACCACCACTATCCTCCCTGAATTTCCTAACCCAGTTCCCCTCTTAACTTTTCTCTTATAACATTTACCCCACCCAACAATTTGCTAGTGAACTTGGCTTCATGCCTCTCTCCCCACACTCACACATACCAGAAGGCAAGTTCCCTGAGGGCACACATGTTTGTTATGTTCATGGAGATACTTCAGCACCGGAACAGAGCCTGACACATTGTAGGCACCCAATAACTATTGGTTGAATGAATGAAAGAATAAATTGCTCACCAACTTGGCTATTGCTGGCCTGAAACCATGCAAGCTGAGCCACCAACTCCACCAGGGGGTGCAAATGACTAACCAATGTTGCATCCCCAGAAGTTGCTCCTAAAGCACAGACATGCTCATTAATTCCAAACAGAGCTACAGAAAGGCACACAAATTCCTCCCCGGAGCAAAGAGTACTGTACCTACTAGCATTAAAAACCCTCCAATGGCCGAAATCGGTTTGGCTCAATGGATAGAGCGTCAGCCTGCGGATTGAAAGGTCCCAGGTTTGATTCCGGTCAAGGGCATGTACCTTGGTTGTGGGCACATCCCCAGTAGGGGGTGTGCAAGAGGCAGCTGATCGATGATTCTCTCTCATCGATGTTTCTAACTATCCCTCTCTCTTCTTCTCTGTAAAAAAATCAATAAAACATATTTAAAAAAATAAAAATAAAAAGTAAAAACCTTCCAATGTCTTCACAGTCCCTTGATAATAAAATCCAAGCTTTGCTTTAAAAAAATATATATATATATTATTGATTTTTTACAGAGGAAGGGAGAGGGATAGAGAGAAACATCATTGAGAGAGAAACATCAATCAGCCGCTTCCTGCACAGCCCCTACTGGGGATGTGCCCACAACCAAGGTACATGCCCTTGACCTGAATTGATCGTGGGACCCTTCAGTCTGCAGGACGATGCTCTATCCACTGAACCAAACTGGTTAGGGCAAAATCCAAGCTTTTTACTATGGTCTCCATAAGGCCCTTATTGGCTTGCCCTTCTTAACTCTGATGTCATGCCCAACCTCCCTTCCTCTCATCTACTGAGCTCTAGCCATTCTGTTTTTTTCTTCTTGTACAAACCAAGCTTTCTTGCCTCAGGACTTAAGCACATACTATTCTCTCTCTCTCACTCTTCCAAATGACTAGTTCTTTCTGCTACTCTCAGTTAAACTTTCCCTCTGAAGGCTTCATACAGCTTCCCATGACCTCCTGTCTCTTGTCTAAAGGAGCTCTTCCCCTTTTCACACCTTATCTTTTCTTCATAGTCCCTACTACCATCTGAATTGTTTTGTTTATCTGTCACTAGAAAATAAGCTCCATAGGGCTTTATTTTTCTTATTCACTGCTAAATTATCAGCCAGTACTATGGTTGGCATATAGTAGGTGGCATATGGTAGGTGCTCAATAAACAAAATAAATAATTACTAATATTACTAATATTTATTGAAGCTTTGCTATATGTCACTGGCTTACATAGTAAATACATAAGAGTTCATCTTTTTAATTTAACCCTTTCAAACATCTTGAGAAGTATTGTATTTTGATTATCTCCATTTTACAGATGAGGATCCTGAGGCAGGAATAAATTAAGCAACTTGCTTGAGGCCACAAAACTAGCAAGAAGCAAACCTAGGACTTGAATCTAGTCTGTATAACTTCAGAGCCCATGATTTTAACTACTGGACCATGCTCCTATCAAATTACAGAAAGAGCAATAGGTAGCTAAGTACGAATTCATATACTTACTAATTTTTTTCTCTGATGTCATGCATGTATGCTTATTGTCAGCAGGAGTGGAAATGTTTATTGGTGTGTGTTTTTCCTACTCTACTCCTGGTGACAGATCTAAGGAAATAAGGTTTTGTTTAAGCTGGGTTATAAGTACTTAGATATTTGTTATATAATATTATTTTCTGTAGATCTGAAATATTTAATTCAAAATTTAACACAAAGAACCTTCTATAAAAATAGTTCGAAATATTATAGCCAAATATTTCTAAACAAAAACCAATATGTAAATCAAAACACAAGTCTACTAAAAGTGTCTAAAAACAAGGCCTCTGAATTTGTTTCCAATTAAAAAACACACACATGGTCAGTGTTTTGTAAGTTATCAACTGTATGATCAGGGTTTTGTAACAGTTATCAATTTAAACTCTCCTAATTAACATATATGAAATACATTGGTCTGGGCTTTATTCTTTTTTTTTTAATATATTTTTTATTGATTTTTTACAGAGAGGAAGAGAGAGAGATAGAAAGTTAGAAACATCAATGAGAGAGAATCATCCATCAGCTGCCTCTTGCACACCCTCTACTGGTGCCAAACCGAGATACATGCCCTTGACCAGAATCGAACCTGGGACCCTTGAGTTCACTCTGTCCGCTGAGCTAAACCGGTTTCGGCTGGACTTTATTCTTATTGATGTTCTCTATTGTATCTAAGACAATCCTATTATAAACATGATAGTTGAACCTTTAAAAGCAATCTATAGTTGGTAGGGTTGTAAAATGGTTCAAACAGCAAGGCAATTCCTCAAACACACACACACACACACACACACACACACACACACACACACAAATAAATAAATAAAAACAACTGCCTGGGCCAGCAAGACTCAGTGGTTGAGTGTGGACCTATGAACCAGGAGGCCATGATTCCATTCCCAATCAGGGCACATGTCCAGGTTGCAGGTTCAATCCCCAGTGGGAGGCATGCTGGAGGCAGCAAATCAATGATTCTCTCTCTCTCATCATAGATGTTTTTGTCTCCCTCTCCTTTCCTCTCTGAAATCAAATTTTAAAAAAAATTAAAAAGACTCATTCTTATACACCCACAACTTCTCATGGCTTCTCCATCTAAGACCTGGCATCCGAGAAGGTCCAGTTCCTAGGCAGAGGGACTTGGACCCAACAGTTAGTGCAATGGGCAGGGTTTGAGAAGGAACCTGCCCTGATAGTTGGCGTAGTCGAGCAGAATTCAGAAGATATGTGGACTCAGAGCAGCAGTGCTCCAGCTGTGCTCTTGCTGTTCCTGACTGATACCCTTCTACCTTTCCCTAGTCACTCCTCCTTTCATTTCTCTGAACCTTCATCATCCTGAAATTGGTAGTGGGGCGACACAGGGCAAAAGAGCTGTCCCTGAGACTCAGCCGCCCCCAGGTGGCCCTGATCAGATGCCAATTTGGTCAGAAGCCAGACTTGCTGTTTAGAAAAATACATCCGTTCTGGGCACCACTACCTAAGGGGAAACTATCAAAGGCTTCAAAAAAATAGCAGTCAAGATGATTAAAGAGTTGGAAAATAGGGCCTGTGCACCTAGGTTGTTTATGTTAAGGAAGTGGAGGCAGAAAGGGCAAGGCTGGGCTGCTGAGAAACAGTTTTGAAAGAGTCAGAGCCAAATAAAATACAAAAAAAGATACTGGTAAATCTGTGCTGCAGGGTAGGAGGGGTGAATGGCAGGGCAGTGGAAGGATCCTGGCAGGCCCATCGAGACCAGGGCCTGAGATCAGTTTGACCTCTTCCAGAAAAAGAAGGCAAAACTATCCACACAAGACTGCTGGGCCCTTCCTGGGCTTTGGAAGGGGACTGTGCAGGTCAGGGCCTGAAGCGTAAGCTCTGTTGATTTCACAACAAATTCGCCTCTAAGAGTGTAATGAGTAGCTGGAAACAGGGTGGAGACTCTGGCCACAGCTCTTGAGGAACTGAGTCCTCTGTCCAGCAGCCTGTGAGGAACTGAATCCTGCCCAATGTCATGTGAGCTAAGAAACAGATAGTTTCCAGTTCAGCTTTAAGATGCCCAAGGCCTCAGCTGAGCCATGCCTGTAGGCCTGATCCACAGAAACTGCAAGAGAATGGGCGTGTGTTATTTTAAGCTACAACATTTTGGACGTATTTGTTATGCAGCAGTAGATGACTAATACACAAGTGGAGTGGTGCAAATAAGCACAGTGTGTGATGGGTGCACCTGGGAAGGTCTGTGATGGTTTCTGAGAGGAGGGCAGGCTTGCATCACATTTCAGAGGGTAGAGAGGCATCAGTTAGGGGAAGAAGCAAGAGACAGCATTTCCAGGTAGAGTGTAGCCATAGATGGTTTGGCTCAGTGGATAGAGCATTGGTCCCAGGTTAGATTCTGGTCAAGGGCATATACCTTGGTTGCAGGCACATCCCCAGTAGGGGCTGTGCAAGAGACAGCTGATTGATGTTTCTCACTCTTTATCCCTCTCCCTTCCTCTCTGTAAAAAATCAAATCAATTATATATATATATTTTTTAAAGCAAAGCTTGAGTTTTATTCCCAAGGGACTGTGAAGACATTGGAGGGTTTTTAATGCTAGTAGGTACAGTACTCTTTGCTCCGGGGAGGAATTTGTGTGCCTTTCTGTAGCTCTGTTTGGAATCAATGAGCATGTCTGTGCTTTAGGAGTAACTTCTGGGGATGCAACATTGGTTAGTCGTTTGCACCCCCTGGTGGAGTTGGTGGCTCAGCTTGCATGGTTTCAGGTCAGCAATAGCCAAGTTGGTGAGCAATTTATTCTTTCATTCATTCAACCAATAGTTATTGGGTGCCTACAATGTGTCAGGCTCTGTTCCGGTGCTGAAGTATCTCCATGAACATAACAAACATGTGTGCCCTCAGGGAACTTGCCTTCTGGTATGTGTGAGTGTGGGGAGAGAGACATGAAGCCAAATTCACTAGCAAAATTGTTGGGTGGGGTAAATGTTATAAGAGAAAAGTTAAGAGGGGAACTGGGTTAGGAAATTCAGGGAGGATGGTGGTGGTGCTTCCATTTTAAATATAGTGTGAGGGGAAGAGAACAGTGTCAGGGAAAGTCTCATTGAGAGGGTGACAGCTGAACAAAGATATACAGGAGGAGATAGGGTGAGTGATGCTATGATCAGGGGGAAGAGCCTTCCTAGCAGAGGGATCAGCAAACACAAAGGTGCAGGTTTGAGGAACAGCAAACAGACCATTATGCCTTGAATAGAGAGAGAATGGAGAGAGTAGAAGATGAGGTGCTTTTTTCTTTTCTTTTTTTCCTTTTATGTTTGTAACAAGACGTCTGGAGATAGGTAGCCTCTGGCCTTGGCTCTCTCTGGCTCAGGATCACCACAATTCTTTTGGCCTTCCACTCATTCTTGTCACCCCACTGTCATAGGATGGCTGCCTCTGCCTGGGGCATTACACCCACATTCAAAGCAAAAAGAACAAGTAAGGGGATGCTCCAGTCATGGATGACTCTTCACCAGGAAAGCAAAAGCTTTCCCAGAAGTACCCCCATGGTGTTACGTGGACACTCCCATCTGAAAGGAAGGCTGGCGACATAAGAAACAGAAATTTCATAATTGGCTCAGAAAATCATGATTTATACCTTGACTACACCTAAACTCAGAGGTCTTTCAACAAAGAAAACGGGAGAAGGAACATTGGATTGGTGACTAGCCGCTGTCCCTTTTAGACAGGACATGGTGCTGCCCACTTTGTCACAGTCCCCTCATTCCTTCTAATCTGATACCCAGATGGCTTTATCCCATCACCTGCTAGCCCTGGAACTCATCTGAGCTTTCAACACATGAATATAAGGCTCAGGATTAGGAAGTGTGAAAAAATTGCTCATTTTCCTCATTATCCATTCTTTCCTTCTTCCTTCTAGTAACAAAGTAACCTTCACCTCGCTCCCCAGCTCAAAATAATATTTCCCAGCCTCCCTTGCAGCAAGCTGGGTGTGACCATGCAAGTACTCAACATTGGAAAGTGAATAGCATTGATATAAGCATCACATCTCCTACATCATTTCTTTAAAAAAAAAAAAAAAAAGTTGTTAGCCATCTGCCTCCTCTTTTTCTCTTTTCCCAGGGGCTAGGAATTAGATGGAGAAGTGGAGAACTTGCTTTGACAATGTCCTAGGAAAACACAGAACAACAACCTTCTTTGGTTCTTTGATCAACAGCCAAGTTCCCTGAAAGGACGGGAGTTAGTTAAGCTCTGGGAATCCCACCCACAGAAACATCTAGTTTCTCTATCCGGCAGATTCACCTGGAGGGTTTGTTAAAACACAGATTGCTCAGAACTGTGTTGAAAGAATTGTGAGGAAATATCGGCGCTTGAGAGCAAGAGTAAAGAACGCCCAAGGCCAAGTTCACTGGCATCAGAATTTCACACGAAATCAGACCTCGGCATAAGGTAAATTCATTAACTTTATGAATTAATAAGTAAGTGTTTTAAGACCCTTAAATATTCAAGGCCTACGGCATGCGGGGGAGTGAGGAGGACCAGAGATACGTAAGATACAGTCTCTAGCATGAAGTCCACAGAGTTTGCTTTTGGGATCTAAGGTATAAATACATAACAAATCATGTAACAGTGCAAAAGTTGAATAAATATTCACAATTAAAAACAAAAAGCACAGCCCTAGCTGGTTTGGCTCAGTGGCTAACACATTGGCCTGTGGACTGAAGTGCCTCAGGTTCGATTCTGGTCAAGGGCACATGCTCAGGTTAAGGGCTCCATCCCCAGTGGGGGGGTTGCATGAGGTAGCCAATCAGTGATTCTCTCTCATCTATGATTTTTTTTCCTCTTTTTCTCTCCCTCTCCCTTCCTCTCTGGAATAAATAAAAATATATTTAAACACTCACACACTCACACACACACACACACACACACACACACACACACCACACCCCAGATTGTTGGGGCCAACCCCAAGGATTTCCGATTCAGCAGATGTAGGGTGGGGCCTTGGAATCTGTATTTCTAACACGTTTCCCCATGCTGATGCGGCCGGCCCAGAGACTACATATGAGAACCACCGATCTGTAGTGAACCCATCAAAGGCCTCAGCTCCAGCTACCTGTTACCCAGCATGTCTCCACCCCCAGTCCTTCCAAAGTCCTGAGAAAGTCCAGCAGACTCTGAGCTGAGTCACTGCTGTGGTCAGAGAGGCAGACTCCTGTGATTGACAGCCCTGCGAGCATCACACAGGGTGGCTGTGGGAGGAAAGTCCCCCCCAAAAAGGAATGCTGGGCACCAAAAGCAGATGTCCTTGAAGTGGTCATTGGCCAAGCTGAATTCACAACTCTCTCCATCTGAAGCAAGATCTGCGGTAGCAACTTCTCTTAAGACAGAAAGTTTCAGAAGAGGAAATTTAAAGTTCAAAGGGGGAGGGGGAGAGGAAGGAGTAGGTAGATACCTATGAACCATTAATCTCTATTTAAACCCTATTCTATTGATATTTTCCTGATCAAGAGAGGAGGCTGGTAATCAATTTCATAGAAGCTTGAGGAGGCAATAGACCGTGCTGGGCAGGCCACTGCCCAGGCCAGCGTGCCATCGTGCATGCTGTGACTCTCCTCAGCCTCAGAAAGACGTACGCTGATAGTTCCTAAAAAGCCAAAATTTGCCGAAACCAGTTTGGCTCAGTGGTAGAGCGTCGATCTGCGGACTAATAGGTCCCAGGTTCAATTCCGGTCAGGGGCATGTACGTTTTTTGGGAGCCAGCAGAGTTGAGGCAAGCAACTCAGTCTTAAGAAAATAGAATTAAGTTCCTTCTAGCAGAAGTTATGCGGTGCCCTGAGGGTTTGGCCAGAAGATAAGATTAACCTAACCTGCCGCTTAGCATCTTCCTGCCGCTTAGCAACTTCCCCTTCCTGATCCTCCCCCCTAGATAGCCCAGCCTTGGAATGTTGCACCTTGGAATGTCACACCTCCCTGGCAGTTAGCCAATCCTGTGTTGCCAGATGCCAAAAACCCCTCTGCATAGGCAACCCTGCCCCCCTTTGTTTCTGCTGTATAAATACAGCCATTTCAAAGAATAAAGTTGAGGCTTGATCAGAACCTTGTCTTGCCTCCATTCTTTTGCGTTCCTTGTTTGTTTCATTCTCTTAGGTGGTTCCTGCGTGCCCCCGTTGTTGCCCCGCGGGCCGGGACATACGTTGGTTGCGGGCACATCCCTGGTACGGGGTGTGCAAGAGGCAGCTGGTTGATGTTTTTCTCTCATCAACATTTCTAGCTCTCTCTCTCCCTTCCTCTCTGTAAAAAAAATCAATAAAATAAAAAAAAAGCCAAAAAAAAATTTTTTTTTTTGCATCCCATTTTATATGCTCACAGCATGTATGTTGGTTGCAGGCACATCCCCGGTAGGGGGTGTGCAAGAGGCAGCTGGTCGATGTTTCTCTCTCATCGACGTTTCTAGCTCTCTATCTCTCTCCCTTCCTCTCTGTAAAAAAAATCAATAAAATTTTTAAAAAGCCACAAAAAAAATTTCTTTTTGCATCCCATTTTATATGCTCACAGTGAATTTTCTCCTTCAGAAAAACTTTGTAAAGAAAAAAACTTTATGTTGTGTTTTTTTTTTTTGTTGTTGTTGTTGTTTTGCTTTTTTTTTTTTTTGTTAGCCTGAGCAACCAAAACTGTAGTTGAGTAAGTCTGGATTGTCATTTATCCAATTTCCTTCAAATGAGGCCCACCTGAGCTTACACACCAGTATGATCCTTTAGCATAGCAACATGGATATGTTAAAAACATCATGTTACTGTCTACCTAGCAATCAATAGAATACACTACATTAACAGGAGAAAGGACCAAGACTACACATGATTATTTCAATAGGTACATAAGAAACATCTGACAAAATCCAGCACCCTTTGATGATAAAAAACACTCAACAAACTAGGAATACAAGGAAACTTCCTCCACCTGAAAAAGGACACCTGCAAGAACTCCAAAGCTAACATCATACTTAGTGAAAAACTAAGTGTTTTCCCTGAAGGTGAGTTGTTACCATCAGTGGTTGCTAGGGGTTGGGGGAGGAGAAATAGGAAGCAACTGTTAATGGGTTCAGATTTTCCTTTTGAGATGATGAAAATGTCCTAAAATTAGGTAGTAACCATGGTTACACAACCTTATGAATGAATATACTAAAACCCACTGAACTGTACACTTTAAAATGGTGAGTTTTATGGTATATGAACTATATATCAAGTAAAATCTATTTATTTATTTATTTATTTATTTATTTATTTATTTTTTAAAGATAGTTGATTTTTAAAAATATATATTTTATTAATTTTTTACAGAGAGGAAGAGAGAGGGATAAAGAGTTAGAAACATCGATGAGAGAGAATCATCGATCAGCTGCCTCTCGCACACCCCCTACTGAGGATGTGCCTGCAAGCAAGGTACATGCCCTTGACCGGAATCAACCCGGGACCTTTCAGTCCGCAGGCTGACGCTCTATCCATTGAGCCAAACCAGTTTTAGCAAGTAAAATTTATTTTTTTAAAAACCATATTTACACAGAGGCAACTTGTGATTCTATGTTGCTAGAAGGACTTTGTAGTTCCTAAATCCATGCACTAACCGCTGGGGGACTGACCACAGGCAGAGGGGCCAAGACAGAGAGGCGCTGTACTACTGTGACAGACATAGATGTCCAGCAGGCACCGCAGAAGAGCACTGAACCCAACCTGAGAGTGTGAATCAGGGAAGGCTTTCTGGAGGAGGAGATATTTGAACTGGGGTTCCCAGGATAGTAATTGTTTGTGAAAGGAGTAGAGAAGCAAGAAAAGCAGTTAGCTATCTGTGTAGGCAGGAAAGGCCACACCAAACAAACAAACAAAAACCCCCAGAGTTCTGCTTTGGGCAGTCCCTGTCTCTCTGAGGTGGGGACTTTCTTGTCCTGTTTCCTCCCAGTTCTGTTCCATACTATTGCGCCATGACAAGCCATCATGTTTCCGACACAGTTATTCACTCGGGGGTTTCCAGAAGCATTCTCAGTGGCTGGGGCAGTGGCCTGCCTTCTGCCATCTACTCTGGGTGGCCATTGGCTAATCACTTCCCCTCTTTGAGATGAAGGTATCTTATCCCTAAAAGGATAGTGGGCAAAGTGACTGATGGTTGTACAGATATGTCTGTGACTGTACTAGACACCGTTGAATAGGGAAATCGTATGGCATGTGAATTATATCCCAACAAAGCGGTTGTTGTTGTTTTTAAGTTATAGCAGGTTAGGTGGTGAGGAAGCTTGGCCTAAAGCACATGTGTCAAACACAAGGCCCGAGGGCCAAATCCAGCCCGCCAGGCCTTGCAATGTGGCCCGCACCGCGCTGTCATCACTGCACTCCTCTGTCAGTTTATGACATTGTCAGTTTATGACTGTTCAGTAAACCATTCGGCCCGCGATTTAGGCTGGATTTTAGATTTTGGCCCCTTCTCTGATTGAGTTCGACACCCCTAGAAAGGGTGTAGAGCTGTTGCACTCAAGTCTTTGCTACTCTGTAGCCAGGTGACCTTGGTACTTTTCCATTTTCACTTTATCTCTCTGAACCGCATTTCCCTCAGTATAGGAGGAAAGAGTAGCCCATTTATCACATCTATTTCATATCTTGGATTCTATTTGGGATCATTCTTGACACAGTGTAAATGCCTACCCAAGCCTACTATTGGACTCCCTGAGAACTGAGGCTTCCCCACACTGAGCCCTGCCCTCAAGGGAGTACACGATTTGGGGGTGTCCTGCCAGCCATGCTCCTCTTCTCTGAAAACGCCTTTCCCACAGGAGTGGGCCTCAACAGTCCCCAGCCATAACTGAATGGACCCGGGTGGACCCCTCACCCAAGCTGCACCCGTCAACTTCCTTTTCCTAGAAATCTGGAATTAGGGAACTGAGCTGCGTTAGCAGGTGGCGCTGGAGCTGGAGGTGACAGCTCAGGCCTGGGCAGCCATTTTGCACCATGTGAATGGGGGTGCCGAGAAGCCAGAGAGGCGCCATGGAACAGACTCACAAAGAATGGCAAGGAACCCCGTAGCCTCAGAGAGAGAAGGAGAGAGGGGTTCTACTTTGAATCCTGGTGCATATGCATTCAGTCATTCACCAAAACTATTGTGTGCCTACTGTGCGCCATGCCCAGGGACACAGCAGTGAACCAGAGGGACAAATTTCTGCCCTTGGGTACGACAGGAAACCACTGAAAGGTTTTGTGCCGGAAAACAACACAATCTTACCACATTTTTAAGAGGTGACTCTGGCTGCTCTGTGACAAATGGGTTGTGAGGGGACAAGGAGAGAACAGGAGCATATCACAACAGTCCAGACAAGAGATGCTGATGGCCAGGATTAGGGTGGTGACCAGGACTAGGGAGTGGGGAGGAGGAGTGGAAATCTGGATCTATTTTGAAGTTTCCAGTTCCTGGTTCTAGTTCCTCATGAAACCTATTTCCTGACTCCAAGTTCATCCAGACTTAACCCTCTCCCCTCCCCCAAAATGCATGTATTGCTTAGGCTAGTGCGTGAGAAGAATCCGTTATTTGCACTGAAGCATCTCTGACTAAGACACCTTAGCTCTTCAGGCTGGTCTAACTCACCACTCTCTAGGACGTGACCCCTTTCCCTTTCCCTGTGTCTGGGAAATGTTTTCTCTCATTACTCTTATGAGTAATGCATATAGGAAGTGTTAAACTCCCGAGGGGAACTTTTCTCTGGAAAACTGCTTCTCAGGGGAGCAAAGAGGGTTGATTTTGTAATGTGTGGAAAAACGCTTATCATGCACCAGATACCACCTCCGGTAATGCCTACAGCTTATTATGTGCCGGACCTGGTCCTAAGATATATTTAAAATAGTTAAAACATTTAATATATGTAAATAAAAAATAGTTTATAAAATGAAATATATATATATTACCTCATTAAAGCCTCAGGGCAGCCCTATGAGGTAGGCTGTCATTGTTTTTATTTTACAGTTCATATCATTGCTCCTGTTTTACAGATGAGAAAACTGAGGCACAGAAAGGTTGAGTCTAAAGTCACAAAATTAGTAAATGGGAGATCTGTGACTCCTCCCAGACATTCAGGCTCCATACTCTTTGCTGGTGTTTCTTAACTAGTGATTTGGGGTGAAACGACCCTTTGTTGTACAGGACTGTCCCTTTCATTCATAGCAGTGAGTTTAATATCCATGACTTTAGTACATACATGGACTCAGTTCATCCTCTCCACAGTCCCATGAGTTAGGCTTTATTACTCTCATTCCCATTTTACACAAGAGAAAACTGAGACCCAGGGAGGTTAAGCAGCTTGCCCCGAATTACTCAGCTCATAGCAGGGGGACTCAGCGTTTGAACCCAAGCACTCTCACTCCAGGTCCTGTCCTTTTTACCGTTCTGCTATCCTACCTCACCAAGAGCTAAGAGAATAGATGAAGGTATGGAATGCCCTGGCCAGACAGCACCTTTAAGTAGAGTCCAGCAAGCCTGTCAGAGTGGGCTCAGGAGCTCAAGGGAGCCAGACCAAGGTGGAAAGGCAAAGATGGGCAAGACCCAGTGACCCTTTCCTTATGTGGAACTGACCAACAGGTAACGGGGCAAGAGGGTGGGATTAGAAAAAGTCTAACCTGTAAAGGACACAGCCCAGGAACTAGGGATAATCAAGACGTGGGAATCAGCCCAGCCAGTGTGGCTCAGAGGTCCCAGTTTGATTCCTGGTCAGGGACATGCTCGGGTTGCAGGCTCGATCCCCAGTAAGGGAGGAGCAAGAGGCAGCAGATCAAGTTTCTCTCTCATCAGTCTTTCTGTCTTTCTATCTCTCTCCCTGCCCCTCTGTAAACTCAATTTAAAAAATAAGAAGTGGGAATCAGGAATCCAAGTACAGCGAAGCCAAAGGAATGTCTGGAACTAGGGTCTGCTGGATGAGTGCCTTGTCAGCTTCTCCCTGCAGCTCTTCCTCCCCTTAAAGTCATAGAGCTGCCTGGGATATCCTGGGCACTCCTTTACCTGTAACGCTTCATGCTCTCGGCTATGTTCCCACGTGGCTAATGGCAGGGCTAATTGGTACCGTTTTGGACAATGACCTTAGTAGCTGATACCAAGAGTCAAGTCTTCTGGATCCATAATCCCATTCCAAATATGACTCAACAAAAGGCCAGGAACACCATGCCTGACCTTACACCTTTAAGCCAACTGCTCATCATAGTCTGTGGAGTTCGAAAACAAATTGTGAAAAGCAGGTGTGGGCCACTGCCCTGGACACCACCTCACTCCAAATTCAACTTTCTCTCCAATTGAAGTTCAGCTCTGGGGCCCTGGCCCTGACCCTTAACTCTGTCTTCCTTTTTCTACCCCGTTTCTGGCCTTTGAACTTGTGGGGGGTTTTGACTTAGACTCTCTGCTCTGGTTCCTCTTACTCCTACACACTTCAGGAGGAATACCCCATCCAAGCTCAAGTCATAGGACTTGTGCTGTGGTCAGCAATCATTTGTCTGCAGTAAGTTCAGTTGTGTAATAGGAGGTTGCAATGGGGCCTTTCCCTGCTTCTATTTATAAAGAATGTCAATATATGGATATCTTATTCCAAAGTGACTATTAGGTCTTCTCCTACCAGAAGTTTACAAAGGAAGAGTGTAGAACCAGTTTTACAACTCTTGGACCTCTGGGCCAGATAAATACGGAGAGAGAAGAGGATTTGAGGCAGAGGTATTTTTTATAAGGGTTTAATCTCCAAAATTTACAGAGAACTCATACAACTTAACAAAAGAAAGATAAACAACCCAATCAAAAAATGGGCAAAGGACCTAAATAGACACTTTTAGAAAGAGAACATTCAGAAAGCCAAGAGACACATGAAAACATGTTCAAAATCACTAATCATCCAAGAGATGCAAATCAAAACAACAATAAGGTACCACTTCAAACCTGTCAGAAGTGCTATCATCTACAAATCAACAAACTGCAAGTGGTGGAGAGGATGCGGAGAAAAACGAACTCTTCTTCACTGTTGGCGGGAATGCAGACTGGTGCAGCCATTGTGGAGAACAGTATGGCATTTCCTCAAAAATTTAAAAATGGAACTGCCAGCCAGGCCTAGAGTGCCCAGGCACAAGGCAGTGGCAACTGGGCCCGGAGCAGCAACAGCCAGGCCCCAGAGCAACAGCAGCCAGAACCAGAGCAACAACAGCCAGCACTGGAACAGCCAGACCTGGGGCAGTGGCAGCCAGGCCTGAGGCGGAGGCAGCCAAGCCCAGGGTGGCCAATCCAGGAACACCCAGACCCGGAGTGGCCGGGCCCAGAGAAGCTGGGCCCAGAGCAGCCGGGTTGGGAGCAGCCAGGCCCAGAACAGCAGTAGCCAAGCCCGGAGCATCCAGGCTGGGAGCGGCCAGACTCGGAGCGGCCGGGCCCAGGGCAGCCGGGCCCAGAGCAGCGGCTGCCAGGCTGGGAGCGGCCAGGCCCGGAGCAGTGGCTGCCAGGCTGGGAGCGGCCAGGCCCGGAGCAGCCGGGTCTGGTGTGGCCAGGCCCGGAGCAGTGGCTGCCAGGCTGGGAGCGGCCAGGCCCGGAACAGCCGGGTCGGGTGCGGCCAGGCCCGGAGCAGTGGCTGCCAGGCTGGGAGCGACCAGGCCCGTAGCGGCCGGGCCCGGAGCAGCTGGACCCAGAGCAGCCGCAGCCAAATCCAGAGCAACTAGGTCGGGAGCGGCAGTGACCAGACCCGGAGCAGCTGGTTGTGGAACGAACCAGAGCAACAGAGGCCAGGCCCGGAGCAGCCAGGCCCGGAACAGCTCGCTCCTCGCCTGCCCCTGCCCCACGGCTGCCTCTCAGACATGGCTGGAAACTTTTGTGGGAACTTGAGGGTCTGCTGAATCAAGTGATGAAGGCTTAAATCTGGATGTGTTGAGTTAGTATAGCGCTGGGGTGTTGATCTGTGAGTGCCTTGGGTGGGGCCTGGATGAGGCTGGTTGACCTATTTGGAAATGTCTTTTGTGTGAAATGTATCATTGGGCATGTGGAGGTATTATTGATATGAGAAAATGCTAAGTAACTGATTTACTATCTGAAAAGGGATTTACTATTGGGGAAAGGGAGGGAGGAAGAGACTGAACATAAACTGTACCTATGGATGAGGACAATGGGGGGTGGGGAGGGGGCGGAGGGTGGGGTGGGAACCTGGTGGAGGGGGGAAGAAATGAGGAACCTTTGTAATAATATGAACAATAAAGATTGATTTAAAAAAAAAATGGAACTGCCATTTTAACTAGTGATATCACTTCTAGGAATATATCCCAAGAAACCAGAAACACCAATCAGAAAGGATATATGCACCCCTATGTTCATAGCAGCACAATTTACAATATCTAAGATTTGGAAACAGCCTAAATGCCCATCAGTAGGTGAGTGGATTAGAAAACTATGGTACATCTACACAATGGAATACTACGCTGCTATAAAAAGGAAGAAATTCTTACCATTTGCAGCAGCATGGATGGAACTAGAGAGCATTATGCTAAGTGAAATAAGCCAGTCAGTGAAAGAAAAATATCACATGATCTCACTCATCCTACCTAATAAAATAGCAATATGCAAATTAACAATCACTCTGCTCCATAAGCCATGCCCACCAGCCAATCAGAGCATGTATGCAAATTAACCTCAACCAAGATGGCAAGGCCCATAGCGGCCAGTGGTTGGATGGGAGACACAAACCCACAGGGGACCGGCACCCAGCAGGCCCCAGATTGGAGACACAAACCGGCAGGGGGTGGGCACCTAGCAGCCCGGGATGGGAGACACAAACCCACAGGGAGGCCAGCACCCTGCAGCCCCAAGCCCTGTCACCCTGGACCTGGGGCTGGGGGGTGTGGGGAGTGCACTGGAGACACAAACCCGCAGGCGTGGCACCCAGCAGCCCGAGGTGGAGGCACCAGGGCTGCTGGGGGAGAGGGAGGAAAAGGGAGGCAGTGGAGACACAAACCTGCAAGAAACCTGTGGAAAGGGAGATAAACTATCATAATTTATCTCCCTTTCCACAGATGAGAAAACTGCCCCTGGATTATTTAGTGATGTGGCCCACACCTTTCTACAAACAAAGGGTATGTTATGACCACTTCCAGGAAGGTCTGGTCAGAATACCATCTCCAGGGAATAACGCTATTGTGGCAATTCATCTGAGAGAGGAAACAAGCTTTTGTTGGGTTTATTCTGAAGGTCAGAGACCATGCCACCCCACATATGCTGTGTTGTTATATTGATGATCTTGAGCTGCAGAGGCTTGAAAAACAGCAAATGCATGCAGAGGCTTTCACTGAAGTCTCCTGATCTGCCTAAAATCGGACCCCCAAAAGGAGCTTAAATGTCATAGGTCCCCTTGACGGGAGAAGTGTCATCAGGCAGAGAAGACTGACTCCTGTCACAGGACAGGAGAGTAGAAGTTGACATCACACCCAAACTGTGTTACAAACTATTTCCCCTGACCCCCATTCATCTTTCCTAAAAATCACTTACTCTCCTCTAAGAGGCCTACAACTCCCGTCCCCTTTCCCTAGGAAGAAGGTATTTAAATCTGCATTCTAAGCCACCTTGGGGAGTTACTCATTTTTCCCTGGGGTCTCACACATGTTAATGAACTTTTGTTTTTCTCTTAGTGATCTGTCTTTCATTACAAGGGCCTCCACTAAGAACTCAGAAAGGTAGAGGAAAACTATTTTTCCTCCTCCATAATTCTATCTCGGGAAATCAAGTCCCAGGCTAAACAGTGAGGTTGGCTCAAGTGCCAAGCAATCTCTGCTGATGGGAGGGAAGCTGATGGGAAGGAAGGGAAAATCAATGATACTGGTATCGAAGTGGAACGGAGGGCACATGCAGGTTTGCTGGTGGGAGTTTAAAGTGGTTCAACATTTTTGGGGGATGATTTGGCAAATTAAGTAGAAATGTTCAAGGTACATCCAAGAGTCTTCTTCTATGAATCACATCTGCTGAGATAAAGCACAAGCACATAAGCCCTGATCAGAACCCAGGATGCTACTGTGGGCTCCTTCCAAGATAGGAAAACCTAGGAACAACCTGCATTTTTAGGACAAGGTGGCATCTATACTAATAAAAGGGTAATATGCTAATTAGACTGAACATCTTCGGGGCAACCTTCCGGATGTCATTCCCGACATCCTTCCTGACAAAGCCATGTTGGCGGGGTCAAGGCAGAGGAGGTTAGAGGCGATCAGGCCGGCAGGGGAGAGCAGTTAGGGGGACCAGGCTGGCAGGCAGGTGAGTGGTTAGGAGCCAGAGGTCCTGAGGAGTCCCAGATTGGAGAGAGTGCAGGCAGAGCTGAGGGGACCCCTTTCCCGTGCACAAATTTTGTGCACCAGGCTTCTAGTTTATGTATAATAAAGAACATTATAACCTGATGAGCAAAAAGATACAGAGGCAGAGAAGCATCGAACAGACTATCAAATTAAAGCAAGAAAGCTGGGGAGGGTTGCGGGGGTAAGAGATCAATGGAAAGACTTGTATTCATGCATATAAGCATAACCAATGGATTATGGGGGGGGGGAGTAGGGTGAGGTCATGTGACAGGGGGTAGGGAAGGCTGGGGGAAGGTTAATGGGGGAGGGGGAGAAGGAGACATATGTACTACTATTTGTAATACTTTAAACAATAAAAAGATAGATTTTTGGAGAGAGCTGCTGTCTGTCAGCGTCCCCATCCCCCAGGATGGGAAAGGAGGGAGGTGGAAAGGTGTACCCTGCATTATTTCAAGCCCGAGGAAGCAGTTCTTCCATGACTGGGTGTCTTTCCACACTATGGCCCAGGGGCTGATTTTTCCCTAAGAAATCCTGAAGATGAGATATGGTTCAGCAACTGTTTTGGCAACACCTACCAAGAACTTTCCATGGGCTAGATCCTCTGTGCTCTTCACATATGAAGTCATCTAATTTTTCCAATAACCCTGGCGCTGCCTGTTGAAGCCTGAGGTACTCACTCACTGACGTATTGTGGGTATTTTCCCACATCAGTATTCTTCTGCCACGTGGATTTAATGGTTGCACAATCTTCCATGCACCTCTCTGAAATCAATAAAAACATATTTTAAATAATAAGGAAGAAAGTTGTCGCGATAAAAATCCATGTTCAGAGGACACAGAAATCTGTCCGAAGTTTCATCAAAAGTTTCTCTCCAGCTGAAACCGGTTTGGCTCAGTGGATAGAGCGTCGGTCTGCCGACTGAAGGGTCTCAGGTTCGATTCCGGTCAAAGGCATGTACGTTGGTTGCGGGCACATCCCCAGTAGGGGGTGTGTAAGAGGCAACTGATCAATGATTCTCTCTCATTAATGTTTCTAACTCTCTATCCCTCTCTCTTCCTCTCTGTAAAAATCAATAAAATATATATATTTTTAAAAGTTTCTCTCCAGCTGTTAAATTGTCATCACATCGGGGCACTTCCACATTCCAGATCTCAGTGTCAAAGCCACGGGAACTGAAGATTTATAGAAAGGGGCATCTCAGAAAGGAGAAGTAGCAGCCGTTGAGGAAGAGCAACATCCTCAATTTTCAAGATATTTACCAAATGCGGTATTTTTTTTTTTGCTTTCTGAGTTCCCTCTTCGAAGAAAGTATACCTCCCCAGTTCTAATAATTTTATTGACATACCCTGTTTACCTTGGCTGCTAAGGAAACAAGAACTGAAAGTAGTTATAATGGTCAGGGCTAGCCAAGATATGACAAAACCAGTACTTACACAATTTGCTTGTGACATGGAAGCGGGCGCAATTCTTTTAAAAGCAGTTTGGCGAAATATTTCAGGAGGCAGTAATTCCTCTCCTGGAGCAATACCCTCATTGAGTTGTATAAAGACGAACAAAATAAAGTAGCAAACACGCGGAAATGGCCTGTGTAGCAGAGGTGTTTTTGAATGCGTCCTCTGTGGCAGATCCCACGTAATAGATCCGACAGTTTATTGTGTTTAATCCTCAAGACAATTCTATGCAGTATATGCTGCTATTTTACCTCTCATAAGCCAAATGGGGAAACTGAGGTTACAGGAAATACCGTAGCTTGTTCATAACTCAATAGAGTTAAAGTTGGGATTTGAACCCAAGCTGTCTGCCTCCAGGGTCGCACACTCCACCACTGTGTGTGACTGGCTGCTCCAGTGCGGTGTTCCCTCCCAGACCCGCCCCTGCCCCCAGCTCTAAGCTGAGATTTTTTTTAAAAAATATATTTTATTGATTTTGTACAGAGAGGAAGGGAGAGAGAGAAAGAGCTAGAAACATCGATGAGAGAGAGTCATCGATCAGCTGCCTCTTGTACACCCCCTACTGGGGATATGCCCGCAACCAAGGCACATGCCCTTGACCGGAATCGAATCCGGGACCTTTCAGTCCGAAGACCGATGCTCTATCCACTGAGCCAAACCAGTTTCAGCGGGCAAGAGATTATTAAATAGCTTAGGAGTAATGATAGAGAGCTACAGTGGTGTTATGGAGGGGGAGCAATGTGTGAGGGACTATAGACAGGTCATCTCATTAAATCTTCCCAACTCCAAGGTAGGGGATTGTTACCGTATTAGGGGTGTCGAACTCAATCAGAGAAGGGGCCAAAATCTAAAATCCAGCCTAAATCGCGGGCCGAATGGTTTACTGAACAGTCATAAACTGACAATGTCATAAACTGACAGAGGAGTGCAGTGATGACAGCGCGGTGTGGGCCACATTGCAAGGCCTGGCGGGCTGGATTTGGCCCGCGGGCCTTGTGTTTGACACATGTGCCGGCCGTAGCTCCTTTGAAAGGTGTGGAAACTGACCAGCTCAGAGTCTCACAAGTAAGTGATAATGGTCTCAGAATTCTAGCCCTGAGTGTCTGCTTCTAAACCTCATGCTCCTTCCCCAGGCTGACTCTTTGACACAGACTCAAAATATAATTGACTCAGGCACGGAGAGTCATGGGCTGGGCAGGGGGGATGTTTGGTGGTGGATAGCTCTAGGGGCACATTCTGCACAGGAAGTAGGAGGTCCAGGTTTGGGATCCAAGGAGGGGTGGGGACTTGGTGTGGCCTTGGCAGATGCTTGACTAGTGCAACTAAGAGGAAGGTGTCGACATAAGAAATGTCCAAACCTATAGAGAATTTTTATGAGTCTATTTGAGCCAAACTGGTGACATATGCCAGGGAGCAAGATCTCGGAGACTCAGGAGAATGGCAGCGCTGTGGCTTATTTTATACAATAGGATCCAAGGGGAAGACCTAAGGAAGGTACATGAAATAAATGCATTGGTGGTAGATTAAGGAGGCAGGAGAAAGCAAAGTTGCGAAACATCTAGGACTCCCTAAAAGGCGATATGGAGAAAAACACACTTTCTTTTTACATTGGTGGGTACAGGATAGTTCATCATTATAATTTACAGCACATAGCGATGGTATAAGATAACAATGAGGGGTCTTGTGCTCGGGTGCCTTAGGTTTTGAGCCTTCGAGGAGTAGAAAAAGCAAATTACTCTGACATTTCAAAAATATGTTATCCTGGATGCACAAGGACAGAGCTCACTTAAGGTAAAGACTGGCCTTTGCCGAAACCGGTTTGGCTCAGTGGTAGAGCGTCAGTCTGCGGACTGAAAGGTCCCAGGTTCGATTCCGGTCAAGAGCATGTACATTGGTTGCGGGCACATACCCTGTGGGGAGTGTGCAGGAGGCAGCTGATTGATGACTCTCTCTCATCGATGTTTCTAACTCTCTATCTCTCTCCCTTCCTCTCTGTGCAAAATCAATAAAATATATATATATATATATATATATATATATATATATATATATTTTTTTTTTTATATATAAAAATTTTTTAAAAAGAAGCTCACGCCACATCGCCAAGCCTCTTGCCCGAGTCCTCTTAAGCCAGCGATACACCTTACTTCCTATGTAGCTCCCAAGGACCAGGGAAAGGATTGTGCAAGCAGAGGACCATTGAGGGAAGTTGGATTTAGCTCTTTGCCACCACCTTCCCCCTGGTCCCCAGTCCCTCCAGTCATGTCCCCAGCAATGAGAGAATCTACAATGCATCCAGATATGAAGTCTTCCTGGGGGAAGGCACTTCGGGATCTATGATTCACTCCTCTGACTGCAGAATGAGGTATCAAAGTGTGTGGTTCTCACAACCTTATCAGAAAAGATCAGACCTGTCTTAGAAAGGGGCCAAACCAAGCTATGGGCAAGACCATCCCCACTGGAAGCACCGTGTTTCACATTTGGTCCCATCCTGGCCAAGGTGAGTGAACATAGTTGGAGTCTAAGGAAGGCAAGGCAGGAAGGATGGGAAGCAGGCAAACATGGAGTACTCAAGTAGGTCAAGAGTTTTGCTTATCCCATTTAGTCCTCGCTACCACGCTAAGGCCTCATGATTCTTAACTTTCCCTACTTCACAGGCGAAGAAAGGTACTAGTTCAGATTCTCTGCATTGGAATAAACAATCCACTGAAGGGAGTGTGGTGGGGAAGGGGTATTCATTTTAAGGAGCAAAAGGTGTGTTCTGGAATCCATAGACATGGATAATAATAACAGGTCGTGTTTACTTAGTACTCAGCATGTGGTAGATATTGTTCTTTGCAATTTTATTTATCATTATGGCAATCTCATGAAGTAAGTATTCATATCATTCCCACTTTACGGATGAGAACTAGGGCACAGGAAGTTACATGATGCAGCCAAGGTCACACAGCTAGTAAGTGTAACCCTGACTACATCCCCAAGGTGGTCTGGAATTAGAGACTATGACCTTACCCATTGCACCAATGGTTGTTTAGCTACTTACCTGGCTGTTTGGCAGGTAGGTAGGCCTAATAATCTGGAATGAGAGCTTTATTCTTCTCTCCTGCTGCAGACCAGGATAATGGCCATAGCCAGCTCCTGAGTTCCTATCACCTCCATTTAAAAGGTCAACCAGACTAAGACTGGAACTCCCAATTCCTGAGGAAGAGGCTCTTATTGGCCCATTCTGGGTCAGATCCATACCCCTCATTCAATCATTTGAGATAGGGCTGGAGGAGAGGAACAAGGTCACATAATATTAGAAGCCTATCGCATTAAACATGGGAAGATTAGAAGGGCAATTACCAGAAAAAGGGGAGGTTGCACTAAGAAGTCACCCCCAAAAGTTCTCACTACAGGAAACTGAGGCCCAGGAAGACTGGATAATTTGCCCAAGGTCACCCCGTAGTAAATGATGAAGCCCAGATTCTAGCCCAGGTTGGTTAGTCTTCAAATCTAAGTCCTTTCCTCTGTAGCATACAATCTCCCCACGAAAGTGAAAAATCTTGGCTGGATGAGTGAAGTAATTTTGGTTAGTTCACAAGGTAATTTTCATTCAACCCCTCTTTGGTAAGCCCCTGTAATGTATCAAGCACCGTTCAAGGCAGTGGGGTTACAGGGTAACAAAAGCGACAAAATTCCCTACTCTTGAGGAGCTGACGTTCTAGTGATACCATTGAATGACGACAGAAGTCCATTCTGGAGAAATGCTCCTTTGGCTGGTGCCCCAGGAGTTAGGGAGCACGGAAAGAACTTGGACTTGGATATCTGTCATAAACATTGGCTCCTTAGAGTAGCATGCACCATTCCCCCAGTGGATTGCCAAGATGGCACCGATTCTTCACTTTTCCCTATGAACAAACCCTTTGCCACGAAATTTTGCAGTGCTTTCTGCTTTGGCCAATAGGACATTAGCAAATGTGATGTAAGCCAAGACTTAAACATCACTTGTACGACAGGGTTTATCCTCACTCTCATGCCTCTGCCATTGCACATAGAAACATGCCAGAACCAGCCTCATGGAGGACGCCCTTGCCTTTCCAGTCAAGGTAAGAATCGATCAGCTAACAGCCAGCCAGCTTCCAGACACATGAGCAAATCCAACCAAGATCGGAGTTGCCTAGCTGACCACCAGATGTATAAGCCTATTGCCGCATTCTTCTAAAGCATGTGATGGCTTGCTGTGCACCATTGTTAAGACAATAGATAAGTGATATTTCCATATCACAGTATTCCCCCCCTCATCTGCGGTTTGACTTTCTAAGGTTCCAGTTACCCAGGGTCAACTATGCTCTAAAACTATTAAATGGAAAGTCCCAGAACTAAACAATTCATAGGTTTGAAGTTGCACACCGTTCTGAGTAGTGTGATGAAGCTTCACTCCATCCCACTCCATCCTGCCCAGGATATGAATCACCCCTTTGTCCAGCATATCTAGCTCTATAAGCTTCCCACCCACGTACTAGCCCTGTCACTTAGTAGCCATCTTGTCACTAGTTATCAAATCAATTGTTATGGCATCACAGTGCTTGTGCTAAAAAAACCCTTATTTTACTTAATAATGCCACATTCATATAACTTGTTACAGTATATTATTATAATTGTTCTATTTTTTAAAATATACTTTATTGGCCCTAACTGGTTTGGCTCAATGGATAGAGCGTCAGCCTGTGGACTGAAGGGTCCCAGGTTCGATTCTGGTCAAGGGCGTGTACCTTGGTTGCAGGCACATCCCCAGTAGGGGCTGTGCAGGAGGCAGCTGATAGATGTTTCTCTCTCATTGATATTTCTCGCTCTCCCTCTCCCTTCCTCTCTGTAAAAAATTTTTAAAAATGTATTTTAAAATGTATATATTTTATTGATTTTTTTACAGAGAGGAAGGGAGAGGGACAGAGAGTTAGAAACATTGATGAGAGAGAAACATCAATCAACTGCCTCCTGCACACCCCCCACTGGGGATGTGCCCGCAACCAGGTACACGCCCTTGAACAGAACTGAACCTGGGACCCTTCAGTCCGCAGGCCAGCGCTCTATCCACTGAGCCAAACTGGTCAGGGCTAATTGTTCTATTTTATTATTAGTTATTTTTAATCTATTAATGTGCCTAATTTTTAAATTAAACTTTAACCTTAGGAAATTTTGTAAAGGAAAAAACAATACATATTTAGAATTTGGTACTTTCTGAAGTTTCAGGCATTCACTGGGCGTCTTGGAATATGTCCCCCAGAGATAAGGAGGGACTACTGTAATTTCATTTGTGGCCTTGATGGAAAAGTAACTCCCAAAGTCCCATCCCATTAAAGAGTCACATCCTTCTTACCCTGGAAGAGAGGGTATAATGAAAGCTAATTTCATCAAAGCAAAACCTTCTCTTGAGAATTTGAACTTTGAGATAATGTGGCCAAGATAGGAGATCTTATTGGAGGTCATTCATTATAGTGGTGGTGACAGCATTCAGGCAAAAATGTGCCCACAACCTGATCCTAAGCCTTCCATCTCTCCTTGGTTGCCTTCCATCTCTCCTTGGTTCTTGTCTGTTTCCAAACTTGCTTCTCTAGCTACCTGTTAATTCTTTGAGCCCCACCCCCATCCTTCCAATAACTTGTCTTTTGCTGAATGAAAATTGGCAGAGGTGGTGTCTGTTGCTCACAATCAGGAACCCTAACTGCTACTGCACCATGTAGACCCAAATTCAAGTTCAGCCTCGTCACTCAGCAGCTCATCGTCCTCCAGGAGCCTGATGGGTAGATAACCTACCAAGAGGTCCTTTGGCCCTGGTGCCACTCAATAAACACAAGGAAACGAGGGCAACCGTGTCGGGTTTTGAATGCCAATTCCCATTCTGCTCTGAAAGGGGCAGGTATCTCCTCTCCCTGCATCTAGGCAGCTGGAGTCTGGCCAGGTGACCCAGGCTTGGTTCAGAGGATGCTCCCACCTGGTCTTTGAATCTTAAGGGACAGTCTTAAAGACAGATGGACAACTGGAGTAGTGAGGACGTGGCAGTGCCAGTGGCATTGGCCTCACCAGATTGTTCCTGGAGTGTGGACTTCATCCAGGAAGTGGGAAAGAGTATAAAGCAAAGACAGACGAAGTCTAGAGCTGAAACTTGAGAAAGCAAATAGTTAAAGTCAGGTAAAGGAGGATGAATCTGCAAAAGATACAGACGAGTAGCCAGAGGGGTAGAAGTCAGAGCAGAGATAATAAACATTTTTGCTTTGGCCATCCAGCATCTGCTCTGTGGTAGGCAGAAGAATGCCTCCCCCTTTCAAAGATGCCATGTTCTACTCCCTGAATATGTCGTCATCTTACATGGTGAAAGGAACTTTGCAGATATGACTAAAACAAGGATCTTAAAATGGGGAGATTACCCTGTATTATCCTGTAGGCCCAATGGAATCACAAGGGTCTTTATAAAAGGCAGGTAGGAAGGCCAGAGTCAGAGACAAAAATGTAATGACAGAATCAGATGTTGAAGGGATGTGGCCATGAACCAAGGAATGTAGGTAGCCTTTATTTATTTATTTATTTATTTATTTATTTATTTATTTTTAAGTAAAATGTTTACACTTTATTTCTGATGTAAAGAAGCCATATTTACATAATACATTCATATTTTTTTTTTTTAATATGTTACGGCTGTCTGTAGAAAATCATTCCAGTAAAACAGCAACATGTGGTCTGGATCCGATCTTCAAAGTATTAGTCAAATTTAAATATTCTTATCAGGCCGAAGCCAGTTTGGCTCAGTGGTAGAGCGTCAGTCTGCGGACTGAAAGGTCCCGGGTTCGATTCCGGGCAAGGGCATGTACCTTGGTTGCGGGCACATTCCCGGTAGGGGGTGTGCAAGAGGCAGCTGGTCGATGTTTCTGGCTCTCTATTCCTCTCTCTTCCTCTCTGTAAAAAATCAATAAAATATATTAAATAAATAAATAAATAAATAAATACTCTTATCAGGAATTCAATTTAATTTCACAGCCTCTGAAGGGAAATGGGAATGAAGGGTGGGGCGATGGAAAGGGGAAATACAGACCTCCCCCACGCTGGCAAGCTTTCCGATTCTCTCGATGTGTTCTGCTGACTTCACTGATGGTGGAGCGGGGCCAGTGCCGGCACCGAGCATTTATTTATTTAAATACATTTTATAGATTTTTTACAGAGAGGAAGGGAGAGGGACAGAGAGTTAGAAACATAGATGAGAGAGATCAGCTGCCTCCTGCACACTCCCCACTGGGGATGTGCCCGCAATCAAGGTACATGCCCTTGACCGGAATCGAACCTGGGACCCTTTAGTCAGCAGGCCGACGCTCTATCCACTGAGCCAAATCGGTTTCGGCGTAGGTAGCCTTCAGAAGCTGGAAAAGGCAAGGGAATGGATTCTCCCTTATAATCTCCTGGAGGAACACAACCCTGCCCACACCTGGATTTTTGCCCCATAAGACCCATTTTAGACTTCTGGCCTCCAGAACTGTGAGAGAATAAAGTGTGTTGTGTGAAACCGCTATGTTTGTGGTAATTGGGGTGGGGGTGGGGGGAGTGAGATCAATAGGAAACTAACACATGCTCCCTCTTCTTTTGACAATAACACCCCAATTCTGCTTTGGGGAAAGCAGCCCCACTCTAAGCCTAATACTCTGATGGAGCCAGCTCTGTCCTGGGCTCCAATGGGGGGGTAAGTGGCCAAGTTTAAGCCAATCTTCCCCTTCCACCTCCCAGCCACACTGATCCACCAGGACTGGGCACATCACCTTAGCCAAACCAAAGGAGGCAAATCTCAGGACTCCTGTGAGAGGTGCTGGGGAAAGCGCTTCCGTTCTCTTTGCTGAATGTGAACGAGGAAGAACGTCACCCTAGAAGTCCCTGGCAGCCATCTCGCAACCTTGGGAAAGAGGCCTGCGAATGAGGGCAACATAGAAGACAGCTGAGAGACGGTGTGTGTGTGTGTGTGTGTGTGTGTGTGTGTGTGTGTGTGTGTGTGTGTTGAGAGAAGCGTGATCACATCCTAACACAAGGCTGTAACTCCTGTGGCACCCACCGCATGGCTGAAGGTTGTTGAAATATTTCTGTTGGGAAGCAAATGCTGCCCAGAAGCTCTGTTTCTGACTCACGTAACGCTGTTTCAGTCCACCTGTTTATGACCAAGACCAAAGAAAAGGAAGAAAAGGAGTTCCTTTTATATGAGTATGAAGTGGTGCCGGAAGGTCACCATTCCTCTGTGCTGTCATTGATAAGCAGAGGGACTCCTCTGGGGGCTTATCTCTAAGAACATGTGGAGAAGCAACCATGGCCAGCGGACATTTAGACTATAAATACGAAGAGTTTGGTAAGGACTGTTTGAGAGTTACAGTTTGGGCAAGGCGGCTCTTTGCTAACCTAAAAGCTCCCCGAAGACCCTTGGGGCATTAGCACCTGCCGTGGTAAGGGCTATTCTGTTTGGCCAGTGGATAGAGCCTCGGCCTGTGGACTGAAGGGTCCCAGGTTTGATTCCGGTCAAGGGTATGTTCCTTGGTTGTGGGCACATCCCCAGTAAGGAGTGTGCAGGAGGCAGCTGATTGATGTTTGTCTCTCATCGATGTTTCTAACTCTCTATCCCTCTCCCTTCCTCTCTGTAAAAAAATCAATAAATATATATATATATATGTGCATATATATATATATTTTTTTTTTTTAAAGAGCCGTACAGGGGCCCCCACTTGGGAAGTTAGCCTGCCTGTTAATACCAGTGTCCCCTCCGTTCCCTAGCCACATGCTCTAGCTGAGTATAATATTGCTGCCTCCCCCAAACAAAACAAAAGCATATTGTCATTCCAAATAAAACAGCAGAGGAAGAGAATAGATATTAGGCAACAATAGATCCATGTTTCTCTCTCATCGATGTTTCTGACTTTCTATTTTGGGAGAGGGAGAGAATAGATATTAGGCAACCAGCAATATTGCTACGTTAACTGCTCACATGGTGCCGGTAACAGTCCTTGACAAATTACAGAATGATTTCCTCTTCATTACCTCCCCTGCACCTTCCAACACCTATGGGTGCTAGTTGTCATTATCCCCATTTTTGCAGTTAAGGAAACTGAGGCTCAGGAACAGGCAGTCGCCTAAGGCCAAATAGCTAGTGGTGACAGAACTGGCAGACAAATCTAGATCTACCGCCAAGGCCCACGTTCTTCCTCATTTCCTTACTGAACTGATTTTAGCGGCTGCTGAAGTTAAAATTCATTTGTTGGGAAACATCCAGAAAGTTAGGAGCCATTATCAGGCCATAAGATCAAATATAAACAATGAACTGCGGAAAGCCGTAATCAATATGGTCATCTAAGAACCACCAACACCCCTCCCCAAATGTCAAATCATCCTCTCCCCAGGAGAGGGAAGTGAAAGGAACTGACATTTATTATATCTATTTTATAAATAACAATAGCTGGTTTGGCTCAAGTGGACAGAGAGTCGAGTTGGCTTGAGGAATGAAGGGTCCCGGATTTGATTCTGATCAAGGGCACATGCCTGGATTGTGGGTTAGATTCCCAGTAGGGGGCATGCAGGAGGCAGCTGATCAATGATTCTCTCTCATCATTGATGTTTCTATCTCTCCCTCTCCCCTCCTCTCTGAAATCAATAAAAAAAAAATATATATATATATATATATATATATATATATATATATATATATATATTTTTTTTTTTTTTTTTTTTTTTTTTTTTAAATAAGGAAACTGAGCCAAAACCGGTTTGGCTCAGTGGATAGAGCGTCAGCCTGCGGACTGAAGGGTCCCAGGTTCAATTCCAGTCAAGGGCACGTCCCCAGTGGGGGGTGTGCAGGAGGTGGCTGATCCATGTTTCTCTCTCATCAATGTTTCTGACTCTCTATCCTTCTCTCTTCCTCTCTGTAAAAAAATCAATAAAATATATTTTTTTAAATAATAAAAAATAAGGAAATTGAGGTGGGGGGAGGAAGGGTGAAGGGATTTGCCCAGAATCATACAGCCAGTGACAGAGCTGAGATTCAAAAGATTTGCAGCATTCGCTAATTTCTGTGGTGCACATACATTCCCAACATGGCTGATTTCAAGCTATCTAACATGACATCTCTAAACACAGAGCTGGGCAGAGATGTTCACAATGGACTCTCACAAGCAGGTCATTGTATAGCAAATACAACACTCTATTCCTTAGTTTTGTTTTGTTTTAAATATATTTTATTGATTTTCCACAGAGAGGAAGGAAGAGGGATAGAGAACTAGAAACATCAATGAGAGAGAAACATCGACCAGCTGTCTCCTGCACACCCCCTGCCGGGGATGTGCCCACAACCAAGGTATATATGCCCTTAACCAGAATTGAACCTGGGACCTTTCAGTCTGCAGACCAATGCTCTATCCTCTGAGCCAAACCGGTTTTGGCTATTCCATTGTTAATCCATTTGCCAATTTGCTAGACTAGGAGGACAAAGACTTCACCTTTCCCGACTTGTCCCCACAGCACATGGCAGAGTGCAAGCATGAAAGTTGCTGGAGTGAAGGAAGGACACCCATTCTCTTTTCTCTGGGCCATGCTGCCTCAGACAGCCACACATACCAAAAATATCACGCGTATAGAATTGTATTAACTAAGTTTCTTCATCCCCAGTAACTCAAGAAGAGTTTATTGAATCAGTTCAAGGCAACACCACCTTGAACATGATGGACCCACTGTGAAAAAGGCTCCTTTGAGAGCCTGAATTTCTTCTCACCTCACTTCTTCCTACCCTATCCTCCCTCTTTTTAAAAAGTTTGTGTATGGCCCTAGCCAGTATGGCTCAGTGGATAGAGCGTTGACCTGCAGACAGAAGGATCCCGGATTTGATTCCTGTCAAGGGTCGGTACCTCTATCCCCTGCCCAATGGGCTGTGCAGGAGGCAACCAACTGATGTGTCTCTCTCACATCAATGTTTCTCTCTGTGTGTGTCTCCCTCTCTCTTCCGCTCTCTCTAAAAATCAATGGAAAGTCTTCAGGTGAGGATTAAGAAAAAAAGTTTGTGTGTGTGTTAACATCAAATTACAATTTTTACCATTTTTACATGTACAGTTTATCAACATGAAATGTGTCCACAGTGTTGTACAACCGTCACCACCATCCATCTCTAGGACTTTTGAAAAGTCTCTAATTGAAACCCTGTGCCCATTGAACTACAACTCCTCGTTCCCTTCTCCTCTAGCCCCTGGCAACCTCCACTCTGCTGTCCGTCTCTACGGATTCGCCTGCTCCAGGCACCTTGTGTAAGTGGAATCAGACAATATTTGTCCTTTGTGTCTGGCTTATTTTATTTAGCATAATGTCTTCAAGGTTCTCTATGTTGTAACATGTGTCAGAATTTCCTTCCTTTTTAAGGTTCATGGTATTTCACTGTATGTACTTACCGCATTTTGTTTACCCTCTCATTCCTTGATGGACTTGGGTTGCTTCTATCTTTGACGGTTGTGAATATTGCTTCTCTGAATGTCTGCTTTCAGTTCTTCTCAGGTATGTCCACAAGTGGAATTACTGCTTTCAGTTCTTCTCATGTATGTCCACATATGTTTACGTTTCTGAAGAACCACATACTGTTTTCCACAGCAGCTGCACCATCTCACATTCCAACCAACAATGTGCAGTGTTTCAATTTCTCCACGTCCTTGTCAACATATGTTTTCTGATTTTATCTCATTGTGGTTTTCATTTGTATTTCCCTAATGATTAGTGGTGCTGAGTATCTTTTTATGTGTTTATTGGCCATTTGTATATCTTCTTTGGAGAAATATTTATTCAAATCCTTTAACCATTTTTTAATTGATCATTTTTTTCACTGTGGATTTGTGGGAATTCTTTATATATTCTTGCATATCAATCCCTTATCAGATCTATGATTTGCAAAAAATGTCTCCCATTCAGTTGGTTGCATTTTCACCCGTGGATAGTGTCCTTGGATGTCCCATCCTTTCTTTTAAGGAACTTTTGACTCATTATTTCTTTCCAAAGGTCAAAATCCCCTGACTCATGCATGTGGCCATTCTTCAAACAGTCTCAGCATGTATTTTAGAATGACCTAGGAAGTTAAATAAAAAGGAAGCCAGACTAGTCATGCTCTGCTCCTCTCTTTTACAGTTTCACATGTCTAAGGAGAATTCAGAGCTATATAATATGAACTGTTTGAAACAGGGCGGGGGATATGAGGTTGTGGATTTGAGTGAAAAGGGAGGCTGCAGGGAGAAGGACACAACCTATCAGGACGAAACATAACATTTACTATGTACATAGTCCTTGCCAGACACTAAACAATTTTAAATCCTGAAAATTATGCTATTATGTGAACAGTAAAACTATTCTCATTTTATTTTAATATTTTTTATTTATTTCAGAGAGGAAGGGAGAGGGAGAGAGAGAGAAACATGAATGATAAGAAAGAATCATTGATCGACTGCCTCCAGCATGCCTACCCCGGGAATTGAGACCACAACCCAGGCATGTGCCCTGACTGGGAATCGAACTTTGACCTCCTCATTCATAGGTCGATGCTCAAGCACTGAGCCCTGTGGGCCAGGCAAAACTATTCACATTTTAGAGATGAAGAAACAGAAGCTCAGAGAGGCTAAATAGGTCTGCCTCAGGACACAGACTAGGTCAAGACAGAAGTTGAACCTGGCAACGTGGCCCCAGAGGCCACTCTATTGGTCACTACGTGACACTGTGCAGGCTTTGGAGTCAGAATTCAAACTCAAATGACTAATGAGTACAGATTACAAACCCATTAGTAACCCGGGAGAGATTCAAACTAACAGCGAGATTTTTACCTCACGCCTACCAGCCATTCTGAAAGCTGAACCAGGCCAAGGGTGAGTGGGGAGCTGGGGAAGTGGAAACTCTCATGTAACTGGAATGAATGTGGACTAGTGCAGCCATTCCAGACACGAGTTATTGTAAGTTCTTCCAATCAAGTGTAGGAGTAACCTAAGACCTAGGAATGTCACTCCTGGGCATATATGCCAGAGATAGTCTTACACTGATCCACAGGGAAACATGAGAAAGCAGCTCCTCACAGCATCGTGTATAAAAAAGGGAGTTGAAGGCAATCTAAGTGCCCATTGCCAGAGGAATAGGTAAGCAAAATGTAGGTGCACCCGAGGGGGGTGATGGAGCAGAGGTTGGCATCAATGAACCACATGTACGCACTTCAACATGGTTAACTTGTAAAAACAATGGTGAAGGGGGGAGATGAGACACCCAATATATGTAAATCATGTCTTTTATGCAAATGTGAGATGAACATACACAGAAAAGGATACAAAAAAGTCCAGGATATTGACCACTCTAGAACAGTTGGGGGATGAGACTAGAGAATGGAGATTAAAGAGAAAACAACATTCAGACAAAAAAAGTATGTAAGAGAAGTGTCTTGCAAAATGCAGGTAATAAAAGACCTATGCATCCTAATAATTCTGTCAAGTTATTGCCTGTGTGACGTTGAGTAAGTCATTTCACCTTTTTGATACTTGCTTTTCTTGTCTGGGCGATGGAAGATGACCTTCACAATGTGTATCATGAAGGACGCCTACAGAGGAAGTCAGTGTAGAACAGGAAGTGCAAGGAGCCAGACAGACCCAGCCGTGCACTCTGGCCTTGAGGAGTCACTTTACTCTCTAAGCTTCTGTTTTTAATGAGGTGGTCAGGACCTCGCTGGGAAGGGGACATTTGAATAAAGCCTTGAAGGAGTCAAGGAAATAAGCCATACAGATATTGGGGAGTAGGGGGTGGGGGGAGTTGGGGAGTAGTTCGGACCGAGGGAAGAGTCCATTCTGTCCACAGGTAATGACGTGAAGTTCCCCGCACGGTGTCCGGGACACAGTAAGCATTCCGTGCTCACCCCTTTCCCTTCTTTTACAGACACGTCAAGATCAGGGTGGCCACTTAACGTACCTTCCAGCTTTAGCGACAATGACACTCTGGCCTGAAAAGGTTTTGAAACACTGCATCCATATTCACTACCCACCTGTGGGAGGGGCCTCCCTCAGGGGCCACAGAAACCTCACCCCGGAAGGAAGTCATTGCTGCTGGGACTTCAGCCTGCATGGGGAGCACAAGAGCCCCAACTCAAGCAGGAGGCTGGCAACAGCGAGGCAGGGCCCCTGGCCAGCTGCTCTTCCTCAAGAGGCTCCCATCCCAGCACAGCCAGCACTAGAACAGCGCCTAGAGGGGCTTGAGAAAGAGTGCAATCACCCAGGGGGGAGGAGAGAAGGGAAGGGACCATGTTTACTAAGGCAGATCTGAGTCCCATATTCCCCTTAGTAAGATAAAGGAATTGCACCCACCCTGTGTTCTTGTTTTTTGTTTTTTATTCTGCCACTTTCTAGCTCTTTTATCTTTACAAGTCACAGAATACTCCAGAGCCTCAAGCTCCCCATCTGTAAAATGGTATGAAAATGTCAGTTCGGTACAGTGGTTGTGAGGACTCCTGCAATAAGATTTGTGAACGTGGCAAGCAAATATCTGGGGCTCAACAAAAAGTAGTTCCCTTCCTCTGTACCACATACCTGGGAGGCAGCACTGTCTGACTCAGTCAGCTCGGGTCCTTATTTATTTTATCTTTTTCTACAGGGAGGGATGGGATCACCTACCTTTCATGTAGGATCTGAGACAGCAAATAAAAACTGTGCTAAGCATAGTTATTGGACCAAAATGGTATTCCATAGATGTTTGTTGGATACCTGGATGGATGGACGAATGGACGGATGGATGGATGGATGGATGGATGGGTAGATGGGTTCACAGGCTGATAAATGGATAACTGGGGAGGTGGAAGGTTGGCTTCCTGGCAGTATGTCAGGGGAAGCATAATTTGTATTACAAAAATACAAGTTTGCACACACAAAAAAAACACAGCTATTTTATAAGAGGGTTTTATTATCCCTATTTTTAGCTTTAGGTCTTAAGCGCAGATATAACATAGATGAGTAAAAACAGGCATAAACATGCGCAGTTCTAGCCAATGGTGACCTCACTTATCACTCTCGAGTCGATGACTCATCTCAAGGGACCAGGTATTGCCTGCACAGCATTCTCTAACTGAGTTCACTGGAACTTCCCTGGGGTGGAAGCTGTAATCAGGGCGGGGATACAGGATAAGGCCTTCTTGACCTAGAAGATGACTTGGAAATCCTGGCCGGTGATGCTTCTTCCAAAGAATTACAAATCAACTTTTCCTATAATCCCAGGCACCATTGCAAGAACTGAGAGACATGGAACCGCAGCCAATTCTATATTCCCTGCAGTTCCATGACGTGTAATTCCCTGCAATCATTTGGTCCCTCTGAGTCCCTTATTCACTTAGAAGATCAAGGGATTGATTGGACCCACCAGGTTCCAAAATGTTCTGATCCTTGGAAAATCACTGACATCTTCCCTTAAGTGTGAACCTAGAATTTAGGAAGGATATGTATTATTAAATTCCTTCTCCACCTCTCCTTGAAGAGTCTGTTAAACCCTTTCAAACTAAGTGCATGTAAATGCCAATATGTCTGGTTAAGCTACACCCTGGGAAAGCAGTAAGCTTTGGAGATAGACCGATCTCAATCCCAGGCCTTCTGTGAGAAACTATAGATACACTGATGATCAAGATTCAGTTCCTGCCCCAGGAAAGGGAAGGTGGACATTGAAATGGATAAACTTCAATAACCATAGAAATTAAGGTATAAAAACGTTAGGCCCTCCAGCCTAAAGTGCTGTTAGAAGAAAGCCAATGACTCTGCCTAAAGGCCTCTAGGAAGGTTGCCCATCAGAAGTATCCCGGGCTAAGTGAAAAAGAAGAGAGAGCCCTAGCCGGTTTGGCTCAGTGGCTAGAGGGTCGGCCTGCAGACTGAAGGGTCCCAGGTTAGATTCCTGTCAGGGGCATGTACCTTGGTTGCGGGCACATCCCCAGTAGGGAGTGTACAGGAGGCAGCTGATCAATATTTTTCTCTCATCAATATTTCTTTTCTTTTTTTTTTAAATAAATCTTTATTGTTCATATTATTACAAATGTTCCTCATTTTTTCCTCCTCCATGGCCACATCCTTCCCGCAGCTGGGGCTTGCCCATGGTGCCATTGATGTACAAAGACCAGACTTTCTATCAGTATTTTTTCAGCAATGACACCAAGAAATTGACAGCTAAGTGGATGTTGTACACAAACTCATCATCTGTCATCTTCACATGGCCAACAGACACCGCCAGACACAGCACCTCCGTCATCTGAAACTTGATTGTGCTTTCCCTTCATCAACTGTGACCACCAAGTTCTCCCTGTGGGTCAAGAGGAAGAGAACCTGCTAGCCTGAGGCAGGCCTGGGCCCGGGATTTGTAGATCTGCTTGATCAGGGGAGAATCTGAATCCAAAAAGGCACCAGACTTCTTGGCCAGCTTCCTGACTCGTTTCTTACCCTCGTTGAGTTTCTTCAGCGCCTCGGTGTTCGTGCGGGGGATATCTGAGGCCTTGACCTCATGGCAGAGCTGCTGGGCCTCCGACGCACAGGTGGAGGACGTGGGGCCGGTGCCCGAGTTTGTCCTCCTGAGGCTCGTGGTTCTTCAAGCTGATCTGCAGCTCCACCGTCTCCAGAACTTCCATTGTTTGCGCTGCTTCCCGCGCAGAACTCCCCACACCGCTGGGTACAGGGTGTCTCAGGAAACTTTGCTGTTTGTGATTCCTCACACCGCAAAAGCCGGAAAAGAGCTCAGATTTACTCTTCATTGAGCACTTACTGAATGCAGACACCGTGCACTTTATTTATACCCATCACAGCAGTGTTTCCCAATGTCTATCATGCAAGTCCCTGGGGAGTATGAGGTGCCTTTAGACAGGATACCAAGATCATGTTTATTTTAAGAGTTATGCTTTCCGTTTACATCTATCTTCTATGTATGGCAGGCGGCATTAGTTTTTTGTTCACAATCTATAATAATAAAAACGTAATATGCAAATCAACCAAATGACCGAACAGCAGAACAACCATCCAGACAACCATGCTATGACAGGCACTGGTGCCAGGCCAGCCAAGGCAGGTGCGATGTGATTGGTCAGGGGGCCCCACCATCACTCCACAATCGCCCCACAGATCAACCAGGGAGGGAAGGGCTCCGGGATTGATCGCCCCAAAGAGGGAGGCCCAGGCCACCTTCTGCGCAGCAATCAATTTCAGAACCCTGGCTGGGTGGGTGGGACCTCCCTCTGCTGGGTGACTGATCAAGGAGCCCCACAATCAATCGCCCCAAAGAGGGAGGCCCAGGCCAGCCAAGCAATCACACCCCACGCCTGTCACCCACAGAGGGAGGTGACTGGTGGGGGAGGAGAGGGCAGCACCTCACAAATAGTAAGCAATGATGGGGCAGGGGCAGGGCCAGCTGCAGGCAGCCGGGGGAAGGAAAGCCCCCCCGTAGGCCCTGTTTTCAGCCAAGCCTAGGGACATTACCCGAGGGGTACTGGATTGTGGGAGGGCACAGGCCTGGCTGAGGGGCACACGTGTGCGCGCACACACACACACACACACACGCACACACTCCAGTGCACGAAATTCATGCATGGGGCCTCTAGTTTAGTTATAAAGTATCCTTTTTTTTTTTTTTTTTTTTTTTTACAACTTAAGCTTTTAAAAAAGTGACACAATTTAAAGAAAAATATTTATTGAGTAAATATATAGCTGGTACATAGACACTGTAAAAACTTCAAGGGGGGTACACAAATCACTGAAATTCAAGAAACACTGTTTTAGCATGTAAGCATTTATCTCATTCGGAGCTCATTTAGTTGCAAGTAATCAATGACTCGAATCAGCTTAAGCAAGAGAAGAGAAGCTCTCCTAGCAAGGGACTCTCAGGGCCCAGAGGGAAGAGTGCAGCTGTGCCTCCCGAAGGGCTTGGCCTGGAGGAGGAGGAGGCCCCTGGGAGCACTCCCCTCCTCTCTCCGGGTCCCTGGGAACTCTGTCTCTGCTCTGCTCTGCACGTCTCCAGCTTCGCTCTAAACAGAGCCATTTCCTCTGGTACCAGCACACTCACGTAGGTGGCCACCTCCGCCACCCTCTCAACACACAGACACACACATGTAGGCACACACACACACACACACACACGCACACACACATGCACACACACACTCACAGCTCCAGAGTTCCTATATCTTCAGGTGAGTGACTTGCAGAGCCTGAAATAGCATCCCTGAATCTTGCTACTTATTCCTGAGAGAGACAACCTGCCTGGCTGAGCTGGAGCCAGATGTCCACCTCTCATCCATTCAACTCCCATGGGAAGATGGAGGGGAACACGTTCTCAGAAAAGGAGAGAAACCTGGATGAGTAGGCACCCTGACCAAGAGGTCTCTGACTCAGCAACTTACCTCGCTGCTCAGAACATCCCCATGAGGTAGGAAATTCAGCTCAAAGTCCCTCAGCAGGAAGTGACAAAGCCAAGACTCGAAACTGGGTCTTGGTGACACCAAAGCTCCAGCAGGCTGCACTACCTGGTCACCACCAGGTGAGTCCAGCCCACAGCTACGATTGCGGACCCAAGCACGTCACTGGTCCATTGGGAAGCAGTTACATCCATCCAGTGCTTGCCCAGTGGACAGAAAACAAGGGCCCCGACTTTATGGGGACACTATCTGAGAGGGAAGAAGATTTCTTTAAAGGCCCACAAGGTCCTGGAAACCAGAGAGGGCTCCTCCAAGCCCTGGGTCTGAAGCTGCCGGATTCAGACTGTGGTACTCAGCTCAGGGTGCAAGAGGAGGCTCATTTGAATATATTTGCTGAAAACTACAACCAGGCATCTAGAGATCGCCGAGAAGCGGACACTTGCCTTCTGCACCAAGTATTCACAGTGCCTGCTGGCCCTGGAAACCATAACTGCTCCTCCCACCTCCTAGAAGCTAAATTAGGAGGGAAAAAGAGGCAGCGGGGAAGCCAGCCTAAGCTCCCAGTCCCAGGGAGGCGCTGTGCATTGTGGTGCCCTGGATGGTCAGAGTTTCGCTTTGAGGGGCCTTTGCTGCCCAACAGGAGGTACTTTACCAAGGTCTCTGCACAGACAGATGGATGCAGCGATGTGTCTCTCCCCCAGAGCCGAGCCAGGCCTGGAGCGAGACCTCTGCAGGGAGACGCCTCCGGACACAAGCTCCCCATCCTAGCGTTTGGCCTGTGCGCGTTTTATCTTCTCTGGTCACCACGCAGGTGTTGGGTGTGTTGGGCGAAGTTTCCACGGAGCCACCCTAAGAAGTGTCACCAAGACCTTGTGCCTGTGGGTGGAGACAGCGGGAGGGGGCATCATCCTAGCTCAAAAGTCTGCCCCAAGGTATTGCCACGTTGCCAGGGGAGTGACCCTTCCCCCACACCCCCTTCTCTGCCTTTCCAGGGATAAAGGGGGTGGTTGCTCCAAAGCTCAGGTCCTAGTCACTTGGATGCTGCCCCAGGAGGTTGACCTGAGTGGCTCAGACTCTGTCCCCAAGGTCTGCCCCTGGCTAACGCCACCAGCCAAGCTGACTCTGGCGGATGTCCAAAGGTGGCTCAAGGGGCTCATTCAAGTGTGGGATTTTAGCAGTCTGGCTCTTCCGCCATCCCCGCCTTAGGGAGGCAGCCTCCGTGTCTAACCAGCCCCGCGCGCCCAGGGAAGATGTGCCCAGACCACAGCCAACACCTCTTCTCCCCCCACGTCCGCCACGAGGTCCATTGTCCATGCCTCTGGGCCCGGGCCCCCTCGGCCAGAGACTAATTTTTGAGGGAGTTGGCAGGCACGTGGTTGAGCGGCAGGACCACCTCGGTGCCCGTGTCCATGGTGGTGAGGGGGCACTTCCGGCTGCTGCGCATGCTGTGGAACTTCTCGGTCAGGTGCTTGCGGAACTTCTTGGTGAGGAAGCAGTAGATGATGGGGTCTAAGACGCAGTTGGTGCTGAGGAGGCAGAGGGTGACCTGGTGCGCGTCGTTGATGGCCTGGTGGAAGTCGCTGTCCTGGAAGCCCAGCTCGGCCAGGGTCCAGGGCAGCTGCACCACGTGGTGTGGCACGAAGCAGATGATGAACACGGCCAGCACCGTGCAGACCATCCACAGCGCCCGGCGCTTGACCTCGGCGTTGCGCTGCAGCTGAGCGGGCTGCAGGAGCAGCGTGCGGATGATGATGAGGTTGCAGAAGAAGATGAGGAGGAAGACGACGAAGAAGGCGAACACGAGGACGATGTGGATGATGAGGACCGGGATGCTGCCCTTCTCGTAATGCTCGAAGCAGCGGGTGACGTTGGAGCCGGCCTTGCCGCGCACGACGTTGGTGGAGTCCAGCATGAAGAAGTAGGAGGCGGCGGCCAGGATGGACACCCAGATGATGAGGGACAGCAAGATGCCGCGCTTCCGGGTGGTCGCCTGGACGGTCTTGATGGGCCGGGTCACCGCCTGGAAGCGGTTGTAAGTGATGACGGCCAGGAAGGCCACCGAGCAGTAGGTGTTGATGAAGAAGAAGCAGCCGGTCAGGTTGCACAGGAACGCGGGGAGGATCCAGTTGCCCTGGTGGTAGTAGTAGGTGATCCACAGGGGCAGGGTGACCAAGAAGAGCAGGTCGGCCATGGTGAGGTTCACCATGAAGATCTTTATCTCGTTGAGCTTCTTGGAAGGGTACAGGCTGATGAAGACCCACAGCACGTAGCTGTTGGCGATGACCCCCACCACAAAGATGACGCTGTAGAACACCGGGAAGAGGGTGTATCGGAACTCAGAGTCCACGCGAGAAGAGTCGTTCGTCTCCATGGCGCCGGCTTGGAAAAGGCACTCGGTCACCGGGTCCTGCTTGTGCCTGGAAGACATAGGGACTCTGGTTAATGAAGGGCCAACAAGGGACTATCTGATTTCATCTATTCTAAGACTCCCGTTCTGCACATTAAAAAAAAAAAAAATCAATCGCATCTTCCAATTAATCGGCAGCATTTATTTTTTTCTTTCTGCATAAAATAATTTTTCAAGGAGCTGCATCTAAGATTCCATGAAACCAACAGCAGCTGTTTCGGCAGTGGAAACATTGGAAGAAGCCTATAGATACTTACACAGGTGAGTTTTGAGAAACAACTGGTTCTAACTGGGATTTGGTTGATTGAGAGAGAGAAAATGTGCTTTGCTCTATTAACTGTGGTGGTGGTGGTTTGTCTATGTTTAAGTTACATAAATGTAGCTTCCATTATTCCAATGAACCATTGGGTTTTCCTTTAAAAACCACAAAACTCACCCACGAGTTATACTGTGGGTTACATAGTTGACTTGAATTACATCGTTTTATGCTACTGGACCTTTCCCACTGCCAGATGGAGCGCTGCCATCTGGTCCCAAAGCTCCAGGATAATGGCTCCACAGGGATGAGGAGGAGAGAGAAACATCTCGGAGACCTTTTAAGGGATCCGTGAGATACTGGGTGATAGAAAGGGAGGAGTGAAGAACGGCCAGGTTTCTGGCCCAGAGATTGGAGGCGGGGTGTTGTCTATCTTCATGGACACGACACTGAGGAGGAACAGCAGGTGGGTGGGAGGATGAATTCGGCTGAGGACATATCACATTTGGAGTGCCTGCAAAGCATCCAGGAGGATCCAAGATGGAGCCCCGAAGAGACCACCATTAAAGGATATGCCGGAGGAAGAGGAGGAGGAGGAAGATGAGGAGCAGGAGCAGGAGGAGGAGGAAGAGGAGGAGGAGGAGGAGAAGAAACTTCTGGATGGGGCAAGGACAGGTGGCCAGAGGGGTGGGAAGAGAGCCAGGGGAGTGCCTTGCTGAAGACCTAGTGAAGAACGTTTCAAGAATGCGAGAGCCAGGGGCCAGCGGTGTGAAAAGTCACAGGGCAACCAAATACAATGCAGACAGAAGAGCAAATATTGAATATGGCAACACGGAAATCTATCTCAAGTGATCAGAGGGAGAGCAGTTTCCTAAGACGCGTTGAAGAGTGAAGCGGACGTCAAATTCTCACTCAAGAAGCTTCGTACGTTGAAAGAAGTGGAGAGAAATGAGTAGAAAGATAAATAAATACCATTTCAAATTCTGATGAATTCAACACAAGAAATAAACGTAGTAGCATAATGAAGCTAGATTAGAGGGTTGCTTCAAATAAAGTGACCAGGGAAGGCTTCTCGGAGGAGGTGACCATACACAAAACCAGAGGCCTCATTGCCATAAAGCCGAGGAAGCTTGACCTTCAGGGCCCCCCTCCTAGTCCTTGTCTCTAATTGTGTATTGGTAATTTGATATCTTTTCTTCAAAAAAGGGCCCCAAAGTTGTATAAAATTTATGGTCCTACAAAACCTATATCTTATTCCTCTGGCTAAAATCTAAAAAGTGAACAGAAACTAGTCAAAAGAAAACCTGGAATGACTGGAGTCCATCAGATCCTGAGACAGGAATAGACTTGTCATGTTCATGGAACCGGAAGGTCAGTGTGGCCGACGGGCGTGAGAATTGGGACGCGTGGGATGCGATCGGAGAGGAACAGGCCCTACGTCCTGTGAGGAGTCCCGATTGTATCCCTTGAGCTTCACAGAGACGCTGGAGTGTGTCAAGCAGGTGAGAAGCTTGACCTGACTCGCTCTGGACGCTGGGCCGAGAACAGATGGCAGGGAACAAGAGTGGAAGCAAAGGGACCATGTTGGAGGCAAGAGGTGGTGGGGACATGGACCAGAAAGTGGCCTTTCCAATTTTCCTCTGTCCCCAGCATCCAGCACACGCTTAGCCAGCACGGGAGTTTGGAAAACCTTAGTCAAGTGAACAAATATCTAACAACTGACGAGACTGACCTCTTTGTGATAATGGTGAAAGGGGTCATCCGAGAAGACTGTAGAGGCCTCATCGATCCAGGGGCATAGAGCACCCGTGGCAGCCTCCACACACGGCAGGGTGTGCCCCCCCCCCCCCCACCTCCCTCCTCCGCCTGTGGTCCTAGGATCAGAAGCATCAGCATCCCCTGGGAGTTCGTTAGGCATGCAGCATCTCAGCTCCACCCGAGGCCTGCTGCATCAAGCCATCTTTTAGCAAGAGTCACGCGATCTTGATTCGTGAGCACCCTGGGGTTGGAGAGATGCTGTGCCTCAACGCACTGCCAGCCACACACCTGTCTGACCTAACACCTTTCATGGCGCCCCACTGTCCAGGACCAAGTCCAAGCTCCTGTCCACACCCATCTCCCGCCAGCCTCTCCTGCTGCTCCCCCTCAACGCCAGCCACACGGAACTTCCTGCTGCTGCTGCTCTGAAAACGCCATTTCTCTTCGAGCCTCCATGTCTTTGCACATGTTGTGGGCCCTACTGAGCATGCCTTTTGCCTATAATTTTACCTCACAAAACTTTACTCATTAAGACCTAAGCTAGCCCTGACCGGTTTGGCTCAGTGGGTAGAGCATTGGCCTGCGGACTGAAAGGTCCCAGGTTCGATTCCGGTCAAGGGCGTGTATCTTGGTTGCCAGCACATTTCCAGTAGGAGGTGTGCAGGAGGCGGCTGATCAATGTTTCTCTCTCATCAATGTTTATAATTCTCTGTCCCTCTCCCTTCCTCTCTGTAAAAAATCAATAAAATACATTAAAAAAAAAAAAAAAGACTAAGCTAAATGCTTTCTCTGAGACGCCTTTCCCGATTGCCCAGGTAGAAGGAGTTGCCTTCTTCTCTCTGAGTCCCCGTGATACTGGGCACATTCTTCAGTAAGAACCTGACACATAGTTTTAAGTATTGATTTCTGTGGCTGGAAACTTCTTGAGAGCAGAGATTAGATTTTTCATCTCTTTGTCCCCAGTGTCAGACTCTAGGGACTGAAGGACTGAATGAATAGCCAAGCCCCAGGTGACTGTTCAGAGGAAACTGGCAGGAAAGGTATCCAGTCTCCCGGGAAGGCCTAGCAGGGTGGGGAGAACAAGGCCTCTGGAGTTAAAGAGACCTGGGTTCATGCCTGGCTCTGCCTTTTACTTGATGCGTGACAGTGGACAGTGTATTTACTTCTCTGAGCCTCAGTTTCTTCCTTTGCAAAAGCTTGCAGTCCTAACAGTAGTTTCAAAAATAAACATGTAAAGTGGCCACAAATGGCTAGGCTGTAGTCCTCTCCCCATGGGCCCAGCTCCCTGGAGCCCGGGAGGGGACTGTGGGTACCACTGACTTCAAGAGCTCTAACTCACCACGGACTTTCCTGCCATCTCCAGCAAGGCTTTAGACCAACGTCAACAAAGCTATCAACAGTTCAACTTAACATGCGGGCACAATTCCCAGAGGATCAAGGCTGGGCAGCAGGCCCAGGCCCAGCACTCAGCTGTGGGTGGGTTAAGAGGGCCATAAAGATTCACAGAGATAAGAATCCTGCCATCTGGATTTCCCACTCTGCCCTGCAGAGCATTTAGTCCCAACCACACTCTGCCTACCACTCCCATCCTGTCTCATATTCCTAGTCCCCAGGGGACCCGAGAAAGCTGGGCACTCAGAGGGGAGGAACTGCCAGGAGCTGAGCAGAAGAAACTACAGGCTGGTTACTTCCCCAGTGAGGACTGTGGGCTGGGAAGTTGGGTTTACCAGTCAGTCCGGCCCCTAACATTTGTGGTGCCATCTGTGGTCAAGAGTACAAGTGTCTAAATATTTATAAGCTATAACACTGGCCAGTGTGGCTCAGTTGGGTGGAGCATTGTCCTGTACACCAAAAGGTGGCAGGTTCCATTCCCGGTCGGGGCACATGCCCACATTGCAAGTTCAATCTCTGGTCAGGGCACCGAGGGAGGCAACCGATCAATGTTTCTCTCTCACGTGAATATATCTCCCCCCTCTCTTTCTCTCTCACAAATATATATATATATATATATATATATATATATATATATATATATATATATATATATATATATTTCTACATACCTACGAAATTGATTAAGTCTAAGAACAAAAAAAAAACACTTAAAAATAAATATTTACAAGCTATAAATCAGTCACGTCCACTTTCATGCACATCCCATGCACCAGCAGCTCCTAGCAATCCAGCAAGCTTGTGGGTGCACTCACCAGTAAGAGTATGTGCAAAAGGGGGTGTGGGCGGGACACAGTGGTCAGTCCCACATGGATCTAAGGATTCCTTGCTCTGTAGGGAGGGTTGACTGAAGGGGAGCCAGAGCCAACCCACCTAAACTCGGGGCACTGGGCATGATTTTCTAATTAATGTTTAGTTCCTCTTACCCATGATCACATTTCCTCCTCCCATCAGCCTTGGGAGGTAAGCTCTACAAGATGCCCATGTTTCCAGGGAAGAACATGAAGTCAGAGCAGGTAAGTCTGCAGTCAGACAGCTGGACAGTAATTGGTGGGATTTTGAAGTCCAAGGTCCATCCTCTCTCTCCTAGGCCAAGCTGTGCCAAACCACCCCTTGGCTACCTCAGCCGCTCACAGACCTGAGGGCAGGAATTGTGGGTGCTATGTGGCCCCAGAGAGATATGCCTTTGACCTGGGACCTTGCGTTTACCTTTGCTCCCCAGATTCAGAAATGGGATGGGGCAAAGGGGAGGGAGGGACTGTAGGATCCATCTCACTGCTGCTGGGAATTGCTGGAGTTGGAATCAAATCCTGATCCAAACACTAACCTCACCCCATGACTCGAGTCTCTGTCTTCTCCTTGGTAAAATGAAGGTTTTTAAATGGGTCTAAAACAGTGGTTCTCAACCTTTCTAATGCCGCGACCCTTTAATACAGTTCCTCATGTTGTGGTGACCGCCAACCATAAAATTATTTTCGTTGCTACTTCATAACTGTAATTTTGCTACTGTTAATGAATCGTAATGTAAGTATCTGTGTTTTCCGATGGTCTTAGGTGACCCTGCTAGCAGTTCTCAACTGTGGGTCATGACCCACAGGTTGAACACCAATGCTGTAGAGCCTAAGACCATCAGAAAACACTGATACTTATATTGCACCCAGGAAATTACAGGACATTGGTGAAAGGAATTAAAGAAGACACAAATCAAGTGAAAAACATGGATTGGCAGACTTAATATTATTGAAATGTCCACGCAACCAAAAGCTATTTATAGATTGCTATGCCCCATAAAAATACCAATAGCATTTTTTGCAGAAATAGAAAAAAAGTTATAAAATTCATGTGAAATCTTATCTCAAAAGCCCTGAATAGCCAAAACAATCTTAACCCTTCACAGGGTTGTTGTAAGGATTAAACAGAAAATGCCTCGTCCATATCAGAGCTCAGTGAATGCTGGCTGCTGTTCATCTCATTTCTCTAGCCCAGCCAGGGTTCAAGCTGCCACCTGTGGTCCCCAAACACAAAGTACGTGGCTGTTGGTTTCTCTTTTTTCTGGGTTGGGACTTCCCTGGATGCAAGGCCTCTGGTGTTTCAATAGTATAGGGCCTCTTACACAGCAAACACTCAAGAAATAGTTACTAAATACACACACACACAACAGAGAGTGAAAAATAGTTACTAAACACACACACACACACCAGAGAGAAATAGCTACTAAACACACACACACACACACACACACAGTCACATTGTCCCTCATCCTTCACTTCAAACCTTACACACCGGCCTCAGCTACTCCCAGTTCTTAGATTCCCTGGGGCCACTAAAACACCACAGTTTAATCATGTCCCTTCAATGAGTCCAAGTTTTCTCATCTGTAAAATGGGAATAATATCAGCAATAACCTCACAAGATCGTCCTGAGCTTAGAGGCAGATAAACCTCTCAAGTGCTTGGCATACAGTAGGTGCTCAATAAGGAGGTTACCTCCCATCCCCATCTCTCCCGATGCTTGACACCTGTGCCCTGGCCGGGCCGATGGCCACACCATCTAAAGGTTCCCCTCGAGCAGTGGTCCCATTACAATTTCTCCCAGCAGCGGGGGGCTTGGAGGGGACAGTGAAGGGGCAAGTGTACGGCCTCTGGTGGCTCCGCGCTGGCTCCCTGGTGTCCGGTACAAGGACCTTCGGGCCACACCAGGCATATCGATGGGCGGGCGAATAGAGCTCCTTGTCTGGAGGGAAGTCAAGGTCTGGGGCCCCAGGGATGGGGGTGGCCTGGGCCCAGAATTTCCCAGTTCCCCGTTTCGTGGGGGCCCACCTGACCCCAGGTATGTGAGTTACATTGTAAGACTCAGCCTTCACTCAGCTGGACGAGGACATTCTGATGACGTTGGGGGGCCCCAAGCCTGGCCTAGGTCTCTCCTCCTGGCTCCCAGAGGCTCAGCTGGCATCTGCCTAAGCCAGCCTTGCCTCTCTGCTTCCTGGAAGTCAGGCAGGGCAGGCAGGAGGGAGTGGGCAGGCTCTTCCTCTTCCGGGATTCCCCGCGCAGGGCACACCCCACGTGACACCAGGAATCACATGTCGTCTTCCCCACCTGGGAGCTCCGGGCCTGCGGGCCCCCACCCCACCCTGTGGGACCACCCAGCCCACATCTGCGCCAGGCTCTGCTCTGAACCAGCTGAGGTTTGGCTCTCCAAGCCTCCCTTAATTAGCAAAATGTCGATCCCAAAACCTTCTTTGCCAAGTAGTCGTAAGAGGGAACGATGCAGTGTGGGCCCATGCTTGCTGCTCAACAGCTGTGAGTTCCTCTCCCCTTCCCGCACCTCAGAAAAAGATGTCTGCTGCATGAATGAGCGGATGAAGAGCCAAACCAGCCAGCCAGGCACCACACCGGCCCATGGCCTCCCTCGGAAGCGGCCGCAGGGGGCTGCAGAGGAACGGCAGGACTGGGACGGGGTCTGGGCTGTAGCCCCGCAGGGCCACCCCAGCGGGCGCTGAGCCTCCTGACCGTTATCTGCACAATGGAGTGCCACTCCCACCTCAGCATTGTTGAGAAAAGGAAGTGCGATGTGGGGGGGTGATAAAGCGTCTGGCAAACTGAAAAACACTCGGTCGTTGAAGGGACTCTATGCCCTGCGAGGGGACCTGCCCGTTATCTTGGACGTGCTTCTCCGGGCAGCCCGCTGAGCTCAGCTCCGAACCCGGGCCCGGGGTCCCCCTCCTGCAGAACGGAGGGCGTGGGGAGGGCTGCTGAGTGGGGGTCCTCTCTGCCCCTCGGCCCCTCTGTCTCTCAGAGACACTCTGCAGGTTCCCTGCTTCCTTCCAGGGGACCCAGTGCCTGGGCGCAGCCCTGGCCCACCTCCCGCCAGAGAAAAGCGGAGGGAGGGGGCGGGGCGGGTCACCAGCTGTGCCCTGGCCCAGCATCCTGGGTCCAATGGGGGAAACTGGTGGGCCTGGCCCCTTGACGGCACCTGGTTATCTTCATCGCCCCGACCCCGGGGAGAACATCCGGTGAGTTCCTAAGTGCCCAGCCCACACCCATCACCCCATCAGCTCCTTCGCCTCTCCCCCAGCCCACAGCCCACGGCCCACGGCCCCCAGCCCACACCCCACAGCCCACAGCCCACAGCCCCCGGCCCACAGCCCCCGGCCCACAGCCCACAGACCCCAGCCCATGGCCCACAGCCCCCGGCCCACAGACCACAGCCCACAGCCCCCGGCCCACAGCCCCAAGCCCCTGGCCCACAGCCCACAGACCCCAGCCCATGGCCCACAGCCCCCGGCCCACAGACCCCAGCCCACAGACCCCAGCCCACAGCCCACAGCCCACAGCCCCCGGCCCACAGCCCACAGCCCACGGCCCCCAGCCCACAGCTCCCAGCCCCCAGCCCACAGCCCACAGCCCACAGCCCCCGGCCCACAGCCCACAGCCCACGGCCCCTGGGCCCTAGCTCACAGCCCCCAGCCCCCAGCCCCCAGCCCATACTCCACAGCCCCCAGCCCACAGCCCACAGCCCCCAGCCCATACTCCACAGCCCCCAGCCCACACCCCACAGCCCACAGCCCCCGGCCCACAGCTTGGCGGGAGGTGGCAGGCGCCTCACTTGCCCCTTTAGGAGACGGAGGTGTGGAGAGAGGTGTGACACGGCCACGGTCGCACCGGAGTGAAACACATGGCTTTTGACTCCCGGGACCCAGGCAGCCCACCCTGGCCGCCTCCCTCGCCTCCCGGTGAGGTCTCTGAGCGCTCAGCTGCCTCGGCCTCAGAGAGCCAAAGGAGGAGCTGGGTTTCCTAGAAAAACTGTTTGTAAGCACGAGCCTCTGAGCCTGAGGAAGATGCTAAACAGTTCCTTCAGAACAGAACCGCCGTGGGCTCCGGCGCAGCGCAGGGCATGGCCTGGTCTCCCGGGGACATCTCCATGCGCCTCCCCTCGCCAGCCCGGCCGGGACCCTTACCTGTCCGCCGGGCCGGGGCTCAGCTGGGGATCTGGCCGGCGGGCCTGGCCTCTGCGCGTCTGGAAGTGGCAGAAATGAGGAAACAGCAGCCACTGCCCAGTCACCCCCGGGAGGAAGTGCCGTGGCCCTGGGGCCCCTCCACCAGCCGCCGCAGGAACCTGGAGCTGGGCCCCGGGGCTCGGAGACGGCTCAGAGCAGAGGGTGAGGGCGGCGAGGGGCGCGGGCAGCGGCCACCCTGCCAGGGAGCTGGGGTGAGAGAGGAAACGCAAGAGAGAGAAATCAAGAAATGAGCAAGCATGCACGAGGGAGGGGGAGAGAGAGAGAGAGAGAGAGAGAGAGAGAGAGAGAGAGAGAGAGAGAGAGAGAGAGGAGGCACAAGTAACTGAGTGACCAAGAAAACACTAAGAGTGGAGTGGGGATGAAATGAGAGCTGGAGGGAGAAGACGGGAGATATAAACAGCTCCCGAGAAGGAGGAGATGCAGAGAATTCAGAGGAAAAGATGGGGCAGGCTACGTGCGTCCCTGTGCGTGCATGTGTGCGTGTCTGTGTATACTCGGGAATGAGAGAAAGAATGACAGAAAGGGCAAGGAGCCAAGCATAAAAATAAAATGGATGAGAAGGAGGAGCTCAGAGGGCCGCCATGCCAGAGGCGTGACCGGGCTGGGCATCCCTGGTGGCCAAGAAGCACGGAGCCCGCGGAGCTCCTGTGGCAGAGCAGGAGGGTGGCAGCACGGAGCTGGGGGAGACCAGGAGGCGAACAGGGATGGGCAGCTGAAGTGAGTTTGGGAGTGTCCGTGGGAGGGAGAGTGAGGGAGTGAGTGGCAAAGTCAGTTGGGTGGAGGCCTGGCGTGCACATCCGTCCAGGATGGGCCGGAGCTCCCGGCCTCGGCTTTGAGACCGTTTGCCCACTGTTCTATGGCACCATCCCTCATGGCCCTCCCCCAGGCCCTGCGCTGGAGCAGACACTGCCCCTTCGCTCCCAGCCACTCCAGACCCTCCTACAGAGAGGGAAGCCGGGGCCCCCCAGGGTCCCCCAGCAAGGCAGGTGCAGGGTCCAGCCTCAGCTCCCCCGGGGGGTCTGGGCCAGCCTCCTCCTCCAGCTGGAACGCACTGCTTTTCCTTGTCTGAGCCAAAAACCAACCTCAAAGCACAGAGCACCTTCCCCTGGGCCACTAAGAAGGAGAGCCAGAGGCCTGCCCTCTCCCCAGCGCTGCCCCTTCACCCACAGGCAGACTCGCTCCAACAACCTACGCACAGATCGCTTGCACAACCCGTACTCGCCATGCACAGCGTCATGCAAAGGCCCTCTAACTGTGACCTCCCTCCACCCACATGCACGTTAGGTGCCCACACCCATCACCCATCACCCCTCACGTCTGCCCAGGGCCACCTCCTTCGCCCACAACTGCTCCACACCCCCCCCACACACACACACACACCCTCCCCTCCAGTCTCCCCAGGTCCCCGGTAGGGACTTTGCAAAGGTCATTGAGCCTTGGGCACCGTGAATCAGAGGACACGGTCTGGTCATGGAGTCTGACCTTCAAGCAACATGTCCACCTGGAATCCCAGGCCCTCCCTCTGCTCCCCAACCCAGATGCTTCTTCCCAGAATTGGCTTCTCCTTCTCCCCCGTCCTCCAGCCACCACGCTCCAGGAATGACCGCAAGCCACGGAGGGACCTCCGGGGTCAGCCAGCCCTGACGCGGCCGGAGTTTCCAGGAAGCCTGGCCCAGGTCCAAGGCAGTTGGCTCGGCCTGTTTTTCGATAATCTGTAGCCGTTGCAGAGCGGTGCCTCTTGAGGTTATCAATAAGCAGGGTGGGTAGGCAGATGATTATCAACATTATCGGTAAGCGAGCCAGCTGAGGTCGACTCTTTTCTTGTCTCATACCCACACCCGTTCCGTTGGCGAGTTCTGTCAGCTCTACTTTAACACATATTCCGTTCTGTATCTGATCAGTCTCTAGCCCTAAGCTTCAGGGTGTCGGAGGAAGTCATCAGTCAAACCTGGGATGTGGGACAAGGACATTCCGAAGGACAACTGGTCTGGTTCCCTCAACAGACCAACCACATGGCGGGGAGGGGGTGCAGTGGGGGGAGGAGTAGACTGTTCCAGATGGAAAGACATAAGAGACTAAGGAGACATAAAATCATTTTGGCAGGTGTGGCTTAGTGGATTGAGCATAGCCCCATGCACCGAGAGGTTCCTGGTTCAATTCCTGGTCAGAGATTTGCTTAAAAATAATCCAGGACATACCTCAATTTTTAAAAATAAGTTGAACTGAAACCGGTCTGGCTCGGTGGATAGAGCGTCGGCCTGTGGACTGAAGAGTCTCAGGTTCAGTTCGGGTCAAGGGCATGTGCCTTGGTAGAGGGCAAATCCCCATTGGGGTGGGGGGGTGTGCAGGAGGTGGCTGATTGATGTTTCTAGCTCTCTATCCCTCTCCCTTCCTCTCTGTAAAAAAATCAATAAAATATTTTTTTAAATAAAATAAAAATAGGTTGATAGTTGTTGAAACTGGCTGATGGCAAGTGCACTTTTGTATGTGTTTTCAAGTTTTGATAGGAAAGGTTTTTGCTGTTGTTTGTTTCCTATGCAATTCAGCACTTGTTTAGATGTCAGAGATCAGGACGACGATGAAAAAGGGAACTGTGCTGGTGTTATGTGGTGGCTAATTAGGTCTTGGGATGGCATGTTTCTGTGGTAGCCTCTTACTATATAACAGCATATATGACGGGAGGTGCTGTATCTCCTGCAATGTATTGTAGAAAGAAGTGAAAATGGTGTAGCCTGGAAAACTCTTTCGGATGACAGAAAAGAGCAATAACAACAAAGATGCCAACATCAACAATGCACATCAAGGGTTGACATAAGTTGGTTTCAAGAAATTTGAGTTGGGCCGAAACTGGTTTGGCTCAGTGGATAGAGTGTCGGCCTGCGGACTGAAGGGTCCTGGGTTAGATTCCGGTCAAGGGCATGTGCCTTGGTTGTGGGCATATCCCCAGTGGGGGCGTGCAGGAGGCAGCTGATCAATGTTTCTCTCTCATTGATGTTTCTGACTTTCTGTCCCTCTCTCTTCCTCTCTGTAAAAAATCAATAAAATATATTTTTTTAAAAGAAATTTGAGTTGGAAAAAAGCATTATATATAAAATAATAAATCATTGCCTGAAAATTTAAGTATGTGAATGACTAAAGGGATAAATTAATTATCATAAGTGGGCATTTGACTATATCAGTGATTTTCAACAGAGGCTATTTTGCCTTCTAGGGGCATTTGTCAATGTCTCAAGTCATTTTTGGTTGTCACACTGGCGAGAGAGAGGAGGAGGATTGGGGGCAGCTGACATGTGGTGAGTAGAGGCCAGCAATGCTGCTAATCATCCCAAATGCACAAAACAGTCCCTACAACAAAAATGTATTCGGCTCTCAGTGTTAACACAGCTGAGGTTGAGGCACTCTGGACTATTTATAAACTCTACATTCCTAAGAATTTATGGATTCTAAAATGCTTTTGGGATCTCATTCTCAGAAAAATAGCTATTTATGAGATTTTTAAAGGTTCCTTCCCCCAATAAACTTATTTTTAATTTTAAATATTTTTAACTGGTTTTGAGAGAGAGGAAAGGAGAGGCAGAGCGATACAAACATCGACAGAGAAACAGTGATGGGCTGCCCTCTCCTGGGGATTAAACCTGCAATGCAACCTGGGGAAGGTGCCTTAACTGGGAATCAAACCTACAACCTTTCGGTGCACAGGATACACCCAACCAGCGGAGCCACACCAGCCAGACCAACTTTTTTTTTGCAGGAAAATATCCTTACTCCTGCAGGAGGGTGCACACGCACATGGTCTGGAGCACGCACACTGAGCGGGCAGTCCACTCAGGTTTTATCAGGCCAATTTATTTTTAATTTTAAACTAAGTATATAAACTTACTGTCAAGTTAAAATAATAGAAGATAGATGATAGATGATAGATATATAGATAGATAATAGATAGACAGACACCTTCAAAAATCTCCACTGCTATAGCAATGGTTCAAGCCACTGTCATTTCTCTCCTGGATGTGGCTCCCTCATTGGTCTCCTTGCTTCCGCCCTTTCACCCCCTTTTAATTTGTTCTCAGCACAGCAGTGGTTGAGCCTCTTAAACATCAAATCACATCATTCTTCTGCTCAAAACTCTCTAGTGGCTTCCATCTCACGAAGTCTTTCAGAATGCCTGCAAAGCCTGACCTCACCTCCTACCTCTAGGCCCCTGCCGCCCCCTTCCAACCCCACATAGTTGCACTGGCTTCTTCAAATAACCAGGTACACTCCTGCCTCAGACTTTGCCCATGTCTTTATTCCAATGCCACCTTGCAGTGAGGACTTTTAAAAAATTATTATTAAGGTATTATATGTGTACATGTCTTACCATTGCCCCCACCCCTCTCCCGTACATGCCCTCACCCCCCAATGTTTTGCATCCATTGATTATTCTTATATGCATGCATTCAAGTCCTTCAGTTGATCTCTTATCTCCCCAAGGACTTCTTAATAACCTCAGTAAACTACAGCCATCTCCGACATGACCTGGGCCCCTACACTGCTTTATTTTTCTCCACAGAGAAAACGCACCACATCTACCATACCATATATTTTGCTGCTTTACTTTGTTCACTATCTGGCTCCCAACTGCATTGTAAGTTGCTTGAGAGCAGGAGCACTCCTCTATGTTTCAGTTAGCTTGTTGCTTACTACGTTCTATCGTCTAGAACAGTGTTTCCCAACCTTCTCTCATGATGAGAATCACCTGGTAGAGTTGTTAAAACACAGATTCCTGAATCCCAACTAAGAAGTGCTAAACTAGAATTTTGGGGAACATATAGGTAAAATTGTATACTTAACTAGTGCTCTAAGACAGATTTTATATACAGAGCACTAAGTTAGGTATGCAATTTTACCTATATGTTCTCAAAAATTCTAGTTTAGCACTTCTTAGTTGGGATTCAGGAATCTGTGTTTTAACAACTCCACCAGGTGATTCTCATCATGAGAGAAGGTTGGGAAACACTGGTCTAGAATACCGCCGGGCACATTGCAGGTGCACCTCCATAATGTTTATTCATGAGTGAATGAGGTTAGAGGAGAGCAGATGATTTATCCCAGGCAACACAGCTGGTGGGTGGCAGAACTGAAAGTGGGACCCCAGGACCCCAGCACCCAGCTCACTCCTGCACACTGTCAGAGCCTTGTTCACGGCTCTCTGCCCTCTCCATCTGTCCTTCTCGCAGAGGGGCGTGGCACTTCCTTTCTGGAGGCCGCTCTGCTCTTCCGCAGCTGAGGACTATGTGGGCGGAAGAACACCTCTGGGAACAGAGTGTGGGCTTTAGACCCAGAGACGTGGATTCAAATTCTGACCATCACCAACTCTCCGTGTGAACTTGGAAAAAGTGATTTGCTTCTTTGAGCCTCAGCTTTTTAATCTGTAAACTGGGAATCATCCTAAGTGCCTCTCACTCTGTTGTGAAGACTATGAGACCAAAAAAACGGTTATGGAGATTGGAAAAGACCAGCAAAACTGTCATTTTCACAGGCCACAGGATGGTTTACGCAGAAAAACGTAACGTAATGTCATGGACAAATTATTAGAATCAACAAAAACTTCAACAAGATTTCTGGATATAAATTCACTATATAAAAATCAGTGGTGTGCCTATAAATAAGCAATAAATAGAAAATGTCAATTTTAAAAAAGACACAGTTTATAATAGCAAGGAAACTATCTGGGCAAATGATTTTTCAGGAAGCCAAGATGTGCAATTTTATCTTGATACAGGAAATTATCAATATAATTGAAAAATAATTAAATAAGAACTATATGGCCCTAGCTGGTTTGACTCAGTGGGTAGAGTGTTGGCCTGTGGACTGTAAGGTCCTGGGTTCGATTCCAGCCAAGGGCACATGCCTGAGTTGCAGGCTCAATCTCCAGTAGGGGGCATACAGGAGGCAGATAATCAATGATTCACTCTCATCATTGATGTTTCTCTCTCTCTCCCTCTCCCTTCCTCTCTGAAATCGATAAAAAAAAATTTTTTTAAAGAATCAAGTTAAAAAAAAACACAACTATATGAATAAATAATATATCTATGCATGAGATCATCAATATCATAAAGACATATTTTTCCCAATTTAATCTATAAATTCAGTGTCAATCCAATCAAAACCCCAATAGCTGTTAATAAAGGTGGGGGAATAAAAATCTATACTAATAAAAAAATATATATACACTAATAAAAGAGAAATATACAAATTCACTGTCACTTCACAATGCCTACCAGCCAATCAGGAGTGAGTATGCAAATTAACCTCATTGCCTATGCGGAGACTGACAGCAGGGAGGAGGCAGCTGCTTGGAGTCACTGCAATGGGGAGCAGGCAGGCCCTGCAGAGGGCAGAGAACCATGGAGAGCAGGCCTAAGCCACCAGTAGGACATCCCCTGAGGGCTCCTGGACTGGACAGGGTGCAGGTCAGGCTGACGGACACCCCCCCCCATGCGTGACTCTCGTGCACCAGGCTTCTAGTCACATAATAAAGCACTTGAAAATCTCAAGAGGCTCTTCAAGGAACTTTATAAGCTGATTCTAAAATTCCAAATGAAAAACCAAAGATCCAAAACTAGCCAACACATTTCTTTAAGAACAACAACAAGGCTCTTCCTCCAAAGCGGCCCTAGGTGACCTCCGAAGATGGTTCGCTATTCGCTAGACCCCGAGGACCCCACAAAATCATGCAACTCGAGAGGCTCCAATCTCCGCGTTCACTTCAAGAACACGCGTGAAACTGCCCAGGCCATCGAGGGCGTGCACGTTCGGAAAGCCACCAAGCGTCTGAAGGACGCCACCTTAAAGAAGCAGTGCGCGCCCTTCCGTCGTTACAACGGTGGCGCTGGTGGGTGCGCCCAGGCAAAACAGAGGGGCCGGACACAAGGTCGGCGGCCCAGAAAGAGTGCTTAATGTTTGCTGCACCTGCTGAAAAATGCCGAGAGCAATGCTGAACGTGAGGGTTTAGATGTAGACTCTGTGGTCATCGAGCACATTCAGGTGAACAAAGCGCCCGGGGCTCACGGGCGTATTAGCCCCTCCGTGAGCTCTCCCTGCCGCAGGGAGATGGTCCTCACCGAGAAGGAGCAGACCGTTCCCGAGCCGGAAGAGGAGGTGGCGCAGAAGAAAAAGATATCTCAGAAGAAACTGAAGAAACAAAAACTTATGGCCCAGGAATAAATTCAGCACAAAATAAATTAAATAAAAGTAAAAGAATGTTGGTTGTCTTTATTACAAAAAAGAAAAGAACAACAATAAGGACACATCATCAGATCTTCCCTATCATATGTCAAGTCTTATTACAAAGTTGCAGTGTTGAGACAGGGCAGTACTAACAAAAGGACAGCAAACTCCACAGAAACAGAAAGAGGTCCCAGAAGTAGAGAGCACACGTATGGACACTGGATAGATGTGACAGAACTGTCATTACAGACCAATAAAAGAAGAGGAGACGTTGGTGCAAATTACTGGCTATTCACTAGGGGGAAATAATAATCAAATGAGATCAGATCCTCACACCATATCCAGATTTCAGTTCCAGTGGCATAAAGACCTAACCATGAAATCAAAATATTAAAAGTTTTGGAAGAAAATGAAGGAAAAATATATTTGTGACATAAGGGAAGAAAATTTTTTCTTAAATTAAGATATAGAAAATTTTTAAAAAAGAAACAAAGAAAAGTTGGATAAATCCGACCACATAAAATTTAGAACTGTGTGTGTGTGTAAGGGGGTGGGGGGTGGCCAGGGAGAGGTCAGTGGGGGGGGGGGGAAACATATGTAATTCATAAAATATTGGGAGGGGGGATCAATAGGAACCTAAAATGGTAAAGCTATGTTAATCTGATGAATACCAAAGTAAATAAATGAAAAAAAAAATACTATTTTTATTATAAGTGGGGGAAAAAATTTTAAACTGTGTATTTCTAAAGATACTACAAAAATAGTAAAAGGCAAATCACAGACCAGGAGAAGATATTTGCAACAGATGTAATCAAAGAATTTTCAGCCATATGATATCAATTCCTACAAATTAATAACTTAAAGACAAGCCCAGTAAAAAGAAGTCAGGGAATGCCCTAGCCAGTTTGTTCAGTGGTTGGAGCACCAGCACAAGAACTGAAAGGTTGTAGGTTCGATTCCTGGTCAAGGGCACAGACCTCGGTTGCAGGCTTAATCAATCTCTCTCTCTCTCCCCCTCTCTTCCCTCCCTTCCATTCTCTCCAAATACCAATGACAAAATGCCCTCAGATGAGGATTTTTTAAAAATGGGTCAAGGAAGGAGTAAGCAATTCACAGAAGAAAAAGCCTGAAGGCTAAGAAAGATTAAAAATATGATCAATGTTTCAGGCAATCAGTTCATATTAAAACAAGCAACCACCAGCCCTGGCCAGGGTGGCTCAGTGGGTTGGGCTTCGTCCCATGCACCAAAAGGTCGCTGGTTAATTCCTGGTCAGGGCACATACCTGGGTTGTGGGCTCAATTCCAGGTGGGATGGTTCACTCTCACGTCCATGTTTCTCTCTCCCTCTCTCTCCCTCTCTCTAAAAATCAATTTGATAAATCTTTAAAAAGGAAAAGGGAAAAAAAAAAAAAAGAAAAAAAAAGTACAACCACCAGAATGGAAAAAATTAAAGTCTGCCAATTTCAATTATTGGAAGGATGTAGAACAATGGACACTTTCATAACACTCTTAAGAAGAGATTAAAAATGGCACCATCATTTCGAAAATTAATTTCAAAGTAAAGTTGAAAAGCTTCACATCCTTCCTAGGTACATTGGCAACGTTAATATATATTTGTGTGTTTCTACGGTGTCATTCTGCAAATACCTTCAAATGAACAGAGCTACATGCAACAACACGGACAGTAAGTGCAAAGCTAAACTAAAAACGCAAGTTGCAGGATAAGCATAGGACCATACCATTCTCAAAACTGTGTGTGCGTGTGTGTGTGTGTGTGTGTGTGTGTGTGTGTGTGTACATGGAATTAGCCAAGACAATTTGGAGAATAAGACGTCAAAAACATGCAGCATCATATATCAAGGTTTTGTAACTGACAGTCATTAAGGCAGGATGATATAAGCACAGGGACAGATAAATGCTGCAAACAAGCAGAATAAAGAGTCACTAGAGGAGGGGGATTGCTACAAAAGCTGAGACCGCCTTCTCGGATGGCCAGCCGATGCCCGACAGCTCTGAATGCCCTCTTCGTTCTCACCATCATCAACTCGGTTTCTCTCTCAGACCCTCTCTCGCTCTCTCTTTCCCTCTCTTTCCGATTTACTCGTCCTCCTCACACTTTGGGATTTTGAATCCCAACTCTGCCACTTAACAACTGCACCAGCTGAGCCTCAGATACTTTTCTTTTAAAATAATTTTTATTCATTTCAGAGAGGAAGGGAGAAGGAGATAAAATATCAATGATGAGAGAGAAGCATTGATTGGCTGCCTCCTGCACATCCTACACGGGGGATGGAGCCCACAGCCCAGGCATGTGCCCTGACCAGGAATTGAACTGTGACCTTCTGGTTCATAGGTCAATGCTCCACCACTGAGCCACACCGGCCAGGCCTGAAGCCTCGGATTCTTTGTCTGTAAAGTGGGGTGGCAGCCCCGCCTCCCAGTGGGGTTAGGTCTGTAAAGCACAGAGTCTGACAGCCAGTCCTCAGTCTCCTCTCTCCTCTTCCTCTTCTCCCTCATCCTCCCCTTCCTTGGCGAGGGCTGAGCCTCTCTGCTCTCCCTCTCCGGCCTGAGCCCTTCCTACAGCGAAGTGAGCCCTGCTCAGGGGAACATCCCCGCTCGTGAGAGGGCCACGTCATCGCGTGCTGGGCCCCGAGAGGAAGCCTCGGGGGTCGGCCAGGGCCCTCGGGGGTGTGGCCAGGGCCCTCGGGGGTGTGGCCAGGGCCCTCGGGGGTGTGGCCAGGGCCCTCGGGGTGCAGCCAGGGCCCTCGGGGGTGTGGCCAGGGCCCTCGGGGTGCGGCCAGGGCCCTCGGGGTGCGGCCAGGGCCCTCGGCAGCGAGAGAAGGGGAGAAGATCCAGGTCCAGGGGACTCAAATAGGGCGGTCCCTGAGGACTTCGGACAAAAAGAAACTTGGGGCTTAGGTTGAAGGAGCCCCAGGGGCAAACAGAGGCAGCTGCCTGTGTGCCTGGGCAGGTGAGGGCACGGGGAAGCAAGCCCCAGAGTCTGGAGCCTGTTCTGGGAACCCTTTGGGCTGGAACCCCTCTCACAGTGGCTAAGAGAGAGACCTCTGAGAGGAAGCTCAGGTGGCTGGAGAACGAGGATCGGAGGGCATCTCTTCACTGTGTGTTCTTTCACACCCATTGAACGTACAGTGTCCGCATTTGTTACCTCTAAAAGGTAAAAACATAATGGCAATAAATAAAAGAGAGGTGGACTCTGGTGTCAGACTTCTCTACATGCAAGCCCCATTGCTGCTTCCCAGCCATGGCATATTGGGCAGGTTTCCTAACCACTCTGACCTACATGGAACCATAGCTATGAAATGAGACTGAGTATCCTATATAATAAGAGGCTAATATGCAAATAGACGGAACAGCAGAACAACCGGAATAACTGAAACAACCGAACAACCAAACAACTGGTCACTATGACATGCGCTGACCACCAGGGGGCGTATACAGAACATTGGCTGCAGCTGGATGGTGGAGCAGGTGAGTGGGAGGTGAGTGGGGGCACCAGACCAAGGAGGGGCGCAGGTCGCTGTTATTGGGGCGAGCCTCTGGTGGTTACTGAAAATTCTTTTTGCCCACACACCACAGTCCCGCCCAGTGCTCGCACCTGCTGCTGCACCAGAGCCACTGCTCATACTCACTGCCAGTGCAGGCCCTGCTTGTACCCACAGCCGGCGCCAGAACCACCTCTCACACCTGCTGCCAGTGCCTGGCACTGGTCCTGGACACTTGGAGCCATCAGCGGGTTGGAGCAGCTGCTGACCCCAATCACCCCTGAGGGCTTCTTCCCCTCCCCCTGCTCCTGAGGGGCAATCAGGGCAGCAGCTGCCGCTCACACCCACTGACAGCACCTGCCCCACTCACACCCACTGCTGGTGCTGGACCCAATCACTCTGCACCGTCAGCAGGTGCGAATGGGGCTGGCGCCATCAGCACGTGGGAGTGGCAGAAGCGGGAGTGGGGCTGTTGGCAGACAGGAGACTGGGGGCCACGGCAGGAGGGGCTGGGCTGGGCCGAGGAGGATGGGCCAAGACCCGCCCCTCTGCCTAGCACAGCCTCTCAGCCCACAGTTCCTTTCAAGGTGCACAAATTCGTGCACTGGGCCCCTACTGTACTTTATAGAGGAATTGTAAAATTAAGTAAGATAATACTTGCAAAAGCATTGAGCAGGATGTCTGACACACAGTAGGCCTACGATAAATGGTAGGAAGCAAGCTCTTTTTCCCTGTAGAGAAGTTCAGGTTGAATGACACACCATGTTCAGAGTCTCCATAGAAACAAACTTAGTCACGATGTCAGAATGTGTAACACTAACAACGAACACTAATAGGAAGAAAACCCTTCTATGGACACTTGTGGGGCGGCTTTGAAATGCCTGCATGTTCTCAGAGCCTGGTAAGAACGCCGTCTGTAAATCTACCTTTCAGGCCAATAAGCAAGAGCGTTTGCAGACGTTATCCCTGAAGAGAACCTCCCGGGTCATTTTAAATACGATCGTTTATGTTCCGGGGCGTGGCCCAGGCGTGCTCAGAGCCAGGATTGGGGGGGGGGGGGGGCGTGGGGAAGTGGCCACCAACCTGAACGTCTCCTGAAGGTGGGACCATCTGCTCCCACTGCCAGTGCAATCACATGGCCTCGAGGGCCACTTTGACTTGGAGTCTGTCCCTTCTCAGCCTCCGGCCAAACCTCAGAAATCCCATCGCCCGATCGTTTATAATGAGCTTATCTCTACGTCAGAGTTTCCCGGCCGATCATGCTGCTTGCAACCTGAGCAGAATCACATCACCATGGCGGGCTGGCCTTAGACAGGCCTTTTTGCAAGCTTGCTCGCAAGATTTCTGCTTAGCCCCAGAGCATCTGAAGCGGCAGAGAATCCCTCCTATGACACTGTGATGTGGCCAGGACCCCTGGCTGTGCCCCTGGCTTGTGCCAGTGCACAAGCAGGGCTGCGGCAGGCGGGGCAATGTGAGACGTGGGGGTGGTAATGCCAACTAGGCCCCGCCCCTGCCCCTACCCCAGCGGAGCAGTAGCACCCCAGCATCTTGGGGGTGAGGGCGTGAGGGGAGTTTCTGTGATACGTACAGATGGTTGCATGGATGTGTGTGTGTGTGTGTGTGTGTGTGTGTGTGTGTGTGTGTACGTGGGATAGGCCTCCATGCAGTGAGTGAGTGAGGGTCTTCCCTGGCTCGTTGTGTCTCGGTGCACATGTTGTGTGTCTGTAAAGACAGGTGTTTCATCCTGCGGGTGTGACATGCAGCACTGAGAGGGCCGTGTCCGTGGTGACAGCTTGTGTATTACGTGTAGTGAAGGGTCAGGGGTCGTGCCCGTGGGCGCCAAGAGTCTGCGTGTGTTGCGTGGAGGGCCCTGAGCTGTGCCCGTGGGTGGGGAGGCTGTGTTGTGTGTGACGTGCGGGGTGCTATGGCTGTCGGTGGCTGTGTGTGCTGCAGGTCCCTGAGTCTGAGCGTGACGAAGGGGGACTCTGTGTCCGTGAGCGGCTGCTGATGGCAGGAGAGTCAGACACAACCCAGCTCCTCAGACCCCTCTAGAGCCTGGCTAGCCTCAAGGAGACTGAGGGGCAGCAGGACCAAGCAGCCAAACCTCACCCGCTCACCCTGCCCACCGCCTCTTACCTGAGGTCGGCAGGGACAGTGGTCCAGGAGGTGACAGAGAAGCGGAGGGTTGGAGGGGGCGGCTGAGAGCATGCTTCCTGGAAGGCTTCTCGGGAACTCAGGAAGCCGGGCAGGGAGTGAGGAGGAGGCGGGAGGCAGGGGGCAGGCCCAGGCCCAGGTGCGTGACTCACTTTCCTCTATGCTCCAATCCCAGCTCAGCAGCAGGAATTGGGGGTTGGAGGGGGGGCTGCCTGCTGGCTCTTCTGGGTGATCAGGGCATAAATCCAAGAAGCCAGCTGCTTGGGTGAGGCTCCAACGCCAAGGTCGCCAGGAACAGTCACGTTCAGCCAAGGAGTCTCTCTCTGCACGCCAGCTCAGCCGGCAGCCCAGGGCTGGGCCCGTGCGAGGAGCAGCCTCTCTCTGAGGAAGGGCTGGGCCTGGGCGGGCGGAGGAGGGGGAGACTGGGTCTCATGTCTGAAGGGGAGATGGGCTCTGACCTAAGGAAGCTCCCAGCCCTGTTATTAGGAGCCCAGGTGCCAATGGGCACAGTCCTGTCTGCAGGGAGCGCCAAGCTGATGGGAAAGATACCCCTGTGGGCGGGGACACACTGCCGCCTGCCCACAGGCCACTTTCCAATGGGTGAGACCTGGCCTGCCCACCGGGCCCTCAGCAAAGGAAGAGACAGCCTCGCCCTCAGGGATGCCCAGTCTGCCCGGAAACAGAAAATCCTGCCTCTGAAGCCACCGCCATCTGACAGGGAGACCCACCATCCCTGCCCTGAGCCCCCGGGCTGAGTGAGAAGAAAGGCCTTGTCTGACCAAAGCCTGGGGCTGCACCTGGAGCTCCAGCTCTGGGTGTTCTGCCTGGAAATGTATCCTAACCCCCACCCCCACCCCCACCCCCACCCGCACCTGATGGGGCTTCGCAGGAAGCCAAGGTGTTTAGGCCACAGAGGAGAGCGGACTGGGACACAGGATAGGTGGACAACCTCAGATACCAAGTCTAAGAATCCACCGGACCGGGATCTGACTGCTGCCTCTGGGGTTCAGCTTGGACCCTCCGTTGAGCATCTCTGAACCCCGGTCAGTCACAGCAGCACAGTCCCTGTGTCATACCCCATACGATGCCTGGTACCGCGTAGAAACTCAGTAAACGAAAATCCTCTTATTTACCCAAGCTCCTGCCTAATGTCTCGGAACTGGGGATCGAATCCTTTCTCCACGTCAGTTGGACACCTCCTTTTTCTTTTTAAAAATATATTTGTATTGATTTTGGAGAGGAACAGAGAGGGAGAGAGAGATAAAAACATTAATGGTGAGAGCGAATCATTGATTAGGCTGCCTCCTGCACGATCAGGAATCGAGCCTGCAACTCGGGCATGTGCCCTGATCAGGAATTGAACTGTGACCTCCTGGTTCATAGGTCAACGCTCAACCACTGAGCCACTTGGGCTGGGTGACAACTTCTTTAAAGATGAAGGTTTAACAAGCGAGTCCTTCAGATTCCACTTCAAGAGATTCTGAGATAGCCAAAAGCGGTGTGGCTCAGTGGATAGAGCGTCGGTCTGTAGACTCAAGGGTCCCGGGTTCGATTCCGGTCAAGGGCATGTACCTTGGCCGAGGGCACATCCCCAGCAGGAGGTGTGCAGGAGGCAGCTGATCGATGTTTCTCTCTCATCGATGTTTCTAACTCTCTGTCCCTCTCTCTTCCTCTCTGTAAAAAATTAATAAGATATATTAAAAAAAGAGAGAGAGAGATTCTGAGATAGCAGTGCGGGGGGCAGGGAGGGTTGGGGAGGTGGGGGTGGCCACCAGTGACATAAATGTTTAATAGGCACCAAGGCAGGTGGCCTGTGAGCAGAGAGAGTCCAGGGGAAACCAAGGCGGACAAGGATGGCTCAGTCACCGAAAGGCTCTTTCTCGCTATGCTCACCGCCCCCCCCCCCCCCGCCCCAAACAAGGGCTGCCCGCTGAGCACAGGTGTGGGGTGAGGACACTGGCCGCCTTATCCTGGGGGCTATTAAAGGGCCAGCTGTCCCCCCAGCACACACCCCCCGCCCTGAACTCTGACTCCGCACCTCCAGGGACTGTCTCTTTAACACGTCTCCCAGGCGTCCTCAGTCCCCTGTGTTTTTACTCCGTTTCTGAACTGGGCCCACCGTGCTGGGAGAGGAGCGGGAGTCCTCACTCTGCACCCCCATGTGCGCCCCCGGGTGCCAGGCACCCCGTTTCCCGATCTTTACACGCAAGGCAAAAAGCTGGTGAGGAAGGCGAGGAAGCTGAGGCTCAGAGAAGTCTCAAGACTTCAGCCGTCTGGCCTCAGACGCAGGCCTGTTGCCTCCGTGTGCAAGGCTTGTGCTCCCCACAGCCCACAGAGCCTCCCGGGCTTCACAGAACGAGGACGGAGGAGTGGCCTGACCCTCATTCTGCCCGAGAAGAGGAGGCTGGAGCTGGGGAGGGGCATGGCTGGCCAGGATGACGCCCGGCAGAGCCCGTTCTCAGGGAGGTGTCTCCACACCCGTCCACGGCGCTCAGATCGCACAGCCCAGCTCCCAGCTTCGTGGTGAGAAGCCTGACGGCCCCCCCGCGGGGGCAGGAGACCCGAGGGCCAGGGCGGCTGCGGGGGGTCGGGGAGAGGGAGAGGGAGAGGGAACGGAGGGGGCTGATCCTGCTTCCCGGAGGTTCCCCCTCACCGCGGGCCCAGGCCTGTCCGCAGCCTCTCCCACACACACACACACACACACACACACACACACACACACCCCGGGGCTGCAGGGAGACAGGAGGGGCCAGAGGGGGGGCCTGGCCGGGAGGGACCACAGCCGAGGGGGACGGTGACGGGACTCCCAGAGGCCGTGACTGATGCCTTAGGTCCATGGTCGGCAAACTGCGGCTCTTTGGCCCCTTGAGTGTGGCTCTTCCACAAAGCACCACGGCCTGGGCGAGTCTATGTTGAAGAAGTGGCGTTAGAAGAAGTTTAAGTTTAAAAAATGTGGCTCTCCAAAGGAATCTCGATCGTGGTCCTGTTGCTACTTGACTCTGTGGGCGGATGCGTTTGCCGACCCCTGGCCTAGGCGGTTCATCCCCACCTCCCAGCTGAGGAAGCAGGGCTCACAGGCACGGAAGCCCCTGGCCCCAAGCTGGGATTCTAACCTCCCTGTCCGGCTCCTCCCACCTCGTCCCTGCCTGTGGGGTGTGCCGGCGGGAAGCGGGGTGGGTGCTGGCAGCCTGCTTCACTGTCCACAGGAAGAGGAGGGAAGGGGCCCATCAGCCTTTCTGTCTCCCTGGCCCTGGCTCCCCTCCAGCCAGCCTTTCCTGCCCGGGAACCCCTGGACCTGCTAACGGATAAAGGGGCGGGAGATGCTGCCACAGCGACAGCCCCGCCCTGGGGCACCTTGGCGGATCTCCCTCAGGCCCAGCCCCAGTCCACACCCCTCTCGCCCCAGCTCCTCACTGAGGAAGCTGCTCCAGGCGGAGGACGGGCGGGCCTCCTGCTCCTCTGCGGACAGGGTCTGTGGCTGCAATGTGCCAGGGAGGAAATGGGAAGGCTTTGATCCATCTGGGGGAATAGGATGTCCCGACTGAAACCCAAATTCCTTCATCTGGACCTCAGATCTCCCGCATCTCCAGCCGTTTTTCTGCTCCGGGCAGCACAAAGGATGACTGGCTACGCCCCTGCTCCGGGCCTCTGCACATGCAGTTCCCTCCGACTGGCACACCTTTCCCTCGTTTCTGCCCCACCCGTGCCAGGCGCTCAGTCACCCCCCGCAGGCGCTCTGTCTTCCTTCCCTGCCCGCACAAGCTCAGGGGGAACGGCAGGTGCTCAGCCACAGGACCAAGTCCCGGTCTGTGGCCTGCCCACTCTCCTCCGCAGGCCTCCCAGGTCTGCAGTGAGAGGCAGACACGTGGCCATCGCTGGCCAGTGGTGTCGTCCAGGGGCAGTGAGGCCTCCCAGGTGCGTTATTTCTGCTCGGCCATTGGTCTGCCGTGCGGTGCAGGCCACCACCTCCTGTGGAATATGCGACTACGAGATGGCAAGCCCTCCAGAGAGGACGGAGAGGAGGCTCAGTGACAACCTGGCTCCCTGGTGGCACTGCTGAGCCCATGAAAAGTGCCTGCCGCCAGACTTCTATGCGAGCAAATATCCCCTGTTTTGTGCTAGGTATTCCTTGCACCTGAAAACATTCCCAACTGATGCATCAGCCTCTGGGTACCATCTTTATAAAGGTCACTTCCTGCCCTGGCTGGTGTGGCTCAGTGGTGGGAGTGTCATCCCATGCACTGAAAGTCTGTGGGTTCAATTCCGATTCTGGTCAGGGCACATACCTGGGTCTCGGGTTCCATCCCCATTTAGGAGCACCTATGGGAAGCAACCAATTGATGTTTCCCTCCTCTCTCTCTCTCTCTCTCTCTCTCTCTCTCTCTCTCTCTCTCTCTCTCTCTCTCTCCCCCCTCTTTCTCTCCCTCCCTTCCTCTCTAAAATCAGTAAAATATATATTTGGGTGTGAATTTTTTTTTTTAAACTGAGCCAATCTTAGAACTGACTCCTTTTTCTTTTTTTTTTAAATATATTTTATTGATTTTTTACAGAGATGAAGAGAGAGGGATAGAGAGTTAGAAACATCGACGAGAGAGAATCATCGATCAGCTGCCTCCTGCACCACCCCCACTGGGGATGTGCCCACCACCAGGGTACATGCCCTTGACCAGAATCGAACCCGGGATCCTTCAGTTCGCAGACCAATTCTCCATCCACTGAGCTAAACCGGTCTTGGCTGGATTTTTTTTTTTTAACATTCCCTAACTGCTGAGAAAGGGACCGAGTGCCCTCTCCTCAGAGCAGTGGGCACGTTGTGCCTCTTACGATCTCTGTACCCAGCAGCTGAGGTAGGCAGCCAGGCCCCATCGTGTTCACCAGGTCACTTCTGCGCCAGCAGAGCTGCTGAGCGAATCGGCATGCCCTCAGCTGGTGGCTGGCACACCCTCCCGGAGAGCAAAGCCTGGGCCCGGCGCCCTGGAGCTCTGGACAGTGAGCCATGACCACACAGCCTGGGAGGGAGGCAGCGGGCACACAGTGAAGGGAGCTGCTGCTCGGGCCAGGACCGCCTGCGTGACCTGGAGGTGTGCATCCCCCTCTCTGCGTTGGTCCAGTTCTAACCACCCCACCAACCCTCATGCTCGAACTCCGCGTAGCTGGGATGTGCTCAGCTGCCCTTGGAGGACAGTAAGACACCCAAGTTTCTGACCCCTCCAGAGGAAGCAAATCAAAGCTGCAGTATCTCTTGATACAAGAGATTGTGCCTTGTGGTTATTACGATTCCTCTTTATTCATCTATAATACAAAACATGGTAGCAAGTCTGATTCCAAGTCACCCAGTGTCTCCTATCTTCGCATATTAGGTGGCATTTCTCTGTATCTCACCTTCTGTCCCTCCCAAGGGCTGTCTCTCATGGCCAGTAGGACACTTGAGGAAACTAGGTGTACCGGTTAATAATGCGGATTTTTTTCAATAGATGGAGTTACACATATGTTGATATATATGCGATCTGATATGTATACTATTTTGTTGTATTGACAACAAGCTTCAAAACGTCATATGTTGTAAAGCAACAAGCAGACTGTCAAATTACAGCGGGGAGGGGAGGGAGATCTGGGGGAGATAAGAGATCAACCGAAGGACTTGTATACATGCATATAAGTACAACCAATGGACACAAAACTCTGGGGAGGGAGGGCATGTATAGGAGGGTGGGACAATGGTAAGATATGTACACAGATAATAATTTAATAAAAAAATAAGGGGGAAAAAGTCATATGTCAAATTTTCTGAAGGTATTATCATCATAGATAATTTTACACTTAAAAATGTCAAATTTCGTGCCAAAAAAAAGAGCATTTGCGGGAAGTTATAATTCATTATTTTGAAGAAAAGTGCTGCTGAATACTTCTGGAAGCTTATGGTGAACATGCTCCATCTCAAGATACTTGTGAACGCTGGTAATAAATGCTTTAAAAGTGATTATTTCTATGTGAAAGACAACACCCAGGTCAACTGAAAAAGTTTGAAGACCAAAAATTACAAGCATTATTGGATGAAGATGCGTGTCAAACTCAAAAACTTGTAGAAAGATTAAACATTGCTCAGCAAACATTTTTTTTTTTATCATTTACTGTACAAGCAATGGGAAAGATTTTAAAGGAAGGAAAATGCGTGTCACATCAACTGAACGAAAGACTATAAATAGATAACCGAAGAGTCATCAGTAAAATGTTGCTTCAAAGGCACGAAAGAACGTCTTTTTTGCGTCCAATTATGACCGGCAATGAAAAGTAGATTTATTGTGAGAATCCCAAATGCACAAAATCATGGGTTGATCCAGGTCAACCATCAACATAGACTGCAAGGCCAAATGGCTTCGGAAAGAAGACAACGCTCTGCGTTTGGTGGGATCAGGAGGGTGTGGTGTGTTATGAGCTTCTAAAACCAGGTGAAACCGTTAATACTGATCGCTACCGACAACAAATAATCAATTTGAACTACGCTTTGATCATAAAATGACCAGAGTGTTCCAGAAGACTCGGCAAGCAATCTTGCTTCATGATGATGCACCATCACACACTTCAAAATCAGTTAAAAGACACATTAAAAGATCTTGCCTGGAAAGATCTTTTAACCCACCCACCGTATTCACCAGACCTTGTTCCTTCAGATTACCTAATTGTTCCAATCGATGGCACACGCACTCTCTGAGCAGCACTTCAAAACATATGAAGAAGTGGAAAATTGGGTCTCTGAATGGTTTGCCTCAAAACAAGAAAAGTTCTGTTGAGGCGGTATCCACAAATTACCTGAAAGATGGGGAAATGTGTAGCTAGGAATGGATATTACTTTGAATAAAGCACTTTTGATGTTTCTTTTTCTTTCTTTCTTTCTTTTTTTTTTAAATAAATCTTTATTGTTCAGATTATTACAGGTGTTTCTCTCCCCGCCCCATAGCTCCCCTCCACTTGATTCCCAACCCCACCCCATGCCCTTTCCCCCACCACCGTCTTCATAAGTGTAAGATTTTTGTCCAATCTCTTCCCACACCCCTCAAACCCTTTTCCCCCTGTGAATTGTTAGTCCAATCCCTTTCTATGTCCCTGATTCTATTATATTCACCAGTCCATTTTGTTCTTCAGATTTTTTTTTTTATTATTCTCTTGATTTTTAGATTCACTTGTTGGTAGGTATGTATTTGATACCTTTTTGTTGTTCATAATTTTTTACTTTTACCTTTTTCTTCTTTTTTAAAAATATATTTTATTGATTTTTTACAGAGAGGGATAGAGAGTTAGGAACACTAATGAGAGAGAAACATCAATGAGCTGCCTCTTGCACACCCCCTACTCGGGATGTGCCCGCAACCAAGGTACATGCCCTTGACCAGAATCAAACCTGGGACCCTTTAGTCCGCAGGCTGACACTCTATCCACTGAGCCAAACTGGTTTCGGCTACCTTTTTCTTCTTCTTCCTCTTCTTAAAGAATATCCTTCAACATTTTATGTAATCCTGGTTTGGTGTTGATGAACTCCTTTAACTTTTTCTTTTCTGTGAAGCTCTTTATCTGCCCTTCAATTCTGAGTGATAGCTTTGCTGGGTAGAGTAATCTTGGTTGTAGGTTCTTGTTGGTCATCATTTTGAATATTTCATGCCACTCCCTTTTAGCCTGCATAGTTTCTGTTGAGAAATCAGTTGACAGTTGTATGGGTACTCCCTTGTAGGTAACTAGTTGTTTTTCTCTTGCTGTTTGTAAGATTTTCTCTTTGTCTTTTGCTCTTGGCATTTTAATTATGATGTGTCTTGGAGTAGTCCTCTTTGGATTCCTCTTGTTTGGGTCCTGTGCACTTCCTGAACTTGTGGGTCTATTTTTTTTTACCAGGTAGGGAAAGTTTTCTGTCATTATTTCTTCCAATAAGCCTTCAATATCCTGCTCACTCTCTTCTTCTGGCCCCCCAAAAATCCAGATGTTGGTACGCTTTAAGCTGTCCCAGAGGCTCCTTACACTATCCTCATACTTTTGGATTCTTCTTTCTTTTTGCCTCTCTGGTTGGGTGATTTTTGCTTTCTTATATTCCAGTTCTTTGGTTTGATTCTTGGGGTATGTTGATCTATAGATGAGTTTCTGTATATTCTTTATTTCAGACTTTGTATGCTTAATTTTTGGCTGGTCCTTTTCCATTTTTTTGGTATTCTCATTAAGTGAAGGTCTCACTTAGCTTCTTGGAGGTCTCATCAAGTTTCTCAAAGGTTTTTAGAAGATTATTGAGTAATCTTATATATTGATTCTGAACTGTCTGTCGTCCAGTAGTTTACTCTCCTCCATCTCTCCCATTCATGTCATATTTCTGTGTCTTCTCATTTTGGCTGCCGCCCTGTATTGATGAAGTGGCTTTGTGTGGTCAGTGACCTACAGGGGCCCGTAGCTCAGCTTCCCCAATCACCTGAAGTGGTCACTTTTGCTATATCCCTTTGTGGGCTTAGTGCACAGTCTTGGTGTAATTAAGCCTTGATTGCTGTTGGTATACTGGGAGGAATTAACCTCCAGGCCAATTGTCTGTGAGGACCTGCTCTGTCTCTAAAGGAAGAACTGCTGCGCTGGAGTCACACCTTGTTTCATTGGGGCTTTGGTACTCACTGAGACCGTCTCCCAAATGTGTCACTTATGGGTGTGAGGGGTTGAAACTGAGCACTAGAACACTGGGTTCTGGGTCTCAATGAGTTGCAGTTCAGCTACTGTCTGAGGCCAGTACAGTTGTGGGAGCTACAGAGTGAACCACAGTCCTGTCCTCCTTGGATCTATTTGCCCCAGGTTGCAATTTTGCTAAACTGCAACGGAAAAGGCCATTCATATGCAAAAGCCACTGCTTGGAGCTTGTGTGTGTTTGTAGGTTTTGCGGGGTGGAGTCTCAGGGCGGAGTCTCAGGGCGTCACTAGACTGGGGCATGGCCAACAGTAATGGCTGCCCATCTGCCGCCTCTCGGATGGTGTCTCAGTGTCCCCGCGTCTCCCCCAGTCTCATCTCACACCACAGCACAGCAAACAATCTCAGCTCTGCAAGCAAGCCAGCCTCACTTTCCGACCCGATGGCAGACAGTCTAGCCTCTCCCCAGAAACTGGATTTCAGCACTGCCCTCCACCAGCCGGGACCGCCGCCAGCCTGTATCATGTCCGCACCCCCCTACCTCCGTTTTTCAGCGCCTGTGCCCTGGATTCTCCTCTTTCTCTTTCAGTCTAGTTGTAGGGCTTCCTTTCAACCAGCTTTTCCTTGGTTTTTGGGTGATAGACGTTTGTTTTATAGTTTTGTTAAAATTGTTGTGCATGGCAGCCGTTTAGGAGTGTTTACCTATGCCGCCATCTTAGTTCTAATATGGCACTTTTGATGTTTTTCTTGAAATTATCATGTTTTCTTTGATTATAAAATCCACATTATTAACCAGATACCTAGTATACAATGAGTTGTGTACTTTCACACATTATTTCTCAAAGTAATCAGGACTTTCATTTAATGCAGAAAGAATATTGGCAACACCCATTGGGCACTCGGAGCTACCTCATATATGCCACTAGAGGCCCGGTGCACGGATTTGTGCATATTGAAAGGAAATTAATTAGAAGGTGACCAGCAGGGTGGAACTGGGCAAGATGGGCCGAACCTGCCCTGGAGCCAACCTCCCAAGGTCCCTCTCTGGTCTGCTGCACCTGGGGCAGCACTGGGGCTTGAAGGGTGTCTGTGGAGTGAGTGGGATCCCTCCAGCAGGTGGGGTCCCTTGGCCTGGCCTGCAGAGATCGGGCCCAAACCAGCAGTCCAACATCCCCCGCGGGGTCCCAGAGTGCAAGAGGGCACTCTGGAAAGTTGCTGTCGCTCAGCAGCTCCTGCATTGAGCATCTGCCCCCTAGTGGTCAGTGTGCGTCTTCCCTACCAGCCAGTCGGCAGGCCAGCCAGTCACTTAGCCTTTTATTTACACATATACATATGTGTAAATAAAAGGCTAAAGGGAGGCCCGGCACATGAAAATTCATGCACTCGGCCCAGCCTGCCCCCTCTCAGACCGGGAGCCCTCAGGGGTGGGAGGTGACCCAGCAATCAGGCGACACCCCCATCACACCTCTGCTGCTGCCACAGCTGGCAGCGCAAACCTCGGGCGGCCCTGGGGGGCTGGTCAGTCGCCACCCAAGCTCACCTGCACCTCAGGCCAGCCTTGGGCGGCTGGGGGGCTGAGGGACTGGCGGACTCTGGAGGCAGGCACATGGAGCAGCCAGACCCACCTGGGGGTGGGCCCAGCCATGTCACACACCTGCTGCCCCAGCAGGGCTGAGGGGACTGGGCACCACCATCTTGTGGCTGTGGTTACCGCCATCTTTGAAGGTGTGGCAGTCAATTAGCATGTTCCCTCCTTATTGGCTGTGGGTGCCGCCATCTTTGTGAGGGCTCAACAGTCAATTAGCATACTTCCTCTTTAACAGGTGGGATGGCTACTCCTCCCTAAAAATTGCACAGTAATCTACAGTATTTTCCCATTTTGCAGATGAAGAAACTAAGGTTTAGCAAGTAAGTGGTAGGGAGCCAGAACTCCAAAGGATTTCAGGATTGGACCAAGCCAGACAAGGGACCCACCTTGGAATAACACCTGAAGACTACAGGAATGGTTAGGGTATAAAAATTTATTACACATACAGAATACGACCACTAATGAATGCAGACAGGCTAGGACATATGGTGGTGTCAGAGGGAGGACAGCTAGCTCTTTGGGAAGTGAGCAGGTGTGGATGGCTCAGAGCTTCATGCCACGCTGACTAGTCAGTCAGATGGAAGAGCACGTGCCAAACAGCAGGGTGTCAGGGTGTCAGGCGACCGCTCTGTGCGCCCACTGCCTTCCCCGTCGGACCTGTGGCTCCGCAGGATGCCACCCCCAGAGGGAGACAGTGAAGCACAGGGGCTTCCCCAGGTGGCCCAGGCTTGTCTCGGAAGTCACAGCAACACCATTTTAAGCAATATGTTTAATTGGGTGATTTCCACAAACTACACGAAGCCTCTAACCGGACAATTCAGTGGAGTAAAAACATTAAGTTCCAGGTGGAGAAGGCAGCCCCTGGTGGCACCTTCCAATCTCGGTTGGCCTAGGGGTAAGGGGTGAGGAAGGTTTCTTTTTAAACCAAGCCCCTCATTTCAATGTACAAAAGAATTACTCTGATTGATATTAAATTGTATTGAAAACAAAATGGCCTAAAAAGCAAATACTATTCTATGTTGGGGTGGAAGTGGGAGGAAAGAATGAGTCCTTCAAAGCAGGAGGGGAGACAGTTGGGCAAAGGTTCCGTGGCTGTGACCCCAGGCAGTCACTCTCGCTGCTCCATTTTTACTTTTGGTGGTCTCAGGAAGGTCCGATTTTTCTTCTCTTTCTTCCCCTTTGTATTTGCTTGGAAGTTCCGCCAGCTGTCCACACGACCATCTCGACTTTCCTAAGCACAAAAGTGGTTGGAGGTAAGGAAACTAGTCAGTAAGAGGAAGGGCCTGACCTGCTCTGCCACTGCCCTATACCCTAGCCCAGCCACCTGGACAAGCCACTGCCCCGGAAGTGTCACACCACCCCCCGAAGGCAGGATGAGGCAGCGCAGGCTGGAAGTGGAAAGCAAAGAGAGCACTACTCATACCAACAACGAGGCCACCATTTGTGGGGACCTCCGGGCTAGACAGTTAGCATATGCTATTTCTAATCCTCACAGAAAGCTGACTGATCTGTGCAGAGTGCCACTAGCACATCACAAACGACAACACCAGGCTCAGAGAAGTCCAAGCCACATGGCTGGCCAGTATAATGCAGCCACTCTTTTCTCTGAACCTGTCCTACTCCCCACCAAAACTTGGATGGAGGCTCAAAGCCAGCACCAGTGGACTGAGAGGGCCACTGGGACTTCTTCCTCCGTGTCTTCTCTACTTGTGCATGCAGTGGTACAAAGTCACCAACTCTGGTTAGCCGCCCCTACCCTGAGACCTCAATGTTACAGAAGACCAAGTGCTGTTAATTCCGATAACTGGCTGTGCACCTGAAGGATGAGTGTCAAAGAGGAGTCTAGCTCAGAAGCCGTAAGTCTCTATAAATAAAATAAAATTTTTAAGCTGTTTTAAGAGTCTCTAGGCAGGACATCAGATCCATAAGAACCTGTTTCTACTAAAAGACCGCTAAGTCAGACACCTCTCCATGTCTGCCCCTAAATTAAATGGGCAGGCCATTTTTCTTGAGCCTACCTGGCAGCGTGTGCCTACCACACTCTCTGAAACACCATTCTGGGACCCTCACTGCCCTGGCCAAGGCTACAGAGCTCACAGGAGGCTGAGGCAGGACAACTCCCTCTTCCCTGGCTGCCGGCCCCGTCAATGCTGGGAATGCCCCAGAAACCAAGTTTCTTTGCTGGGAAGTTTCTTACTCTGGAATGAGAATCCCTGACCACCTTGAAATTTACCTCAAAGTTTTTCTGCCACTCCCTTTCACGTTTGGCTTTTTCTTGAGCTTCAATTTCTTCTTCCCTTTGTCGCTTCCTGTGAGGAAAGCCAGACTGTAGTATTTATACGATACTTAAGTATGCTAACTATACAAGTTAAAGCATCTCCCCACAGAAGCAAACATATAATGTAAATCGATATCCTAGGATTCTACAAAAATAGCTGTCTTGTCCTAGCCAGTTTGGCTCAGTGGTCAGAAGGTCAGCCGAGGACTGAAGGGTCCTGGTTCAATTCAGGTTAAGGGCATATACCTGGGTTGCAGGCTCAATCCCCATGCAAGAGGCAGCCAATAGATGTGTCTTTTTCACATGAATATTTCTCTCTCTCTGAGATGCAACCAATAGATGTGTCTCTCTCATTTCAGTATTTCACAGCACCCTTGATTATAAACTCCCTGTGGACAGGTCTATTCAGTATTTCCCAAAGTCAGAATTTCTTACCCTTGTGATTCAAAACATTGGCTGTTTCAGGGAACTATTTTAGATAATCATTTAAATGACATTATTCCTTCTTTAGGAAAATCCCCAAAGAGCAATGTTAGATAATCTAGGTATTTAAATATGATTTAAGTGAATATAATGATATATACCTTTCATGCATCTTTTTGGCTTCTCTCTCCTTCCTTTTAATTTCCAGCTCAGCAAAGAGTTTCATGGTCTGTTTGTATACTGCTTGCTTGAACTACAAGAAAGTTAAGAATCAAAGAAAATTAAATTAAATTATTTTACCAACTACTTGAATCAAGTTCTTTCAGATGGAGCCCAAGACACAAGCAGACTAGATCTCAGCAAGGAAAAGGATCTTCAAAGAGAACCACTTAATGATGCTCTCAAGAAATAACACTTCCACCTCTGAGATACTTCCACCACTTTCACCATCAGATGACATATAGGAAAATTGCTCTAGTAAAAAGCACTACCTACTCATCACAACCATTTGAGATTTTGGAGGACCCTTTCTGCCAAAGACCTTCCATAATTAACTTCCTTTTCTTTTTCTTTTCACAAAAATGTTATAATTACTCTGTGCTAGGCAACAGACTAGACACTAGAGATATGAAGCTGTTATCAAGCAGGCCAGTCTTAGGGGTCTATTACTGTGGCAGGGCTAGAGTTGCCATCCTCACCCACCTCATTAGCTCCTCTCCCTCCATCTAAAATCCCTTACCTTAAGGCACACGGCACCCAACATAAAAGCCTGTGTGCCTAGGCTTCCTAGTAGCAGAGTGAAGGCCGAGTAACTTAAGTTTTAGCCCACAGGATAATAGGAAAGGTGACGTAGCCACTTCCTGGATGTTCTTAGAAAGAGCAGGCTTATCCCTTCTTGCCTCTTTCCTCTACTCTGAACTCTGAGGACAGGGCAACATCCTTGTTGGAAGGGTCAGAAAGAGTTAACATATTAAATAGAAAACAGAACTCTGGCCAAAACCTGTTTGGCTCAGTGGATAGAGGTCAGCCTGCGGACTAAAGGGTCCCAGGTTCGATTCCGGCCAAGGGCATGTACCTTGGTTGCGGGCACATCCCCAGTAGGAAGTGTGCAAGAGGCAGCTGATCGATGTTTCTCTCTCATCGATGTTTCTAACTCTCTATCCCTCTTCCTTCCTCTCTGTAAAAAAAATCAATAAAATACATTAAAAAAAAAAAAAAAAAAAGAGCCGAAACCGGTTTGGCTCAGTGGATAAAAGCATCAGCCTGTGGACTGAAGGGTCCCGGTTCGATTCTGGTCAAGGGCATGTACCTTGGTTGCGGGCACATCCCGGTGGGGGGTGTGCAAGAGGCAACTGATCGATGATTCTCTCTCATCGATGTTTCTACCTCTCTCTCCCTCTCTCTTTCTCTCTGTGAAAAATCAATAAAATATATTTAAAAAAAAAAAAAAAAGGAAAGGAAAGAAAGAAAAGAAAAGAAAACAGAACTCTGCCTGGCGGGTCGGATGTAGTCTCAGTGGTTGAGCATCAACCTATGAACCAGGAGGTCATGGTTCAATTCTGATCAGGGCACATGCCCAGGTTGAGGGCAGCCACTCAATGACACTTTCATTATTAATGTTTTTCAATCTCCCTCTCCCTTCCTCTCTGAAGTCAATAAAAATATTTTTTCTTTAAAAAGGAAAGAAAACAGCCGAAGCCAGTTTGGCTCAGTGGTAGAGCGTCGGTCTGCGGACTGAAAGGTTCCAGGTTCGATTCCGGTCAAGGGCATGTGCATTGGTTGCGGGCACATCCCCGATAGGGGGATGCAAGAGACAGCTGGTCGATGTTTCTCTCTCATCGATGTTTCTAGCTCTCTATCTCTCTCCCTTCCTCTCTGTAAAAAAATCAATAAAATATATTTAAAAAGGAAAGAAAACAGAACTCTATCTCTGAAACTTTCACCCCAAATATGAAGTATTTCAAGTATACAAAGAAAGTTAGAAAATAAGTCATCATGCAGATTTCATAGAGCCTATATCCTAAAATCAGAGACACTGGAACAAAGAGTGCCATGTGAAGAGAAAAGAAAGTAAAAGAGCCCAAAAATTTCTTGCTTCTTATAATATTGTTACTGTCCACAATGAAAGCAATGCTGACAACTTCAATCTCTAATAAAGACAAACATCAAAGGAGTAAAAGAGTCTGTCATGAATATTTTAATATCTTTAAAAGCTCTAAACTCTCCTGGGTGAACAGTTACTGGTGA